>NC_084789.1:20622228-21222228 GCF_028858725.1 Colius striatus
GTTGGGCACCAGCACCGGCTTGGTTTGTCCACTTGTCCGGTTTTTCTTGCAAAGTTCATCTACAACAGATAACTCACATAACAGGTTATTTTTCCCCCAAGGTTAAGTCTCCTTGAGGTACACATCGAGTTTCCCCATCCTTTCTCATCACCCACCAAGTACAGCCAGGCCCTTGAGCAAAGACAATCCCACGAATGGGCTTGCCTTTTCCCATGGGAGGTGCAACCCATACTGCCTTCCCCAGCCATTTCCCTGGGTGCACTACGGGGACCTTATCTCCTCCCACAGTGTGTAGTGGTTTTGTTTGGGCAGGACCAGGACGGTTAATTGAACCTCTGCTATTGACCAGCCAAGTGGCTTCTGCTAAATTTTTATCCCACTGCTTCCATGCCCCATTGCCCAGTGCTCTCAACATGGTCTTTAGTAACCCATTATATCTCTCAATCTTTCCAGAGGCTTGAGGGTGATAGGGGATGTGGTATATCCACTCAATGCCATGTTTCTTTGCCCAGGAGTTTATGAGATTATTTCGAAAATGAGTTCCATTATCTGATTCAATTCTTTCTGGAGTGCCGTGTCGCCACAAAACTTGCCTTTCAAGACCCAAGACAGTATTTCGGGCAGTGGCGTGGTTTACAGAGTATGTTTCCAACCAACCAGTAGTTGCTTCCACCATGGTGAGTATATACCGCTTGCCTTGATGTGTTCGTGGTAGTGGTCCAACATAGTCAATTTGCCAGGCCTCACCATACTGAAAACCCAGCCATCGGCCTCTGTTCCAGGGAGACTTGATTCGTGTGGCTCGCTTGATTGCGGCACATGTTTCACATTCATGGGTGACCTGTGTGATGGCTTCCATGGTCAAGTCCACCCCTCGATCACGAGCCCATCTATATGTTGCATCTCTTCCCAGATGTCCTGATGTTTCATGGGCCCATCGAGCTATAAATAGCTCACCTTTATGCTCCCAGTCTAGATCTACCTGAGCTAGTTCAATTTTAGCAGCTTTATCTACCTGTTGGTTATTCCATTGTTCTTCATTGGCACGGCTTTTTGGCACATGAGCATCTACATGACGTACCTTCAGAGTCATATTTTCCACCCGAGCAGCAATGTCTTGCCATAATGCAGCAGCCCAGATGGGTTTACCCTTGCGCTGCCAGTTGGTCTTCTTCCATTGCTGTAGCCATCCCCATAGAGCATTAGCCACCATCCAGGAGTCAGTGTAAAGATAGAGTACTGGCCACTTCTCTCGTTCTGCAATCTTTAGAGCTAGTTGGATAGCCTTCACTTCAGCAAACTGACTTGACTCACCTTCTCCTTCAGTGGCCTCAACAACTCGTCGTGTGGGACTCCACACAGCAGCTTTCCACTTACGATGATTTCCTACCACGCGGCAGGATCCATCAGTAAACAAAGCATAATGCCTCTCATCTTCTGACAGTTCATTATATGGTGGTGCCTCTTGGGCGCGAGCTACTTCCTCAGGCAATGCTCCAAAATCTCTGCCTTCTGGCCAGTCCATGATTTCTTCCAGGATTCCTGGGCGATTAGATTTCCCCAGCCGAGATCGTTGTGTAATCAACGCCATCCACTTACTCCATGTAGCACTGGTTGCATGATGTATAGAAGGGGTTTTCCCTTTGAACATCCAGTGTAACACAGGCAGACGTGGTGCCAAGAGGAGATGAGCTTCTGTGCCAATGACTTCTGAAGCAGCTCGAATTCCCTCATATGCTGCTAGTATTTCTTTTTCAGTTGGGGTGTAGTGGGCTTCCGATCCTCGATATCCTCGGCTCCAAAACCCTAATGGTCGACCTCGGGTTTCTCCAGATGTTTTCTGCCAGAGGCTCCAGGTGAGACCATGCTCTCCAGCGGCAGTGTAGAGGATATTCTGCACATCTGGTCCTGTACGGATGGGCCCAAGGGCGACTGCACGAGCTATTTCCTGTTTAATTTGTTGAAAAGCTTGTTGTTGCTCAAGGCCCCACTCAAAACAGTTCTTTTTTCTGGTTACTCTAAAGAGAGGGCTCACAAGCTGACTATAACCTGGGATATGCATCCTCCAGAATCCCACAAGGCCCAGGAAAGCTTGTGTTTCTTTCTTATTAGTCGGTTGAGACATAGTAGCTATTTTATTCACAACATCCATAGGCACATGCCGACGCCCATCTTGCCATTTTATGCCCAAAAACTGTATCTCTTGTGCAGGTCCCTTTACTTTGTTTCTTTTTATAGCAAAACCAGCTTTCAGGAGAATCTGTATTATTCTTTTCCCTTTCTCAAACACTTCTTCTGCCTTGTTGCCCCATACAATTATGTCATCAATGTACTGTAAATGTTCAGGGGCATCACCCGTTTCCAGCACAGTTTGGATTAGACCATGGCAAATAGTAGGACTATGTTTCCACCCCTGGGGCAATCGATTCCAGGTATATTGGACACCTCTCCATGTGAAAGCAAATTGTGGCCTGCACTCTGCTGCCAATGGAATTGAGAAGAATGCATTAGCGATGTCAATCGTAGCATACCACTTGGCTGCTTTTGACTCCAGTTCATACTGGAGCTCTAACATGTCTGGTACAGCAGCACTCAGTGGTGGTGTCACTTCGTTCAGGCCACGATAGTCTACTGTTAACCTCCACCCTCCATCAGATTTTTTCACAGGCCATATGGGACTATTAAATGGAGAATGAGTTTTGCTAATTACTCCTTGAGCCTCCAGTTGATGAATCAACTCACGGATGGGAGCCAGGGAATCTCGGTTCGTGCGATATTGCCTCCGGTGCACTGTCCTGGTAGCAATTGGTACCTGTTGCTCTTGAACTTGCAGCAATCCCACAACAAAAGGGTCTTCTGAGAGGCCAGGTAAATTAGAGAGTTGTTTGATTTTCTCTGCATCTACAGTGGCTATACCAAAAGCCCATCGATACCCCTTGGGGTCTTTGAAGTACCCTCTCCTGAGGTAGTCTATGCCAAGAATACAAGGGGCCTCTGGACCAGTCACAATGGGGTGTTTTTTCCATTTGTCCCCTGTTAAGCTCACTTCAGCCTCTAATACAGATAATTCTTCACATCCCCCTGTCACTCCAGAGATCCAGACAGAATCTGTGCCTCTATACCTTGATGGCATCAATGTACACTGTGCCCCTGTGTCTACTAAGGCTTTATACCTTTGTGGGTTTGATGTGCCAGGCCATCGAACCCACACAGTCCAGTAGATTCGGTCATCCCTTTCCTCCTCCTGGCTGGAGGCAGGGACCCTCTATTTCTGTTCTTCATCAGAGTATTCGCTATCTGATCCTTGCAATTGCAGACCTGAAGTCTCCTCATTGGCTTCGAAGGAAGTAGTTGCAGTTCTTCTATGTCTTGGAGATTGTTGATTGTCCTCTTTTGGTTTGGCAGCCACTCTGCTGACAGCTCTCCTGGGCGGTCCTTTTCTAACAGCTGTCTTCCCCCTTAGTTCACGTACACGCGCTTCTAGCTTAAAAGTGGGTTCACCATCCCACTTCCTCATATCCTCTCCTTGGCCACGCAAAAAGAGCCAGAGTTCATTTCGCGGTGTACTCCTGCGTCTGGGACTTCCCTTTCCCCTGGTCGGGACAGTGGATGACTGAGTTCTTGAGGCAGATCTAACAATCAGGCCATCATCCCACACTGATGAGGAGGTGCAGAGGCTCTCTTCATAGTTCTGTAACCAAGAAGATACCCTCTCCACTGTTGGTATGTCCATGTCTGGATGATACACCATTGCCAGGATATTAGAATATGTAGCTGGGGCACTCTGGATCACTTTTCTCAACATGGCCCGTGTACACTGGACATCGTCTGGATCTGTGGAGACCTCGACATTATCCAGATCACCATAGATGACTTCCAACACAGCTAATTCCCTTAGATATTGGATCCCTTCATCAGCTCTAGTCCACTTTCCTCGGGCATTTACAAGGTCTTCCTTGAATGGGTATCTTGCCCGTACACTTGAGAGGAGTCGTTTCCAGAGACTACAAACTGAGGTTTTCTTTCCAATGCCTTTATCAATTCCCCGGTCCCTAGCAAGAGATCCTAGCTGTTGGGCTTCTCTGCCTTCCAATTGTTGACTGTCAGCCCCGTTATCCCAGCATCGGAGCAGCCAGGCACCAATCCGCTCACCTGGCTGGCGACTGTAATCTTTTCGCATATCTCTAAGTTCTGTTGAGGTGAGGGACCGAGTAGTTTCCATTTCCTTTTCGATTTCTTTCACTTCTCCTGATCTCCTTACCGAAGGACCAGTTTCTTCTTCTAGCCTTTCCTCTTCCTCCTCGTCTGCCCTTACTAATCGATGATATGGACTTGACCTCCTTATCCACTGCTTCTTTTTCACTACTGGGGCAACCACTGTGGTTGTTGTTTGGTTCCCTGACTCAACCATGGTAGTCTCAGGTATAGTTTGAATTTCCACCTCGGCCATAGTTCTCTGAGAGGGCTGGACTGCGACTGACTCAACTATGTTGGTCTCAGGTACCGTTTGAGTTTCCATTTCAATCACAGTTCTCTGAGAGGGCTGGACTGCGACTGACTCAACTATGTTGGTCTCAGGTACCGTTTGAGTTTCCATTTCAATTACAGTTCTCTGAGAGGACTGGAATGCAGCTCGGTAGGCAGAGGCTAGGCCCCAGTATAGTGCCTGAACCTGATGGGCCTCATTAGGGTAGGTAAGACACCCTTCTATCAGGTAGCGTGTCAATAAAGCAGGGTTTTTTATCTGTTCAGATGTAAAATCCCAGATTACAGGAGGTGATAACCGTCCTAGGAATTTGCCTAAATTCATCCACATACCCTGCCACCCAGGGACTGGCCGCTTCAGGGGGCATTTTAACATGTTTCCATCACAAATTTGTACTCTCTGATACCCAGATGACTCCAGATTCCACAAGATATATAATATACCAACCATGTTAATTAGTAATATTAAAACTCTCGTATAAGGGTGACTAAGGACCTGGGAAGTCTGTGTAACAGAATTGTCTAGATCAGTCCGAGCTGAGGAGAAAGAGGTGCTTTGCCCCATGGCCTCCACAAGATAGCTCCCACAGCACACTAAATTCATCAGTAACAGAATGAGACTTGCTATTATTATTTGGGCCATCATGTTCCCAGGCCCTTTCATCCTCTTCACAAAATTATATAGCCAGCTTAGCAAAGCTATTAAGGTTAAAGCACAGCCGAGAGTCAATGTTAGGAGCATCGTGTTCCCAAACATTAGAAAGTGTAAGATAAGCTGCATAGCAGCAAGGCTCCGTGACCAGCACAGGAACTTTGCTCTCATTGGTTTACTGTAATTGCAATGCAGTTAATGTAAATCTGCTATTATCTCGCCCCACGTTGGGCGCCAAAAGGGCTGTGGTAGTTTGAGCCTGGCTGGATGCCAGGTGCCCACCACACCGCTTTACCCCCCACCTCCCGAGAAGCAAGCCAGGGAAGGGGAGAAAAAAAAATGGGAATCTCGTGGGTTGAGATAAAAGCAGTTTAATAAATAAGCAGCAAAGCCGCGCGCGCGGGAAGCAAAGCAGAAGCAGATAAGCTGTTACTCTCTACTTCCCATCAGCAGCGATGTCCGGCCACCTCCCGAGAAGCAGGGCTTCAGTACGCATAGCGGTTGCTTTGGGAAGGCCAGAAATGCATCTCGCCTCCCCTTCCTGCTCCTTTCCCCCAGTTTATATTACTGAGCTGACGTCATATGGTATGGAATATCTCCTTGGTCAGCCTGGGTCAGCTGTCCTGGCCATAGTCCCTCCCAAGATCATGCCCACTCACAGCTATTGGTGAAGGTGGGGGAAGGAATGCTGGAGGGACAGCCCCGATGTTGTGCAAGCGGTAGTCATAATATTGATATCAACAGTAAGCACAGCACTGCAGGACCTGCTGTGGAAAATCACTACCGTCCCAGACCCACTACAACTTGAAACACATGAACAACACTGGTAACTCCTTAAATGGCTGTAGCAAAGAATGACAAGCCTAGCTGATGTCCCTACTGAACTCCTTTCTGTGCCAGATATGCTTCTACCATAATCTAGCCCAGTGCTGAGCTGGGAAAGACGTCTGTAAATGTCTCCTAATGTCCCTAACATTGATCAAACCAGAGCTTGGGCCTACACTACAGCAAGTGTTCACAGGTTGACCACTGAATTTAAAGCTGTAGCTGGTGAGCTCATAGCTCAGGGAGTGTTTGAGGCTCACCTCAGGCACAAATGAAGGAATGAAACATTAACAATGGAAAAGGAGCCTGTGGCTCAGTTGTCCCTACCTCCTGCTCAAGATAATTTAATTTCCTACTTACTTTTTCTCCAAGTCAGAGGCTCCATGTCCTCCCTTCCACCTCTTATTTTTTCAGACATTCACACTTTCATTCTTTCCTGGAACACTCCTTAGAAAGTAACAATGAGGAAAAAAAAAATTACCCTCTTAAAAAAAGTGTGTCCAAAGGTCAACAATAAACCAAAGAAAATTAAAGTTTTGCTCCTCAAATTATTGGAAGTCCAAACAACTAGAAGCTTATAGAACTTTTATGTTAGATTTCATTAGGGACATGACTTGAAAGTGTCAATTAAAACCACTTGAATAAGACACATATTTGGAATAGGACAATACAGCTTAATATGACTCATGAAAAGTTGGTATCTTCTCAGTGCTCATTCATTGATGAGAGATAAAGTTTTCCTTGTTCAATTCATCTATCCTGAATGCCCTGAATTCTTGTCAAGGTGATTCTGTCTCAAAATATTAGAAGTCACAGAATCACAGAATGGTAGGGGTTGGAAGGGACCTTTAGAGATCATCTAGTCCAACCCCCCTGCAGAAGCAAGTCCACCTAGATCGGGTTGCACAGGAACACATCCAGGCGGGTTTTGAAAACCTCCAGAGAAGGAGACTCCACACCCTCCCTGGGCAGCCTGTGCTAGGGCTCCCTCACCCTCACAGTAAAATAGTTTTTCCTTCTGTTTAAATGGAACTTTTTGTGTTTCAGCTTCTTTCCATTACCCCTTGTCCCTGGATACAACAGAAAAAAGTGATGTCCCAACCTCCTGACATCCACCATTTAGAGTCATTTCTGAAGAACACTTTACAGAAAAAGATGTAAAGTTGACATTTTTCTTTTGACGGTGATGAATTCTTTTGACAGTGATGTGTGGGAGAGGATTGGTCTGCAGGCAGCTTTAACCTTGAGACACAGCTATTCCCTTGAAGCACACAGATGAACAGCTCTGAGAAAGAAGTGATAAGACAGAAGAACTGAAGCATAAAAACAGGATGTGGGCATACTAAAGCAGCAGCAAGAGCAGCATGTGAACAATATAGAGTGACCAATCACTATGTTAGCATAGACGCATGCTTTGAGACTGTTGCCCAATTAACATAGAACAAGTTGTGCATGATCAGGTGTGGTAGTTTGACCTTGGCTGGATGCCAGGTGCCCACCATGCTGCTTTATCACCTCCCTCCTCAGCAAGCTAGGGAAGGGGAGAAAATGAGAGTCTCGTGGGTTGAGATAAAAGCAGTTTAATCAGGAAATAGCAAAACCACGTGCGTGAGAAGCAAAGCAAAGCAAAATAAGCTGTTACTCTCTACTTCCCATCAGCAATGATGTCCGGCCACCTCCGGACAAGAAGCAGGGTTGCAGTACGTGGAATGGTTGCTTTGGAAGGCCAAAAATGAATCACGTCCCCCTTCCTGCTCCTCTCGCCATGTTTATATTGCTGAGTTGATGTTATATGATATGGAATATCTCTTTGGTCAGCCTGGGCCAGCTGTCCTGGCTATGGCCCCTCCCAAGATCGTGGCCACCCACAGCTATTGGTGAAGGTGGGGGAAGTGTGGAGAAAAAATAAGGGAGAATGGACATAGATCCCGGAGCATAATGTTAGGCCTGTTGGGGCAAGGCAGCCTGAGCTCTAGTTATATGAATTTAATGCACAATCAAGACCAGAGTCAGAGCCATGGTTAAAGCAGTTGCTGTCACGTAGACAGCACAGACAGCAGGCCGCTTTCTGCTCCTTCAAGGTCGGGCTGTTTTCAGCTAACGAGCTAACAGCTCAAGGTGGAAAACAACTTCGGGGGAAAATAAGATGGGAAAATGTGAGGGAGCTTGCTTATTGCAGAAACCGCAAGTAGGATGAACATGAGAATGTAATCTATTAGCTGCTGTTGCTGAGCTAGCTTTGAAGCTGCTGGATATAAGTTAGAGCCTGCTCTCAATAAAGAAGAAGATTTCTGCTATCACTCACATTGAGTAGGACTGATTTCTTCCCACCCAGCTGAGAATTGGACCCTGGGTTGATCGCCGCATGAAGTAGGCTTGGAGCTGGTTTTTCAGGCTTCGAGCCTGGGTTTTTCAGACTTCGAGCCTGGGTTTTTCAGGCTTCGAGCCTGGTTTCAGGCTTCGAGCCTGGGTTTTTCAGACTTAGAGTCTGGTTCATTTTTCAGGCTTCGAGCCTGGTTTCAGGCTTCGAGCCTGGTTTTCAGACTTCGACCCTTGGTTTTTCAGGCCAAGAGCCGAAAACTTCGCGGCAGGGAAGGAATGCTGGAGGGATAGCCCATATGTTGTGCAAGCAGTAGCCACAACATTGATGTGCTATCAATACACATCTTTAGGTACCAACAGAAGGCACAGCACTACAAGAGCTGCTGTGGAAAATCACCAACACCCCTTGGCGGCTACGACATCTGGTGACCCCAACGTGATCTCGGCAAGCCAGAACTTTTTCCCCCGAGGACCGCAGTAGGCGAGTAGTGGTAGAGGAGCCCAGCTGAACAGTTTGGATCGGCGGGGAGAGCTGACAAGCCCTGCCCAGGCAGAAACTGAAGGCACCTGAGGAGCAGGTGAGCAGCTGGGAACAAAATGGGTGCATAGACTTAATAAGAAGAGCAATCTATCCTAAATATAATAATATATATCCTAATATAATATAATAATGTATATTTTAGAAAAAAAGAGAGTTCAGTCTGATGATAAAGCCATAAGAGTTTATTAATTTGGGCAGGAAAACAAAGGGTTCTTTCTGAAGCCATGACAACATTTCAGGTTAATATCTGGGAGGATTTGGGCAAATTGCTTTTTTACATGCCTCAACAGACATTCAGGGCAGAACTTCTGAAGGTCTTATAAACACAGGAGCAGATGTTTCCGTGAGCACACATCATCTGACCTTCTCTGCAGAGAAGGCCGAAGTACTGAATGCCTTCTTTGCTTCAGTTCCTACAGCCAAGGCTGGCCCTCGGGAAGCCCAGTCCAGCAAGGATAATAGGATGGCCAGGACAGCAGAGGACTTGCCCTGGGTGGAAGAGGTTAAAGACTTGCTGGCCAAACTTAAGGCTCATAAGTCAATGGGTCCTGATAGGATGCATCCTAGAGTGCTGAGAGAGCTGGCTGATGTGATTTGCTAAGCCTCTCTCCATCATTTTTGAACAATCATGGAGGACAGGCGAGGTGCCTGAGGACTGGAGAAAGGCCATTGTCACTCCAGTCTGCAAAACGGGCAGGAAGGATGATCCAGGAAACTACAGGCTGGTCAGCCTCACCTCCATCCCTGGAAAGGGAATGGAAAACTCATCCTGAATGTTGTCATTAAACATATGAAGGAAAAGATGGTTATCAGGGGGAGTAAACATGGATTCACCAAGGGGAAAACCTGTTTGACCAATCTGATAGCCTTCTATGAGGGCATAACAGGCTGGCTAGATGAGGGGAGAGCAGCGGATGTCATTTACCTTGACTTCAGCAAGGCTTTTGACACTGTCTCCCATAACATCCTCATCAGAAAGCTCAAGCAGTGTGGCTTGGATGAGTGGAGGGTGAGGTGGATCGAGAGCTGGCTGAATGACAGAGCCCAGAGGGTGGTGATCAATGGCACAGAATTGAATTGAAGGGCTGTGGCCAATGGAATTCCACAGGGATCGGTTCTGGGGCCACTCTTGTTCAACATCTTCATCAATTACCTGGATGAGGGGACTGAGAATACCTTCAGCAAGTTCAGTGATGACACCAAAGTGGGAGGACTGGCTGATTCCCCAGAAGGCTGTGCTGCTATTCAGCGGGATCTTGACCTGCTTGAGTCTGACAGTCAGGCCATCATCCCACACTGGTGAGGAGGTGCAGAGGCTCTCTTCATAGTTTTGCAACCAAGAAGATATTCTCTCCACTGATGGTATATCCATATCTGGGTGATAAACCACTGCTAAGATATTAGAATATGTAGCTGGGGCACTCTCAATCACTTTTCTCAACATGGCCCATGTACATTGGACATTGTCAGGATCTGTGGAGGCCTCAGCATTATCTATATCACCATAGATGACTTCCAACACAGATAATTCCCTTAGGTATTGGATGCCTCCATCAGCTCTAGTCCACTTTCCTCAGGCATTTACAAGATCTTCCTTGAATGGGTATCTTGCCCTTACACTTGAGAGGAGTCAATTCCAGAGACTGCAAACTGAGGTCTTCTTTCCAGTGCCTCTATCAATTCCCTGGTCCCTAGCAAGAGATCCCAGTTGTTGGGCTCCTCTACCTTCCAATTGCTGACTGTCAGCCCCGTTATCCCAACATCGGAGCAGCCAGGTACCAATCCGCTCACCTGGCTGGCGACTGGAATCTTTTCAAATATCTAGAAGTTCTGATGAGGTCAGGGACCGAGTAGTTTCCATTTCCTTTTCGATTTCTTTCATTCCTTCTCCTGATCTCCTTACTGAAGGACCAACTTCTTCTTCTAACCTTTCGTCTTCCTCCACTTCTGCCCTTACTAATTGATGATATGGACCTGTTGACCTCCTTAACCACTGCTTCTTTTTCACTACTGGGGCAACCACTGTGGTTGTTGTTTGATTCCCTGACTCAACCTTGGTGGTCTCAGATACAGTTTGAGTTTCCACTTCAACCATAGTTCTCTGAGAGGATTGGAGTGTGGCTCAGTAGGCAGAGGCTACGCCCCAGTATAGTGCCTGAACCTGATGGGCCTCATTGGGGTAGGCAAGACACCCTTCTATCAGATGGCATGCCAGTAAAGCAGGGTTTTGTATCTGTTCAGGTGTAAAATCCCAGGTTACAGGAGGTGATAACCGTCCTAGGAATTTGCCCAAATTCGTCCACACACCCTGCCACCCAGGGACTGGCCGCTTCAGGGGGCATTTTAACATCTTTCCATCCCAAATTTGTCCTCTCTGATACCCAGATGAGTCCAGTCGGCTCCTCGTTTTCCTCTGAGGTGCGCGTCTGCCTGGGTAGAGGAAAGCTTCGCCTTTCACCACAAAATATGTAATATATCAGCCATGTTAATTAGTAATATTAAAACTCTCATATAAGGGTGACTAAAGACCTGGGAAGTCTGTATAACAAAACTGTCTAGATCAGTCTGAGCTGAGGGGAAAGAGGTGCTTTGCCCCAGGACCTCCACAAGATAGCTCCCACAACACAGTAAATCCATCAGTAACAGAATGAGACTCACAATTATTATTTGGGCCATCATGTTCTCAGGCCCCTTCATCCTTCTCACAAAATCATACAGCCAACTTAGCAAAGCTATCAAGGTTAGAGCGCAGCACAGAGTGTTAATAGCATCATGTTCTCAAACATTACAAAGTGAAAGATAAGCTGTATTACAACAAGGCTCTCTGACCAGCACAGGAACTTTGCACTCATTAGCTTATTGTAATTACAGTGCATTTAATGTAAAACTGCTGTTAACCCGCCCCACGTTGGGCGCCAAAAAGGCTGTGGTAGTTTGACCCTGGTTGGATGCCAGGTGCCCACCACACCGCTCTATCCCCCACCTCCTCAGCAAGCCAGGGAAGGGGAGAAAAAGAGAGTCTCGTGGGTTGAGATAAAAGCAGTTTAATAAAGAAGCAGCAAAGCCGCGCGTGCGTGAAGCAAAGCAAAAGCAGATAATGATGTTACTCTCTACTTCCCATCAGCAGCGATGTCCGGCCACCTCCCGAGAAGCAGGGCTTCAGTATGCGTAGCGGTTGCTTTTGGAAGGCCAGAAATGAATCTCGCCTCCCCTTCCTGCTCCTCTCCCCCAGTTTATATTACTGAGCTAATGTCACATGGTATGGAATATCTCCTTGATCAGCCTGGGTCAGCTGTCCTGGCCATAGTCCCTCCCAAGATCATGCCCACCCACAGCTATTGGTGAAGGTGGGGGAAGGAATGCTGGAGGGACAGCCCTGATGCTGTGCCAGTAGTAGTCATAATATTGATACCAACAGTAAGCACAGCACTGCAAGAGCTGCTGTGGAAAATCACTACCATCCCAGACCCACTACAGTTAGCTAAAAAGTAATTGTGCCAAGAAGAAAGTCATGCTTCAAGAAGGGTTTACTCTTCAGGAAGACACTGAGAAAGAAGTTGAATTCTTTTGGGAAGAACTTTATCACCCTGCTCATCTTCCCAGACAGCAAATATTTCCTACAGATCTCACTTCTTCTGAGGATGTGGCTAATTTTCTGGGGAGAGAAGTCCAGGGCAAGGGGAAGCCATAAACATTTTAATCTTCATGCTTTTGATTGAAAAAAACTAAAACAATACAGGGGTCATCACATGCATATATCCTAACCAACTCACACTGAAAAGCACTTGATTGTTTATCATTTTCATGAGCTGATCTGTTGAGACAGTATAATCTGTCAAGAAGGCATAATCTGCCCAGCGTGCTGTTGACTCCTCGTTATTCCTTGCTCCTCAAAAGCCATACCCACTAGCAGTTCCACACACTGCATCACAGAGCAGAAGGAGTTTCAAGAAAATGAAAATCTGTATTTTCAAATTCTGTTTGTAGTCAGAGGGAGATGTAGAATCTCTGTTCAACTAGGCCTTGGCAATCAAAGAAGATGGATTGCTTTTCCTCACTGTGGATGTATTATTTACAAACTGCCTGCTGTAGATGATAATCTGGGCAATTAGTCATTAATAACTACCAAAGAAAAAGACAATTTCTTATTTTTTCAGAAGCTTCATACTGACCCTCAATAATTGCTGGAACAAATGTTTCCATTGATATTTCTGACGAGTGCTGAAAAAAAAGTTTCCTGGAATACAACTCTAATGCTTTATTTGGATCTGGAATGGGGCCATTTACAGTGCTTCTTCATGTTCTTCTCTCAAGGCACGAATCCAGAAAATGCTGGCAAGCTCTCACAGACATATTAAGTTTTGACTTCTTGCCTAACTTCAGTCATTATGAGAGAAATATGTGTAAGGATCACAAGGTAGCCCTTCAGAAAGATTAAACATTAGAGGGAGTACATACTCGCAAAGACCAAGTGTTAGAATAACTCAGAGTATTTATTAGCCACAGCATCCCCTGTTCTAACAACAGTGTCTTGTCTTTGTGTCAGGCACGGACTCTACAACCCGACAGATTCATCTGCGGCTACAGCAAAGCTTTTGAGGCACTTTTTCCCCTAAGGTTTCGTCCCTGCACTTGTCACGCAGGGCTTGGCATTCATTCAAGGCCAGCGGGAGCCTCCCCAAGTGGGCACTGATTGCAAGAAGCACCATTAGAGATCGCCAGCCCCCGCACCCGCCGACAGGCGGTGAGACCCTCCTCACAACCGAACAACCCAACACCCCGGGCGAGCAAACCCTTTCTCCGTCTTCTGATTTGGCAAAACCTGCGTAACCCCCCCTTTCTCCCCGCCCCTTGGTTAACCATTGGGCCAAGCGGTCAGAGTGGTCTCTGATTGGATAAAATCGGCAAGGGGCGAGGGAAGTGTTGTTACAGCAACAAGAGCATGCGCTCCCGTTACGCGCATGTGCCGGAGTTCTGCATCCCAGCGTCCCCGGTCTCCTTTCCTGCCCACAACACAGCGACCTGCTAACGGCCGCCGCCGGCACCGCCTCGGCGTGGGAGGGGCGTGGCTTCATTTGAATGCCCACAGTCAATCACAGCCGTGAGCACCGGGGTGATTTGAATATTGAGGAGAGGCGCCCAGGCGCGTGGGGAGTTTTGAGAGGTGGTGTTTGAAGGGAGGTTTAGTGAGGGCAGGTGGGTGTTCGTTGACGGGGTTTCCTTACGGCCAGGCGCGGTCTCATGGTGTGAAACCGGTGCTTACCTCAGAGCTCAGCTCTCCCTTCTGTGGCTGGGCTTATGGAGGGCTGGCAGCAGTGGTTTCTGTCTGTTGATTGTTGCGGTGTGTGATTTGGGGAGGTGCAAAAAGAGAGGGGTGGGTGGGTGTGAGGCCCACAGCAGCTGCAGGTGACAGAACGTGGCAGAGTTCCTGAGAGAATCAGGAATTGGTCTCTAAACAGCAATGGGTGTGCATGGTCTTCCCATCAAGGATTTCTATGTGAGGCCCAAACCTTGTAGTGAGATCCTCTGCAGCAGGTTGGGTGGGATTTCAGGACCTGGTTTTAAACAGCTCACAGGTCTGTTGGTACCAGATCTGCCCAAACTGCCTGAACTCTGGGCTAACAGTAGTGAAAAGGTCCTAGAGCAACTTGGTCTTACATCTTTAAAACAGCACAAAAGTAATCCCAAATAAATAATAATGAATTAAAACTACTGTAATCGGGAAAACAAAAGTAGACCCTGGGGTCTGTTGGTGCTGCTGACACAATGGATAGCACCATTTACATCCAGTTTTTGCTGCCATGGAAACAGACTGACATGACTGAAAATGGAGCAGGTTGTTCTAAGCCAATTGTTTGACACACAAAAAGCTTGGATTGTCTTTTCTTTTTGTGATACCGGTTCCTTTAAACTAACCTGCCCTGTTGCCATAGCAGCCAGCATCAGATTTACTAGAAATAATTTGAAGTTTTACAATCCTGATATGTGTCATGAGGTTAAGAGTTTTTCCAACATTTTCTGTAGAATTAAAGATCCAGTGAGCTCCTCAGATTTATCTGAACAATCTGTAACATACACATAGAATGCATTTTAGTGATATATAGGTGTATATATATAGCTTTTATATTAAAGCAGTGTTATTTTTCTTTTCTGCTGCTTGTAAACACAAGGATTGGAGCCTTTACTAGAACTAAAAAAATTTCATTCAGGATCCAGCAGTGATGCATCTAGTCTATCTTCTGTCTCTTATTGGGCTGCATGTTTTAGAATAAAGTGCAAGAGTCTTGTGTTTAGAGATTGTCTTAGAAAAGTTCACTGAGAAATATGATTTTTTTTATCTCTTCCAAAATACATTAGGATTGTAACTCTGAGTATTTGTCATGGTTTGACATGATAGCCTTTTCTGATAAGGGGGAAGGGGCTGTAAAGATGGCTCCTGTAAGAAATTGCTCGCAACTCTCCCCAGCTCTGAGCCAGATCCACTTCTGGGGCTGAGCCAATGAGACGCCTCCACGATCACTTTTTAAGAAGAAGCCGGGAGAGGAGGCTTCTTCCTCCATCTTCTTTCCTTCTTCTGCCCCTTCTTCTTCTTCTGGCTGGTGGTGGTGCAAGGAGTAGGAACAGTGAGAGAAACAACCATGCGGACTCCAAGGTCAGTGATGAAAGAGAGGAGGAGGTGTGCTGGAGCAGAGACTCCCCTGCATTCTATGGAGAGAACTGGTGAAGCTGAGATTTATTTGCATTTCTTTAAAGACCCCACATCAGTGATAGAGACTCATTTTGATAACGACCCCATATCAGGGGCACTCATGTTGCTAAAGCTGTCCCCAGACCAGGGGCAGCGATTCACTTCATTAAAGGCCCCGAGCCAGGGACAGTGACTATGGCCGGAGGAGGCCGTGTCCCGTGGGAGGGACCCAACCACTTCAATACAGACCCTGAGTCAGGGGCAGTGATTTTCTTCATTAAAACTATGGCCAGAGCAGGCTGTGTCCCGAAGGAGGGACCCTTTATCACTATGGCCGGAGCAGGCCGTGTCCCGAGGAAGGGACCCAATATCCACAGCTGTAACTGTGGGGAAGAACCCACGACAAAGCAGCTCATTAAACTTATGCCCAGAAGAGGCCTTGTCCCGAGAGAGGGACCCTATAACTACAGAAACTGCAACCGCGGCAAAGAATCCACACCAGAGAACTTCATTAAGGACTGTGTCCTGGGGGAGGAACCCCATACCAGAGCAGGGGAAGAATGCCAGGGGTTGTGCTCATCTAAGAAGAGAGAAGCAGCAGAGCCCACCTGTGAGAGACTGACCACATCCCCCATTCCCTGCCCCCCTGAGCCATTGTGGGGGGAGGAAGTAGAGATATCAGGAGCAGTGAGCTGGGCCCAGGAAGAAAGGAGGGATGGGGGAGGGAGAGCTTAAAGTGCTGGTTGTAATTTTCTCATCATCCTACTCCCTTTTTGCTTTAATTCTGTTCTGTTTCTTGTAGAATAAACCTTCCTACTTTCCTCTCTAAGTTGAGTACTAGAGTCTGTTTTGCCCAGAACCATAATTGGCAGCGAGCCCTCCCTGCCCTTGTCTCAGTCCACAACAACCTTGCTTACCTTTTTACTCCCATTTCGCTGCGGCCTCTGCCATCCTAACAATGGTGGGGGTGAATGGAGGCACTGAGCAAGAGACTGTCGTGGTACAGCTGTGCTAGCTGGGCCAAACCACATCAGTATTTTCAGAAGATTTCATCTTTTAAGAGCTTAGGGACATTCTAGTAGGTAGCTTGCAAGAAAGTTTTGAGTGTCCCCATTTTGCCAAATTTATAAAAGAAACCACCAATATAAAGCAACAATAACATCTCAAGGCAAAATTTCTAGGCATAGTTGGGTTTTTTTTTGAATGGTAGGGGTTGGAAGAGACCTCCAGAGATCATCTAGTCCAAGCCCCCTGCAGAAGCAGGTTCAACTAGATCAGGTCACATAGGAACATGTCCAGGCGGGTCTTGAAGACCTCCAGAGAAGGAGACTCCACACCCTTGCTGGGCAGCCTGTTCCTCTGCTCCCTCACCCTCACAGTAAAATAGTTTTTTCTTATATTTAAGTGGAACTTTTTGTGTTGCAGCTTCATCCCATTACCCCTTGTCCTGTTGCTAGATACCACTGAAAAAAAGAGATACCCCAACCTCCTGACATCCACCACTTAGATATTTGTAAATATTAATGAGATCTCCCCTCAGTCTCCCCTTCTCCAGACTAAACAGTCCCAATTCCCGCAGCCTTTCCTTGTATGAAAGATGTTCCATTCCCCTGATCATCTTGGTGGTCCTGCGCTGGACTCTCTCCAGCAGTTCTCTGTCCCTCTTGAGCTGAGGAGCCCAGAACTGGACACAGGACTCCAGATGAGGCCTCACCAGGGCAGAATAGAGGGGGAGAAGAACCTCCCTTGACCTGCTGCCCACACTCTTCTTGATGCATCCCAGGATGCCATTGGCCCTCTTAGCCATGAGGGCACATTGCTGGCTCATGTTCAGTTTATTATCAATCAGGACTCCCAGATCTCTCTCTGCAGAGCTGCTCTCCAGCAGGTCAACCCCCAGCCTGTACTGGTGCATGGAGTTGTTCTTCCCCAGATGCAGGACTCTGCACTTGTCCTTGTTGAACCTCATGAGGTTCCTCTCTGCCCAACTCTCAAGCTGGTCAAGATCCCATGGAATGGCAGCACAGCCTTCTGGAGAATCAGCCAGTCCTCCCAGTTTGGTGTCATCGGGGAACTTGCTGAAGGTATTCTCAGTCCCCTCATCCAGGTCGTTGATGAAGATGTTGAACAAGACTGGCCCCAGAATTGATCCTTGTGGAACTCCACTGGCCACAGACCTCCAACTCAATTCTGTGCCATTGATCACTACCCTCTGGGTTCTGTCATTCAGCCAGCTCTCCATCCACCTCACCGTCCAGTCATCCAAGCCACACTGCCTGAGCTTTCTGACAAGGAAATGACAGAATACAGATCATTAATATTGTCTTCTATTAACAGAGAAGGAACTTCCTGAAGGTGTAAAAAACACTGAGCTGCTTAAAAAAACCTCCAAACAAATTATGTCCTCTTTCATGGAATGAAGAGCCCTTCTTCCAAAAAGTTTCCTACATTTTGGATCAGATGTATCTTAACAATAGCCCTCTTTAAGGAAGGATTGTCAAGCTGATGGGTTCACATATTATGTTACAACCAAGTAATAACTCTTAGGAATTAAAAATCCATATGACTCTCAGCTGTACCATACAACATGGGCAGCAGCTGTTCAAAAATATTATAACTGTTATTAAAAAAGGATTTAACTACACTGTATGGTTTGTGTAACTACAACTTATAATTAAACAGAAGCAAATTTAGTGTAAAAAATGTTCATAATCTTCAGGCTGATAATTTTTTTGTCTTTTTCATTGTCCCTGTTTGTTTCTGGTTGCATTTAGATGCTGTAATCATGACCAAGGCCCCACAGGAATACACGTTATAAAGGTACAGGCAATATTCTAGTTTCATCCTGTTACTGGGGAAGGGAAGCAGGCAGGGGATGAGACATACAGATGTGCCTCAAGGCTTCAGTTATCAACTCACTCTGGAAGCAGCTGCTCCCACCGGTGAATCTCTTATGGATTAGTAGAGGAGAAGTATAGCCTGATGAACCCCACCAGGTTTTTCAGGCTGGGAAGGGTTAAAAACTCCCTGGAGTCTGAAGGACATCAATCCCTTTTGGCAGGCATCCATTTTTTTTCTTCATCCTGGCTTGCATCTTGGGCTGTTCAGTTTTTGTCAAAATTAATGTTAAATCTGATGAGGGAAAGGGGGGATTATGCCACAAATTTTCTGAGTGACTTTGGCCAAATTCCTTCATGTCTGCATAACCGTTTCCCTGTCTATAACACAGGGGTAGGGTTTAATTAGAATATAACTCTCATCAGGCCTACTTCTTCAGAGCTTGTCGTGTGAAGCTGTAATGTGAAAGGAGCTATATTTAATGCCATTAATTTAGGATCAGTGTTGCTGATGGCTTTGCTCTATTTCAGACTCTCAGTGCCAGACTGGTAATTATGTAAGACTAGAAACTCTGAGCACTCTGAAGCTAGTAGGGGCTTTGTCACTGATGTCATCTTTATTTATACTATGTGATAAGCCAGGATGCAAGCCTACATTTAAGCCCAAGCTGACCTTATATACAAATTTTAATGATCCCTGGCACCTCAGAAAGCAGAGAGTACACAGGATGGCTTAAATAGGCCCCCATGCAGCCTTGTCTGCTTTGTGAGTTGTGATGGGCTGTCATGGTTTTGCCCAGCCAGCACCACAACAGTCTCTTGCTTGATGCCTCCTATCCACCCCCATCCTCGTTAGGATGGCAGAGGCCTCAGCAAAATGGGAGAAAAAAGATAAGCAAGGATGTTGTGGATTAAGACAAGGGCAGGGAGGGCTCGCTGCCAATTATGGTTTCGGGCAAAACAGACTCCAGTACTCGACTGAGAAAGTAGGAAAGTTTATTCTGCTGCCTACAAGAAACAGCTCCAGCACACCTCCTCCTCTCTTCCCTAACTGACCTCGGAGTCCTCATGGTTGCTTTTCTCTCTCTTCCCATTCCTTGCACCACCACAAGCCAGAGAAGAGAAAGGAATAGAAGAAGGAAGAAACAGGAAGCTGCCTCCTCTTCTGACTTCTTAAAAAGTGATCTTGGAGGTGCCCAATTGGCTCAGCCCCAGAAGTGGGTCTGGCTCAGAACTGGGGAGAGTTTCGAGCAACTTCTTATAGGAGCCATCTTTACAGACCCTTCCCCCTTACCAGAACAGGCTTTATGTCAAAACATGACATGGGCATTAGCAAAGCTGTGCCAATCATAACATAGTCCATAACACTATACAGCCAATGGGGAATGGATGAGAGAGCTCACGTTCTTTCCTGGAAGGCTTTAATGTTGTATGCATCAGGGTGCCATGATCTGGGCAGGCAGCTGAGCTACAGATACTTGGAGAGGTGACTAAGTCAGGGGGCATACATTGTAGTAACTCAGTTTCTGGCCAGATCCAGTGAACTACAGAAACATTGCTGTTTGGATCAGGATGTGGTGTCAACTCTTCCTTGATGGTAGTTTGCACTGGCTAGGAAGGTTAAAAAAATTAATCCTAAAGGAAAGTCCTCTTTACCTACCAGCAAGAGACAGTACCACCGCAGTAGCTCTGCCTCTTAAAATGTGATCAAAACCTAACAAAACCTTCTACTTGCCGAGATTTACTGCTTCACAGACCAACGGAGCAAAATGTAAACTGCAATGCATCCGTCTTTATTCCAATGGCATCCCTGGTTCTGTTATTCCCCTCCCCAGTTCCCCTGGACGAATAGCCCTTTCCCCTTGCCAAGCTGAATAGGCCAGGTGACTCCAAAACTGGCCACTCAGTAGATGCTTTTGCAGTACCAACTGTTCTGAATACCCCACCTCATCTCCAGTCTTTTTTTTTCCACTCCCCCCTCCCTCTCCCCCCTCCAGTGTCCTACCAATCTAGGCTGCCTGGCACACGCTGCAAGCTGCAGTCCCACTGGAGGGATTTATGATGGAAATGAGGGAGGGGATGCAGGCAGAACTGCACAGATTTACAGCACTCTAAGGGTTTCCATTAAAATCCCTGACAACTTGTTATTTATGAGTAGACCAACAGCTCTTCTAATATCCAGGGCCTAGATCTCATTAATTTCAATAATGCTGATTTGGAATAAATGAGGCAGAGGATGGAAACCAGTTCTGTTAGTATAATGGAGGAGGCTAATAGCTGTTTAGAGAAAACAACTGATGTAATTTTGGGACCCAATCCTTTCACCTGCAAAACAATAAAGGTTTGATTCTTCAGTGCATTTCACCTAGTGATTTAATTCAGTACAAAGAGGGTGATAAATTGCAGCGTTTGGATTTCGTGCTGTTATATACCCACTGAGCACTCTATTTGTACTAGTGCACTAGACATAAAGGGACTCATTGACTGTTTGAGCAGGAATAGGTCAGTCTGGATCTCCACAGCAGAACAAAAATCAACAATGTGTCCTTACAAAATAAAAGAAGTGATAAACCCTCTCTTTGTGTAAGTGCAATATCTTCATTTTTCAGTCTCACAGGACGCTGTGAGCGTTTCCTTCCCCACATTTTTCTGAGCTGCCCCACCAAAACCAATGTGGCAATCTAAGTGTCATTTTAGAACACTTTTTCCACGATTCCCTTCTCTGCCCTCTCCCCCTTCCTGTCACTGACATGACAAACACAAAAGCACCTCAGCTTACTTAGTAAGCACAGGACTGATCCCTGAAATAAAATCTTCAATGAATTATCAACCTCTTCGACACAAACCGAGAATAAGCACTCAGTTGTGCCGCGAAGTTTTCGGCTCTTGGCCTGAAAAACCCAGGCTCAAAGCCTGAAACCCAGGCACGAAGGCCTGAAAAACCCAGGCACGAAGGCCTGAAACCCAGGCACGAAGCCTGAAACCCAGGCACGAAGGCCTGAAACCCAGGCACGAAGCCTGAAACCCAGGCACGAAGCCTGAAAAACCCAGGCACGAAGCCTGAAACCCAGGCACGAGGGCCTGAAACCCAGGCACGAAGCCTGAAACCCAGGCATGAAGCCTGAAATCCAGGCTCAAAGCCTGAAAAACCCAGGCACGAAGGCCTGAAACCCAGGCACGAAGCCTGAAACCCAGGCACAAAAGCCTGAAAAACCCAGGCACGAAGCCTACTTCATGCGGCGATCAACCCAGGGTCCGATTCTCAGCTGGGTGGGAAGAAATCAGTCCTACTCAATGTGAGTGATAGCAGAAATCTTCTTCTTTATTGAGAGCAGGCTCTAACTTATATCCACAGCAGCTTCAAAGCTAGCTCAGCAACAGCAGCTAATAGATTACATTCTTATGTTCATCCTACTTGCGGTTTCTGCGATAAGCAAGCTCCCTCACATTTTCCCATCTTGTTTTTTCCCCCGTAGTTGTTTTCCACCTTGGGCTGTTAGCTCGTTAGCTGAAAACAGCCCGACCTTGAAGGAAGAGAAAGCGGCCTGCTGTCTGCGTGACAGCAACTGCTTTAACCATGGCTCTGACTCTGGTCTTGATTGTGCATTAAATTCATATAACTAGAACTCAGATTGCCTTGCCCCGTCGGGCCTAACATTATACCCTGGGGTCCATGTCCATTCTCCCTTAACCACTCCTCGTCACAGTTGCTGGCTTGTACATGTCTTTCCTTCTCCTTTGTTCACCTGCATCTTGTCTATTTACATTCCTTTTGTCAGGAATCTTTTTATTTCCTTCCATTTTCCTGTGTTCTCCACAGGAGATTCATTAAGGTGAAGCAAAGAGCAGCAGCAGTGCTCCCAGACTGCGTTCTGTAGAGTGAAAGACAGGGAGAGGCAGCACTAGCAGATGGACTGTGCTCCACGCCTCTGCCTCCCCCCCATCCACACCCTAAAAACCAGCACTGTGTTTTTTGAGAAGATTGACGATGCTGAAGGTCCAAATTATTCTGCAGGAAGAGGAAAGAAGACATGGATAGCTGAAGAGACAAGGAGGAGAACGGGTAGAGGAAAGAGGCTGTTCAAGTGAGGAAGGAGACTGTGGCTGTACGATTGGGAATCGCTTCCCAAAAGAAGCTGTCAGTTATTTCAGTGTCCTTTCAGATGCTCTGGCTTTCAGGGCTGAAATAGTTTGGGAATCTGGTATCTGCAACTGTCTCCTTTGTGGCCAGTCTCTTTTTTTCTGCATCAAAAATAACTTTTACAAGTTAAAAAAAATGGTCTTCCCTGTGAAACGACCTGACATCAGATGGTACGTGATGCCCCCATGCGACCATAGGCAGCAACGTGTCTTTCCATATGAGAAGAGTTATTATTTGGTTTACATTTTACACATAAACATACATGCTAATTTGAAAATGATGTGCCATGGCCAAGGACAGACATTAAAAAGGTACTCTGTGTTAGTGGGAGAGAAAATCCAAGGGACAGACCAGCTTGTTGGAAAAGGAAGGCAAAGGGTCTGACAAAAATGAGGGAGAAGCAAAAGGACCAAGCAAAGGGAGAAGAACTCTCTGAGGCTGAGTGGTTTTGCCTGGACAAGGGAATAGAAAATGCTACGCTGCATTGTAGCGGTGGTCACTGACAGAAAGCAAACTGGGCCAGTTCCTAAGCTGGACCAAACCGATAAGCCATGTAAAGGTTTAAAAAGACAAATATTCACAGAGATTTGGCCCAGAAATTGACTTCTTCCTTTTAGCTATATGTCTAACGAATGCCCTTTCAAATGCTGCATGAGCTTAGGTATAAATTGTGCCAACTCTCTTCTATCCCTTATGAAAATTTATTTCAGGATCATTGTCCAATATGTATCAGCATAATATTGGATCTCATCCAAAGTATAACTATATCTAATTATCAGCCATTTAAGCTATTTCTGTATTAAACCATTGTAGTGGGTCTGGGATGGTAGTGATTTTCCACAGCAGCTCTTGCAGTGCTGTGCTTACTGTTGATATCAATATTATGACTACTACTGGCACAGCATCAGGGCTGTCCCTCCAGCATTCCTTCCCCCACCTTCACCAATAGCTGTGGGTGGGCACAATCTTGGGAGGGACCATGGCCAGGACAGCTGACCCAGGCTGACCAAGGAGATATTCCATACCGTATGACATCAGCTCAGTGATATAAACTGGGGGAGAGGAGCAGGAAGAGGAGGCAAGATTCATTTCTGGCCTTCCAAAAGCAACCACTACGCGTACCGCAGCCCTGCTTCTCGGGAGGTGGCCGGACATCGCTGCTGATGGGAAGTAGAGAGTAACAGCTTTATCTGCTTTTGCTTTGCTTCCCACGCGCACGGCTTTGCTGTTTCTTTATTAAACTGCTTTTATCTCAACCCATGAGACTCATCTTATTTTCTCCCCTTCCCTGGCTTGCTGAGGAGGTGGATGATAGAGCGGTGTGGTGGGCACCTGGCATCCAGCCAGGCTCAAACTACCACACTGTCAAGTTTAAATTATATTATTTGCATATCAGAAGGGGCTATCTTCCAGCACATTAGAAGCTCTGCAAATGCTGGGCAAATATTACTGTGCTGGACTAGAGGAAAGCAAATAGCTTGCTTTATTTGGAATTAGTGCTGGAAAAGAAATCAGGAAAAATAAGCAATTGTCACTGAAATTTTTTTTTTAAATGCAGAGGACTAGTGTGGTGTGGTTGGCACCTGGCATCCAGCCAGGATCAAACTACCACAACCATAAAACTGAGATAGGATTGAAACCTCTTATGATTCTAAAGGCTAAAATGCAGCAGTAACATAAATAATGCTATAAATTACCAGCGAAATGAAAACTTGGTCAGAAAATATATGATGTAATTTGTGCTTAGGGGTAAATTGGTCCCTGGCTGCCCAGGACAGAGGAGGTATGACCTGCATCAGGCTGAAATATATGGCTGGGAGTCAGAATCTGTGTCATTATTACAGAAAACAGAGTACATACTTTAAAATACCTCAAAAAGCCACATCCTCATGAGATTTCCTGCAGTCTGACCCCCTCTGCCGGTCACCCATTTGCTGCCTCTGTCCCAAACGCTGCCACCTCAACGTAGACACCGGAATCTGCAGGAATGAAAGGAGCAGGCCAGTGGAAAACGAGACAGAGAGGTGACTTGGAAGCACCGACACTTGGCACTGACAGTTGAAGGACAGAGATAGCACGGTGACATCTCTAACCCCAGGGAACCAGGTTTAGGTTTAGGATGTGGGCTGCTAAAGCCAGAACTAGCAACAGTGTAGAAATGAAAGAGGACTGATCACTGGCATTTGGGTGAACTACCAGGGTTTTAATAAAACTTGCTCCAGATTGGCTCTGCTACTGTCAAGATGTAAAGCAACAGCAGCAGAAAAATGGAATTTAGAGTGCAGATATACAGGAAAAGGTTGGGGGGAAAAAGCATTTTCTTGAAAAACAATGGGACTTTTCCTGAGGAAACAAGTGTTCAGTTCAAAATGAACCTCATTTTGATGGAATGTTTGATTGGCAAAAATGGGATAAAGCTATGACAGGAATGTTGAGATACACTACAGTAATCAATTGTCAAAACGTGCACTAGACCAAGTATTTTTGAAATAAGATTTTATCATCCCGAGTGTGGAGGTTTTCAGCTTTTTCTCCTAGCCCAGGAAAAAACACTGATATGCTGGACATTCCTATGACAAAGAATTCAGACAACTTTAGGTTTTAAATCAGCACTACCTAGAATGGCTTTAAAAAAAATTGATCCCATACAGCTCACTTTCCTTTCCCGATTGGTTCTCATTATCCCATACTATCCTTTGGCCTTCATGATATACTCCCATGCTGTGAGGAGCCACTGAGGCTCAAGCAGTTAACTACGTGCTTTCTGTTGAACAGTCTCACTACCCATAGGGATACTGTATTGTGTGCTCAAAGTTATTCAGAAACCTGCTTAAGTACTTTGTTAGAGAGAACCTCCAGCATGTAGTTGAAAGCCTGTAAATACCTCCCTTAAGGCCCCATCAATTCCTCCAATTTCTTTAAAGAATGAACAGACATAGACATCTTTTTCAATTATGTGCTCTGTATAGCTTTTATTTTTGTTTGCTGTTACTCTTTTACAGTTTTTTAAACAATGCTCACCAGTACAGTACATCTTGAGACAGAAATGCTCTATTTAAACCTAGATTGACAAAAAGTTTGTGCAGAATCAAAACAGTAAAGCATTTTGAAGCCTTTATTACTTTAAATATTCTTGAACCTCTATATAAACTTTAGGGGATTTTCTGTTGCTTCAGATATACAGCAGGTGTTGCAGATTCACAATTATTTTAGTTAACAACTTATCATCACAATAAGTAGTCAAGCACTTGTTAAGCACTTGTTAATCATCTAGTAATAGTTCAATCAATTAGCTAAGCACTTGCAAATAGCTCAAACACCTATTGATTAAGTATTTATTTGAATCACATAAGGATCAAACTGCATGAGTTACATACCATACCTGATGGAGACCTGTTACCTTAGCTACAAGACCCTGGTGAATGTATTTGTTAGGTTACCTTAGCTGTTACCTTAACTACAAGACCCTGGTAAATGTATTCCTTAATTTACCTTGGCTGTTACCTTAGTTGTTACTAAAACAAAGGGACTGATATCTTTTTTTGACCAATCACTGTGATTTTGGAAATGTTGTGTTTGTTGGGAACCAATCAAGGTGAATGGCTAAATTGATAGATGGACATTTTATGCATGCTTGTGTTGGCAAATATGATTCTTTTGTTTGAGCTGTATAAAAACCCTGAAAATAGTAACTAACAACTAGGAGGAGCTATCCCCTGTGTTTTCCAAGTGCTACATAATAAAGAAGTGCCTGGCTTATCTGCATTCCTGTGTAGAGAAATTTTTCTGCAATTGCGAATCCGTCAACACAGGAAACACAGTCTAATACAGCTTTCTCCATTTGTGTTTGCATGGGAAAAAAAGAGCTTTTAATCATAAACTGAAAATCCTGAAGCAGCAGTAAGAATAGTAACTGGATAATGTAAGGCACTTTGTTGAATCATAATGTTTTGGTTTGAGAACAGGCTCTCCTTGTTAAATCAAGAAAGTTTAGAAACATAAAAAAGAAATAATCCAAATTCATAACTTCCTTGAATGAAGATGCCCAGTTTCTGACCGAGAGACCATTTATCCTCTGTGCAGCCAAGACAACTCAGGTACTGCTTTTCCACAGGTTCCAAGCCATACTGACTGTCCCCATTTCAGAAATGTCAGTTTTTCCTCATCCTGAGATGGATGGAGAAAATAGTGCCTGTTCCTCACCCTAGAATAAGCCATGCCACCTGTCTTGCCAGCCCTAGACCTTTAGATATGCAGATAGTCTCTTTATAAATATCTTTCACTTGCTTTACAACTGATGGTGAAAGAAAAGATTAATTTTTCTTCAGACTTTTTAACTTATTAATAATTAATTCTGCCTTCCAGAAGCTTAGCAGGACTGAAGGTGTGATCCTAAAAGATTATAAAATGTTTCAGGTCTTTGGTTAGCAATCATAGTGCTATATTAAAGAATAAAACCATTACAACAGAAATGTATCAGCCAGGTACAGAAAACTGCTGTACTCCATCTCATCACTTGGATCCCTACCTGGATGAACAGTTACATGGTCAATCCTGTTCCAAAAATCTGATAACACATTGAACCAAATTACTAATTACAGAATCTGTAACTCATTTCACACACATATGTACTTGATCCAAGACAGAGGACAGTGATTCAGTTTCAGGACATGGATGTCTGACTATCATGGGTTTGTGTGGAGCTGTTTCTGGTAAGGGGGAAAAGGACTGTAAAGATGGCTCCTGTAAGAAGTTGCTCAAAACTCTCTCCAGCTCTGAGTCAGACCCACTTCTGGGGCTGAGCCAATTGGGCACCTCCACAATCACTTGTTAAGAAGCAACAGACAGAAGAGGAGGCTTCTTCCTGTTCCTTTTTGCTGTTCTTGTTTTCTTTTCTGGCTGATGGTGGTGGAAGGAGTTGGGGAAGAGAGAGAGAAGTAACGATGTGGACCCCAAGGTCAGTGAGGGAAGAGAGGAGGAGGTGTGCTGGAGCAGAGACTCCCCTGCATCCTGTGGAGAGGAGTGGTGAAGCACAGATTTGTTTGCATTTCATAGAGGACCTCGCACCAGGAACAATGACTGTGGCTGGAGGAGGCCATGAATTTGTGGGAGGGTGGCGTTACAGCAGAAGGTGCCTGGAATGCTGCTGGCTGCAGAGAAGTCCCAGGCTGGAGGAGTTTGTGAGCAGAATCACAGAATCTTAAGGGTTGGAAGGGACCTCGAAAGATCATCTAGTCCAACCTCCCTGCCAGAGCAGGACCACCTAGAGTAGGTCACACAGGAACTTGTCCAGGTGGGTTTGGAATGTCCCCAAAGAAGGAGACTCCACAATGCATCTGGGCGGTCTGTTCCAGTGCTCCCTCACCTGAACAGGGAAGAAATTCTTCCTCATATTTCTTTGAAATCTCCTATGTTCCAGCTTGTACCCATTGCCCCTTGTCCTATCATTGGCCATCACTGAAAACAGCCTGGCTCCATCCTCTTGACACCCACCCTTTATGTATTTGTAAACATTAATGAGGTCACCCCTCAGTCTCCTCCAAGCTAAAGAGCCCCAGCTCTTTAGCACCAGCCTTTCATCAGAAGGGAGATGCTCCACTCCCTTAATCATCTCTGTGGCCCTGTGCTGAACTCTCTCCAGCAGTTCCCTGTCCTTCTTGAACTGAGGGGCCCAGAACTGGACACAATATTCCAGATGTGGTCTCACGAGGGCAGAGTAGAGGCGGAGGAGAACCTCTCTCGACCTACTGCCCACATCATTCTAATACACCCCATGATGCCATTGGCACATGTTTCTGCAAGATCAGTATGGCAATATTTAACTTAGCCTCCACTGTAACTAATTCATCTACTTTTTACCTTAATGGAGGTTTAGATCTGAGGTGTGCCAACCCCAGTAAAAAAAAAAAAGAAATTCAGGGCAGAACTTCTGAAAGTCTTTTAGACACAGGAGCAGATGTTTCTGTGAGCACACATCATCTGAGCTTGCCCGGACTGTCAGCAGACCAGGGGTATCCCCCCTGTCCATGTGGTGAATCCAAGAGGCCTGGAAGCCAATGAAATTTGGCAAACAGACATAACACATATACCATCGTTTGGTCACTTATGGTGGGTTCATGTAACGGTTGATACGTTTTCTGGGATGATACATGGCACTGCTGCCTCTGGGAAAAGGTTGTGCACATACAATTCCCTGGTTGAGCTGTTTTGCAAACATGGGGATGCCAAAAGAAATTAAAACTGATAATGGCCCTGGTTACACAGCTCAAAATATACAACTATTTTTACAGCAATGGGGGATTCAGCTAAGACGGGTATTCCGTATAACCCCACAGCACAGGCAATAGTCGAACGTGCACATGCTACATTGAAAGCCCCGATCTTAAAAGAAAGAAGGAGGAATTCTCCAGACACACCACATAATCAGCTGGCAAAGGTTTTATATACTCTTCATTTTTTAAACAGAAATTGTTTTGCCCTGACAGCTGTGGAACACCATTCCAGAACTACAACGGACCTTACAGCTAAACCACGGGTTCTGTATAAGGATCCTGAAGGAGATCCAGCCTGGAAAGGGCCAGATCTGTTGGTGTGGGCGAAGGGTATCCTCGGTGAATACCAGCAAGAAAAGTTAAGTCATATAATGAGCTGGAAGGATCAACCTTTTAACCCAATACCCCAGACCTCCCCACTGACGATGCGGGAATCGACATCAGGCAACAGATTCCTAGGAACTCGGCAACTGCGGCTGTCACATGGGGAAGTCTGACACAACTACAACAGAAAGCAGAGAATATGATGGCATGGGTAGGAGTGATGCCAACACCGGAAAATACCTTTTTTACCTATCTGGCCCTTATTTCAACCAACTCGGCAGTAAGTATAAGTTTGCTATTTTTGTTTTGGCTGGAAGCAACTGGTCATGTATATTTGGCTCACGTCATCGACCCACTATTTTGCCTTGGTAAGTTGGTCGGATCCCAAGATACAAGTAGCCAGCAATAACACACAGTAGACTGGAAGAGCTTGGCTTCCTCCTTGGGATGCAGAGAATCAGTCGTATCATATCACTGTATATGGAACCACACAGTTTATAGCCTTTGCAATGATAGAGCCATCGATCACGAGGTCACCATCTGTGCATAATAGACCATCTGGAAGCATCACTTAGCGATCATTCAAATCTCAGCATTTGCACTTTTACTTGCATTTCAGGGTGTGACTTTAACTACTCTGTACTGAGAACTGTGTACCAGAATATACAGTGCAAGTACGTATTATACAATGCCTTGTCACCAACACCCATAAGAATGAATATCATGTTGGTCAAGAAGCTACTAGAACACCCTGGTCTATACAACTTCATAGAAAAACTAAAGGAGGGAACTTATAGACTCCTGATTACAGTACATCGAGACACATAGGACATACATCATGTGCTGGAACAGGTAAAAAAAGATGGAGAATATCACTGGTGTGACGTTTTGTTTGGATGGTCTCTGACTGATACTGGAATTTTTAACAGAATACTACATTCTGTCACAGTTTTGTTGTTGATAAACATCATATATTAGGTAGCTTAGAGGCTGATGCCACCAACACAACTTTGGGTTTTTTGACCACGGTGAAATTTTCACGATACCAGGTCTGGTGACACGTGGAGTTCATCTGTCTCAAAGGGGGAGAAGGATCCTTGCAAACGAGTTAGTTTAGCTCATAGAAAGAGCTTTAAACTAGTTTTGATGGGGGAAGGGGATAAAACCAGGCCCGTTAGAGTTGAGCCTAAGGGTGGCAAGCCAGTGTCAGGGGTAAATCCTACCTGATCAGCTTCCTTCTTGAAATGCTGCTATACCAATGCACGCAGCATGGGGAATAAACAGGAAGAGCAGGAAATCTAAGTATGGGCAAGGGGCTATGATCTGGTGGCTACTGCAGAGACATGGTGGGACAACTCACATGACTGGAATGTGGTCATGGATGGCTATGTACTTTTTAGGAAAGATGAGGTGGTGGAGTTGCTCTTTATGTGAAACAGCAGTTGCAATGTACTGAATTCTGTCCAGGTGAGGATGAGGGGCAAGTTGTGAGTTTGTGCCTTAGAATTAAGGGACAGGCTAGCATGTGTGACACTTGTAGGTGTCTATTACAAGCCACCTGATCAGGCTGGGGAAGTTGATGAGGCCTTCTACAGGCAGCTAGGAGCAGCCTCAAAATCACAGGCCCTGGTTCTCATGGGGGATTTAGCTACCCAGACATCTGCTGGAAGACCTACATGGTTAGTCACTTACAGTCCAGGAGGTTCCTTCAGTGCATCGATGATAACTTCTTGATGCAAATGGTGGATGTGCCAACTAGAAGAAGAGCACTACTGGATCTTGTACTCACAAACAAGCAGGGTCTGGTTGAAGTGTGGGCAGCATTGGCTGCAGAGACCACGAGATGGTTGAGTTTAGGATCTTATGTGGTAGGAACAGAATACCAAGCAGAAACGTAACTCTGGACTTTAGCAGGGCCAAATTTGGCCTTTTCGAGCAATTCCTAGGGGACATCTCATAGGACGGGGTATTGGAGGATAAAGGGGCCCAAGATAGTTGGTCTCTGTTCAAAATCACTTTTTCCAGGCTCAGGATCAGCATCCCAGCCGGTAAGAAATCAAGCAAGAGAGCCAGGGAACCTGCATGGTTAAATAGGGAACTGTTGGGCAAACTCAAGTGGAAGAAGAGAGTCTATAGAGATCATGGAAGGAAGGGATGGCCACTTGGGATGAATATAAGGCTGTTGTCGGAGGATGTAGGGAGGCAACTAGGAAAGCTAAAGCCTCATTGGAGTTGTGCCTTGCAAGGGAGGTCAAGGACAACAAGAAGGGCTTCTTCAAATACATTGCAGACAAAACTAACACTAGAGACAATGTAGGCCCAGTGTTGAATGAGGTGGATGCCCTGGTGACAAATGCAGAGAAGGCATTCTGTCTATACTCTGTCTATACTGCTGGAGTCTGTTGTCAGGAGCCCCAGACTCCAGAGGAAGTCAGGTTAAAGGAGGAGTTTTGTTTGGTTGATGAGGACTGGCATTCTGTCTATAGCCTCTGTCTATACTGCTGGAGACTGTTGTCAGGAGCCCCAGACTCCAGAGGAAGTCAGGTTAAAGGAGGAGTTTTGTTTGGTTGATGAGGACTGGGTTAAGGATCAGTTGAGCAGTCTGTATATACATAAATCCATGGGCCCCAATGGGATGCACCTGCAGGTGCTGAGGGAGCTGGCAGAAGCCATTGCTAAACCGCTCTCCATCATCTTTAGTAAGTTGTGGAGAACAGAGGTGCCTGAGGGCTGGAGGAAAGCAAATGTCACACCAGCCTTCAAAAAGGGCAAGAAGGAGGAGCCAGGTAAATACAGACCGGTCAGCCTCACCTCCATCCCCAGAAAGGTGATGGAACAGCTTATCCTGGGTGCTGTCTCCAGGTATTTAAAGGACAAGAAGGTCATTGGGAGCAGTCAACATGGCTTTACCAAGAGGAAGTCATGTTTGACCAACCTGATAGCCTTTTATGAAGATGTAACCAGGTGGATAGATGGTGGTAGTGCAGTGGGTGTGGTTTATCTTGATTTCAGTAAAGTATTTGACACTGTCTCCAACAGCAGCCTTGCGGCAAAACTGAGAAAGTGTGGGCTGAATGATCAGGTAGTGAGGTGGATTGTTAACTGGTTGAAGGGAAGAAGGCAGAGAGTAGTGATCAATGGGGCAGGGTCTAGTTGGAGGCCTGTATCTAGTGGAGTCCCTCAGGGGTTGGTGCTGGGACTGATACTGTTCAATCTATTCATCTTGATGAGGGACTAGAGGGCACTGTCAGCAAGTTTGATGATGATACTTGTAGCAGCCTAGAATCATGCACAGAGATGGGTTCAATTCATAATGCTGCAGATGATTTTATTCCAAAGCTTCTCCCCAATATAGCCTTATCCCTGATCATGCACAGCTTGTTCTATGTTAATTGGGCAACAGTCTCAAAGGACGTGCCTATGCTAACATAGTGATTGGTCACTCTATATTGTTCACATGCCGCTCTTGCTGCTTCTTTGGTATGCTCATATCCCGTTTTTATGCTTCAGTTCTTCTGTCTTATCACTTCTTTCTCAGAGCTGTTTATCTGTGTGCTTCAAGGGAAGAGCTTTGTCTCAAGGTTAAAGCTGCCTGCAGCCCAATCCTCTCCCACAGATACTAAACTGAGGGGAGTGGCTGACACACCAGAAGGCTGTGCTGCCATTCAATGAGACCTGGACAGGCTGGAGAGTTGGGAAGGGAGAAATCTAATGACATTCAACAAGGGCAAGTGTAGAGTCCTGCATCTGGGAAAGAATAACCCCATGTACCAATACAGGTTGGGGAATGAACTCTTAGAGAGTAGTGTAGGGGAAAGGGACCTGGGGGTGTTGGTGGGCAGCAGGATGAGCATGAGCCAGCAATGTGCCCTCGTGGCCAAGAAGGCCAGTGACATCCTGGGGTGTATTAGAAGGGCTGTGGGCAGTAGGTCAAGAGAGGTTCTCCTCCGCCTCTACTCTGTCCTTGTGAGAACACATCTGGAATATTGTGTCCAGTTCTGGGCCCCTCAGTTCAAGAAGGACAGGGAACTGCTGGAGAGAGTTCAGCACAAGGCCACAGAGATGATTAAGGGAGTGGAGCATCTCCCTTCTGATGAAAGGCTGGTGCTAAAGAGCTGGGGCTCTTTAGCTTGGAGGAGACTGAGGGGTGACCTCATTAATGTTTACAAATACATAAAGGGTGAGTGTCAGGAGGATGGAGCCAGGCTGTTTTCAGTGATGGCCAATGATAGGACAAGGGGCAGTGGGTATAAGCTGGAACACAAGAGGTTCCAAAGAAATACAAAGAAGAATTTCTTCCCTGTTCAGGCGAGGGAGCACAGGAAGGGGCTGCCCAGGTGGGTTGTTGAGTCTCCTTCTCTGGGGATATTCCAAATCTACCTGTATGAGTTCCTGTGTGACCTACTCTAGGTGGTCCTGCTCTGGCAGGAGGGTTGGACTAGATGATCTTTCGAGGTCCCTTCCAACCCTTAAGATTCTGTGATCTGAAAGTGTGCTATATGATTTGAGACTTAACACAATTAACACCACCTAGGTCTGTCACATTAAAATAAATACACCGAAATATAGAGAATGATGTTTCTTAACACATTTGATGGTAACATATAAAATATGGGGCACTTTTATAGCATGGAGGCAAGAGGTACCTGCATTACCACTTCATGAGGTAAAGATGATTGACTGCAGTCTCGGGGTGGAGTGTAGCAGGACACTCCCCCTGGTGAAAAGATAAAAGCTGAAGGTCAAGCTGTTTTCTAATGGCAAAGGCTGTTACTAATTGGCCTGACTTGACTATCTCCAAGGATAACTTGAGAGGATGAGAAAATTCCTGAGCCAATGGGCAGTGAAACAGACATCTCTGTGATAACATCGTGGGAAACTAGATGTTCCTGCTAGCTCTACAGAGATGTAAGTTCAACGACAAGATGACTGACAGTCAGTCACTTTATTCTATAAAAGCCCAATCCTATTTCTGTGGGGTGAGAGGATTTCTGCATATTCTCCTCTAGACTGTGTCTGAAAATCTTCCCCCTTGAGCAGGGACGCCCCTTAAGGTTACCCTCTAGAGCTGATAGATTCTCCCACTGTCTTTGATATGGGTGAGAAACATCATTCTCTATGAAATTGTGGTGGTTTAGTCTGATGTCCACCAAGTCATAAAATCACTCCCCCTCCTAAACTAGACAGGAGAGAGAGAGAAATATAACAAACAGCTTGTGAGTTGAGACAAGGACGGAGAGATCACTCAGCAATTAGTGTAATGGGCAAAACAGACTCAGGGAGAAAAAAGGTTTGATTTATCAAAGAAACAATAAGAGCAGGGAGATGAGAAATAAAATTGTCTTAAAAACACCTCCCCCCACCCCTCCTCTTCCCAGGATTCCCTTTCCTTCCCCCCCAGCAGCGCAGGGGATGGGGAATGGGGGTTGCGGTCAGTTCATTACAGATGGACTTTGCCGCTGCTGCTTCTCAGGGGGAGGCCTCCTCACACTTCCCACTGCTACACTGTGGAGTCCCTCCCCATGGGAGACAGTCCCTCACAAACTTCTCCAGTGTGGGTCCTTCCCGTGGACTGCAGCTCCTCACGAACTGCTCCAGCATGGGACCTCCCACAGGGGCAGCTCTTCATACACCCTGCCCCAACGTGGGTCATCCATGGGAGAACAGTTCTTTAGGGACAGACTGCTCCTGCGTGAGTCCCTCACAGGATCACAAGTCCTGACAGCAGAGATGTTTTCACATCGTCACTTCCTGTTGTTGCTGCAGTTTAGCAACTGCCCAGCAACTTCTTCTCAAATACGTTATTCACAGAGGCATTACCTCCATCACTAATAGGTCAGGCCTGGGTCAAGTGTAGGGTCCAGCTTAGAATTGACTGGCCCTAACCCTATGAGCTGCAGGGGAAGCTTCTGGCAACTCTTTGTTTAAAGAAGCCACCCCTGTAGCTACCAAAAAACCTGGCCCAGGCAAAACTACTACAAAAATAAAGGCCATACTGTAACTGATTGTGATGATCGCCATGAAAACGAAGCTACAAAACCAAGAAAGGGGAAATGTGGGAACAAAGAACTGGTAATTGGCAAAAAATGTAAACAGACCTTCAGATGATGAGACTGGTTGTGGGCAAATGAAGTAATGTTACAGAATGCCCTGTTGCAAGTGTGAGAAGCAGCAGCATGACTGGAAAACAGACAAAGCTTGAAGGTCAGCAGGATGTAAAACAAAAACTGAGATCTGAGGGGTTGTGGAGTCTCCTTCCTTGGAGGTCTTCAAGACCTGCCTGGACATGTTCCTATGTGACCTGATCTAGGTGACCCTGCTTCTGCAGGGGGGTTGTGTTGTAGTAGTGCAGGCAATATTCACTCGAAGACGTAGAGAGTCTAAGTAATGCACGTGCAGAGACGTACACGGGCAACGTAGTACAACCACCAGAGTTGACTCAAAGCCACCCTTCCTTTGCTGCTTCTGCCCCTGTGATCACCCAGGGCCCAATTGATTACCTTGCAGCACCTGTTTCTGATAATTGGAAGTAGCTTGCCAGCTGCATTAACTTGTCCCTACCATCTTTATTCAAGCTGGCTGGTCCAAGCTACATCTGTGCCTACAATTCCCCCCATTTTCTTTTTTGGACCAGCCAGCCTTTGGCAACACATTTCAAAATTAAAGGTACATGAAGAAAACATAAGTATTTTTACCCATGGCCATGAGTTTACAACAAAAGGTCAATAACAGCTACATCTCTGAACAATATAATACAGAAATGCATAAACTCAAAATAAACATAATCTGATATATGTTGCTAGGAGGGACACACACTGGCAGGAAGGGATGAGTTCTTGGTAACTCCACTGATATTTCTGTTTCCTAAATGTAGTTCCAGACTTTTCTTCAGCTTCTTTAGCATGCTGATCTGTGAGCATTATCTGTAAGATGGAACTATCTCTTCATCCGTAGAAAATACACCATTTTTACTTTCAAGTTCCCATTGGTCATCTTGTTAAGTTCTTCAATTCTTTTAATGCAATACAGATAGCTGGAGGAATTTACAGCAGCGTACGTGGTGCCAGTTTAGAGGGTTTATATTTTAATAGGGTGATGGATTGAGGGTGGATCACTTGGTTCTTTCCTCAAGATTGTTCTTTCCATTGGTCTTACAGTCATTAAGTCCTTTCGGTTGATGTGGCTTGATCCATTTTGCCGGAATCCACCGGGGACCTTGATCTGTAATGACACAAGCATAGCCTCTTCCCCACGTTAACAGATCTGCAGGTCCTTGCCACTCTCCAGTGTGGAGGAATGGTTAAGGGAGAATGGACATGGATCCCAGGGTATAATGTTAGGCCTGATGGGGCAAGGCAATCTGAGTTCTAGTTATATGAATTTAATGCACAATCAAGACCAGAGTCAGAGCCATGGTTAAAGCAGTTGCTGTCACGTAGTCAGCACAGACAGCAGGCTGCTTTCTGCTCCTTCAAGGTCGGGCTGTTTTCAGCTAATGAGCTAACAGCTCAAGGTGGAAAACAACTACGGGGGAAAACAAGATGGGAAAATGTGAGGGAGCTTGCTTATCGCAGAAACCGCAAGTAGGATGAACACAAGAATGTAATCTATTAGCTGCTGTTGCTGAGCTAGCTTTGAAGCTGCTGGATATAAGTTAGAGCCTGCTCTCAGTAAAGTGAAGATTTCTGCTATCACTCACATTGAGTAGGACTGATTTCTTCCCACCCAGCTGAGAATCGGACCCTGGGTTGATCGCCGCATGAAGTAGGCTTGAAGCTGTTTTTTCAGGCTTTGAGCCTGGGTTTTTCAGGCTTTGTGCCTGGGTTTCAGGCTTTGTGCCTGGGTTTTTCAGACTTAGAGTCTGGTTTCAGGCTTCGAGCCTGGTTTGCAGACTTCGAGTCTGGTTTTTAGGCCAAGAGCCGAAAACTTCGCGGCAAATGGCACCTGAACAGGGACCATCACTGGGTGTTACTGGGTAAGGAGCCTGCCTGCGGGGAGCTGAGACTTGAAAATCCGGAGGCAGAGGCAGTCGTCGGAGGAAGCCTGCCGGATCCCAAGCAGAGGTTGCTGTACCGGGGGGAGTGACTACAGGTTGCGGTGAGACGAGGATCCGACAACATGGAAAAGGAGGCAGCACTCTCACTTTTACATCGCTTTTTAGAAAAGCGGGGGGTGGACTTAAAACTGACCGATTTATCTGGTCTACTTGTACATGGTAATTGTAAAGGCTTTTTTAAAGACTCTGAGAAATATTTTGATGAGGAGGAGTGGAGAGCATATGGGACTTGTCTTTGGGACTTGGTTATAGACGAAGATGAGACTGCTCGGAAACTGAAGAAACAGTGGAGAGAAGTAATTAACTGTTTGAAAAAGTATAAGTTGGAAAAGGATTTGGCTGCTGCTGTGACTCAGCGGCTTGATATGCCTGAGACTGCAGTCGAGCCGACCGCTGGACTGCTCAGTATCGGAACTGATTATGTCTCTCCTCCCTTTTCTGGTGAACCTGTTGCAGTTCGTGGGACAGCAACTGTGGCTGCCGTTTTGGCAGCCTCGACTTCTGAGTCAGTCTCTGATTCATGTTGTACTCCAAGCACCCCCCATGATCTGCCCTCTAGTTCGGCCGTTCCCTTATCAGCTGTGGGAAACGGTGTAAGGGAAAAGACAGAATCTGCTGAGGAAAAGGAATTGCCTGAATCTTCAGCTCTATGTGTTCCTTCAAAGGAGCAGAGTGGGGTCAAAAAGATTATTCGAGTGCGTTATTGTGGTGTTGACTGGCGGCGTGTGGCTGAGCAGGCTAGTGGAGAGGGGGATTATGAAGCCACCGCCACTTTGACTTGTCCAGCATTGTATATGAGAGATGCAGTGGGGAATGTGAACGGTGATTATCACCCCTTAAATTGGAAATTGCTCACCCAATTGCGAGCTACAGTTAACGAAGGAGGTATTCACAGTGAACCTGCCAAACAAATGCTAAACTATATTTGGAGCACCGGGATATTACTCCCGGAGGATATAAAAACTATCATGAGATTAATACTTACTCAGTCTCAACAATTATTATGGCAGGCTTATTGGCGACAGCAATGTGACACCAGTCAGGCTATTCCCAGACAACAAAATGATCCTCTTTTTGGGGTCATCTCAGCACAATTAATGGGAACAGGACCTTTTGCCACTGTAGAAATGCAACTATATATGGGACCTGAGGTCAATCGAGAAAGTATGCGAACTGCCCGTCTTGCTTTAGATCAGGTGCGTGAATCCACTCCTGTACCTTCTTATATGAGCATACGACAAGAGAGGAGCGAGGCTTTTGGGCCGTTTGTAGACAGAGTGGCTGAGGCTCTAAACAAAGCTGGGGTCCCTGATTACCTTAAAGGACCACTGTTAAAACAATGCCTCCTTGAAAATAGCAATACACAAACTAAAGGGGTGCTGGTTACCTTGCCAATCGGGGCTTCAATAGAGGATATGCTGGAGCGAATGTCACGAGTTCCTGCTGGGGATCAAGCTATGTTGGTAGAGGTGTTGTCTCGCATGGGGGAAAAAATTGAGAATATGGGAAAAGATTTAGCCGCAGCTCAGGAAAGTGCATTCGCAGCAGCATTAGCCCCCTTAAGATCCAATAGTGGGGCAAGTAAAGGGGAGGAAAAACGGGTGAAGTGTTTTCGTTGTGGTAAAGAGGGTCACTACAAAAGGAATTGTAAAGCTAAAATACGGTGTGAGACCTGTCAAAACAATTCTCATATGACTGGTGGGTGTCGGTCGGGAAACGGATGAGTGAACGCGACAGGCCGCCGCGCAACGACAACAGTAGCGGCTCCGGCACAATATGTTCACCAAACGTTCCAGCCTGCAGCCCAGCAACCAAGGGGAGCCTGGGATTCGACCTGGTTACAGCAGTAGATACCACTCTTATTACACAAGAACCTGTCAAGATACCATCTACTCTGACAGGACCATTACAATGTAATGGGAGCCCTTGTGGTGCTTTGCTTTTAGGACGATCATCATCAGCTATTAACGGTCTCTTGATAGTCCCTGGAGTGATAGATGCAGACTATACTGGGGTAATACAGATTGTGGCTTATACATTGTTTCCTCCTGTACACATTCCAAAAGGCAGCCATATTGCCTAGCTTGTGCCTGTGCCTCACCTTTTAGCAGATGCTGCAGCAGAGGCACCATGGAGAGGAAATCAAGGATTTGGGTCCTCTGGTGGGATTGCACTGTTAGCTTTGCCAATGAATTGATGCCCGATGACTATGGTAACTTTTAGCTATCAGACCAATTCAATTGTCTTGCGAGCTTTGCTGGACACTGGCGCAGACATTACTATTGTGTCACGAGACAGATGGCCTCGATCCTGGCCGTTACAGCCATCTGTTAGGGGGGTAGAGGGTGTCGGCGGCCCCTCTCCGGTTATGCGTAATATTGACAGAATTTTGATTACCCTCGACCACCAAACAGCAGGACTATTTGTCACAGTAATGCCATTACCACAAGGAGTGGATGCTCTGATTGGTCGAGATTATCTCACCCAAATTGGAGCAGTCCTAACAACAGAACATAGACCTTTTTAGCCTTGGGCACTGCTGGACCGTGGTCTTTCCCAATCCGACTGACGTGGCATTCTAACACACCCGTCTGGATTGAGCAGTGGCCATTGAAAGGAGAAAGACTACACCAGGCCAATCTCCTGGTACAGGAACAACTTCAATTGGGACATATTAAGCCATCTACGAGCCCTTGGAATACTCCTATTTTTGTTATACATAAGAAATCAGAGAAATTTCGCTTGTTGCATGATTTGCGAGCCATCAATGATCAGATGCAGGACATGGGGGCCCTACAACCTGGCATGCCGAGTCCGGCAATGTTGCCTGAAAATTGGGCTATCTTAATAATAGATTTGAAGGACTGTTTTTTCTCGATTGTATTACATCCAGCTGATCATAAGCGGTTTGCATTTACGATACCAGCAGTGAATAGAGTCCAGCACAGAGATATGAGTGGACCGTGCTGCCACAAGGGATGAAAAATAGTCCGACAATTTGTCAGCTGTATGTAGATAATGCCCTGCGACCCATTCGGCATAAGTGGCCCCATGCACTTGTGTATCATTATATGGATGATATCCTCATTGCTCAGGAGGAGGCATTTATTGCAGATCAAGAGAGAAATCTAGAAACCATATTACAAGCACAGGGACTGACTATTGCTCCTGAAAAGGTACAAAGACATCCAGCATGGTAGTATTTGGTCTGGAGTATTACAGAGGCTCATATTAGGCCGCAAAAGCTCCATATTCATACCAAGATAAAAACTGTAAATGATGCACAAAAATTAATGGGGGATTTGCAATGGTTGCGCCCTATTGTTGGAATCACTAATGACATGCCAGAACCGCTGTGCCCCCTACTGAAGGGAACAGACCCATCGGCAAAAGTACAGCCGACAGCAGAACAACTGAAAACCATTGCTGAAATTTCTGACCTCATTACCACTCGGCAAGTCGATTGTCGTGATCCAGATTGCCCCATTGATTTGACCATTTTGCAGGGCAAAGAACAGTTTCTTGGTGCATTAACACAGTGTAAAAAACAAAAAGAGAGGATAATCGTCCTGGAATGGCTATTCACCACATTACAGACTAAATGGACAATTGAACAAAAAACTGTGGGCTTAGCAATGCTTATTAGAAAGGGACGCACTCGAATTTTACAGGTGAGCGGCCAAGAGCCAGGAACAATATACGTGCCTATAGCGAAAAGAGATCTGGAATGGGTCATAGCAACATCAGAGCCTCTACAGCTTAGTTTATTGTCATCTGCCCAAAAAATAAACATGCAGTCCCTAAAATCTAAGGTGTTGGCATGGATGACACAACAACAGTGGATTGTTCGTCCTAAGCTAAGTGAGCAACCTTTGTCAAATGCTGTTACAGCATACACAGACGCAGGAAAGAAATCTCAACGGGCTGTAATAGTCTGGGAAGAGGCAGGACAATGGAAACACCAGCTATTACGTGCCACGGAAATGGACTCTTTACAGACTTTAGAACTTTTTGCGGTTGTTCGGGCCCTTGAAATGTGGTGATGTAAACCGTTGAATATTGTAACTGACTCTTTTTATGTTGCAGGAATTGCTCAGCGAATAGAAGATGCTCGCATTAAAGATGTGCGCAATCGACGCCTTTTTGACCTACTTAGAGCCATGCAGGCTGCTATCCGGCAGTGCACATCTCCATATTGTGTGATACACATTAGAAGTCATAAGTACGACATTGGTTTAGGAGCAGGAAATGCTAGAGCGGACAAGCTGGTAGCTTTGGGAGTGCCTGTAAATAAATTTAATCAGGCAAGAGAAGCCCATGCCACCTTCCATCAAAATGCCAGATGCCTAAGGAGAAGTTTTGACCTCTCAATAGAGGATGCTCGAGCAATAGTGAGGGCTTGCCTGCAGTGTAGCCACTACGGCCCAGGGTTAGGTCTGGGAGTCAACCCCAGGGGTCTGGGACCATTAGAATTGTGGCAGATGGACGTCACTCACATTTCTGAATTTGGAAGGCTTAAATATGTTCATGTAACTGTGGATACATTCAGTAAGTATATATGGGCAACGGCTCAAGCAGGAGAAAGGGTAACGCATGTAATCCGACATGCCACTGCATGTTTTGCTGTTATGGGGGTGCCAAGCACCATTAAGACTGATAACGGCCCTGCATATGTTAGTCAACGGGTGAGACAGTTTTTCCAAACCTGGGGAGTGAAACACATTACAGGGGTACCACATTCACCAACAGGACAGGCTATAGTGGAACGAACTCATCAAGTGTTAAAATCATATTTAAGTAAGATTTCCGACATACAGGACCCACAGGAACGGTTGTCTAAGGTATTGTTTACTATAAATCATTTATGTATCTTTGGGGAGGAGAAAGAACCTCCAGCTCGACTACATCAAGGAATGGTGGAAACATCGAAAAGACCGCCGGCAATGTGGGTAACTTACAGAGATCCACGAACAGGTATATGGCAGGGCCCAGCTAAAGTGCAGTATTTAGGCAGGGGTTATATGTCTGTGCTTACATCTACAGGTCCAATATGGGTTCCTGCAAAATGGACTAGAGTGGCTGTTACTCCTAATAATCCTGATGGTGACAGTTCACACATCGCCATTGAATCAAGTGAATCCACGTCAGAACATGTGGGTCACCTGGGCGAATCAGACAGGCCAAGTTGACTTTTGTCTGAGTCTTCAGTCGGTGAGTGATACATTCCGCACCTGCCTGGTTGGGATACCAGATTTTGATCCTAGTGATTTCCAGAAATATGTCAGCGGGAGCGCCTCCTGTTCCAGCAAAGTGACATCGGACTGTGCCGCGGACTTGTTACGTCGGCTCAAAGTCCCTCTTCCCTGGGACCCACAAGAGTTGGAGTTGCTGGGAAGTCAAGCAATCGGAAACATCACGAATGAGAGTTGGACTCGTACTTGTTTTAGCTTTGGGACTAAATATCAAGGACTAAGAGGAATGGAACAATATAAAAATATGGTTAAGCAGTGGACTGATGTTTCCCCCGAAGGTGCATATAGTCGATTTGTAGATCCAAAAGGAGGATATTGTGGATTGGCCATAGGACAATTTGGTGGGACTTGGATGGCCAACTTATCTGGGTTGATATATGGGGGGAGTAACACTGGTTGGGAACGTGGGACCCCTCAGAGGCCTACTTTGTGGAGCAATGGGTCTACTAAAGCTCTACCCAATAACATCTTTTTAATATGTGGAGATTGAGCATGGCAGGGAATCCCAGCTAACCCAATTGGGGGGCCATGTTATTTAGGGAAACTAACTTTGTTTGCTCCTTGACAGCAGGACTGGTTAAAAATTACCAAGTTGCGGAAAAAAAGAAACACCCACAACTTAAAAGGAGATTGTGATGGTAAAGTACAATTGTGGTCCATTACAGCGAATGTATTTGCTTCAGCATTTGTACCTGGGTTGGCTGCAGCCCAGGCCTTACAACAGTTAGAAAAATTAGTGTGTTGGTCGGAGCAGCAAGCTAATGTTACTACTGATGTTACTGAAAAATTGTTAGCAGACCAGAAAAGCCTTAGACATGCCTTATTGCAAGATCGTGCAGCTATAGATTTTTTGCTATTGGCACAAGGGCACGGATGTCAAGACTTTGAAGGCATGTGTTGTTTTAATCTTTCTGATCATAGTGAATCTATTCACAAAGCTTTGGCATATTTAAAGGCTCACGCTAAGAATATTACGGTGGGTTATAACCCTTTTGATAATTGGCTTCAATCAGCTTTTGGGGGGTTGTCACCTTGGTTGACTATGTTAATCAAAGAAGGGTTAAGATGGATTTTGGTTATTTTGCTTTTGCTTGTAATATTTAGAATAATATATAGTTGTATTATGAAGGCAGTGCATAGACTGACTGAATCTGTCTTGATTGTGCAAAAACAAAACGGGGATTTGTGGAGGAATGGTTAAGGGAGAATGGACATGGACCCCAGGGTATAATGTTAGGCCTGATGGGGCAAGGCAATCTGAGTTCTAGTTATATGAATTTAATGCACAATCAAGACCAGAGTCAGAGCCATGGTTAAAGCAGTTGCTGTCACGTAGTCAGCGCAGACAGCAGGCCGCTTTCTGCTCCTTCAAGGTCGGGCTGTTTTCAGCTAACGAGCTAACAGCCCAAGGTGGAAAACAACTATGGGGGAAAACAAGATGGGAAAATGTGAGGGAGCTTGCTTATTGCAGAAACCGCAAGTAGGATGAACATAAGAATGTAATCTATTAGCTGCTGTTGCTGAGCTAGCTTTGAAGCTGCTGGATATAAGTTAGAGCCTGCTCTCAAGAAAGTGAAGATTTCTGCTATCACTCACATTGAGTAGGACTGATTTCTTCCCACCCAGCTGAGAATCGGACCCTGGGTTGATCGCCGCATGAAGTAGGCTTGGAGCTGGTTTTTCAGGCTTTGAGCCTGGGTTTTTTCAGGCTTCGAGCCTGGGTTTTTCAGGCTTAGAGTCTGGTTTCAGGCTTCGAGCCTGGTTTCAGGCTTTGAGCCTGGGTTTTTCAGGCTTCGAGCCTGGGTTTTTAGGCTTCGAGCCTGGGTTTTTCAGGCCAAGAGCCGAAAACTTCGCGGCACTCCAGTAATGGGATTCTTATACCAAACTTCAGGTACCAAATCCCGACTCATTTGGTCAAAGTGTGTTAATGCTGGTGGTTCATTCCCGTTTGCCACAATTCTGAGATGATTCATTGTATAAAGGGCTTTCATTAGTTTGTCTTGAGGGCTCACCCCCTCTTCCCCCGTGTCGTGGTTTAGGCCCATCAGGGAACAAAGGCCACGATTAGCCTCGAGTACCGAAGAGGCTGAGGATTGCTCGAGGGCAGGGAGGGCTTAATTGCCGCTTAAGGTTCAGGACAAAACAGACCAGGCTACTCGGTTTTGGGGAAGAAAACAGAAAATAATTTAATGCAAAAGCAACCAAAACATAACCAAAATGAAACAACCCAGAGTAATACATCAATGGAGAGTCCAACCAGCCTTTTTAAGAACATCTTCTTTGCCACCCCTCCCCTCTTCCCGGGTTCAGAGCCCTGATCCCGGTGTTTTTACCTTGCCCCCCCCTGAACGGTTCGGGGGGGCAGGCAGTGGGGGGTTCAGTCAGTCGGTTTCCGAGAGCTTCTGCCGTTTGTCCCTCCTCAGGACGGGTGAACTCCACACCAGTCCTCCCTGCAAGTCCGTGGGGTAACTCACAAGCATGGCAGACTTGCACGGGCTGCTCCGATGCCCACTTATTCCAAAGGCTGCAGCTCCTCTCTGCCTCTCGTGTGGGGCTGCTCTGCGGCGCGCAGGCTCTCCAACACGGCCTGGGCCATGGCCGTCTCCCCACACAGTCCCCCGCCCGTCCGGGCTCACCCACACGGAGCTGTTAGTGGCTCTCAGTCCTGCCACGAATCTCCATAGGTTTCAGGGGCACAGCTTGTATTCTCGCCACGGCTTGCAGAGGGGTCTCCGGTCTACTGCTTCTCGTTCCTTCCTCCTTCTCTGGCTGAAGGGTCCGCGTGGTGACCTCCATCTTGTATCACTCTCCACCTCCCGACTCGCATTTCAAATTCCCGTCCCCTAAATAGTGATCGCAGAGGCGCCAGATTGGCCCAGCCGGGCCGGAGGTGGGTCTGAACCTAGGAGCCGGGGGAGGGTCTTCACTGCAACCCGCTCCCCCTGTTACCAAGCCAAAAGCTGCTCCTGGCTAAACCAGGACACCCCGTTTTTTGTTTTTCTAGGAGGCCTTTTAAGGTTTGATGTGTACGTTCAATAATGGCTTGACTGGTGTAATTTCCTGGGATTCCAGTAGTATGTTTAACACCCCATAAGTTCAGAAACTTACGTGTTCTACTGGCTGTGTATCCCGAGCCATTATCAGTTTTTATCTCTCTTGGAACATCAAGGACTGCAAAGCAACTCCTCCAATGTCTTATGACGTCTCGAGAACTGTCACTGGTTAAGGCTGTGGCCCAAACCATGGCTAAATAAATATCAATAGTGACATGTATACGTTTAAATCGTCCAAAGGGAGCATAGACAGTGATATCCAATTGCCATATTCCTAATGGTGCCGGACCCCTGGGATTGACTCCTACTCCTAGGCCGATTTGATTCTGGCATGCAGGGCACATGTAAACGATACCCTGAGCATCCCATATGGTCAGGTCAAACTGCTTTGCCAGCATTTTTGCACTTTGATGAAAAAAATCGTGTGACCTTCGGGCTTGAGAAAATTTGTCAATTATTGGCCCAATAAAGGAGCTGCCACTATCTTGTCAACAATTTCATTGCCAACTGATAGGCCATCTTTTAAGCCCAAAAGGCTTCAAATATGTCCAGTATAATAAGCAGTTTGACGTTCATTTATCTGATGCCAGAGCCGCAGAAATAAGTGATACAGATTCTGATTAGAGATTTCTTTCAACAACGCTCTCTCTAATCGAGTGACGGCATCGACCACATAGAGGGAATTAAAGATTATGTTTAATGGGACGTCTGGCCATTTCTCGAAAGTTTTAACTACAGCCATCAGTTCCAGCAGTTGAACTGAACTGCCTGGGGAGTGAACAGTTAGATTTTGCCATTTTCCATTCTCCCACCAAACCACTCCTGCTTTGGCTTGGATCTTACTTGCGTCGGTAAAAACAGTCAGGCCTTTAACAGGTACTGCTGATCTCAACGGCCGGTCTTCCATTTGAAATTTAACAGAAAACAATTTATGGGCCAGATAATGATTATTTATAGTTTCTGGATATGACAATAAGGCCCACTGTAATTCATCAGATTGTTGCAGTGCCCAGTTCAAGAACTCATCTGTGAGAGGAACGAAAATGCCGTCTGCCTCAATCCCTGCTATTTCCAGCAGACGTTTCCTGGCCTTAACTATTATTTTCGCAATTGCCTCTAGCCTCGTGGTAATTGTTTTTTGCAAATTATATGGCAAAAATATCCACTCCAAGATCCTCAATGAGTCTTTTGCTACTGAATCCCATTGCATCAAGACTGCCATTACATGCTGGTTTTGACTTATCACAGCAATGTTAATTGACAAGTCAGGATCATATCGGTGACTGTAGTTATTGACTCTCTTATTTCCTATCTTTTCTATTGCTTGTATTTGCTGCCGAGACAGTTTCTGCTCATTGTCAGCCTCTACTGAGCCCTTTAACAAAGGCATTAGTGGCGCAAGATCCTCATTCGTGATACCACATATGGTTCGTACCCATTGGATATCACCCATTAGCTTTTGAACATCTGTTAAATTAGCAATATCTGTTTTAATTGCCACCTTCTGAGGATAAATGCGTGCATCGGTGATAATATTACCTAAATATTTCCAAGAGGCGTGCATTTGTACCTTCTCTGATGTGATCACTAACCCGGAGATGCTCAACTGTCACTTCACTTCTTGTAGAATGCAATGCTGGTCCAGGTCTTTTCCTGCAATGAAGATATCATCCATATAATAGTAAAATAAAACATGAGGGTATTTTTTGCGCAGAGGTGCTAGCACCCAGGCAACATATGTTTGACAAATAGTTGGCGAGTTCTTCATTCCCTGAGGTAAAACAGTCCATTGCTATTGTTTTGCTGTCTCTTGTTTGTTAATCGATGGTACTGTAAAAGCAAACTTCTCACTGTCATCCTCATGTAGGGGAATTGTGAAAAAACAGTCCTTTAGGTCAATCACCAACAGGGGCCACTCTCTTGGAATCATTGCAGGAGAGGGTAATCCTGGCTGTAAAGCACCCATGTCCTGCATCACTGCATTAACAGCTCTTAAATCATGTAACAGCCTCCACTTCCCTGATTTTTTAGGGATAGTAAAAATTGGTGTATTCCATGTACTGATGGATGGCTTCATATGACCTTTCTCTAATTGTTCATTTACTAATTCATGCATCTGGGCGAGCTTTTCTTTGCTTAGCGGCCATTGATTAATCCAAACTGGTTTATCTGTGAGCCAGGTTAACTTCAGGATTGGTCGCCCATCAATGGCTGCTATTAAAAATTTCCATTTGACAAACGAAAGCCCATTTGGCTTAAGGCGTCTCTACCTAAAAGCCAAACTGAAGTATTCATTACATAGGGCCTAATTTGCACACATCTATTCTCTTTGTCCTGTATGCATACCGAAATCAGGTCTCTGCTAATTTTTGTCATCTGTATTCCTCCTTCTCCAACAACAGGGGTGTCTAAATTCTCTAAAGGCCAACTTTTTGGCCAATAGGATAATGGAACAATAGTAACATCTGCTCCCGTATCCAGTAATGTGTTGTACCCAACCATGTGTTCCCCATTTGGATGTTGGAATACAACTGTCTGAGTGGGCTTTCCCTGTGAAAGTGGCATTGCCAGTCTTACCTCAGGTGCTCCAGTGGATCCAAAACCACCATCTCGACACTTACGACTTCCTGCAAATGGAACTTTATCTCTGAAAGGAACTAATTGAGCTATTTTAGTTCCTTTAGGTATATGAACTGGTGGCTGCCAAACTTTAATCATTATTCCAATATTTCCTTCATAATCCGCATCAATTACACCGGGGAGCACAAAAATACCCTGTCAAGAGGCTGATGACCGTCCTAAAAGCAAAGCACTTAAACCATAGCCAAGGGGTCCGTTAGCGTTAGATAACTGTTACCTCCGTGTTGTGGATGGTTACATCTACTGCTGTTTCCACATCCACTCCTGCACTTCCTGCAGTGGCTGATCTGAGGCCATCCAGGCAGCTGTTGGTGTTGAAGGGCGTTTTTGTGTCATCACGCTCACCCTTTTTGTGCTCGTTAACCTGTTTCCCTTAGGCATTGTATGTCTGGCCACTCGAGAGCGGCACTCAGTGGCTCTATGGCCAAACTTGCCACATCTGTAACAATTGCCATGAAATCTGCCGTTGGACCCAGATGGCCTGGCGGAGCTGTTTGTCCATACCAATGGTCTGGACTGACATTGATTTTTCACGTGTCCTATTTTTCCACAGTTAAAGCATTTTGGCCTCCGATTTCCTTTGTGAGGTTGAACTAAAGGTTTCAATGCTGTTGCCATAGCTTCAGCTAAATGTGCTGATGATCCTACCCTAGAGCAGGCTTCTATCATGTCGACCAAAGTTGCTTTCCGCGGGAGAGCCTGCAGGATCTTTTTGCAGTCATGGTTAGTGTTAGCAACTGCTAAGTGTAACCCTATTTCTGCCTTTACTTCAGTTGACATGTTTGGTATACGATCCAGAGCTGCTCTTAGACGGTCTAAAAAGGTCATAAAAGGCTCATTAGGTTTCTGTATAATAGTTGTATATGAGGGAACTGGCACCTCCATGTCAGGAACAATCTTAAATGCTTGACGAGCCAGTGTCTGTGTATGCTGCAAAATAGCTTCATGCAGTCGGGCTTGTACCTGAGGGTCAGCAAACGGTCCTTTACCCAACATCATATCTGCTGTGATGACTCGCCGCGGATCTCCCTGTTGTAAGTCCATATTTTCTACTACTGCCAGATCAACTCTTTTTTCCCATTCAGACTCCCATAGTAATACCTGAGTGGGCTTCAGGAAGGTTTCTGCTAGCTTCCGGCAGTCAAATGGAGTCATTAATCCACTGGCGAAAATATGATCCAATAACGTTTGAACATATGGGTTGGACAAGCCATATTGCATTACAGCTTTCTGGCCTTCCCTTACCAACTTCCAATCCAAAGGTGCCCATTGTCGTTTTCTTTGTGCTACTATTACTGGAAAGGCTTGTGGAATAAATTCTCCTTCGATTACCGCATCACGTATGAGGCCTCTCCATTTCTTAGCCAGATCATAGTCATCTGGCTGGGGGTCTCTGGGCACCTGTGGGGATGAAACTTTAATCTCTGTTGGTTAATTCATTAATTCATTCCAACAGTTGATTAGGTGTTGCTTTTGATTTTTTCATCAGTTCCTCCAAATGGGCCAAAGTCATGTTGGGGGTGATGATGGAAGAGGAATACACTCAGGGATTGATGAGCTCAGGGGCAATGGCATATCCACAGTGTCATTTGTAAAGCGTACCTTTTGTTCTCTGCCAGGTACTCACTCCTTCAGGCATAGCAGAAGGATGGGATGGGGCAGGATGGTGAAGGATGGGTGGGAGGGGAGGAGAAGCAATGCGCATATTTGGCTTCTGGAACGGTGCTCTAGGGGGTTCTGGGGGAGGTGGGCTCACATCTATGCTCTCCTCTTCTAGAGGTGGAGCCGATGGTACTATAAAGTCACCACCTCCAAAGAACCTTTTAGCATCTACTGGGAACGCAGATGGTACAGCAGTTTCTGCTTTCATGGCAGCAGCTGCAGCACACTCAGCTTCTAGCTGGTGTATAATGGATGATACCAAGTTACACAAGCCGATAGCATTATTCAACATGTCTCCTAGGTTTTCCCAGTGTCCCTTTTCATATACTTCTTGGGGGGAGACAAAGAGACCTACTTCCTGTCCCCATCTTACAAGTCTTAGCAAATCCTCTCTTTCATAATTGAATCCTTTCTCAGCAAGGATATGCTGGAGGGTGTCAATAGGATTTTCCTCTTTGCTTAGCATTTTTCCCATTATATCACTTTACTCAGATCACTTGCCTTTTCAAGCAGGAATCCAAGTGCTTTTCTGCCGAGGGTTCTTAATCCAACCAATTCGGCAAATCACGTCGGGGTCACCAAATGTTGTAGTGGTGCAGGCAATATTCACTTGAAGAACGTAGAGAGTCTAAGTAATACACGTGCAGAGACGTACACGGACAACATAGTACAACCACCAGAGTTGACTCAAAACCACCCTTCCTTTGCTAGCTACCTGCTTTTATGCTGCTTCTGCCCATGAGATCACCCAGGGCCCAATTGATTACCTTGCAGCACCTGTTTCTGAAGTAGCTTGCCAGCTGCATTAACTTATCCCTACCATCTTTATTCAAGCTGGCTGGTCCAAGCTACATCTGTACCTACAGGGTTGGACTAGATGATCTCTAAAGGTCCTTTCCAACTCCTACCATTCTATGATTCTATGATTCTATGATATAATTCTTTACAATAAATTGGGGGTTTGCATACAGCATGGCAGCACTTGCTCATGGCAATGCTCCCCCTTCAGCAATCTGAGTGGGTTTGGTGCATTTCAGTGCGTTGCTCCAATCCCGGCTTGCCTGAGACTGGCACCATATGAGCCAGGTTTTGCACTTCTGTCTCATAATTCAACATTTGGGACTAGGGAGAAAGAAGAGTGTACAAAAAGTGAAAACTGAACTGCTCTGAGGGAGGTCACAGGCACCTTTTCCTACAGAAAGGCAAAGCTCCAGAACCCATGGACACTTCAATTGTTTTTTTTTTCTGCAAACATTTTTCCATTAAACCTTTGTAGAAATGGAGAACAGATGTGTGGGGATACACTGGAGCTGATGTATTCATCAGAGCACACTATACATTCACATGTTCTCTGAAGAGAGAAGTTTCAACATGACACTTCTAGTCTGGGAAATCAGAGAATAAAGAGAAAACCAGAGACTCTATAGCCAGACGGTTGGCCCATTCTTCCGGTTCTCCCAGGTACCAGCCCTAACAACCAAGCTATTTTCAGTCTACCAACACATTCCTCCCAGCTAGGAGCCTTGTTTTCACCCAAGTGCTGAGTGTAATTTTATAATGTTTTTTAAAACAGAAGTGTTTTCTGCCTGGATTCTTAGCGAGCAGGAGGTAAACAACAGTCTGATGCTGGTCAACTTAATGAGCACGCAAAGGGGAAGTTTTTAGGGAATAAAAACCTTATGGTTATTCTTAGCACATCCCCTTCTATCCTTCCTTCCAGAAGCCAGCTTTCTTGGTTTCCTGGAGGTCAAATCATATCAAAGGTTGACACTTTCCTAAAGAATCCGTGTAATTAAAAAAGAAACTCATACACAACATGCTTGCTCAAGATTGCTCATTTCTCAGTCAGAGGGAAACTGATTCCATCAGAGACAGTTCACAAAACCAAAGGAGGGCAGCTACGTTTGCTACCTGCAGCTGGTCCACATGATCCAGGGCTGTTTTCAGTCTGGATTCCAGACGTTCCTTGTCAGAGGTCACATTCTGAACTTGCTCTTTGAGTCTACTCAAAACAAATCAAAACAGATCATACTTTCACAGATGGAAATTTAAACCATAAAGGCAATGTGCTTACACAAAGTCCTGCTTTGTAAATATACTTACTGGTGAAGTTCTGACTCTCTGTAGTCATCCAGCTCCTTTAGATGTTTATTTTCCTTTTTCAGGGAATTCAGCTCCAGCTCCAGTTTCTCTGTGTTGCTCCTTAGAGACTCTAAACTACTCTGCAGCTCCTGAAAAATCACACTGAGGTTGACAGGAGGTAAACAGGACCCAAGCAATAGTCCACTGGAACTGCAAAACCCCTCAAATCAACACTGCCAGGAACTCATCTGAAGAAGGAAAAGCCTTTACATCCTGACTACTCTTTCAGACCTCATATTAAACCCTGAGCAAAACTGAAGGAGGAAAAGATAATGATAGTGTGATTGTAGGACAGCCTACAAAACATTTTTGAATGCTCCCCTTCCCACATGTTCCTGACTTCCCTGTCTGAAGTTGTCTCTTGTTGATCATTGTTCTTAGCACAGTAGAGGTCCTGTATAATTTGGTAAAGGATTAAACTGATCATATGGGGAGAAATCTCTTTAATTTCCCCCTGGACGCATACAGTGGAACAAGATCTGACTCAGTCATAGAATCATAGAATGGTAGGGGTTGGAAGGGACCCTTAGAGATCATCTAGTCCAACCCCCCTGCAGAAGCAGGTTCACCTAGATTAGGTCGCATAGGAACATGTCCAGGCAGGTCTTGAAGACCTCCAAGGAAGGAGCCTCCACAACCTGTCTGGGCAGCCTGTTCCACTGCTGGACTCTCTCCAGCACTTCCCTGTCCCTCTTGAGCTGAGGAGCCCAGAACTGGACACAGGACTCCAGATGAGGCCTCAGGGCAGAGTAGAGGGGGAGAAGAACCTCCCTTGACCTGCTGCCCACACTCTTCTTGATGCATCCCAGGATGCCATTGGCCTTCTTGGCCACAAGGGAACATTGCTGGCTCAATGTCAGTTTATTATCAATCAGGACTCCCAGGTCTCTCTCTGCAGAGCTGCTCTTCAGCAGTTCGACCCCCAGCCTGTACTGGTGCATGGGGTTGTTCCTTCCCAGATACAGGACTCTGCACTTGTCCTTGTTGAGCCTCATGAGGTTCCTCTCTGCCCAACTCTCAGGCTGGTCAAGATCCCACTGAATGGCAGCACAGCCTCTGGGGAATCAGCCAGTCCTCCCAGTTTGGTGTCATCAGGGAACTTGCTCCACTCTGTCCCCTCATCCAGGTTGTTGATGAAGATGTTGAACAAGACTGGCCTCGGAATCGATCCCTGTGGAACTCCACTGGCCACAGGCCTCCAACTCAACTCTGTGCCATTGATCACCATTGATCAGTCCCTCTTCATCTTTCAGACTTAAAGCTTCTGAGTAACTTTTTTGTTTACCTGTATCTTCTTGATATCTTTCTGCAGAGTGGTGTTTTGTTCCTAGAGGTTTGCACAGCTTGCTTTCAGCTCCTCATTTTCTTTACGTAGATTTTTGTTTTGTAGCTCAATCTCTTCCACTTCTCCCTGGTGAGTGACAAAGTTGTTTGTAACAGAAGCACTGAAAAGCTACATTCCAAATAGCACAGTGGAAAGGGCAAAGAAAGATGAACTCTGGAAAAGGGAACAACTGTACCTCCAGTGCTTTTGCTACTAGTACAGACCAGACTGCTACTTCACTCTCCTCACTCTGTCCAAAGCTGAGCATCAACTCAGTTCTTGAATACTGCACACATGCTACCCTCAGTCTTTGGAGATGCTCAATGCCTGTGTCCACAGAACTCAGCAGAGAGGCAGAGCTTTGGGGCTCTGGGCAGTTTGTTAGTTTAGGACTATGTGTGCAGCATAGTCATTAACAAAAGGGCTGCACAGAAGACACTGCAAAATAAGAGTGCTTGGCTTCACAGCACCTCAATATGTGCGCTCTTACTCCCACCTAATGGCAGGCTTTCCATGAAAATGTCACTTTCATTCAAAAATATTCAAAACACATGGAAACACTATGTATGAAGTCATTCCCTATTACAAAGAGCTCACAATCAAAGTGATAAACAGCAGGTAGAGAAACAAAGGCTACTCAAATTTGTGTGACAGGTCAGTAGCAAAGCCAAGAGTAGAACCAAAGTCTGCTGGGTTCTAGCTTGGCATCTAATTTACTGGATCACTCCATGTTAGCACTGAGCATATGCTAATAAAAGCCCACAAATGTTCTGTTAATTTTGAATGTTGTGCTTGCTAGTGGCAGAAAAACTGGCAATCTCTCTGTGTGTGTGTCCCTGTGTGAGCACATGCACATACAGCCCTGACTCAAGCGCCTGACCTACCTTTGAACTGGATCTGCTGCTGCACAGCAGTATCACTGTGGACATCACCAGGCAGAGGAGTCCACATGAACGTGTAATATTCCCAGGTTGTTTTCCATCCCACCTGTAACAGCAAAATTATTATATGATATCACATAGTTCATGTTTATCTTATGGGATAAGATCCTGGGAGGACTTTTGTGTTGATACCCTGGCTTTGAAAAGTTGTGGTCTATGCACAAAAGGATAATCTGAGTATTTGATTAGCCCTGAACCTGCTCAGGTCACAAAAGGTCTGGCACTTTGTTCCCAAATGTTCCATGACGCAAAGTTATTACTGAAAAAAATCCCCAATGCTGTTCTATCAAAGCCCAAGGTATTTGTTTCTGTCTGCTGCTGCTTCCTTATACTTGGCACACCTGGATTCACAGTACTGACTTACCCGGAAGATGCCCATCTAGTCCTTCCCACGGGGAACAATGTTCTGTGTGAGGGTTTAATAACAGGTTATGTCTCCTCCAGGAACATAAAACTTCTCCACATTGTTAAAGATGACCTGGGAGAAGTGGCAGTTGTTTAAGAGGACAGTGGATGTGGGAGGCTCGTAGGACGTCTCATTCATCATGGAAATCTACAAGAAGAAAGAATAAGAGGATTATCTCAGCTTTAGATGCAGCCAACATAGTTGTGTCTGTGAAAGCTATGGAGAAGTGTGGCTTGGGACTGACATAGCTGTGAGGTCCAGACTTTGACAGTAGCATAAGACAAAAATATCAGCTTACAGTTGTCCTGGTTTGAGCCAGGACAGAGTTAATTCCCGTGAGGAACCAGGAAAGGGTACTGCCTGAAAGGCTGACCCAGGTTGGCCAGTAGGTATTCGATACCATCCTAACGTCATGCCCAGTATATAGGTGGGGGCTAGGCAGAAGGAGCTCTCTGCCAGGGTCGCAGTTTCTCGGTCGCCGGTCCGGAGCGGTCACTTAGGTTGGGTCCCGGATGGTGAGCAACTGCATCACACACCAGTTTTCTTTGTAATATCCCCTTATTTTTGTTATAGTTGTTCCTCTTCAACTTTCTCCTAGTAAATTGTTCTTATTTCAACTTACGCGGGCTCTTTTCCTTTCTTTCCAATTCCCTCCACATTCCACTAGGAGGGGGAGGAGTCGTATTTTTCTTTTCCACCTTCATCTCGGCTAGGCAAAACCATGACAACAGTCTATCATAGAATCATAGAATCATTTTGCTTGGAAAAGACCCTTAAGATCATCGAGTCCATCCATCCCCTGTCCTCACACTGCCCAGCCCACCACTAACCCATGGCCCTCAGCACCTCAACTCCATAGCTTTGCAATAGCTCCAGGGATGGGTACTCCACCATCTCCCTGGGCAGCCTGTTCCAATGCTTAATAACTCTCTTGGTAAAAAAGTTCTTACTCATCTCCAATCTAAACCTCCCCTGGTACAACTTGAGGCCATTTCCTCTTGTCCTATCATTCATTACCGAGAAGAGACTGACCCCCACCTCACTGCAGCCTCCTTTCAGATAGTTGTATAGAATGATATCTCCTCTCAATCTCCTCTTCTCCAGTCTAAACGCTCCCAGCTCCCTCAGCTTCTCCCCATCAGACTTGTGCTCCAGCCCCTTCCCCAGCTCCAGTGCCCATCTCTGGACACGCTTCAGCACTTGTCCTTCTTGTAGTGAGGGATCCAAAACTGAACACAGTATTTGAGGTGAGGCCTCATCAGTGCCGAGTGCTAGGAGCTCCAAGACTCGTGCAGACCCAGCCCTAACACATTCCACCTTCACAGAAATGAGAAGCAGTGAGACTGAATGAGATGCACTCATGCTGGTGATGAGGAAACTCAGCAGCCTCCTCACTTTCTGCATTGAAACCCAACACAATGACCTGACTTCCAAATACAGCATCTTTCAGCTTCCTGGCTCCAAGGGAAGAGAGGCACCTTGCTAAGCTCAGCTCCCATGGAAGGGCACAAATGGAGGAGATCCTGATTAGGCAGGTCAGAGTTCTGTCTCAGGCAGTCTCTGTCTCTGTCCTGTGTCATCAGGCTATTCATAGAATGGTAGGGGTTGGAAGGGACCTTTAGAGATCTAGTCTAACCGCCCTGCAGAAGCAGGTTCACCTAGGTCAGGTCACACAGGAACATGTCCAGACGGGTCTTGAAGATCTCCAAGGAAGAAGACTCCACAACCCCTCTGGGCCTGTTCCTATAATAGCCTTGCTAGTTGTGACTGCTATGCTGAAACTGCAAGATGATTCTCAGTATTGAAATTAATATGTTGCCTGACTGTAGGGTTAACAAATAGCATTAAAGCTTTTGCATGAGTTACGTGCACATAAAACTTTGCAGCATGTTGGTGACACCACAAAACACACAATATAAAACTGTAGTGGGTGCATCGATCAAAACTGTATCCAAACTGCTAGGAGCCTGGGCAGGGCTGGAGGCAGAAATTGTCACCCTCTTTGCCACTACATCTTGCAGGCAGCCAGGCTTCAGCCCTGGCAAGCTGTTAAGGGGCAGATCACTGCTGAGAAAACCCTGACACTGATTCCAGAAAAGTCAATTCCAGGAATCCAAAGCTGAACCTTCCTTGGCAGCAGCAAGAAAGGAGTGACCACAGAATTGGGAACCTTCAGATGCCTAATGGGTAGTCCCAGCCCCAGGCTGAACTAATGAGGTACTGTCACAGCTCACACGGGGCAGAGTAAATAATGCTTCCCCTGGTTGTGGTGGTTTAATCTGATGTCCACCAAGTCATAAAATCACTCTCCCTCCTAAACTAGACAGGAGAGAAAGAGAAATATAACAAACGGCTTGTGAGTTGAGATAAGGACGGAGAGATCACTCAGCAATTAGCGTCATGGGCAAAACAGACTCAACTTAGGGAGAAAAAAGATTTGATTTATTAAAGAAACAATAAGAGCAGGGAGATGAGAAATAAAATTGTCTTAAAAGCACCTCCTCCCACCCCTCCTCTTCCCAGGAATCCCTTTCCTTCCCCCCCAGCGGCACAGGGGATGAGGGTTGCGGTCAGTTCATTACAGATGGACTTTGCTGCTGCTTCTTCTCAGGGGGAGGCCTCCTCACACTTCCCACTGCTACACTGTGGGGTCCCTCCCCACGGGAGACAGTCCCTCACAAACTTCTCCAGCATGGGTTCTTCCCATGGGCTGCAGCTCCTCACAAACTGCTCCGGCATGGGGCCTCCCACAGGGGGCAGCTGCACACTGCCCAACGTAGGTCATCCACCAGGAGAACAGTCCTTCAGGGACAGACTGCTCCAGCCTGGGTCTCTCATGGGATCACAAGTCCTGACAGCAAACCTGCTCCGGCATGGGCACCTCCCCCACAGACTCCCAGGTCCTGCCAGGAACTTGCTCCAGGATGAACTTCTTATGGAGTCACAGCCTCCTTCAGGCACCCACCCGGTCCGGCGTGGGCTCCTCCACGGGCTGCGAGTGGGTCTCTGCTTCCCGGTGGTCCTCCATGGACTGCAGGGGGACAACCTGCTTCACCATGGTCCTCACCACATATCACAGGGGAGCCTTTCTTCCAGGGCCTAAGCACCCTCCTCCCCCTCCTTCTCCACTGACCTTGGTGTCTGCAGAGATGTTTTCACATTCTCCCTCCTTGTTGCTGCTGCAGTTTTGCAACTGCACAATTTCTTCTCTTTCTCAAATATGTTATTCACAGAGACATTGCCTCCATCACTAATTGGTCAAGCCTGAGTCGGGTGCAGGGTTCAGCTTAGAATTGACTAGCCCTAACCCTATGAGCTGCAGGGGAAGCTTCTGGCAACTCTTTTTGTTTAAAGAAGCCACCCCTGTAGCCACCCCTGCTACCGAAAAACCTGGCCCAGGCAAAACCACTACACCGGTGTTCCCAGCTCAGCCTCTCTTCGGGGAGTTCCTCGGTTTTTCCCTTTTATTCCGCTGTTGCTGTTTTCATCTTTCATTAACCTGCAGCGCCCCGAAGACCCAGAAAAATCATGGATTCCCTCTTTTCAAGTGAGACCACCTTCCAACGGCGGTCAGACACCGGGACACCGCGGCTTGGATGAGCCGGGCAGCCTCTTGCCGCCGGCAGCGTGTGCCACAGCGGTCCCCGCTAGCATTCCCGTGCATGAGGTCCCAGTACATCAGACTCCGAGAGTGGTATATGGGACCCCATCATCACCACTCCCCGCCCCACTCACCCGAAGGCTCCTCTGGAAAACTCCGGAGCTGTGAGAACGAGGCGAAGGATCAGGAAAAGGCTGAGCCTCACCCCGGGACGGGCCGCCCCGCCCGGGAAATCTCCTCCTGAGCGGTCCCGGCCGTGCTGCTGGGGCTCGTAGTTGGGGGCGGGAATGCTCCTCAGCCCCGGTACCGCCCTTTCGTGCCGACCCTCAGGGTGGCGAGGAAGAGCAAGACCAGGGACACCGGAGCCGGTTGTCCCGGGCGACCAGGATCGGGTGGACGTATGGATAAGAGCTCAGGGCAAAATGAGAGCTTAAAGCCCCGGTAACAAGTTACGGCTCAGGGGTGGCCCCTCCAACTGCTGCTTTCTCTGGGGCACCACAGAGGCGGGCCTTACCCCAGCACCACGGGCGGGCGGCGATCTCCCTCCCCGATGCCCTGAGCCTGTGAGAAATATTGATGTTGCTTTTGCAGAATCCGAAAGAAATTAAGACAAGGAATTTTGACGGCTGTCTGCCTCTGTGTAATATAAATCAGTGGTCTAACCATGACTGTTATCTGCCTCTGTGTAGTGTAAATCAGTGGACTAACCATGAGACTGTTATCTGTTTGTTTGTAATTAGAGTTTAAATCTTAGGATTGTGGGGGAATCCACGATAAGATACAAAAGCAGACATCCTCTGAGGAGGATTTTAGGCGCCTCGAGAAGTTGTAAATCTTGGAGTACCTAATCAATGGGGAAACAAGGGAGGGACCTTGCGGCCGGGACAGGGAATAAAAAGCCAAATGTTGTATCCATCGGGTGTGCCTACTAGCTAGGACACCCGCTCTTGCAAGAACGCTTAATAAAAGTGCTTCACTGCAGAGTCTGACCTGAGTCTTTCGCGAGAAAGCTTGTTTTGTTTCTCACAAGCCCCTCTCCGGGGCTGCGGAACGAAACCTTGGCTCTAGCGACGATCCACCACGGCTGAACCGGGAACTTTAACACACAACAGGGAAACGTTTACGTGTTCAAAACAACCCTTTGGGAATCGCGAACAGGCCCGGGGCTGCCGCGGCAGCCAGCGGCGCAGCAGGAAGGAGCGCCGGGCCCACCACCATCGCCGCGCGCCTCTACGGTAACTCCGTGGTGCAAAAATCCACCTCAGCGCGCCTTACTATCCATTGGACGACCTCCAGATCGCCAGCTAATCAGCGAGCACGCAGAGCAAATAATTAACCAATAACAGCCTACACAAGTGATATCGCCCTCCGGCCTCGTTGTGTCGTCTTGGATGCTGGTAGGAGGTGTTCGCTTTGGTGCTCCAATGGGAAGTGTGGACGTCGTCCCAGGGTGCCGCGCGCCCCTGGCGGCGGCAGCCAATGAGCGCGGAGGACACGGGGGGGGGGGGGGGGGGGACACGGCAAGGTGAGCGAGGTGGGGGTGCTGCGCTGCCCTCATAGCTATAGCCGCCGCTGCCCCGAGCGCAGCCCGTGCAGGTGAGTTCGCTCTCCCTGGCACAGCCTCCCGCCTTCCTCCCGGGCACCGCGGGCCCTCCCCCGTGCAGCTACTCCTGTGGAGGAGCACTGGGCTTAGGTGGCTAGTGGCGATGGTGCCCTTCGCCGGGAGGTGGCAGCCGATGAGTGTTGCCCTCTCCACTGCTCACACACACCGCGGGGCTTGGGCGGGCTTAGTTGGCTTTTGGTGGGGGCTTCGGCTGAGTCAATGAAGGGAGGAATGCACAATTGGAGAGTCTGTTCCAGAAAGGCCCCGAGGGAGGATTAACAGAGCGGCAGAGAGAGGGGGGGTGTTGGCGGGTGGCAATAGAATTGGGATCTTCAATTCATTTTCTTATTAGGTTAAGCAAAATGCAGGCTCCTGTGGCTTTCCTCGGCTCTCCAGCTCTGGTAAGTTGCTTTACTTCAGAGGAATATCGTCATACTTAATGAGGCTTTGTTGTGGTTTTGCCCAGTCAGAGCTAAGGAAAAAAAACCCAAAACTGTGACTCCTCCCCCTCCTAGTGGAACGCGGAGGGGATCGGGGAAAAAAGTAAAAGAGCCCGCCTAAGTTGAAATAAGAACAATTTACTAGGGAAAATTGATGAGGAACAACTATAACAAAGACAAGGGGATATTACAAAGAAAACTGGTGAGTGATGCAGTTGCTCACCACCCGGGACCCGACCTAAGCGACCGCTCCGGACCGGCGACCGAGAAACCGCCACCCCGGAGGAGCTTCTTCCGGCCAGCCCCCACCTATATACTGGGCATGACGTTAGGATGGTATCGAATACCTGCTGGCCAGCCTGGGTCAGCTGTTCAGGCTGTGCCCTTTCCTGGTTCCTCACGGGAATTAACTCTATCCTAGCTCAAACCAGGACAGGCTTTATGACTGTGAAGTCCTTCTTTATGTTGTTGGTTCAAAGTGCTGCCTTGGATACCCTTAGATAGGGTGGAATAGTGTAGGTTTGTTTTACTATGGACTTAAGGAGAGGAAACAAGGTGACCTCTGGTGACCAGAGGATGATTCCTGCCATCTTAGTAGATGTGCAGTGAACTGCAGGTCCAAGGGCTTCTCCAAAGATCAGCTAACTGATAGTCACAGAGGGACTCAGTCAGCTCCTTCTTTCAGTGTAGGAATTAAAGGAAAATGTGTGGAATGATAGTAATGACCAAACTACTGTAGCAGGTAGAACCTTGTGGTGTGTGATCTGTGGTTATGTTACTTATGGACTAAATCTTACTGGCTGAACTAGAAATGTCCTATATTCATATATGTCTTTGCCTTGTTTTATACTCGATGTTTTCAGAAATTTCTAAGACTGTTCTTCATAAAATAACTGCTCTTTTCTGTGGGTTATTGAGGATGCATCCAACTACAGGAGTTAACTGTCTGTGTTTTGCTTAAGTTCTGGTGGTGTTCCAGGGCTCTGGCCAGACCAGCTTCAGTATCTGTTTTCAGCAGGCCTGATATTCAGGCTGTACAGGTGAGACTTATGGGGTAAACTGGGTCCTGGGTTTCTGTGCTTGCTGCCTGTGGTACATGAGGGTTTCTGCTGAGATGGAAGAGTAAGTCTCTATATCAAGAAGGTGGCTAGTACAGGGACATAGATTCTAGTTCGGATTGGGGATGAGTTAGCAACTTTGCCTAATTTTTCTTTTTTTTTTTTCCTTTGCCTTGATGATGAATGTTGATAATGTTTTATTAAAAAAATAAACCCTTACATTTATGATGCAAAGTGACATTAGCAAGTTTCTTGTCCTGTATCCCCTAGGCAGTTGGCGTGTCCCATCCACAGCTGACCCGCCATGGGTTCCAGACCAGCACCATGTTCAGGGACATCGACACGGCCGCCAAGTTCATTGGTGCTGGAGCTGCCACAGTTGGAGTGGCTGGTTCAGGAGCAGGTATTGGGACAGTATTTGGCAGCTTGATCATTGGCTATGCCAGGTAAGTAAGATGCCAGGCTGACCTGAATAGATTCCCCTCTCCCAGCACTAAATTTAATAGATTAGCAGAGCTTTCTCTGGGAGATATGTCCAGCTCCACTTGTGTATATCAAAGTGTCCTGCTTTTGACTGAAGAAGTTACCCTTGGAGCATAAAGTGGTTGTTACAATCCATTAGTCCATTGAAATAAATAAGAAAGCACCTGAATTGTTTGAGTCCATCCTATACTTCTAAATGATGCAGCTGCTCTCTAGTGCAATCCCTCCCTCTAGAAGAAACGAAGCAGTGGTTATTAGCTGGCTGGTACCACCAGGGCAGGGGAAACTACCCTGAAGGGTTCAATGTGTCTATGTCACTAAAACTGGGGAAAAATCATTACTTTCTCATGGCAGGCAGCCGCTGGCTAGAATAATACTGGTTTGTGGTCCAAAATCTATTGCCTATGTAACATAATCCTGGCTTTCTGTGATGTGGGCTCTGGTTTGGATTGGTGGATTTTTTTCACCCTAGATCCCTTTTTCCCTTCTCTCTCTGGTTTGTTCCCCCCTTTTGTACAATATACAGGAATCCATCTCTCAAGCAGCAGCTCTTCTCCTATGCCATCCTGGGCTTTGCCCTGTCTGAGGCCATGGGTCTCTTCTGTTTGATGGTGGCATTCCTCATCCTCTTTGCCATGTGACAACTTCTGGTCCTGGCTGCGGCTTCCATCAGAGCGTTCCAGACTGACAATTAAAGAAAAGATTTCTCTAAATTAAACTGATGGCTTTTTTTTTCCTTTACTACTTTATTTTTTTTCCAAAGTTGTGGTCCAGTGGGGGGGGAAGTGCTTGGAGAAACTGATATACTGGTCAAAGAGGATAATGTCCCAGGTATGGGACATTCTGCTGATAAAGTAAATGGTGATGGGAGGGGAGAAAACTAATGTGAAGTCAGCTAGATAAGAGAGGAGGTCCTTGAACAGCTCAAATGTATGCAAAAATCCCAGCAAGCATTGCCCTTGTAAAGCAAATACTTCCAGATGAGCTGACAAAGCTCACACACTGTTATTGAAAATGCTTCAGTGTCTTTCTTTTGTATCTGAAAGACAATATGTAGAAAAGCTGATGGGTACAGGTGAGTGTGCTTAGTACCTTAATGGTGTTTGCATAACTAAGCTGTCATTAAGTACACTGGGGTACACATTGCCATAGCATTTATGTTTTCTTTCACAACTGGTTTCAAGGTCAGGCTATTGGTGATCAATGGCACACAAAGTTGGAGGCCTGTGGCCAGTGGAGTTCCACAGGGATGGGTTCTGAGGCCAGTCTTGTTCAACATCTGTAGGCACAAATGTGGATTGGAGCAGCCAGCTTGAATAAAGATGGTAGGGACAAGTTAATGCAGCTGGCAAGCTACTTCCAATTATCAGAAACAGGTGCTGCAAGTTAATCAATTGGGCCCTGGGTGATCACAGGGGCAGAAGCAGCACCTAAGGAGGTAGTTAGCAAAGGAAGGGTGGCTTCAAGTCAACTCTGTTGGTTGTGCAATGTTGCCCATGTATGTCTCTGCACGTGCATTACCTATATTCTCTACGTCTTTGAATGAATGTTGCTTGCACCACTACAACATTTGGTGATCCCAACGTGATCAGCTGAATTGGTTGGATTAAGAACCCTTGGCAGAAAATCACCTGGATTCCTGTTTGAAAAGGCAAGTGATCTGAGCAAACTGGTATAATGGGAAAAATTATGAGCAAAGGGGAAAATCCTATTGACACCCTCCAGCATATCCTTGCTGAGAAAGGATTCAATTATGAAAGAGAAGATTTGTTAAGACTTGTAAGATGGGGGCAGGAATTAGGTCTCTTTGTCTCCCCCCAAGAAGTATATGAAAAGGGACATTGGGAAAATCTAGGAGACATGTTGAATAATGCTATTGGCCTATGTAAATTAGTATCATCCATTATACAACAGCTAGAAGCTGAGTGTGCTACAGCTGCTGCCATGAAAGCAGAAAATGCTGTACCATCTGCGTTCCCAGTAGATGGTAAAAGGTTTTTGGAGGTGGTGACTTTATAGTGCCATCGGCTTCACCTCCAGAAGAATATACTAAGAGACTCTTTGGAGGGGATAATGTCATAATACCCTCAGCTCCACCTCTAGAAGAGGAGAGCATGGATGTGAGCCCACCTCCCCTAGAGCACCATTTCAGGAGTCAAATGCGTGCATTGTTTCTCCTCCCCTCTGTAGTGGGTCTGGGATGGTAGTGATTTTCCACAGGAGCTCCTGCAGTGCTGTGCTTACTGTTGATATCAATATTATGACTACCGCTCGCACAGCATCAGGGCTGTCCCTCCAGCATTCCTTCCCCCACCTTCACCAATAGCTGTGGGTGGGCATGATCTTGGGAGGGACTATGGCCAGGACAGCTGACCCAGGCTGACCAAGGAGATATTCCATACCATATGATGTCAGCTCAGTAATATAAACTGGGGGAGAGGAGCAGGAAGGGGAGGCAAGATTCATTTCTGGCCTTCCAAAAGCAACCGCTACGCGTACTGAAGCCCTGCTTCTTGGGAGGTGGCCGGACATCGCTGCCGATGGGAAGTAGAGAGTAACAGCTTTATCTGCTTTTGCTTTGCTTCCCATGCGCACGGCTTTGCTGTTTCTTTATTAAACTGCTTTTATCTCAACCCACGAGACTCCCATCTTATTTTCTCCCCTTCCCTGGCTTGCTGAGGAGGTGGGGGATAAAGCAGTGTGGTGGGCATTTAGCCAGGCTCAAACTACCACACCCTCCCACCCACCCTTCACCGTCCTGCCCTGTCCCATCCTGCTGCTATGCTTGAAGGAGTACCTGGCAGAGAACGAAAGGTACGCTTTGCCCATGACACTACGGATCTGCCATTGCCCCTGAGCTCATCAACCCCTGAGTGTATTCCTTTTCCATCATCACCCCCAACATCTAGTGAAGGGGAAGATCAACAAAGACAATTTTTAAAGGAAGAATTAATAAGGCACAGAGAAGATATGAAATGGACTTTGTCCCATTTGGAGGAACTGATGGAAAAGCCAAAAGCAACAGCTAATCAACTGTTGGAATGGATTAATGAATTAACTAAACCAGAGATTAAAGTTTCACCCCCACAGTTGCTCAGAGACCACTGGCCAGATGACTATGATCCGGCTACGAAATGGAGAGGCCTCATACGTGACGCAGTAATTGAAGGAGAATTCATTCCACAAGCCTTTCCAGTAATAACAGCACATAAAAAATGACAATGGGCACCTTTGGATTAGAAGTTGGTAAGGGAAGGCCAGAAAGCTGTGATGCAGTGTGGCTTGTCCAACCCATACGTTCAAACTTTTTTGGATCACATTTTCGCCAGCGGATTAATGACTCCATTTGACTGCAGGAAGCTAGCAGAAACCTTCCTGAAGCCCGCTCAGGTATTACTATGGGAGTCTGAATGGGAAAAAAGAGTTGACGTGGCAGTAGTAGAAAAGATGGATTTACAACAGGGAGATCCCCGGCGAGTCATCACAGCAGATAAGATGTTAGGAAAAGGACCGTTTGCTGACCCTCAGGTACAAGCCTGACTGCATGAAGCTATTTTTCAGCAAACACAGACACTGGCTCATCAAGCATTTAAGATCGTCCCTGACATGGAGGTGCCAGTTCCCTCATACACAACCATTATACAGAAACCCAATGAACCTTTTATGATCTTTTTAGACTGTCAAAGAGCAGCTTTGGTTGTATACCAAACACGGCTGAAGCAAAAGTGGAAATAGGATTACACTTAGCAGTTGCTAACGCTAACCATGATTGCAAAATGATCCTCCAGGCTCTCCCCCGGACAGCAACTTTGGTCGACATGATAGAAGCCTGCTCTCGGGTAGGATCATCAGCACATTTAGCTGAAGCCATGGCAACAGCATTGAAACCATTAGTTCATCAACACAAAGGAAATCGGAGGCCAAAATGCTTTAACTGCGGAAAAATAGGACATGTGAAAAATCAATGTCGGTCCAGACCATTGGTATGGACAAACAGCTCCGCCAGACCATCGGGGTCCAACAGATTTAATGGCAGTTGTTACAGATGTGGCAAGTTTGGACATAGAGCCACTGAGTGCCCTTCTCGAGTGGCCAGACGTGTAACACCGAAGGGAAATAGGTTAATGAGCGCAAAAAGGGTGAGCGTGATGACACAAAAACATCCTTCAACACCAACTGTCCCTAAAAAATCGGGGAAGTGGAGGCTGTTACACGATCTAAGAGCTGTTAATGCAGTGATGCAGGATATGGGTGCTTTACAGCCAGGATTACCTTCTCCTGCAATGCTTCCAAAAGAATGTCCCCTGTTGGTGATTGACCTAAAGGACTGTTTTTTCACAGTTCCCTTACATGAGGATGACAGTGAGAAGTTTGCTTTTACAGTACTATCTATTAACAAACAAGAGCCAGCAAAACAATAGCAGTGGACTGTTTTACCTCAGGGAATGAAGAACTCGCCAACATATGTCGCCTGGGTGCTGGCACCTCTGCGCAAAAAATAACCTCATGTTTTATTTTACTATTATATGGATGATATCTTGATTGCAGGAAAAGACCTGGACCAGCATCACATTCTACAAGAAGTGAAGTGACAGTTGAGCATCTCCGGGTTAGTGATCACATCAGAGAAGGTACAAATGCACGCCTCTTGGAAATATTTAGGTAATATTATCACCGATGCACATATTTATCTTCAGAAGGTGGCAATTAAAACAAATTGCTAATTTAACAGATGTTCAAAAGCTAATGGGTGATATCCAATGGGTACGAACCATATGTGGTATCACGAATGAGGATCTTGCGCCACTAATGCCTTTGTTAAAGGGCTCAGTAGAGGCTGACAATGCGCGGAAACTGTCTCGGCAGCAAATACAAGCAATAGAAAAGATAGGAAATAAGAGAGTCAATAACTACAGTCACCGATATGATCCTGACTTGTCAATTAACATTGCTGTGATAAGTCAAAACCAGCATGTAATGGCAGTCTTGATGCAATGGGATTCAGTAGCGAAAGACCCATTGAGGATCCTGGAGTGGATATTTTTGCCATATAATTTGCAAAAAACAATTACCACAAGGCTAGAGGCAATTGCGAAAATAATAGTTAAGGCCAGGAAACGTCTGCTGGAAATAGCAGGGATTGAGGCAGACGGCATTTTCGTTCCTCTCACAGATGAGTTCTTGAACTGGGCACTGCAACAATCTGATGAATTACAGTGGGCCTTATTGTCATATCCAGAAACTATAAATAATCATTATCTGGCCCATAAATTGTTTTCTGTTAAATTTCAAATGGAAGACCGGCCGTTGAGATCAGCAGTACCTGTTAAAGGCCTGACTGTTTTTACCGACGCAAGTAAGATCCAAGCCAAAGCAGGAGTGGTTTGGTGGGAGAATGGAAAATGGCAAAATCTAACTGTTCACTCCCCAGGCAGTTCAGTTCAACTGCTGGAACTGATGGCTGTAGTTAAAACTTTCGAGAAATGGCCAGACGTCCCATTAAACATAATCTTTAATTCCCTCTATGTGGTCGATGCCGTCACTCGATTAGAGAGAGCGTTGTTGAAAGAAATCTCTAATCAGAATCTGTATCACTTATTTCCGCGGCTCTGGCATCAGATAAATGAACGTCAAACTGCTTATTATACTGGACATATTTGAAGCCTTTTGGGCTTAAAAGACGGCCTATCAGTTGGCAATGAAATTGTTGACAAGATAGTGGCAGCTCCTTTATTGGGCCAATAATTGACAAATTTTCTCAAGCCCGAAGGTCACACGATTTTTTTCATCAAAGTGCAAAAATGCTGGCAAAGCAGTTTGACCTGACCATATGGGATGCTCAGGGTATTGTTTCCACATGCCTTGCATGCCAGAATCAAATCGGCCTAGGAGTAGGAGTCAATCCCAGGGGTCCGGCACCATTAGGAATATGGCAATTGGATATCACTGTCTATGCTCCCTTTGGACGATTTAAACGAATACATGTCACCATTGATACCTATTCAGCCATGGTTTGGGCCACAGCCTTAATGAGCGACAGTGCTCGAGATGTCATAAGACATTGGAGGAGTTGCTTTGCAGTCCTTGGTGTTCCAAGAGAGATAAAAACTGATAATGGTTTGGGATACACAGCCAGTAGAACATGTAAGTTTCTGAACTTATGGGGTGTTAAACATACTACTGGAATCCCAGGAAATTCCACCGGCCAGGCCATTATTGAACGTACACATCAAACATTAAAAGGACTGCTAGAAAAACAAAAAACGGGGGAGGAGGGAGTGAGCCCTCAAGATAGACTAATGAAAGCCCTTTATACAATGAATCATCTCAGAATTGTGGCAAACCGGAATGAACCACCGACATTAACACACTTTGCCCAAATGAGTCGGGATTTGGATTTTACTGACAAACCTAAAGTTTGGTATAAGAATCCCACTACTGGAGAGTGGCAAGGACCTGCAGATCTGTTAACGTGGGGAAGAGGCTATGCTTGTGTCATCACAGATCAAGGTCCCTGGTGGGTTCAGGCAAAATGGATCAAGCCACATCAACTGAAAGGATTTAATGACTGTAAGACCAATGGAAAGAACCAAGTGATCCACCCTCAATCCATCACCGTCATCTATTAAAAGATAAACCTTGTCAACTGTGGCACCACATATGCTGCTGTAAATTCCTCTAGCGATCTGTATTGCATTAAAAGAATTGAAGAACTTAACAAGACAGCCACTGGAAACTTGAAAGCAAAAATGGTATGTTTTCTGCAGATGAAGAAATATTTCCAACTTACAGATAATGCTCACAGATAAACATGCTAAAGAAGTTGAAGAAAAGTCTGAAATTACATTTAGGAAACAGAAACATCGGTGGAGTTACAGAGAACTCATCCCTTCCTGCCAGTGTGCGTCCCTCCTAGCAACATATATCAGATTATGTTTATTTTTCAGTTAATGGATGTTTTCATTATATTGTTCAGCAATGTAGCTATTATTGACCTTTTGTTGTAAACTCATGGCCATGGGTAAAAATATTTGTTTTCTTCATGTACCTTTAATTTTGAAATGTGTTGCTAAAGGCTGGCTGGTCCAAAAAAGAAAAAGGGTGGAATTGTAGGCACAAATGTGGCTTGGAGCAGCCAGCTTGAATAAAGATGGTAGGGACAAGTTAATGCAGCTGGCAAGCTACTTCCAATTATCAGAAACAGGTTCTATGAGTTAATCAATTGGGCCCTGGGTGATCACAGGGGCAGAAGCAGCATCTAAGGAGGTAGCTAGCAAAGGAAGGGTGGCTTTGAGTCAACTCTGTTGGTTGTGCAATGTTGCCCATGTATGTCTCTGCACGTGCATTACCTATATTCTCTACATCTTTGCATCAGTATTGCTTGCACCACTACAACAAACATCATCAATGACCTGGATGAGGGGACAGAGTGTACCCTCAGCAAGTTCCCTGATGGCACCAAACTGGGAGGACTGGCTGATTCCCCAGAAGGCTGTGCTGCCATTCAGTGGAATCTCGACCGGCTTGAGAGTTGGGCAGAGAGGAACCTCATGAGGTTCAACAAGGACAAGTGCAGAGTCCTGCATCTGGGAAGGAACAGCCCAATGCACCAATATAGGCTGAGGGTTGAACTGCTGAAGAGCAGCTCTGCAGAGAGAGAGAGGGAAGTCCTGATTGATAATAAACTGACATTGAGCCAGCAATGTTCCCTTGTGGCCAAGAAGGCCAATGGCATCCTGGGATGCATCAAGAAGAGTGTGGGCAGCAGGTCAAGGAAGGTTCTTCTCCCCCTCTATTCTGCCCTGATGAGGCTTCATCTGGAGTACTGTGTCCAGTTCTGGGCTCCCCAGCTCAAGAGGGACAGAGAACTGCTGGAGAGAGTCCAGCCCAGGGCCACCAAGATGATCAGGGGACTGGAACATCTTTCATATGAGGAAAGACTGTGGGAACTGGGGCTTTTTAGTCTAGAAAAGAGGAGACTGAGGGGAGATCTTATTAACATTTATAAATACCTAAAGGATGGGTGTCAAGAGATTGGGACATCCCTTTTTTCTATAGTGGCTAGCAACAGGACAAGGGGTAATGGGATGAAGCTGGAACACAAAAAGTTCCACTTAAATATAAGAAAAAACTATTTTACTGTGAGGGTGAGGGAGCAGTAGAACAGGCTGCCCAGAGGGGTTGTGGAGTCTCCTTCCTTGGAGGTCTTCAAGACCCACCTGGACATGTTCCTAAGTGACCTGATCTAGGTGAACCTGCTTCTACAGGGGGTTTGGACGAGATGACCTCTAAAGGTCCCTTCCAACCCTACCATTCTATGATTCTATTCATGTGCCTCCTCAAAGCAACAGTTTACATACAAGACCACAGCTGAGTTGTTGCTTTTTTGCCCCCAAAACAGTTACATGCTTCAGCTGTTTTAGAGATTGAAGGATAGTAGGAAGGGAGAAGCTAAACTGTAACCTGAATCTTGGACCTAGTGGTGAGAAAGCTGTCCCTTTAAGGAAGATGAGTCTGTGTAGTTATCTCCTCTAGGTAATTGAATTAAGCATGCAGAGTAGCTGCATTAAAGTCTCTGAAGCATAGTTGTGACCTTCCTGGGCATGCGAATGGGAGTACAGGAATTACCCTGTCCCTCTATAATAGCTGTGAGGGGAAATGTCCCTGAGACATCTCAGAGAAATGTGGCTCAGAAATAAAGAACTCAAGGAAGACTTGGTGGTTGAACTAGGGAAGAAAAAATCCTCCAATTGCAGCCAGGCTGGCTGCTGGGTACAAACATAACCCTATAGCAATAGCACTGTGCTTTGGGAATCTTCCCAGGGTGCTGAGAGCAAGTTGTAGCACTTGGCACTTATCCAACAGTGCTGTTTTCCTGAGACAGTATCTGGTGCCTAAGCTAGTCAAAGTCTACACACAGAGTCGAGATACTGCTTTATTTCCTGGCTGCGTAGTCATTGGTGCTGGGGGATAATGCCACAAAGGCAGCACACCTGACAGAAGTTTCTGTGCTTTATCATAGAATCACAGAATGGTGGGGGTTGGAAGGGCTCCTTCAGCCCAACCCCCTGCTAAAGCAGGTTCCCCTCGATCAGGGGGCACGGGAACATGTGCAGGCAGGTTTGGAAATCTCCCGATAAGGAGCCTCCATGCCCTGCCTGGGCCAGGGTCCCCTCACAGCAAAGAAGTTTTTCCTTGTGTTTAAGTGGATTTTTTTTGTGTTCCAGCTTGTCTCCATTACTGTCCTTTCACTGGACACCAAAAAAGTGTCACTCCTGACATCCACCCTTCAGGTACTTACAAGTGTTAATGAGGTTTCCCCTCAGTCTTCTCCAGGCTAAACAGCCCCAGTTCCCACAGCCTTTCCTCATAAGGAAGATGCTCCAGTTCCCTGATCATCTTGATGGCCCTGTGCTGGACTCCCTCCAGCTGTTCCCTGTTCCTCTTAAGCTGAGGAGCCCAGAACTGAACACAAGACTCCAGATGAGGCCTCACCAGGGCAGAGCAGAGGGGGAAGATGATCTCCCTTGAGGTATTTATACAGAAAAGTCACAGAATTCATACACTCCCTGCTATAATAATTGGTTAGTGATTATCATACAATTATAATATGGCTTACATAATTATTTTACTCCTAGTCATGCCCAGTGGAAGGGCCTTCATCAGGGCAGGGATCTTTTTGACCCGTAAGTGTGATTTTTAGTATTATAATGAAGGTAGTTCAGTTAAGGGTACCTCACCCTTGCTTCTCTCTGCCAAGTTGGCCTTTTCTTTAGAAACTTAAATAGCATGCCTGTGCTGAGTCCATCGGTTCCAGAATGTTCTTTGCAAGGGATATTATCTTGATCGGTACAACTTAACTTTAGTTACCTAGTAAGGACTGCTTTGATCTACCTACCGTGATTTTCTTTTATCTGGAAACACTGATGGAACACTGCTGCAGATGCTTCCCAACAGCTTTTTCCACCCAAAAGCACCCCAACTAGCAATTTCTGCTGCCTCCAGGCCGGGAGACCTCCGCTGCAGGAGAGGGCGCGCTGCTCCCAGCGGCACACTTGCCTACAGGGAGGCGCCTCTGTGGCAGGACTGCTCTGGCACCCGGTGGAGACTTGCTGGTGTCTGGGGGGAGTCTGAGCCGGCGTCGTTCTGGCCGGCGGGGGAGGCGCTACGCGGGGGTTGCTCTGCTCGGCGCACGCGCTGGTGCGGAGTCCCGGAAGCGGTGTTCCCCGAGGCCGGGTGCGGAATGGCGGAGAATCCGGCGGCCGAGGAGGCGGCCCCCGCCGCGGTTCTGGCGGCGGCGGGCAGCGGCGGCACCTCGGCCGGCCCGGGCGGCGGCGGAGCGGGCAGCCCCGGCGTCTTCATCCCTGCTGAGTTGTGGGCGGCGGCGGGCTTCGGCGCTGCGACGCAGGGCGCCGGCGTCGCCCCGGGGAGCGGTGGGGCCCCCATCGCGGCGGCCGCGGCAGCCGCGCTCCTCACGCACTCCGCCTTCTGGGACCCCACGGTCAGCGGCGACTGGGATAGCGAACGGCCCAGCCCGGCCTGCCTCCTGCGGATCAAACGGTGAGCGACCCTCCCTGCCCTGCCCTCCACACCCTCCGCACCCTCCAGTGTGATGGGGAGAGGATAAGAAAAAGTAAAATTGAGAAAATTTGTGGGTTGAGATAAAGGCACACTGATAAAGCTGTGCATGCAAGCAAAGCAAGGAGTTAATTCACCGCATCCCCTCCTCAGGCAGGGGCTCAGGCATCTCCAGGAGAGCAGGTCTCTGGGGAAGCCAAACATCATCACTCTGAATGTCCCCCATTCCTCTTTCGGTCCCAGCTCTATATGCTGAGTGTGACACTCTATGGTCTGGGATATCCCTGGGGTCAGTTGGGGTTGGCTGTCCCAGCTGTGTCTCCTCCCAGCTTCTCGTGCACCTCCAGCTCCTCCTGGCAGAGAAGGCCTTGACTGTGTAAGCACTATTCAGTGGCAACTAAAACATTCCTGTGTTATCACCACTGTTTCAGCACAGATCCAAAACTGTAGCCCCATATGAGCTATTATGAAGATAGTTAACTCTATCCCAGCCAAAACCAGCACAGAAAGGGATCCTGTATGTAGTCTGAGTGTGTAGAAGGAAAACACAGGGGAGGAAAATCATCCTTCAAACAACAAACTTTACGTAAGAGAACTTTTAAACCTTAGGGGAAGCTTACGGTTGAAGTTTTTGTGCTGGAGCTGATCTCTGGTAAGATACAAGGCAGCAGGTAGTCTAGGTGGACTTGGTCTGATGCCTTGAGTGTTGTTTCATTGAATGCTGCTTGTGCTCTTGAGCACTATTTTGAGGGGTAAGTTGGAAGAGCTTAGCCAAAAAAACAGTTGGGCAAAAGCTCTTTGAGTTGCAAGTTTTTATCTTAAAAATGTGTCCCTTTGCACCCATGCATTGATTTGTCATCTAGAATGTTCTGTTCTGTGCCTCAAGGGCTGATGAATGCCAAGGAAGATCTTGAGTAATTCCTGTTTCCTTTCTTCAGGGACATCATGTCTATTTACAAGGAACCACCCCCGGGAATGTTTGTTGTGCCTGATCCCCATGACATGACCAAGGTAAGAGAAGATTTGGAACTAGTCCAACTTTCCTCTTCTTAGTATGTTGCTGTTGATGGTTGTTTTAAGGGTTTGCTCAAATTGAGTATTCCCTTGATGTTTTGAGAGAAGTCAGGGTGAGTCTTGCAAGAGCATAATGAGGCTTCGGTTTTCTTGGTGACAACTGAGATGGGCTGCATTTAAAATGGGAGGAGGCTCTCAAGGAAACTGGCTCTGTGGAGAGATAGCATCACAGGGATCTGAGGAGCTTGCACAGGTAAAGCCAGCTCTGCTTTAGTGGCCCAAATAAGAGGGAGCTCCATGGGAAGCTGTTGGTCACAGGGAGCTTCTGGAGAGGGTGGAAAACAGAGAAGCATCCATTAGCCACAAGCAGTGTGGGGGTGTCTGTAATCTGCCTGTGGCACTTGGAGGTATTTAATTGTGAGCTGGTGGGGATGTGTCCCTGCACTCACGGCCCTGTCCTGCTGTGGAGCTGCCCACTGGGTCCTCACAGTACCAGGTTGTGTGTAGGACTGACCCACACAGCCGTCCCTGCTGCATCACCTCCAGCAGCCCTGCTCCCTGCAGACACAGCCATGGCTACAGCCCCTCCTGCCCCGCTTCTTCCCCTCCTAGCAAGGGGCTTTCCAGGACTGGGAATTTCCAGTTATGTCAGAGAGAATACAGTGATCTAGGAGGCAGGGGTTGCTCAAATGATGTTCTTGATCCAGTGTGTTTCTTGGCTGGTGCTGCCCTTTTTCCAGCCTGTGTGACCCTGGACTGGTTTCTCAGAGTTGTGTGTGTGTGCAAGGTTGCTTTGTTTTTTTTTTCCCCTGCTGCACACTTCTCCCATCCCCCTGAAAAACATCACATCCTTCAGATTCCCTCAAATCCCCTCCCACTCCCATGTAAGTGCCTGCCTGATTTGGACCTCCCCAGGTTTTTGGAGGTAGCACAAAAGGAGTGTCTCTGCACAGCCAGCTCCCACTTGGGGCACTTTGCTGCAGCTCTGATTTCCCTTAGTGCTGGAAGCTGAAACTGCCAAAATGCCCATCAACGGAAATGAGGGTTTGTAGAGCACCAGCCTTGGGGCTTTTAACTGAAATCCCAGGGAGGTTAAGGGAATCATTAAAGAAGGCTGTTTGGATCACTTGGGGAGCCAGCTTCCTTAATAGCCCAAAGGGAGTACATTTCCTGGTATACAATTGGGATCTATGAGAGTAATTAGCATGGAGAGAATAGGGTTTTAATTTTGGATCCTGGCAGAGGAAGTTGAGTGGTTTTAATAAGACCAAATCAGCACGAGGCCATAAAACTGAGCAGTTTTGGCAGAAATTCTGAATTTTTTTTCTTTCTAAAATTAGATTTTTTTTCATATTTGATTTTTTTTTTTTCTTTTAAGCAGAGCTCACCAGCTGAACTGTGATTCAGTCTGGTTTGGACCGTATAGAGATGTATGGGAGGCAGCTGTGGTGGACTGTGGCCAACCCTTGCGCTGCAAACCTGCTTTGCACATTGAGCGTGGCAGAGGGGAGAGAAGTGCGCAGCAGTGGCTCTGGCTAAGGAGGGAGGATTCTGTCTGGCCTGCACATGGTGTGTGCTCGTGAGAGTTGCTGCCTCGGTGGTGCTGCCTGGGTGGAGGTTTCTTGCCTTTGGTTGGCTTTGTGGAGGATTTGACGGTGCTGCACAATTTTGAAGTGGTGCGCAAGACAGGCTTTTGTTTTCCAGATTCATACATTGATCACAGGCCCATTTGACACGCCTTATGAAGGGGGTTTCTTCTTGTTCCTGTTTCGCTGTCCTCCAGATTATCCCATCCACCCACCAAGGGTCAAACTGATGACAACGGGAAATAACACAGTGAGGTTTAACCCCAACTTCTACCGCAATGGGAAAGTCTGCCTGAGTATTCTAGGGTAAGAGGAGACTTTGGCTGTTTTTATGGGAAATGAGGAGGTGGCTGCAGGCTGTATTCTGCCTCATGCATCTTTCTCAGCGCTTTGTGCCCTGATCTTGCCCCAGACCTGTGCTTGGATGCACCTTTACGCTTCACTGAAGTTGTGTGCAGAATCAGAGTCGTAAAGCAGCACAAATTCCTCTACTGAAATATGAGTCTTAAGTTGCCTTTGAAAGCACCTGAGGACAGAGCAGGGGAAGCATGAAGTTCGGTGGGTGCTGCCCCCTGCTTCCCCTTGCAAAGCCTCTGCCCAAACACCGTGTCTCTTCCCCTTCTGTGCTTCTTAGTCTGGTCCTGGATGTTGTTTGAATGGAGGTTTTTGTGGTTTTAATTTCTTCTCTCTGCGTGAGTTGAAAAAGAAATAAATAAAATGAAAAGCCACTAAGATCTTCCTTGCGAGTCATTTGATTGCTCTGGGCTTCCACCTACAGATGGTATGTGGGGCTGAGTGGTGGGTGTAATGATAAACAAGCTCTGCTTCCCACGCTGCCTGTTCAAACAGGCTCTGCTGCTGCAAATGCTTGTTCCCCGCCTGCTTGATTTTTAAACCTGAGAAAGACCTGGTTGGTGGAATAGCTCTTATGGCTCTGCCAGAGGAGCCCTGGACAGGGTGTGATGTTCCCAACCCCAGCTGGGAGAGTTTCAGTTGCCAGGAAGGAAGGGCTTTTGTGGAGGCCCTGGGCTGGTGCAATTGGGGTCTTGGTACCTGGCTCCTGCTGCTGCAGAGGGGTGGTAGCTACAGCCAGGTGAGGAAGGGGCTGTGATGGCTTCGTTTGCTCTAGGGATTGGATCCATCAGCAGGACTCTGAGCGCTGATGAGGTTATAACTGGGGTGGTTTCTGCGGTGCTGTGCATGTGCCACTTACACCAGAGTTGGTCCAAGTAGCTGATAGCCATCAGCTGATAAATACTGGCCCTGGGCCTGCAGAGAGATGTGTTGTATTGGGAAACACCTTCCCAGCATAGGAGCCTTCCTGATAGAGTGAGCTGGATGCCAGCACCTGCAAAGCACTGAGGTGTATAGGTGTGGTAGTTTGAGCCTGGCTGGATGCCAGGTGCCCACCACACCACTCTGTCACCCACCTCCTCAGTAAGCCAGGGAAGGGGAGAAAATAAGATGGGAGTCTCGTGGGTTGAGATAAAAGCAGTTTAATAAAGAAACAGCAAAGCCGCGTGCGTGGGAAGCAAAGCGAAAGCAGATAAAGCTGTTACTCTCTACTTCCCATCAGCAGCGATGTCCGGCCACCTCCCGAGAAGCAGGGCTGCGGTACGTGTAGTGGTTGCTTTTGGAAGGCCAGAAATGAATCTTGCCTCCCCTTCCTGCTCCTCTCCCCCAGTTTATATTACTGAGCTGACATCATATGGTATGGAATATCTCCTTGGTCAGCCTGGGTCAGCTGTTCTGGCCGTGGTGCCTCCCAAGATTGTGCCCACCCACAGCTATTGGTGAAGGTGGGGGAAGGAATGCTGGAGGGACAGCCCTGATGCTGTGCCAGTAGTAGTCATAATATTGATACCAACAGTAAGCACAGCACTGCAAGAGCTGCTGTGGAAAATCACTACCATCCCAGACCCACTACAGTCTCCACCCCTTATTCCATACCATTTATGTCATGCTCAGACAAACCATCTTAACAACCCATATACATTCTTATATACTCTCATTAACCAGTATCCCCACTCTTCAACAGACAAACACCATTCTTGTATTCCCTCTTGCATCGAACAAATGAACAACATTCTTATATCTTTCATCCTCTGCAGATGTTCACTGGAGCAGGCCATAACTTATGTCTCATCCATCAAGATGGATATCCAGGCCAGGGGAAACAGTGTGTTCAGTGTTGGGCACCAGCACCGGCTTGATTTGTCCACTTGTCCGGTTTCTTGCGAAGTTCATACCTCATCGCCTACAACAGACAACTCACATAACAGGTTATTTTTCCCCCAAGGTTAAATCTCCTTGAGGTACACATCAAGTTTCCCCATCCTTTCTCATCACCCACCAAGTACACCCAGGCCCCTGAGCAAAGACAATCCCACGAATGGGTTTGCCCTTTCCCATGGGAGGTGCAACCCATACTGCCTTCCCCAGCCATTTCCCTGGGTGCACTACAGGGACCTTATCTCCTCCCACAGTATGTAGGGGTTTTGTTTGGGCAGGACCAGGATGGTTAGTTGAACCTCTGCTGTTAACCAGCCAAGTGGCTTCTGCTCAATTTTTATCCCACTGCTTCCATGCCCCATTGCCCAGTGCTCTCAACATGGTCTTTAGTAATCCATTATATCTTTCAATCTTTCCAGAGGCTTGTGGGTGATAGGGGATGTGGTATATCCACTTAATGCCATGTTTCTTTGCCCAGGAGTTTATGAGATTATTTTGAAAATTAGTCCCATTATCTGATTCAATTCTTTCTGGAGTGCCGTGTCGCCACAAAACTTGCCTTTCAAGGCCCAAGACAGTATTTCCCAGTCTAGGTCTACCTGAGCTACTTCAGTTTTGGCAGCTTTGTCTACCTGTTGGTTGTTCCATTGTTCTTCATTGGTACAGCTTTTGGGCACATCAGCATCTACATGACGCACTTTCAGAGTCATATTTTCCACCCGAGCAGCAATGTCTTGCAGCAGCCCAGATGACACTGCACTGACAGTTAGTCTTCTTCCATTGCTGTAGTCATCCCCATAGGGCATTAGCCACCATCCAGGAGTTAGTATAGAGTACTGGCCACCTCTTATTCTGCAATCTCTAGAGCTAGTTGGATGGCTTTCACTTCAGCAAACTGACTCAACTCACCTTCTCCTTCAGTGGCCTCAACAACTCGTCATGTGGGACTCCACACAGCAGCTTTCCACTTACGATGATTTCCTACCACGCAACAGGATCCATCAGTAAACAAAGCATAATGCCTCTCATCTTCTGATAGTTCATTATATGGTGGTGCCTCTTGGGGACGAGCTACTTCCTCAGGCAATGCTCCAAAATCTCTGCCTTCTGACCAGTCCATGATTTCTTCCAGGATTCCTGGGCGATTAGATTTCCCCATCTGAGATCGTTGTGTAATCAGCACCATCCACTTACTCCATGTAGCGCTGGTTGCATGATGTATAGAAGGGGTTTTCCCTTTGAACATCCAGTGTAACACAGGCGGACGTGGTGCCAAGAGGAGATGAGCTTCTGTGCCAATGACTTCTGAAGCAGCTCGAAGTCCCTCATATGCTGCTAGTATTTCTTTTTCAGTGTAGTGGGCTTCTGATCCTCGATATCCTCGGCTCCAAAACCCTAATGGTCAACCTCAGGTTTCTCCAGATGTTTTCTGCCAGAGGCTCCAGGTGAGACCCTGCTCTCCAGCGGCAGTGTAGAGGATATTTTGCACATCTGGTCCTGTATGGATGGGCCCAAGGGCGACTGCACGAGCTATTTCCTATTTAATTTGTTGAAAAGCTTGTTGTTGCTCAAGGCCCAACTCAAAAAACAGTTCTTCTTTCTGGTTACTCTAAGAAGAGGGCTCACAAGCTGACTATAACCTGGGATATGCATCCTCCAGAATCCCACAAAGCCCAGGAAAGCTTGTGTTTCTTTCTTATTAGTTGGTTGAGACATAGTCGCTATTTTGTTCACAACATCCATAGGCACATGCAGATGCCCATCCTGCCATTTTATGCCCAAGAACTGTATCTCTTGTGCAGGTCCCTTTACTTTGCTCCTTTTAACAGCAAAAACAGCTTTTAGAAGAATCTGAATTATTCTTTTCCCTTTCTCAAACACTTCTTCTGCCTTGTTGCCCCATACAATTATGTCATCAATGTACTGTAAATGTTCGGGGGCATCACCCATTTCCAGCACAGTTTGGATTAGACCATGACAAATGGTAGGACTATGTTTCCACCCCTGGGGCAATCGATTCCAGGTATATTGGACACCTCTCCATGTGAAGACGAATTGTGGCCTGTACTCTGCTGCCAACGGAATTGAGAAAAATGCATTGGTGATGTCGACTGTAGCATAGCACTTGGCTGCTTTTGACTCCAGTTCATACTGGAGCTCTAACATGTCTGGTACAGCAGCACTCAGTGGTGGTGTCACTTCATTCAGGCCACGATAGTCTACTGTTAACCTGCACCTCCCATCAGATTTTTTCACAGGCCATATGGGACTATTAAATGGGGAATGAGTTTTGCTGATTACTCCTTGAGTCTCCAGTTGATGAATCAACTCACGGATGGGAGCCAGGGAATCTCGGTTCGTGCAATATTGCCTCCGGTGCACCGTCCTGGTAGCAACTGGTACCTGTTGCTCTTGAACTCGCAGCAATCCCACAACAAAAGGGTCTTCTGAGAGGCCAGGTAAACTGGAGAGTTGTTTGATTTCTCTATATCTACAGTGGCTATACCAAAAGTCCATCGATACTCCTTGGGGTCTTTGAAGTACCCTCTCCTGGGGTAATCTATGCCAAGAATACAAGGGGCCTCTGGACCAGACACAATGGGGTGGTTTTCCTATTTGTCCCCGGTTAAGCTCACTTCAGCCTCTAATACGGATAATTTTTGACATCCCCATGTCACTCCAGAGATCCAGACAGAATCTGTGCCTCTATACCTTGATGGCATCAATGTACACTGTGCCCCTGTGTCTACTAAGACTTTATACCTTTGTGGGTTTGATGTGCCAGGCCATCGAACCCACACAGTCCAGTAGATTCATCCCTTTCCAGTAGTCATCCCTTTCCTCCTCCTGGCTGGAGGCAGGGAGCCTCTATTTCTGTTCTTCATCAGAGTATTCACTATCTGATCCTTGCAATTTTAGACCTGAAGTCCCATCATTGGCATTGAAGGAGGTGGTGGCAGTTCTTCTATATCTTGGAGATTGTTGATTGTCCTCTTTTGTTCTGGCAACTACTATGCTGACAGCCCTCTTGGGTGATCCTTTTCTAACAGCTGTCTTCCCCCTTAGTTCACGTACACGCGCTTCCAGCTTAAAAGTGGGTTCACCATCCCATTTCCTCATATCTTCTCCTTGGCCACGCAAAAAGAGCCAGAGTTCATTTCGCGGTGTACTCCTGTGTCTGGGACTTCCTTTTCCCCTGGTCGGGGCAGTGGATGACCGAATTCTTGGGGCGATTCTGACAGCCAAGCCATCATCCCACACTGGTGAGGAGGTGCAGAGGCTCTCTTCATAGTTTTGCAACTAAGAAGATATTCTCTCCACTGTTGGTATATCCATGTCTGGGTGATACACCATTGCCAAGATATTAGAATATGTAGCTGGGGCACTCTGAATCACTTTTCTCAACATGGCCCGTGTACACTGGACATCGTCTGGATCTGTGGAGGCCTCAGCATTATCTAGATCACCATAGATGACTTCCAACACAGCTAATTCCCTTAGATATTGGATGCCTTCATCAGCTCTAGTCCACTTTCCTCGGGCATTTACAAGATTTTCCTTGAATGGATATCTTGCCCTTACACTTGAGAGAAGCCGTTTCCAGAGACTGCAAATTGAGGTCTTCTTTCCAGTGCCTCTATCAATTCCCCAGTCCCTAGCAAGAGATGCCAGCTGTTGGGCTTCCCTACCTTCCAATTGCTGACTCAGCCCCGTTATCCCACCTGGCTGGTGACTGGAATTTTTTCTCATATCTAGAAGTTCTGATGAGGTGAGGGACCGAGTAGTTTCCATTTCCTTTTCGATTTCTTTCACTCCTTCTTCTGATCTCCTTACTGAAGGACCAGCTGCTTCTTCTAACCTTTCCTCTTCCTCCTCTTCTGCCCTTACTAATCAATGATATGGACTTGTTGACCTCCTTATCCACTGTTTCTTTTTCACTACTAGGGCAACCACTGTGGTTATTGTTTGATTCCCTGACTCAACCATGGTGGTCTCAGATACAGTTTGAGTTTCCACTTCAATCATAGTTCTCTGAGAGGACTGGAGTGTGGCTCAGTAGGCAGAGGCTACGCCCCAGTATAGTGCCTCAACCTGATGGGCCTCACTGGGGTAGGCAAGACACCCTTCTATCGGGTGATGTGCCAGTAAAGCGTTTTTTTTTATCTGTTCCGGTGTAAAATCCCAGGTTACAGGAGGTGATAACCGTCCTAGGAATTTGCCCAGATTCATCCACACACCCTGCCACCCAGGGACTGGCCGCTTCAGGGGGCATTTTAACATGTTTCCATCCCAAATTTGTCCTCTCTGATGCCCAGATGAGTCCAGATTCCACAAAATATGTAATATACCAGCCATGTTAATTAGTAATATTAAAACTCTCATATAAGGGTGACTAAGGACCTGGGAAGTCTGTATAACAAAATTGTCTAGATCAGTCCGAGCTGAGGGGAAAGAGGTGCGTTGTCCCAGGACCTCCACAAGATAGCTCCCACAGCACAGTAAATCCATCAGTAACAGAATGAGACTCACAATTATTATTTGGGCCATCATGTTCTAAGGCCCTTTCATCCTTTTCACAAAGTCATACAGCCAACTTAGCAAAGCTTTCAAGGTTAGCGCGCAGCACAGAGTGTTAGTAGCAGCATGTTCCCAAACATTACAAAGTGAAAAATAAGCTGCATTACAGCAAAGCTCTGTGACCAGCACAGGAGCTTTGCACTCATTAGCTTACTGTAATTACAATGCATTTAATGTAAAACTGCTATTATCTCGCCCTTGGTTGAATGCCAAAAAGGCTGTGGTAGCTTGACCCTGGCTGGATGCCAGGTGCCCACCACACCACTCTGTCCCCCACCTCCTCAGCAAGCCAGGGAAGGGGAGAAAATAAGATGGGAGTCTCGTGGGTTGAGATAAAAGCAGTTTAATAAAGAAGCAGCAAAGCCGCGTGTGCGGGAAGCAAAGCAAAAGCAGATAAAGCTGTTACTCTCTACTTCCCATCAGCAGCGATGTCCGGCCACCTCCCGAGAAGCAGGGCTGCGGTACGCGTAGCGGTTGCTTTTGGAAGGCCAGAAATGAATCTTGCCTCCCCTTCCTGCTCCTCTCCCCCAGTTTATATTACCGAGCTAATGTCATATGGTATGGAATATCTCCTTGGTGAGCCTGGGTCAGCTGTTCTGGCCGTGGTGCCTCCCAAGATTGTGCCCACCCACAGCTATTGGTGAAGGTGGGGGAAGGAATGCTGGAGGGACAGCCCTGATGCTGTGCCAGTAGTAGTCATAATATTGATACCAACAGTAAGCACAGCACTGCAAGAGCTGCTGTGGAAAATCACTACCATCCCAGACCCACTGCAAATAGGGCACGTCTATATCCTGGGGATCTTATGCCCAGCAGCTCCCAGGCAAGCTGCCTTGTTGCTCATGCAGTTGTAGCCCTGGCATGGAAGCTAAATTGAAGAATGGTCAAAGAGCCTTGGCCTTAGGAGAAATGGGAAGTGCAAAGGGAGCTACGAATGACAGGGTTTAGTAAGAGCATATGTGGGTCAGCACATCCTTGCTCAGCTTGCAGGGAGACAAGTCTGTATCTGGAACAAGGATATCAAGGACAAGTGGCAGAACAACCTTTTCTGTTTGTGCTGTTCTATGCAAAGACTTTTGTGACTCTGTGTGTACGAAATGGTCACCTTATCCATATAGCAGAGCATTCGTTAGTGCTTTTGATGGCAGTCCTTGTACCAGGTGTCTGCACTACAAACCACACAAGTGATGGTCTTGTTTGAGTCCTGAAAATCAAATTTCAATTCTTAAGGATTGTTGGATTTGACTTATGGTGGAGCTGGTAGCTCATGTTGTTCCAGTCTGCAGTGGTGAGATGGTAGCCGTAGCTTTAAAGTGCCCTGTGAAATGCTCAGAAATGTTACTTTCCTCAACTCTGATGCCCTCTGTGTGTTAGCAGTGGAGTGAGGTTTACCAGCCTCTTTTTTTGCACTAAAGCACTCATTTGGTTGAGAGAATGAATTACTGTTTTCTTGAAAACTTTCTCAGTATCCAGTGTTTTCTGTATTTGTAACAACTGTTTATTTTCCTCTCTTATTGCTGTAAGGTGTAGCTGTGGTTTCCCAAGCTTTTCTGATCTTTGGCAGTTGGAGGAATGGTGCTCACCAGACAGTCCTGTGTTGTTAATTGATGCTTTTGTGTTTTGATGCCTCAGCACCTGGACAGGGCCTGCGTGGAGCCCAGCACAGAGTATCTCTTCAGTCCTCATCTCTATCCAGTCTCTGATGACTGAGAACCCCTATCACAATGAACCCGGCTTTGAGCAGGTAAGAGTTTGTGGTGGATCATCTCTGATTCTGCAACTGCTTGTCTCTTCCCTCCACACCTTGCTCCTGGTAGCAAATCCAATTCTGGAAACAGGGACAAGAGTAGGTTATGTTGCTTGTCTCTTTTCTAGCTTGCTGTGCCTCTAGTCAGAGCTTGAGGGGGAGCTGCCAGCCAGCTCTGAGCCAGAGGCTGCTGAGCTCACGTATATGTAAGGTAACAGAAGAACATGAGGCATTTGAGAAGTTGCTGAGGAGATGGGATGGATCCTCATTTCTCTGCTGCACAACTACCGAAATGACTTCCTTGGGACATGCTGTCTTGGAGGAACCAAACTTCTCAGGTTTTCATGGTCTCCAGCACCTTGGAGAGAGGCGGGTTTCTGTGCAAACTTATATCAGTTGATTTGTCATCAGAACTGTGACCTGTGAGTGCAAGGCTCTGGAGGCACGTAAAATCTTGCCAGCTTTTCATTTGCAGTATAAATTAGCTCAGCTTACACAGAACAGAGAAACTGTAGTGAGTTCATGCACCAGTGAAATTCATCAGGCCCAGGAGACAGAGATGAAGAGCCATTGCAGTCACCTGGACTCACTGGCCCACATTCTGTTTGCAGGAGAGGCACCCTGGGGACAGCAAGAACTATAACGAGTGCATTCGGCATGAGACCATCCGAGTAGCAGTGTGTGACATGCTGGAAGGAAAGTGTCCCTGTCCTGAGCCCTTACGGTATGGAAAAGAGGCATGGAGGGAGTGGGGAAAGGGAAACAGGATAAACTTCTCTGGCTGCTCCTCCTGAGAGCTGCTTCTGCGAGGAGTTATTTTGTTTCCCCTGAAGTGGATGGCTGCATCTGTGTGGTGCCCAAGAGCAGTGCATTGACAAAGGCCATGTTAGTGTGCACAATGGCTGAAGCCTCTGGCTTATGTTGGAGAATAAATGTGCTTTGTCTTATGAGGAAAGAAAAAGAAACAGTCTCAGAGGGAGGGGAGCACAGCTGTTAGGGAAGCATGTACAGAATCTCTTCAGCTGCATTTCCTGTCTGGAACTCTTCAGCTCAGAGTCCTGTCTGACTGTACCTTGTTGTCTGGGACAACTTGTCTGGGTGTCCATGCTGACTACACAAACTGGAATTGAGTGGGATGGAGTGACCCTGGATGATGGGACTGTTGTAACACTGTCATTTGGTGTTGATTGTTTGCCCTCAGGGGTGTAATGGAGAAATCCTTCATGGAATACTATGACTTCTATGAAGGGGTGTGTAAAGAGAGACTTTATCTCCAAGGACAGATAATGCAGGTGAGTGGCAGACAATTTTCTTGTTGATAGGACACTGCCTTAGTGGATAAGAGTGTGTGGTTAGTGACAAATAACAATGTGCCACACCTAGAGGTACATGGGGTGGGTCTGGATCTTTTCTATGAACTGTGTATTCCAACTTTGAATCATGAAACCGAGATCCAAGACGTTCCCGTGGATAAAACACAACCATTCCCAAGCTCAGAAGATACACACAATGTCTGCAAGACAGATTTCTGAGTGCTGACCCTGAGACACCTGTTTCAGCAGAGGAACCAGTAGATTTTGTTTTCATGTGGCTTTGGTGTTAAGCAGGGAGTGTATGTGCAGGTTATCCAGTACTGGTGACAACTGAACTCCATTGCAGTATTTTCCTGTTGGGTCACTGCTAGAGTTTCTCTTGTTCTGAGGTTTCTTTGCTCAAACAAACAGCAGGTAGAACACTCCTTGTTCTGTTAGATGAGTTCAAAAGTTACTAGGGGAGGAAGTGTGACAATACAGCAGACACATCTAGACAGGTTGAATACAGGAGCTTGTTTCTGCAGGGAAATGGACTTTAAAGAACAGATTGCCAAGCTATTTGCATATGAACAGATGTGTCTTCTTCCCTCATCAGCCACCTCTTGTCTGATTCATTGAGAAATTCCACTGCTAAGAAAAGATGGAGGTGAGCCTTCCCCCCCTCTGTCAGTGCCGTATAATTCATAAATTGAAAGCACTCCCAAAGCAAGATATGTTTGGAATGAGAAATTCCATAAGGAATGTCTGTGCCTGACATCTAGCTACAGAGAGTACTGAACTGAAGGCTGTGGAGTGAAGTTTGGTGACATTAGAAGATCTCCTTCATGGGGCCAGGCTCCACAGTTTCTGAAGACCACTGTGTTAGGCTCAGTTCCTAGAGGACTGCCATGGTTGATTTTCTGTTCACTTGTAAATACTAGTGCAAGAAGCATGAACACAATGTGCTGGAGAGATGGTGGTGTCTTCATTACCCTGTATTTAAAATGGAAGTCACTTCAGGCTCAGTATCAGTTAAGTGCTTGTCAAAGGTGTTGTCTTGTTAAGTCTGGGGCCACATGTTGGCTTGTACCAAAGATTCCTGTCAGATAGGACAGTGTAAACTCTACCACCATACATAATAGCCCTGACAACGTGTCTTCAACCTGGCACGGGGATAAAAGCAGCAAATGTTAAGTCCAAAGACTTTCTGCCTCTGACTTGGCTACATCTCAACTGGGGGCCTTGGTTTAAGATGAGAATAGTGATGCTTTCATTTGGACAGGGTCTGTAGCACTACTATCAAGTGTGGTCAAGTCTTTGGATTTTAGAGTCTTTCATTTGTAATGTTTTCCCTGTCTCCCTGGAATGGTTCTGAGACTAAACCTTTGAAATAGTTTACTTCCTCAGAGAAGGTGGTAGAAACCTAACTCATGTCTGCATGGCCTTTCATCTGGTGTTGAAGTTTGCTTGAGTTTGTAAGGTTTCCCAAAAGAGACTCCAAACAGACATTATCATCAGTCTTCAGCTTCTGCCATGATACTGGAAAGTAAAGAGGCCTCTCCATCATAAAATGGGATTTAACCCTTAAGTTTTTTGCCATTTGTTACCCAATTACTATGCAGCTTTCTTCTTTCTGCCTCTTAGAATCATAGACTTATTACGGTTAGAAAAGACCTTTAAGATCATTGAGTCCAACCCCTGCCCTCACACTGCCAAGCCTACCACTAACCTATGGCCCTCAGCACCTCATCAATGTGTCTGCCATTCAACGAGACCTGGACAGGCTGGAGGGTTGGGCAGGGAGAAATCTAATGACATTCAACAAGGGCAAGTGTAGAGTCCTGTATCTGGGAAAGAATAAGCCCATGTACCAATACAGGTTGGGGAATGAACTCTTAGAGAGTAGTGTAGGGGAAAGGGATCCGGGGGTCCTGGTGGACAGCCGGATGAGCATGAGCCAGCAATGTGCCCTCGTGGCCAAGAAGGCCAATGGCATCCTGGGGTGTATTAGAAGGGCTGTGGGCAGTAGGTTGAGAGAGGTTCTCCTTCGCCTCTACTCTGCCCTCGTGAGACCACATCTGGAATATTGTGTCCAGTTCTGGGCCCCTCAGTTCAAGAAGGACAGGGAGCTGCTGGAAAGAGTTCAGCACAGGGCCACAGAGATGATTAAAGAAGTGGAGCATCTCCCTTCTGATGAAAGGCTGGTGCTAAAGAGCTGGGGCTCTTTAGCTTGGAGGAGACTGAGGGGTGACCTCATTAATGTTTACAAATACATAAAGGGTGAGTGTCAGGAGGATGGAGCCAGGCTGTTTTCAGTGACGTCCAATGATAAGACAATGGGTATAAGCTGGAATACAAGAGGTTTCAAAGAAATACAAGGTAGAATTTCTTCCCTGTTCAGGCGAGGGAGCACAGGAAGGGGCTGCCCAGGTGGATTGTTGAGTCTCCTTCTCTGGAGACATTCAAAACCCACCTGTATGAGTTCCTGTGTGACCTACTCTAGGTGATCCTGCTCTGGCAGGGGGGTTGGACTAGATGATCTTTGGAAGTCCCTTCCAACCCTTAAGATACTGTTTGATTCTAAATATTTCCAGGGATGGTGACTCCACAACCTCCCTGAGCAGCCTGGGACAGTGTCTAACAACTCTCTTGGTAAAAAAGTTCTTCCTCATCTCCAGTCTAAACCTCCTCCGTTGCAACTTGAGCCAGTTTCCTCTTGACCAGTCAGCTGTCGATTAACAACCCCAGATTCTTTTCTGTAGGACAGTTGTCATGGTTTAGCAAGGAGCAGCTTTTGCTTGGTAACAGGGGGGTGGGGTTGCAGTGAAGACCTGATTAAGAGTTTTTGGACTTTTCCCCAGCTCTTGGGTTCAGACCCACCTCTGTCCTGGCTGGGCCAATCTGGCGCCTCTGCCATCACTATTTAAGGATGGGAATTTGAAGTGCTTGGGAGGAGGTGTAAGAGTGGTACAAGATGGAGGTGACCTTGTGGACCCCACAGTCAGAGAAGGAGGATGGAAGGAGGAGTGACAAATCAGAGACTCCTCTGCAACCCGTGGCAAGAACGCAGCTGTGCCCTTGCAACCCATGGAGGGCAATGGCAGGACTGAGAAGTACCAGCAGCTCTGGGTGAGTGCACCCAGACAGGCAAGAGACTGTGTGAGGAGACGGCCATGGCACAGGCTGTGCTGGAGAGCCTGCGCGCCACAGAGCAGACCCACACGAGAGGCAGAGAGGAGCTGCAGCCTTTGGGATGAACACATGTTGGAGCAGCCCATGCAGGGCTGCTGGGTGTGTGAGGTACCCCGTGGAGGTGCAGGGAGGACTGGCACAGAGCCCGCCTGGCCTGAGGAGAGACAAACAGCAGAAGCCATCAGGAGTAGACTGACTAAAACCCCCACTCCCTGCCCCCCTGGGCCGTTCAGTTGGGGAGGAGTTAAAGACACCGGGATCAGGACTCTGAGCGCGGGAAGAGGGGAGGAGTGGGGCAAAGGTGGTCTTAAAGGAGTGGTTGTGCTCTTCATCATTTTACCACTCTGTATTGTTTTGTGTTGGTTATGTTTTGGGGTTTTATGGTTATGCTTTAGTTGATGTTGCATTAAATTATTTTCTGTTTTCTTCCCCAAGCCGAGTAGCCTGGTCTGTTTTGTCTGGGACCATAAGGGGCAATTAAGCCCTCCCTGCCCTTTGGCAATTCTCAGGTCTTTGGTACTTGAGTCTAATTGTGATCTTTTGTCCCTGGATGGGCCTAAACTGGACATCAGCTTTCCAGCCACTCTTGCCAGAAATGGTGTATACAATAGGCTTATCTGTGGTTTTCTTTCAGGATCCTTTTGGTGAAAAACGAGGCCACTTTGACTATCAGTCCCTATTGGTGCGCTTGCAAGGAATTCGTCAGAAGGTGCAAGAGAAACACCAGCAGGAGAATACAGAGATAGACTCTGAGAGCAGCTCCTCTGAGACAGAGACAGACACTCAAAGTTGCTCTAAAGCTTAGAGCTTTGCTGCCACTTGTCCTGTCTCACACCAGAGTTCCCCTGACAGACTCGACAACCAACTCAGCGCCAGAGTGGAGGCAACTGCGGAGTGTCTCCTGTCTCCTTGTCCTGCTCTAGTGGATAACGCTGACTGAGATTTCTTGCTAGGAAAAGCCAAGCTTGTGACAGGCTACTCTTCAAAGGTACTTCCTCTGCTAGAAAGCCAGAGATTGTGGCATCAGGGTTTTTTTTTTTTTTTTGAAACACCCTGATGCGCGGGAGCTTTCCGGAGTCAAAGACGTATCCTCATGGAGGTAGAGTCAGTGCTCGTTTATTAGTAATACACACTGATATTTATACATTAGTACAGAATTCAGGTGATAGTAACATAACATTAATTGGTTACATCTGCAAAGCAATATGCTACTTGGCACAAGCTAATTGGTTAATTGCTAAAGCTCACACTCTTAGTTTAAGCAAAATCTCAGCACAGCTGTGGTTAAAAATATCCTGCTTTTACTTCTTCTCAGCTGCTCACTGTTTTCAGGCAGTCTCCTCCTGGCATGTGCCCAAGGTCAAGCTGATCTGGCTATCTGTGTGAAAGCTTGGACTGTGCAAACATGCTTCTAACAAAACTCAATGTCCTGTATCAGCAAGAAACTTCTCTACAAACACCTACACTGGTTGTTTTTCCTTCTTTTTGGGTTTTTTTTTTTTTTCCTCCTCCATTTGATTATAGAATGAGATCTAGACTGTAAATTCTCGTTACAGCTTTTCTGTTCCTAGACACTGAGCCCTTCCCTGGGGCCATGCTGAACGTGGAGCTGTAGCTGTGGGAGTGCTTTGATGAGTCCAGGATGTGACAGGGTGTGACATCACATGCCCAGGCGAAACCTTTGCATGCGGGTTTGGAGAGATGGAGCCTCTCAGCTCTGTGGAGCCCATCTACCTGATATCTTTCTTCTAGACACTGTTCTAGACAGACCAAAGATAAAGAGCAGTGGCAGAACCTGGGCTTTACTCTGAAAGCTTTACTCAAGCTCTGAGTGACTTTGTCCACTAAGACTTCAGGCACAAAGGGGCAGATGAAAAGTGGAAACCTCAAAATTCCGTAAATAGAGTGCAGGTGTGTTCATCCTGGTGTTTTGGGAAGGGAGAGTGAGGACATCATTGGTCAGAGATGAAGGGAGCACTTAAAAATAAGTTTAGCTTGTGTATTTTTTAAGGTGATTATTTGAATTTAGCATTCTATAAATACTTTATTCTGACTGCTCTGAACAGAGCTGATTTGTTTCCTTAACTGCAGTACTCTTTGCTTTCCACCTCTCTACTCAGTGTAATATTTTATTTGCCACCTCCCTCCCCACTGCTACCTTGCTGCATCACACTGAAAGGCAGCTCTAGCTAAGGAAGCCACTCCTTCTGGGTGGAGTTTTTCAGAGGTGTACACCTTTTACTGACAAATTCCTTTACTCAGTGTTGTAAAGTTTAACTCTGACCATTCTAGACAGCACTTTTTTACTGAGGGAGGGCCAGTCTCTTGGGGATAAGCCTGCTGGCTGCCAGTGCCATTACATCAAGATATAATCAGTGTGACTTGGATGGTGGTGACGTACAGTTCCTCCAGTTCCTTCCCTCAAGAGAAAGCTGGACTTACATAGGACTCACTCAACACCTAGACCAGATGAGAGCAAATAAAGCGGTGTTCACCTTGAAGTGAGATCTTTGGGAGGCAATGGGGTCTCCCGAGAAGTCAGGAGCCGTGTGCTGTTTCACCACCTCTTTAATCCCATTGTAAATGTCACCAATGTTGTTTTTCACCCTTCAGTAGCATCGTGGGTAGAGCTGTGACTCTGCTGCCTGCCCCAGGCAGGGTGGCTCTGAAATCAATGTTTGATGCATGTGGCGTTACCATCTACCAAGACAACGAAATGAGAAAATGCCTTATTGTGGACACTATTCACATAACTAGCATGTTGCTGTAAGAGAAGTAATAGTTTTATAGTTCTAATGTTGTCTGGTTTACCATTTCTGAATGTTTCCATTTCAAAGTGACAATCCTCAAATGACTGCTTTAGGGAGAGATATTTTAGCAATAGATTGTTAGACCTAATTGAGTTGAAAAAATATATGCACAAGAGTCACTCTAAGATACCTTGTTTATATACTATTGTACATAAGATTTTTTGTGCAATAAAGTTTGTTTTGGCAGAATCTAGACTGTGGTACTCCTCAGTGGAACAATGACACATTCACAGAAAAGAGAGAACTACAGAACAGTTTCTCAGTGTCACTGCTGGCTCCTAAGATTATGTGACTCTTAGCCAGTCATATTTGCATTCTCTGAGACTGCACTTGCAATGGCAGCTTAGATAATTTTCCTCTTGCCTATGACAAGGTAATTAGTTGTCTGTAATGGTAAATGGCATTTCCACCCACAACAGAGGAGAAAATTCAGAGGTAAGCAAGTATGAATCAGTCCTATTACACTTTTCAAGCTAGATACCTTTTACAAAACTTTTATTTCAAGTCCACTATCTCTGTGTTTCAGGTGATATGCAAATAACCTCACAAGAATTATACACAGGCACAGAACATGTAGCAGTCAAGGTATTGCTTCCTTGGCTTCCTCTAGAGTGATTTCCTGAGAGTACAGCTCTGCAAAGAGAGCAGGCAGCCAGTACTGAGGTTCTCCTGCTGCCTGCATATCCAGCCAGGCCATTCTTTCTTTCAGCAAGTGTTCCTATACAAACAGAGCAGAAACTGTGAGTGAAACTTAACTCAGTGGCCAAGAAGCCATTCACAAGAGAGGCCTGGCCCCACATTTATTCTAGGCTAAGGGAGGATGCAGAGCTGGGACTACAATAATTTTTATTTCACTAGACTGGGAAAAGGACAGTTCAGACGTCCAGCCATGCCTGCCAGTGTGTTTGTATAGGACCTGAGCTAACAGGATACAAATTTAATGGAGATCAGTGAAGCCACGGGAAGATGTACAGCTTGTGAGATTGTGCTTTCCTCAGTCTGTGTTTGTGCAGTGTATGCCCGGCCTTGAGCCCACTGTAGGATGCCATGTGCATGCTGTGGTGATGCATCTCTGGCACAGGCTCTGCTGTGGAGCACTCACTGCACTCTCACTGGGCACGAGACCTTCATACATACCAGTACTTGCTTCGCGCGTTCGGTCTCCCACTTCAGGCTGGACCTGATCTCACTGACTGTTACATAGCCCTTCTTCTGCAATGACATGAAAAAAAATACTCTGTGCTTACAGGCAAGACTGTTGTCCATACTTCAGAAGAATGTGGAGAGTTTTGCCTATGGGCCTGGTCTAACCACAGTTCCCTGTCATGGAAGCAATAAAGTTCTTTCAAGGTGTCTGCATTTTTAAATCTGCTCCATACCTCTGCCAGCTGCAGGACGACAGTGTGATCCATGTTCAGTTCAGCTGGCACCGACTGGATCAGGTACGTTCCACCAACAGGGATTATCACAAAGCCATTCCCCAGGACCTTCAGCTTCTTGATTGCACGAAGGAGATCATCCCTGAGAAGCAGAGGGAGGTCAATGCAAGGCTTTAAGGTGAAAGCCTCTCTCAAACTGCACGCTGTATTCTGTGAGGCAGATGTGACGTGCAGAAGTTACAAGCAATAGCAGCTCCTTGGAGCTCACTGCAGTTTCAGGTAATCAACAGCTGAAAGTTTTTATGAAGCAATTTAGAATGATTTTGCATATCTGTGCCCCTCTCAGAAGACTTGCATTAGAGACCCACTTGCATTAGAGCACCTAAGCCTTAAGGTTAAGCCTCAATTAGTGATCATGATGGTGATTTGTGTCCTAAAATTTGTTTCTGTGGTGCCAAGTATCAGTCTTTTCTTTACAGCTTGGTGGACCACAGCACCTTCAGCAGTCTGTGGCAGTAAGAGAGCTGGATTTGCAGGGGAGTAATTGTCTCCAGCTCAAAGCAACAGTCCTTTATGCCTTAGGGCTCCCAGAGAAAGCACACTGCTGCTTTCTGAAATGCTTAAGTCATTAATTGTGGATCATGTGTAATTGGCTCTATTGTTAGAAGTTAAATTTGGAGTCTCACAAACAGCAGCACCTTTGAGTGCTGCTGAGCTCAGTCACCCCCTTTCCTTCCCCGCATGCTCCTTGACCTCCCTTTCCTGTAGTACAGAGGCACTCACTGGCTGACATCCTGAGCAAACTTCCCCCTTCCCTTCAGCACTTGCTGATGAAGTTCTTCCAGTGTTATCAGACCTAGGAGTCAACAAAAGGGGACAGGAAAACATTACTGCACAGTAAAAAAATGACTCCAGCAAGAGCAGTCAAGGGTGCCTCAGCCCTGCCTTCCATTTTACAAGCTTCCATTTTTCATTGTTGCTGGTATCATCCAGCCCTGGGTGAGATAAGCATTGAGTCACTTCTGTTACCAGAACTAACATGCAGCAGTCAGCTGTTGCCTTCTCCCATAAATGTATTGGGACTCAAGTTTCAGCTGGCTTTGCTGTAGCCCATTCCTGGTCTCGGATTGCCCTTTTGGAGTGAAGAATGTCTACTATCTTTTAATGAGGGACTTAGCAATGGTATTCCAACTCTTTGGTATATTGCTGTGATCCTTTGGAGATAAATCTTGCTGCCAGGCTCAAAGCAGTGACTTATCAGTTTTGTACTCCTTCAAAATTGTCATTGATCCCTGGTCCTTCCCCATGCTACTGCAAGTTACAGCTTTGTTACCCAAGCAGGGCAGAGTTGCTCAGTCTCTGCAGGAATCAATAAAACTGGGTGATTACCAGTTAACATGGTAGAAACAAAATAAGGCTTTTTGGGGACAAGGAAGACAAAACTCCCATCTCAGTAATTTGTGACACTACGCTGAGCCATGCGACTCGTTTTTCCCCAGGGAACAGGTAACCTCCTGTTAGAGGTGTCCCCTAGAAACCAGACACAACTGGGATCCTTACCTCCATTCCTGTGTTTCAGAGCCAGGCAAACTTCAATGATCTGCACGCCTAGTTCATAGTAGAAGTCTCCAACTCCCAGCATCTCTGACCAGAATCCCTTACCAGCTGTAAACAGAGAAAGAGGAAAGTGATCAGATCATTGGGAAAAATACCTTTCCTTAAGTTGCTGGTATTAAGCAGGCTGCTTGCAAACTCCACTGTGGGGATTCAGACCCGTTAATGAAGAGTCTCTATTTTGGTTATTCTACCTGTTTTCCCAACCCTTTTAAGTAAACAGCACCCAAAGGTACATCACACCAATCCACGAGCCCCAAGAATCCAAATGCCATCAGCTCTCCTCAAGGACAACCTCCACCAGCTGCACTGTGAGCTGTTCACAGTGTGAGGGCAGCAAGATGAATCCATAGTCACGAGCCCCACTGCCTGTTCCTCACATGCCAAAGGATCCACTCCGATGGTTGCACACATGTCCTGGAACTGGACCCGGAACTCAGGGTTTTTACGGATCTCTTGCTTGTGTTTGCTGGCAAACTCTTCTAAGTTGGTCTTAAACATGTCCAGCTGCTTAGACATCTGAAAGAGAATTGCACAGAAGTGTTTGTCTTAACACTTGATGCAGTTTTTGCACAAACACGGTCCCCACTAAGTCAGCAGTGCCCTCAAGAAACACTCAGGTCCCTGATGTGCTGCCCACCCAGTGCAGATGGCCCCAGTGGAAATCAGAGAAAATCACTCCATGAAGTCAGAAACATCCACATTTTACCACAGAATTCAAACCAGTGTCAGATCACAGTGGAGAGAAGACAAGGCTCAGAATGGGGCTGGGCCAGGGGGCAGTTATTCTGTGATGTACATGGGGCAGAAACAGTTCTACAGGACTGCGATGCTGCTGAGGTCCTGGGAAGGGAGGCAGAGCCAAGCCTGCTGCAAACACCACAGCTCTCTGATGCAAAGGCAGCCTAATGGGTGACATCATTACCAACACTGCTTGTGGACAGTGCTCTGGACACCAGAGCAGAGTGGGACACAAAGGCAGGTTTGTGCCTAGGCTCACAACTGGGGTTATTGCCACTGCTAGGGATGGATATTCCCGATCCAGAGGTGGATCTCCCACCTGCGTCAGCTGGTCTTCAGCCAGGACGGTCCCTCGCTCCTTGTACTTTGCCTGCAGGAGGAAAATGGGATGAGAGAGACAGTGCTGAGGACACCAGAAACTCAAACTACATGACGGAACTGCTCCTTCAGGATGGACCCACCAGTGTCACGGGCCAGCGGGGAGGCTGTCAGGAAGCCCGGGGAACTCTGTGCTTGGAGTAGGGCTGGCGCTGTCTGGGAGGACGGATGTGAGGGCGGGAATGGCCCCACAGGGAACCTGGCAGCCCCTGCCACAGGACCGAAGGGTCTGTCTCCCCTGACACGGTACCAATGGCACTTGGCAGCTCCCTGCCCGGGACCGGTGGCGCCTGGCGATCTCCCCCGGGGTCAATGGGTCCTGGCACCCCTCCCATGGGCCCGGTACCTGCCCCGCCGGGCCCGGCAGGTCCGAGTCCTGGTCCCCCTCACACGGGTCCGCCCCCCTCATCCCCGGTCGCCCCTCACCTCCGCGAGCTTCCTCTTGGCGATAGCGCCCGCGCCCACTCCCCGCCGGTGCATCCCGGCGCTGCTGCCCTCCGCGCTCCGTCCGACGTCATCTCTCGGGCGTCATCTCCCCGCGACGGGGGTGGGCGCTGAGGACCAGACTGCGCGGGGCGTCCGTGGGGGTGGAATTTGGGGGGAGTCGAGGAGAGGCTTGATTTGGGTTTTTTCGGTGGGACCGCCTCTGGGGGTGGGAGTAACCCCCGGGGAAGGCGTTCAGCCCCCACTGGGGCGGGGAGATCCCCGCGATGGGCAGGAATGTTCCCCAGAGGGAGGGAAGGACCCGTTTGTGGGGCCGCGTCGCTCTGGGGGAGGGGAGTCCGCCGCGGGTGCGGTTGGGAGGGGTGGTCAGGAGGGAGGATGAGCCTGAAGCACTCATTGGAATCATAGAATCATTACGGTTGGAAAATACTTTTAGGATCATCGAGTCCAACCTCTGCCAAGCCCACAACTAACCCATGTCTCTCAGCAACTCATCTACACGGCTTTGCAATATCTCCAGGGATGGGGACTCCACCACCTCCCTGGGCAGCCCATTCCAATACTTAATAACCCTCTTGGTAAAAAAGTTTTTCTTCATCTCCAATCTAAACCTCCCCTGGTCCTATCATTCTTTACTGAAGAGATCGACCCCCATCTCACTACAACTCCCTTTCAGGAAGTTGTAGAGAGTGATCATGTGTCCTCTCAGCCTCTTCCAGACTAAACCACCCCAGTTCCCTCAGCCACTCCCTATCAGACTTGTGCTCCATCTCTGGCCATGCTCCAGCCCCTCAGTGTCTTTCTTGCAGTGAGGGGCCCAACACTGAACACAGTATTCAAGGTGCAGCCTCACCAGTGCCCAGCACAGGGGGACAATCCCTGCCCTAGTCCTGCTGGTCACACTATTTCTGATACAGGCCAGGATGCTATTTACTGCCTTGGCCACCTGGGCACACTGCTGGCTCATGTTCAGCCAGCTGTCAATTAACACTCCCACATCCTTTTCTGCCAGGCATCTTTCCAGCCCCTCTGCCCCAAGCCTGTAGTGTTGACTGAGGTCATTGTGAGCTAAGGGCAGCATCCAGCACTTGACCTTGTTGAACCTCATACAGTTGGCCTCAGCCCATCGATCCAGCCTGTCCAGGTCCCTCTGAAGAGCTGTCCTGCCCTCAAGCCAATCTTACACAGCCACCCAGCTTGGTGTTGTCAGCAAACTTACTGAGGGTGCACTTGGTCCCCTCATCCAGATCATTGATAAAGGTGTTAAAGATGTTACACAGAATAGGCCCCAACAGTGAGCCCTGGGGAACACCACTGGTGACAGGCCAACAACTGGAAGGGCAGGGCCAGCCCAGTTTCCCTCCAGCCCAGGCTGAACTTTACCACCAATGCCATTTGTTAAGTCATGGCCCAGCAGCACATCCCAAAGTACAGAAGCACATCCCAAAAACCTGCCCTCAGATCTTTCTGTCAGCTGTAGGCCCATTCACTGATGCTCACAAGTTGTGGAGGGACCCTTATGAACCTTGTTTGGAAGGTCACATTTTTTTTCAGCAGTTTAGTACTATCATATTGCTCAACCCCAGATCAGATCTTATCTGAGTCTTATTTCAGCTTCAGGATAAACTCTTTATTGCTTGTATTAGCAAAACAGAAAATATGCACAGGACAGAGTGAATATAAGGCATTTTCCTCCTTCTCACGTGTCTTGGCAGGATAAAGAGAGAGCTCCTCAGGAAGGCACTAGAGTTACACAGTCCTAACAAAGCAGAAGGGCAGAGAAAACCATAGATTCCTGGGGTACTGCACTTAACCCATTTTCATTTATTCCCTATAGGAAACGAGACACAAGTTACTGTCTCTCCACCCTCCAGCCCACTCTGATACCCTGCCAACCCACCTTGATGGCAAGACACATACCAAAGTCAGTACCTGATAGTAAGTACCTACATGTTCTGAGAAAAAAAAAAAAAAAGAGAGAAAAAAAAATCAGCAACTGTTTGGAGGAGAGAGATGGAAACAAGTGTTTCTCTGCAGGACAGGCTGCAGGATGAGCTCAGCAGCTACTTGTTTTCTCTAGCCGGCTGGCTGGCCACTTGGCTCACATTGTCTGACCAAGCTGCATGGAATTGTCTGTAGTACAGAACTGCCTCTTATTTCCAACCTACATTTATTCATGGACAGTTCATTCCTTTTTGTTCTCGTGCCAACTTTTACCATTAGCATCAACAGCTCTTTTCTCACCCTGTTTTTTTTTATAGATGGTGAGTTTGTGTCTCTCAGTCTTCATTTTACTCAGCTAAGCATAGGGCCCTGGAGCCTCCTCAGGGCCCTCTCCTGCACTTTTTGCATCCCAGTTGCTTGTGTTTCCCTCTGAATGCCTTTCATATGGGTGTACAATGCACAGAAAAAAAGACTTCCTCTAGGTGGTGTGGGTTTGGGTCCCCTTTCTTTTCTCATTAAAAAGAGGGGAAAAACGATTTACCAACTTCCCTTCTCTAGGCTGCAATTTAAAAAAAAAGGTGTTCCCTCATCTTTATTGTATCATCAGTGGTCTGAAGCAACTTTTGCAGAACCAAAGTCTAGCCAGAGCTCTAAGCTCTCCCAGTCAAATCCATCTGAGGTGCACCATGTCAGCACTCAGTGCTTATCTAAAGAGGTCCTGAAGTCATTGAGCACTGCAGCGAGTACCTTGGAGGACAAGGGCTGGGGAAGGATGGGTAGGGATGCTTGGAACAACAGCAACAGGTAGAACAGCCACTCGCATTGGTCTGCAGAGATCAGTCGACAGCAGCCATGTCAGAAACTCCTGGTTCAAAACATCCTTCAAACCTTCTGAACCTTCCAGAGAAGAAAAGCTGCAAGAAATGTTTTGTGCCATGAAGACAAGGGAGATGCAACAATTTGGCTGCAGTCTCCGGTTCCTACAGATGTTTTATTTCTCTTGCCTTCTAATGTATTTGACTCAGATAAACCCCTCCTCTCCTCTCTCCCCTCCTTTAGCCTCTTTGACTCGGTGAGATCCTTGTACACAACAGTACATTGATCTTGGCATATTTGGGCTGCTCAGCAGTGAAGGAACAGTCCTGTGACACCTTCCCCCCCCCCCCCCCCCCCCCCCAGAACCCACCTACTCATGTCAGGATAAATAGGTTTGCAGCGAGGGTTCAGAACAGTAGTTGGGATAGGAGGCGGAAGATTATTGTGTGTATAGAGTTCTTCTCTATACAAGAGGTTTTACAAAGTCAGAGAGGCGAAGAGGCTTCGGAGCAGAGCCCCCGCGGGAGAGCTGCTTCCCATTCGAGCCCAGCCCGCCGAGTTACCCCTGGGACGACTTGCAGGGGAATGCCGAGCGGGCGGAGTCGGGCGGGGATGCAGCGCAGGACGATCAGAGGAGAGTGGGGGAGCGCGACCCCATGTTAGACTGGGCACCATCGGGCACGCGAGGGGAGACAAAGAAAACACGGGAGAGAGTAATACCGACTGCGCCGCCGGCGCCGGGGATGGCACGGAGTGAGCCAGACCCCCCCTGCCCCTTCCATCCGCAGCCGCCGCCGCGCAGCCGCTTCCCGCGCCCGGTCAGTGTCTCCGGAGCCCCCCCACACACCGCGCGCCGACACCACCGGCCCCAGCCCTCACGGACCGCTGGGCTCATCCTTTCCATCCTCAATCCGTTGCCTCAAAGAGTGTAAAAACTGTTGGTCGTGGTGTTATGCATTTTGCTGTAGATGTGATGATGAATACTGGTTTTCTTACAGTGGAAACTTTCTAAGGTGTTTTAGGTGTCAGGAACAGAACATTTTGACATTGAGAAGCTAAAAGGTGGTTTGTGTTTTAGACTCATTGGTGAAGGATTTTTTTTTTTGATCAGGAGTAAAAAAATGGATTTTGTCATACTGTTGATTCTTCAAATGACTGTGGTAAATGGTTTTAGGCAATTTCAACAAACCAAGCAAAACATGTGGATTACACTGGCCAAAGCAATCAATCAGTCTACAATATGTTTATCAATGGCCACTCCAGATAATCCTTTTTCTACCTGTTTGGTGGGAGTTCCATCGGATGTGGCACAATGGCCTGTACCAAATGCATTAAAAACAAATCCCTTAGTTAAGGGTAATGGCAAAGTTGACAACTGGGATTTGATCATTTCATGGTTGCCAATAATGACAACAGAGCCACAGGAGTTAGAATTATTGGGATCTATAAAGATGGATTTTTGTGTTATGTTTAATTTTACCAGCAATACCAAAACATTTGGGACAGAATGTGGATCCCATCCTGGGCATGTATAAGAACACAACATCTTGGTGCAATTATACTTCACCAAAAAGATCCAGGTCTAGTCTTGTGCCTATGCAGTTACCAAAGGGAATTTTTCTGATCTGTGGGGACCAGGCATGGCCTGGAATACCCTCGAGATTACAAAGGGGACCACGCAGTTTGGGACAACTGACAATCTTGATGCCTAATCACACAATGATTTAGAAACATCATTGTCCAAAACAATTTGTGCATGTATTTACTGGCGAATGGATGACTATGTTACCTTTGGTCTCCGTCAGCAATAATAGCAACTAGCGTATTTGCTCCAGGTGTAAGAGTATCTGCTTTATTAACTCAGCTATGCAAATTAGGATGCTGGCTTAGCACAAAGTAACCAAACCTCAATAACATTAGAAGGCTTGATTAGTGATGTAAGTAGTATTAGACATGCACTTGTGTATCATTGTATGCATGATATCTTCATTGCTCAGGAGGGAGGCATTTATTGCAGATCAAGAGAGAGATCTAGAAACCATATTACAAGCACAGGGACTGACTATTGCTCCTGAAAAGGTACAAAGATGTCCAGCATGGCAGTATTTGGGCTGGAGTATTACGGAGGCTCATATTAGGCCGCAAAAGCTCCATATTCATACCAAGATAAAAACTGTAAATGATGTACAAAAAGTAATGGGGGATTTGCAATGGTTGCGCCCTATTGTTGGAATCACTAATGACATGCTAGAACCGCTGCGCCCCTTATTGAAGAGAACAGATCCATCGGCAAAAGTACAGCCGACAGCAGAACAACTGCAAACCATTGCTGAAATTTCTGACCTTATTACCACTCGGCAAGTCGATCGTCGTGATCCAGATTGCCCCATTGATTTGACCATTTTGCAGGGCAAAGAACAGTTTCTTGGTGCATTAACACAGTGCAAAAAACAAAAAGAGAGGCTAATTGTCCTGGAATGGCTATTCACCACATTACAGCCTAAATGGACAATTGAACAAAAAACTGTGGGCTTAGCAATGCTTATTAGAAAGGGACGCACTCGAATTTTACAGGTGAGCGGCCAAGAGCCAGGAACAATATATGTGCCTATAGCAAGAAGAGATCTGGAATGGATCATAGCAACATCTGAACCTCTACAGCTTAGTTTATTGTCATCTGCCCAAAAAATAAACATACAGTCCCTAAAATCTAAGGTGTTGGCGTGTATGACACAACAACAGTGGATTGTTCGTCCTAAGCTAAGTGAGCAACCTTTGTCAAATGCCGTTACAGCATATACAGATGCAGGAAAGAAATCTCAACGGGCTGTAATAGTCTGGGAAGAGGCAGGACTGATGAGACCACTTTATCTGAGAAGATTTGCCTGGTAAGGGTTAATCTTTTCTAAGGAAGCCTGCCTGAAAGGGTTGGCTCCTTGAACAAAGCCCCTAATTTAAGCAAAAACATCCTGTATACACAACAATGATAACGACACCAGATGTCTTGTAGTCACGGAACATATATCACAAAAATGTAGTAAACAGTACCATAAATTTTGTAGATAACATTTGATTGATTTGTAGCATATAGAAAATACACGTACTCATATTGTTTGTTAACCTATACTGATGACCTTTACGATATGTATCAACTATAAAAGAACATAAGAAGTAAGAATAAATGGTCACTTGCCCTAAGAGCAGTGGTCCGCCTGTCCTTCATCGTCCTGGAAAGAGCTGGTCTCTGACAAATGGTGCCGAAACCCGGGAAACTCGGTTGCCTTTGACCAGGGTGAGCTGCCTCCGAATCAACAGAACCGCGGTAAGGATAAAGGGAAATAAAGGGGGGCAGAACTACTAGGAAGGTGTAAAATATAAGAAAGTAGAAATTTATCTCAGTAAAATAAAAACAAAAATCCCTTTTTTGTCTTAGATTTTCCGTTGACCAAGTCTGAGACTAAGTCTGGATCCAGCCGCACCTAAGCCCTTTCTATAAGGTGTCTTAGAAAGCAAGGGGGTCCAGACTGAACCTCGTCACTCAACGGTAGGGCTCCCTCATATTCAGCATTTACAATTTAAAATATGGGACATGTACATAGTACGGAAAGACAGCTGTTTGTAGCTATGGTTAAGACATTGTTAAAAAGTCGAAATATATCTGTAACCACCAAGCAAGTGGGTGGATTTTTAGAATTTATAGACACTGTGTGTCCTTGGTTTCCGAATAAAGGCACTATTAATTTAGAAACATGGAATAGGGTCGGTGAAAACATTAAAGGCTATTATGCTGCTAACGGCCCTGATAAGATCCCTATAGATGCTTTTCCTTTATGGATTTTAATTAAAGAATGTTTACAAGGTGATACTGAATATGATAAATGGCAACGACAAACACGTCCTCGATCTCGTTCAGCGGATTCAGGTTTAAAACCTTCTGCTCTTACTAATCCCGATTCACAACCCTCTGCTCCACCTGAATATCCATCAATAATCAATAATGAACAAAAAGATATTCAGGAATCTAATTTTAAAAATCCCTTTCTTATGTACTCAAATACGGGAGGTAAAAAATGCCGACCGTTAAAACAAAGCAAGAGCGCCTTGAGACCTATAGAATTATCTGAAGAATTATCCTCCGATGAGGAAGCTGAATTAGAAAAAGAAGCTGCTCAGTATCATAATGAAGATGATCAAGTGTTTGTTAATACACCTTTTAAATTGAAGAAACAGCAAACACTTTTAAAAAAGGAACCTGTTGTTTTACCAGCAATAGAAGCTGGTAGACGTCCGCCCCCTCCTGACATATATCATCAAATATCACCTCACTCACCCTTACAGTTATCATTGCTACAAGCTAAACAACAAGGTGAAGATGTGAGTGGGTTTTTCAAAAATATTGCATGCTTATCCTATAACATATGCTCCTCACCCTACTCAAGCCAATGTTAGAATTGCTACATATACATCCATTCCATTTAAGAATCTTAAAGAATTGAAAACAGCTGCTGTTCAATATGGTGCAACTGCACCATATACTATTGCTATTTTAGAGACAATTGCAGCTGAAGTTCTTCCCCCATGGGACTGGAAAGGCTTAGCTAAAGCTACCTTAACGGGAGGAGAATATTTGTTATGGCTTACAGATTTTATGGATTCCTGTTATGATTATTCTCAAAAACCACACTTTCGCCAACAAGGAATTACTCATGAAATGTTAGCTGGCACAGGACCGCATGTTGATCTGGCACAACAATTAACTTATCCTGCTGCGACATATGATGCCATTCGAGAAATTGGTTTGAAAGCCTGGAAAGGGCTACCTAGACATGGAATGTCTAGGGAAGAATTAACTAAAGTCCGACAGGGACCAGACGAACCTTATCATGATTTTGTATCTCGTTTGTTACAAACTTCATCTAGGCTCATACAAGACACCGATTCAGCTATGATTTTAGTTAAGGAATTAGCTTTTGAAAATGCTAATAATATCTGTCAATCCATATTAAGACCTTGGAAAAATAAATCAACATTAAACGACTATATCAGATTATGTTCTGATGTTAGCTCTGGATATATTCAAGGCATAGTCACTGCCGCAGCACAACAGGGCAAACCTGTTGAGCAAGTTTTAGCTGCAATGCAATTTAAGAAAAACAGAAGGGTTGCAGGCCCTCCTGGTAGCTGTTTTCATTGCGGACAAATGGGGCATCAGGTACGTCAATGTCCTAATAAAAAGATTCCGAATCATAATGGAGGAAAGAACCCAAGTCTGTGCCCAAAATGTAAAAAAGGTAATCATTGGGCTAATGAATGCCGATCTAAATATGATAAGAATGGCAATTCTTTGATACAGCCGGGAAACTTCTCAATGGGCTTGCCCCGGGCCCACCCAAACAAACAGGGGATGTATCCTGTGCAGGTGCAAACCTCAGAGCACCAGCTAAACAATCCATTTCACAACTCCACCGAGCCACCAGTCATAGTGCCGGACTGGACCTGTGTTCCTCCTCCCACTTCGTATTAACACCTGAAATGGGGGCACAAGCTATCCCAACAGGGATATATGGCCCATTACCTGCGGGAACATGCGGCTTGGTATTGGGACGAAGTAGTCAGAGCATGAAAGGATTGCGAGTTATACCAGGACTAATTGATTGTGATTATGAAGGAGAGTTAAAAGTTATGTTACAATCTGAAACTTCTGTCTTTAATCTACCTGCAGGAACAAAAATTGCACAGTTGCTTTTAATTCCTTATGTTTCATCTATAGGAAAAGCTGATTCCCACATTCGGGGAACAGGCGGTTTTGGATCTACTGACGTTTATCTTTTACAGCCCATCAATCATCAGAGACCTGAACTTCAGTTAACTATTGACAATAGAGTTTTTATGGGACTTTTGGACACCGGAGCAGATGTATCGGTAATGACTTTAAAACAATGGCCAAAAGAATGGCCTTTACAGCATGCTTCAGCTGATCTAAAAGGAATTGGGGTTGCAAATTTGCCTCTTCAAAGCTGTAAGTTGTTAAGTTGGACAGACAAAGAGGGACACTCTGGTACCATTCAACCATATGTACTAGAAAGCTTGCCTCTTAACCTCTGGGGCCGAGATATCTTGACACAAATGGGTGCATACCTCTATACGCCTAGCAGTTAGTTTGATAAATTTATCAGTGATTATGCATGCAGATAAAATCTGTTGGAAATCAGATCATCCTGTTTGGGTTGATCAATGGCCTCTAACTAAAGAAAAATTGCAAGCTGCTCGTCAATTAGTAGCGGAACAATTACAATTAGGTCATATAGAACCTTCCACATCACCATGGAACTCACCTATTTTCGTTGTAAAAAAGAAGTCGGGGAAATGGCGACTTCTCCAGGATTTGAGAGAAGTCAATAAAACAATGTGTACTATGGGAGCGTTACAACCTGGTCTACCCAGTCCTATTGCCATTCCTCAGAATTTTGAAAAAATAATTATTGACTTAAAAGATTGTTTTTACACTATCCCCTTACATCCAGATGACAAATGTCGATTTGCTTTTAGCGTACCATCCATAAATTTTAGTGAACCTATGGAACGCTACCAATGGAAAGTATTGCCTCAAGGAATGGCTAATAGTCCTACTCTTTGTCAAAAATTTGTTCATGAAAGTATAAAAGCGACTAGACAACAATTTCCTGATGTTCTTTGTATCCATTATATGGACGATATCCTTTTAGCAGCCTCATCTATCGATAAGTTGCAACATGCTTATGCTCATATTGAACAGATGTTAACTAAACGTGGTTTGAAAATAGCACAAGAAAAGGTACAAAAATCATATCCTTTTCAATATTTGGGGTTTCAACTATATCCTAAATCTTTTATGCCACAAAAAATTGCCATACGAACAAATTCTTTAACAACCTTGAATGATTTTCAAAAACTTTTGGGAGACATTAATTGGCTCAGATCTTTTCTTAATTAACGACAGCCGATTTGCATCCTCTTTTTAAAATACTTGAGGGAAACCCTGATCCTACTTCTCCTCGCAAGTTAACAGAAGAGGGAAAACAAGCTCTTCGATTGGTTGAAAAAGCCATAGAAAATGCTCAATTACAATATGCAGACATAACAAAGTCTTTCTCTTTATATATCTTGCCTACAGTAATGACTCCTACAGGAGTCCTGTATCAGGATGGTGTTTTATGTTGGGTACACGGATCTCACTCTGCAAAAGGTGTTCTTGTTTCATATCCTCAAAAGATAGCAGAACGAATTAAACAAGGACGAAAGTTATGTATTACTCATCTTGGGAAAGAACCGGCAGTAATTGGAATTCCATACACACCTGCTCAAATTACTTGGCTGATGGCCACTGTAGACGATTTTGCTGTAGCCTTAGCTGCTTTTCCTGGAGAAATAACACAAAAGTACCCTTCTGATAAAATTCTTAGTTTTGCCACATATCATTCTTTAGCTTTTCCTAGGGTCGTTAAAGGAGCTCCTATAACAGGAGCATTGACTGTTTTTACAGATGGATCATCTAATGGACAAGCAGTTTTGTATACCCCTACAGATCAATATGTTTGGAAATTAGAGAATGTTTCTGCACAAATGACTGAGTTGTATGCTATTTATCAAGCACTGTTGAAATTTTCTGAGCCTTTGAATATCTATTCTGACAGTCGTTACATTGTCACTTCATTACAATTTTTAGAAACAGTTCCTGTCATAGCTTCTAAAGTTTCTTTTATGCAACGATATTTCGGTCTGATTCAATCTCTCTTAATAATAAGAGATGCACCTCTTTTTGTAGGACACATTCGTAGTCACTCTAAATTACCTGGACCTTTGAGTCACGGCAACAATCAGGCTGATTTGTTAACTTGTTTTACTGTTGCTACTGTTGCAGAAGCCCAGCGTTTGCACTCTGCATCACTTACCTGCAGCTACTCTACAACGTATGTGCCATATCTCTCGAGAACAAGCTAGAGAAATTGTTCGAACATGTTCTTCGTGTGTTTCTTTTTTACCAGTTCCTCATTATGGAGTTAATCCTCGAGGTCTTTTACCTAATGATCTCTGGCAGATGGATGTTACTCATTATCCTTCTTTTGGCCGCCTCTCTTATATCCATGTAACCCTTGATACCTTTTCTCATTTTGCAGTAGCTACTCCTTTATCGGGAGAATCAGCCGCACAAGTGATCTCACACTTATTGCACTGCTTTTCAATATTAGGTATACCAAAAACTATCAAGACAGATAATGGCCCTGCATATACTAGTGCTAAATTTGCAAAATTTTGTGCTCATTTTTCTATAACACATAAAACAGGGATTCCTTATAATCCACAGGGTCAAGGCATGATTGAACGCTTTAATCTTACTCTGAAAACACAATTAAAGAAATTAAAAACGGGGACATGGGGAATTAAGGATACTCCTTTATCTTTGTTAAATCATGCTCTTTTTGTTTTAAACTTTTTTACTCTCGATGCAGCTGGCCTTTCACCTGCTGATCGTCATTGGCAATCCCCAGCTCAGCAGAAACCTGCAGTGTTGTGGAAAGATCCTATCGATGGATCTATGAGAGGCCCTGACCCAGTTTTATTATGGGGTAGAGGGTATGTTTGTATTTTCCCAACAGATGAGCCTGTACCTCGGTGGATTCCAGAACGCTGTGTTCGACATGCCAAAAACGAAAATAGGCAAGCTCCGAAAAAGGTTTCAACGCCTGATGTTGATACCACGACAACCTCGACGACAACAACATGATTTTGACTATTGGTCATCATTACAGATCTTTGCTTATTGGCTTAGCATAATATGGAATAATGCCAACTCTTCAATTAACTTAAAACAATTGCATGGAGAAATTCTCTCTTTACAAAATATAGAAAAATTGCAGTTACCTCTCGCCCAACGTGCTCATGATTTTATTAGCGTTTTAAAGGCTTCTTTTCCATCACTATCCTCATTTTATAAAGGAATCTATTGCCTTATAGGAGCAACTTTATGCATAATTGTCCTAGTTGTAGTATTAACTTGCATATTTCGTTTAATGTATGATATGATAAAACAAACGAGTATAAAAACTAAAAAATTACAATTAATGGCTACACAACACGTTCCCGCTACAATACATACTGAATAAAAAGAAAAAAGGGTGAAATGATGAGACCACTTTATCTGAGAAGATTTGCCTGGTAAGGGTTAATCTTTTCTAAGGAAGCCTGCCTGAAAGGGTTGGCTCCTTGAACAAAGCCCCTAATTTAAGCAAAAACATCCTGTATACACAACAATGATAACGACACCAGATGTCTTGTAGTCACGGAACATATATCACAAAAATGTAGTAAACAGTACCATAAATTTTGTAGATAACATTTGATTGATTTGTAGCATATAGAAAATACACGTACTCATATTGTTTGTTAACCTATACTGATGACCTTTACGATATGTATCAACTATAAAAGAACATAAGAAGTAAGAATAAATGGTCACTTGCCCTAAGAGCAGTGGTCCGCCTGTCCTTCATCGTCCTGGAAAGAGCTGGTCTCTGACACAGGACAATGGAAACACCAGCTATTACATGCCACGGAAATGGACTCTTTACAGACTTTAGAACTTTTTGCGGTTGTTCGGGCCCTTGAAATGTGGTGGTGTAAACCGTTGAATATTGTAACTGACTCTTTTTATGTTGCAGGAATTGCTCAGCGAATAGAAGATGCTCGCATTAAAGATGTGCGCAATCGACGCCTTTTTGACCTGCTTAGAGCCATGCAGGCTGCTATCCGGCAGCGCACATCTCCATATTGTGTGATACACATCAGAAGTCATAAGTATGACATTGGTTTAGGAGCAGGAAATGCTAGAGCGGACAAGCTGGTAGCTTTGGGAGTGCCTGTAAATAAATTCAATCAGGCAAGAGAAGCCCATGCCACCTTTTATCAAAATCCCAGAGGCCTAAAGAGAAGTTTTGACCTCTCAATAGAGGATGCTCGAGCAATAGTGAGGGCTTGCCCGCAGTGTAGCCACTACGGCCCAGGGTTAGGTCTGGGAGTCAACCCCAGGGGTCTGGGACCATTAGAATTGTGGCAGATGGACGTCACTCACATTTCTGAATTTGGAAGGCTTAAATATGTTCATGTAACTGTGGATACATTCAGTAAGTATATATGGGCAACGGCTCAAGCAGGAGAAAGGGTAATGCATGTAATCCGACATACCACTGCATGTTTTGCTGTTATGGGGGTGCCAAGCACCATTAAGACTGATAACGGCCCTGCGTATGTTAGTCAACGGGTGAGACAGTTTTTCCAAACCTGGGGAGTGAAACACATTACAGGGGTACCACACTCACCGACAGGACAGGCTATAGTGGAACGAACTCATCAAGTGTTAAAATCATATTTAAGTAAGATTTCCGACATACAGGACCCACAGGAACGGTTGTCTAAGGTATTGTTTACTATAAATCATTTATGTATCTTTGGGGAGGAGAAAGAACCTCCAGCTCGACTACATCAAGGAATGGTGGAAACATCGAAAAGACCGCCGGCAATGTGAGTAACTTACAGAGATCCATGAACAGGTATATGGCAGGGCCCAGCTAAAGTGCAGTATTTAGGCAGGGGTTATATGTCTGTGCTTACATCTACAGGTCCAATATGGGTTCCTGCAAAATGGACTAGAGTGGCTGTTACTCCTAATAATCCTGATGGTGACAGTTCACACATCGCCATTGGATCAAGTGAATCCACGTCAGAACATGTGGGTCACCTGGGCGAATCAGACAGGCCAAGTTGACTTTTGTCTGAGTCTTCAGTCGGTGAGTGATACATTCCACACCTGCCTGGTTGGGATACCAGATTTTGATCCTAGTGATTTCCAGAAATATGTCAGCGGGAGCGCCTCCTGTTCCAGCAAAGTGACATTGGACTGTGCCATGGACTTGTTAAGTTGGCTCAAAGTCCCTCTTCCCTGGGACCCACAAGAGTTGGAGTTGCTGGGAAGTCAAGCAATCAGAAACATCACGAATGAGAGTTGGACTTGTACTTGTTTTAGCTTTGGGACTAAATATCAAGGACTAAGAGGAATGGAACAATATAAAAATATGGTTAAGCAGCGGACTGATGTTTCCCCCGAAGGTGCATATAGTCAATTTGTAGATCCAAAAGGAAGATATTGTGGATTGGCCATAGGACAATTTGGTGGGACTTGGATGGCCAACTTATCTGGGTTGATATATGGGGGAAGTAACACTGGTTGGGAACGCGGGACCCCTCAGGGGCCTACTCTGTGGAGCAATGGGTCTGCTAAAGCTCTACCCAATAACATCTTCTTAATATGTGGGGATCGAGCGTGGCAGGGAATCCCAGCTAACCCAATTGGGGGGCCATGTTATTTAGGGAAATTGACTTTGTTTGCTCCTCGACAGCAGGACTGGTTAAAAATTACCAAGTTACGGAAAACAAGAGATACCCACAACTTAAAAGGAGATTGGGATGGTAAAGTACAATTGTGGTCCATTACGGCGAATGTATTTGCTTCAGCATTTGTACCTGGGTTGACTGCAGCCCAGGCCTTACGGCAGTTAGAAAAATTAGTGTGTTGGTCGGAGCAGCAAGCTAATGTTACTACTGATGTTATTGAAAAATTGTTGGCAGACCAGAAAAGCCTTAGACATGCCTTATTGCAAGATTGTGCAGCTATTGATTTTTGCTATTGGCACAAGGGCACGGATGTCAAGACTTTGAAGACATGTGTTGTTTTAATCTTTCTGATCATAGTGAATCTATTCACAAAGCTTTGGCATATTTAAAGGCTCAGGCTAAGAATATTACGGTGGGTTATAACCCTTTTGATGATTGGCTTCAATCAGCTTTTGGGGGGTTGTCACCTTGGTTGACTATGTTAATCAAAGAAGGGTTAAGATGGGTATTGATTATTTTGCTTTTGCTTATAATGTTTAAGATAGTATATAGTTGTATTATGAAGGCAGTGCATAAATTGACTGACTCAGTCTTGATTGTGCAAAAACAAAACGGGGGAATTGTGGAGAAAAAATGAGGGAGCATGGACATGGATCCTAGGGTATAACGTTAGACCTGTTGGGGCAAGGCAGCCTGGGCTCTAGTTATATGAATTTAATGCACAATCAAGACCAGAGTCAGAGCCATGGTTAAAGCAGTTGCTGTCACGTAGACAGCAGGCCGCTTTCTGTTCCCTCAAGGTCGGACTGTTTTCGGCTAAAAGTGGAAAACAACTTTGGGGAAAAACAAGATGGGAAAATGTGAGGGAGCTTGCTTATTGCAGAAACCGCAAGTAGGATGAACAAGAAAATGTAATCTATTAACTGCTGTTGCTGAGCTAGCTTTGAAGCTGCTGTGTATATGTTAGAACCTGCTCTCAATAAAGAAGATGATTTCTGCTGTCACTCACATTGAGTAGGACTGATTTCTTCCCACCCAGCTGAGAATCGGACCCTGGGTTGATCGCTGCATGAAGTAGGCTTAGAGCTGTTTTTTCAGGCTTTGAGCCTGGTTTCAGGCTTTGAGCCTGGTTTTCAGACTTCCAGTCTGGTTCATTTTTCAGGCTTCGAGCCTGGTTTTCAGACTTCGAGTCTGGTTTTTAGGCCAAGAGCCGAAAACTTCGCGGCAATTGTGCATTGTTTAGATTTGTGTAGTAGGGGGCATAGGAATAGTACTAGGACTGAGGCGGCTAGGGCTAGTACTCCTCCTAGTTTGTTAGGGATAGAGCGTAGAATAGTGTATGTGAATAAGAAATATCATTCTGGTTTGATATGTGGTGGGGTTACTAAGGGGTTTGCTGCTGTGAAGTTTTCTGGGTCTCCTAGCAGGTTTGGGGAACATAAGGCTAGGGTTGTTAGTGGAAGGATTATGAGTGCGAAACCTAGGATGTCTTTCAGGGAGAAGTAGGGGTGGAAGGGGATTTTGTTGCAGTTTGAAATGATGCCAAGAGGGTTATTTGAGCCTGACTCATGTAAGAAGGTTAGGTGAATTAATGTAAGTCCTGCGATTATGAAGAGGAGGAGGAAGTGAAGGGTAAAGAATCGGGTCAGAGTTAGATTATCTACTGAGAACCCCCCCTCAAGCCCATTCTACAAGGGTTTGGCCGATGTATGGGATGGCTGAGAATATGTTGGTAATGATGGTAGCTCCTCAGAAGGACATTTGTCCTCATGGTAGGACGTACCCTACAAAGGCCATTGCTATTAGGGTAAGGAGGAGGATAACACCTGTGTTTCAGGTCTCTTTGTAAAGGTAGGAGCCATAGTAAAATCCTCGTCCAATGTGGAGGTAGATGCAAATGAAAAAAAAGGATGCTCCATTTGCATGGAGGTTTCGGATTAGTCAGCCATATTGTACATTTCAGCAGATGTGGGCTACCGATGAGAAGGCTAGTGTAGTGTCTGTGGTGTAGTGGGCGGCTAGTAGTAGGCCAGTTAGGATTTGTGTTATAAGGCAGATGCCTAGGAGTGATCCAAAGTTCCATCAAGCAGAGATATTGGAGGGCGTAGATAAGTTGATTAGGGAATTGTTAACTATTTTTAGTAGGGGGTGGGATTTTCATAGGTTGGGGGCCATTAATTTATTGTGTTGATAAAATGATTAGGATTGATAGTGCAAAGGATGTTAGGTAGGTTTTGATTAGTCCGGTGTGGAGAGTTGTTGATGTGTTGGTTAGAATTAATTGGAGGTCGGTGAGGCCTTCTGGGCCTATTTTTTTATATCAAGATAGATTGATAAGGTAGGCTGCGATTTTTTGACTGTTGCTTAGGAGCTTGGTAGTATTGAGGTGGTGTGTGAGTGGGTTGAAGTAGCCCAGGGAGGAGAAGTTTAGGTATGGAGTTTGTTTTGGGTTGGAGAGGTTGTGTATTATGTTTGAACGTTCTAGGGCTAGAATAAGTCCTAGGGTGGTAACAATTATTGCGGCTGTTTTGGTGATAGTAGGTATGGTTATTGGTGTAGTGTTTGTTGGGGTGATGTAGGATGTAATGAGTAGTCCTGCTATAATGCTGACAAGTGTGAGGTGGGTAAGAGGTTGTACGATTGATGGGTCATTCTCGTTTATTGTGATTGTAGGGTTAATGCGGGTTTGTCCTGCTTGAACCAGCAGGGATATGCGCGTGCTGTAGGTTGCGGTGAATGCTATTGCTAAAAGTGTGAGTGGTAGCGCTCAGGTGTTTAGGTAAGAGGTGTTTAGGTTTTCGATGATTACGTCTTTTGAATAGAATCCGGCTAGAAATGGTGTGCCTGTGAGTGCTAGATTACCAATGGTCAAACAGGAGGTATTTTTTGAAGATTGCCTATTTTTCGAATGTCTTGTTCTCTGTTGAGGTTATGGATAATTGATCCAGAACATAGGAATACCATGGCTTTGAAGAAAGCATGTGTTGAGATATGTAGGAAGGCTAGTTGTGGGAGGTTGAGTCCAATAGTTACCATTATAAGTCCCAATTGACTAGAGGTGGAGAAGGCGATGATTTTTTTGATGTCGTTTTGTGTGAGAGCACAGGTAGCGGCAAATAGGGTGGAAAGGGCTCCTAGGCATAAGCATAAGGTTAGGGCAGATTGGTTGGTTTCTAATATGTAATGGGTATGAATTAGTAGGAAAATTCCAGCTACGACTATGGTGCTGGAGTGGAGTAGGGCAGAAACTGGTGTTGGGCCTTCTATGGCTGTGGGTAGTCATGGATGCAGGCCAAATTGGGCCGATTTTCCTGTGGCAGCTAGAATGAGCCCCAAGAGGGGTAGTGTTTGGACTTGGGTTGGGCAGGTTTGTATCTCTCAGGTATTAGTGGTTAGGGCGAGTCATGTTATGCTTAGGATTAGGCCAACATCACCAATTCGGTTGTATAGCACGGCTTGGAGGGCAGCTGTGTTAGCATCTGCTCGACCATACCATCAGCCTATTAGCATGAATGACATGATACCTACGTCTTCTCACCCAATAAATAAGAGAAATATGTTGTTAGCTGCTGTGAGAGTTAGTATGGCAACTAGAAATATTGATAGGTAGGAGAGAAATTTTGTAATAGGTGGTTCTAGGTGCATGTATCATGTTGCGAATTGTAGAATTGATCATGTTACGAATAGGGCAATTGGGAAGAATATTATAGAATATTGATTAAATTTAAAGCTGAGGGGAATTTTAAATGTTATAATAAATTTTCATTCTCAGTGGGATGTAATGCTTTCTGTGTTTGTACGTATAAATAGGGATATGGGTGCTAAGCTGATAATGAAGGCCGTTTTAGTGGTGTGTGTAATTAGGGCTGGGGTGGTTTTTGATAATAGGGGCAAGAGTATAGGGGTTAGGATGATAGTGTGAGAATTATCAGAGTATTGATGAGCAGGGCTGGTTCCATTACTTTTACTTGGATTTGCACCAAGGTGGGTGGTTCCTAAGACCAGTGGATTGCTACTATCCTTTAAAAGTTAAGGGGACTGAGGTTTTATGCTCAGACACAGGAGTTAGCAGTTCTTGTTGGTAAGGCCTCCCCTTGGCAGGTAAGAAGGGTTTAACTTCTGTTTTTAGAGTCACAATCTAATGTTTTAGTTAAAACTATACTTGCATGAGATGATTCCTGAGATTAATTCTGGTTTTAGGATTAAGAGGAGCATGGGGGCTGTGTGTAGGGTTATTAAGAGATGTTCTCGAGTGTTTGAGTTTTGAATGGATGTAATGTGGGTTGGTGTTGGTCCTCGTTGGGTTGTTAGGAGCATGAATAGGGTGTATGAGGTGGTTAGCAGGGTTGTTATTCCTGTAAGAATAATTGTGAAGGGGGATCAGTTGAATAAGGTGATTATGATTGTTAGTTCTGCTATGAGGTTGGTGGTTGGTGGGAGGGCTATGTTTGTCAGGTTAGCCAGGAGTCATCAGGTGGCTATAAGGGATAGGAGGGGTAGTAGGCCTTGTGTTAGTAGTAAAATTTGGCTGTGCATGCGTTCGTAGTTTGTGTTGGCTAGGCAGAATAATATAGACGAGGTTAGGCCGTGGGAGATTATGAGGGTTATTGCTCCTGAGAAGGATCAGTGAGTTTGGATCAGGCTTGCAGCGATGACTAGGCCCATGTGGCTTATGGAGGAGTAAGCAATTAGTGATTTCAAGTCAGTTTGACGTAAGCATATAGAACTAGTTATTAAGGCTCCCCATAATGCTAGGGTGATGAATGTGTGGTGTAGAGAGTTTGGTAGGGGATTTGTTAGTATGGTAATTCGTATAATGCCGCACCCACCTAGCTTTATGAGGAGGGCGGCAAGTAATATAGATCCTGCAATTGGGGCTTCTACATGGGCTTTAGGGAGTCATAGGTGCAGCCCATATAATGGAGCTTTTACCATGAATGCTGTTAGTAGAGCTAGGTTTAGGAGTAAGTTTGTTCAAGGGGTGATATGGAGGGTGTTTGTTAGTTTTAGTATGGTGAGATGGAGTGTGTTTGTTTGAGTGTGGGTGTAAAGGGAATAATAATAAATAAGGGAATTGAGCTGACTAGGGTATAAAAGAGGAGATAGATTCCGGCGCTTAGTCATTCTGGCTGATTTCCTCATCGTGTAATTAAGATTAGTGTGGGAATTAAGGTTGCTTCGAATGAGATATAGAATAGTATAAGCTCTGTGGCTGAGAAGGCGATGATGAGGAGCGGCTGGGTAATGATTAATGTTGCAATGAAGATACGCTTACATGATATGCATTTGGATTGTAAGTGGCTTTGGCTTGCTATTATCATAAGTGGGAGGAGTCAGCATAATAGTACTAATAGGGGAGAAGAGATCTGATCAATGCCTGTTCATAGGGTTAGGTTTTTATGAGGGTGATAGGTAGGAGTCAATCATTGTAGGGCTACGGTGGCAATTAGGAGGCTGTGCATGGTAGTGTTAGTTCATAGATATTTTTGTTTAGATAGGAGGGCTGTGAGTAGGAGTATAATAGTTGGGATAATGATTTTTAGCATTGTAACATATTTAGGTTGTGTAGGTAGTCTGAGCTGTGAGTTTGGGTAGAGGCTACTAGTATTGCGAGGCCCACTCCGGCTTCACAAGCAGAGAATGTTAGTATAAGTACTGGGATTAGGGCGGCTGATGTGTTAGTTTCAATAGGTTATATGGATAGTATGGTATATAAAGATAGTATTATACTTTCTAGACATAGTAAGGCTGAGATTAGATGGGCGCGATGGAAGGCTAATCCTAGGCTTCTTAGGGTAAAAGCTGAGTAGAAGCTTAAGTGGAGAATAGACATAGAGAAAGTCATAGAGTGCTACTATGGTTTGTTGAGCCGAAGTCAACTGTCTTTGCTAGACTAACTTTCTATAAACTACTCTGCTCATTCTAGGCCTCCTTGTATTCATTCGTAGATTAATCCTAGTGTGAGGAGAATGAGGATAACAAAAGTTCATGATAGGGTAGTGGTTGGATGCGGGAGTTTAATTGCTCATGGGAGTGGGAGAAGGAGGGCAATTTCTAAGTCAAATAGCAGAAATAAGATTGCTACTGAGGAAAAATCGGACTGAAAATGGGAGCCGAGCAGACCCAAGGGGGTCGAAGCTGCATTCATAGGGTGATAGTTTTTCTGAGTCTGGGATCATTTGGGCTAGTCAGAAGTTTACGAAAGTTAGGATAGCGGTCAGGGTAAAGGACAGTGTGAATATAAATATTATTATGTTGATTGCTCTTCTCTGGGGTTACGCCAGATTCTAGAGACTGGAAGTCAATTGTAATTATCATACTAGAAGAGCAGGATCCTCATCAGTAGATGGTTATGTAGAGGAATAATCAGATGACGTCAACAAAGTGTCAGTATCAAGCTGCTGCTTCAAAGCCAAAGTGGTGGTTTGAGGTGAAATGGAATTTAATGAGTCATAGGAGGCAAGCTAGTAGGAAGGAGGATCCAATGAGTATGTGAAGTCCGTGGAATCCTGTAGCGACAAAGAAGGTTGAGCCATATACGCTGTCTGCAATTAAAAAGGGGGCTTTGTAGTATTCTATTGCTTGGAGAGCGGTGAAGTAAAATCCTAAGAGGATTGTTAGTGTTAATGCATGGATGGCTTGTTTGTGATTGCGTTCTGTGATGTTATGGTGAGCTCAAGTGACTGTCACACCTGAGGCTAGGAGAATGGCTGTGTTTAGAAGTGGCACTTCTAGAGGGTTTAGGGGTTTGATACCCGTGGGGGGTCATTGTCCCACTAGTTCTGGAGTGGGAGCGAGGCTTGAGTGGAAGAAGGCTCAGAAGAAGCCTAGGAAGAAAAAGGCTTCCGATGTGATAAATAGGATTATTCCATATCGTAGGCCTTTTTGTACTGTGGGTGTGTGGTGTCCTTGGAATGTGCTCTCTTGTACAATGTCTCGTCATCATTGAATTATTACTAGGAGTATGGAGGCAAGACTGGTGAATAATAGGTAGGATGAATTATAGTGGAACCACATGGTTAGTCCTGTAGTTGTGAGTAGGGCAGCTGCTGCCCCGAAGATTGGTCAGGGGCTTGGGTCGACTATATGGTAAGAGTGTGCTTGGTGGGCCATTAGATGTTGTTAGGTTAGCTGTAAGGCGGACTCCTAGGGCTAGTGGGTGGATTAGTAGGCTAGTGGTTTCAATTAGGATTAAGATCGGAATTAGAATGGCTGGGGTTCCTTCAGGGAGGAGGTATCCTAGGGAAATTGAGGGTTGATTTCGTAGGCCTGTGAGGAAGGTAGCCAGTCATAAGGGGAAGGCTAGTGCTATATTTATTGATAGCTGCGTGGTGGGGGTAAATGTATATGGGAGTAATCCTAGGAGGTTGATTGTGAGTAGGAGGATTGTCAGAGATGTTAAGATTAGGGCTCATTTATGCCCACCCAGAACTTCACATGGGTCAAGCAGCATCCACGCTCCAAACTCACAAAAGGAAGCCTTTGTTTCCAAGAAGGACTTTTTCCCCCTGCACATCACATTTTTTATTTGCAATTAAGAAGATTAAGGGAGACACTAGAAAGCATTTAAAAAACAAAAAATGAAGCTAATCAAACTGATTAGTCTCCAGCATCAAACCTCCCCAACCCCCAACCCCCGCAGGTTAGATACACTTCTGTCAGGAAGAGTTTGGGGCACATTGATCCTGCTTTGGAGCAGAGGTCAGACTAAATGACCTCTTGAAATCCCTCAAAACCCTCGTTTCTTTGATTCTGTATTTTCCATATGACTAGCAATTCTCGGTGTCTGTTTTTCTGAGCACTTGGCCTGAGACACCTCTGTGCCCATTTCCCCCACCCTAAGCCATCCCCTGTACCCTGCTTTCTAAAGCAGTTTTCATGCAAAGGCTGTGAAAGACAACAAATGCCCCCAGATTCTTGTTCTGGGTTTCTGTCCCATGACTCCCTGTAGTCAGAAATTTCCCCTCCCCTTTTCTCTTTTTTTTTTTTTTTGCTAGAAGACACTAGGATAGTGCCTGGAGGACTTGGGTTGTGTGCAGTAAGTGCTTTTTTTTCCCCTTCTTGTCACCATTTTAGGACTAAGAAGCATCAACCTGTTAGGTTTTGTGAAATCCCCTTCATGTTAAAGAAAGGAAATGTATCCCTCATTCATTTATGGTGGTTTCGGTTTGTTTTTTCTTTTTAAGTATAGAAAGGACCCAAGAACAGATTGGACTCACATGTCTAATTTGCTTTTTGAACATTTGTGACATAAGCTAAGGCTGGGGGAGGTGAAGCGGGCTATTGATAGGCCGTGCATATGCTGACACAGCACAAAGCTGCACAGTACTGAGATGCACAAGTGTGCTCTCAGACAGATGGCTCTGGGAATGAAGGCACGAGCCACGGCAACACAATACTCCATATGGACTCAGTTACCTTGCCCAGAGGTACCTGCTCCAGGTGAGTGCTTATCGTACTCAGTACCCTGATCATGAGGATTTAAAAGATGATTACACTTTAACCCCCACTCCCCAATAAATCTGTGCCCTGTACCAGGGACGCTCAGATCAAACTGGGAAATGCTTCCTGGGGCAGGCAGGCATCTCCCCTGCATGTTTTCATCTTGAGATGAGGCTTTTCATAATAAGAATCACAGAATCATTATGCTTGGAAAAGACCTTTAAGATCATCAAGACCTGTGTAGACAGGAGGAAATAATCATTTGGTTCCCTGTTTTTTAAAAATGAACTGGTCAACGTGCTGAGAGCATGAATGAGTGGGATTTTTTCTTTTTCTCCCCTCTCATGTGGGTTTATTTGATCAAAACGTTTAGCAGAAATGCATCATTTTCATCTCATTAAAAATGAGCTGCAGAGTTTTCTTTTGGGAGGACTTTGTTTTGATTAGGTCAAAGCACTTCACTTTGACTTCTCTGCTTGATTCTGGGATGTTGGAAGAGCAGCTGTGCTTCAGCCCCGGCAAAGGTCCGTGCTTTGACCTTATCAAAGCACTGGCTTATGATGAGGCTCTGCTGATATTTGTATACCAAAAAGAAAGAGCCTAATCATCTATATTGTTAAATGTGTTTTGTGAGAAATGTCAAAAAGAGGGAAGCTTTTTTTTTTTTTTGTCTTTGTTCTTTTCCTCACTGTAGTGGGTCTGGGATGGTAGTGATTTTCCACAGCAGCTCTTGCAGTGCTGTGCTTACTGTTGGTATCAATATTATGACTACTACTGGCACAGCATCAGGGCTGTCCCTCCAGCATTCCTTCCCCCACCTTCACCAATATAAACTGGGGGAGAGGAGCAGGAAGGGGAGGCAAGATTCATTTCTGACCTTCCAAAAGCAACCGCTACACATACCGCAGCCCTGCTTCTCAGGAGGTGGCCGGACATCACTGCTGATGGGAAGTAGAGAGTAACAGCTTTATCTGCTTTTTGCTTAAATTCCCACGCATGCAGCTTTTCTGTTTCTTTATTAAACTGCTTTTATCTCAACCCACGAGACTCTCATCTTATTTTCTCCCCTCCCTGGCTTACTGAGGAGGTGGGTGATAGAGCCATGTGGTGAGTACCTGGCATCCAGCCAGGGTCAAACTACCACACTCACCCATGAGACAGAACTGCAAAACATGAAGTTTCCTTTTGAAATTAAAATCCCCTGGTTTTCTTGTGTGAAGCCATTACCATCCATATCTGCCCCAAAACTTTTTTTTCAAATGTTAAACACTTGGGGACCTCTTCTCTCCCTGCCACCAGACTTGCTCTTTCTGTTCTCCTGTCTCATCTCTGTTTTTTCTTGGCTTTCAGAAGCCAGGCGAAGAAGTCTTTGGCTTCCTGGATGCCCAGGTCCAGTCTCTGCCTAGTCGCAGTTGGTACTTGGAGCTCAGCTTCCTTCTTGAACGGCTCGATGATGTTGCTGGAAAGGCGAAGTGGAGATATCTCAGCCCGAGGTGCCACAAGAGGAGGCCAAAATGCTACTTTTCTCCCAAACCCAGCTCCCTCCCACTCCATCTGCCCGCAGCCAGGGAAAGCGACGGCTTGGACAGGGAGAGGGATAGTTGTGCCGTGTGCCGACAGACCAGAAACATTTCTGGGACTTAGGAAAATAAAAGAAAACAAGAAAACCAGCTCCCTAGAGAACCACTGCTACAGGCCAAGAAAAATACCCTCGGCTCTGCATTCTTCTGCAGCCATCAGCTGGCTGACAACAGCTGTGAGTTTGGATTGGAGGAGTCCTGGAAGTCCACACACTTCACTTACTCGCTTTTCTTCTGGCATCTGACCAGCAACCATTCCACAAAGTTCTTCTTCAGCATGTTATCCATCACACGGCTGTAGTCACTTGCCAGGGTGGCCCCAGAGTAGCGTCTTTGCACTGGTCAGGCAATGGGAATCCTTATGCTTACACTGGGGTCAGAGCAGAGAGAGTAATGCCGTAAGCTGGAGCAGATGCTGCCACAGAGCTTTACTTGGCTTGTGCGTGATGCCTGCAGTCAGCAAGGTTGTGTGATCGCAGGTGACCCTTCTGCACTAGGGAGGAGCTGGCATATGCAGTCTGTTCTCCTGCCTGCTAAGGCAATTGCAGCTTGGATGTTTGCTGATGATCTGGAGTCAGGGTGGTTTTCCCTGCCATAGCCTGACTCACATGGACTTTGGCTCTGAGCTAAGGCACTGGGTGTGCTCGGGCTCCCTCCTCTAGTGAGCTGCAGACCTCAGGCCAAGGAAGCCTTTTCCTGCATCCTCGAGAGGCTCAGGGATAGATAGCAGGAGAGAAGGGCTGACCTTGAGACCAGAGCTGATCTGACAGCATAGACATCAAAACAAAGCCCAGAGAAGCAAGGAACAGAGAGAGAACTTTGAAAGACATAATTTTCCTGGGTCGTTTCTCTGTTCAAAAGCAGGGAGCAATCCAAATGTCTGTCCCCTGTAACACATGGAACAGAAGTGACAGGACAGTGAACCAAACAGGATGTGTGGTGGTGGGGCATATGCCTGCGCTTGTAAATGTGTATCTTCAGTCTTTGTGCTTCAAGCAGCCTTCTCCGTCCTACAAAGCCCTCTTCTGCCCTTCCCAGTTAAATTACTCTTTCAATGCCAATGCTCTTTCCCATCCTGGTGCCTTTTAATGTTGGTTCCCTACACTTTTATTGTAACCATCAAATTCATTGTGGGTTGCACATTCCAGGAAGCAAAGGCTTTGTCTTCCTCCACATTTACAAGCTGACCCTCTGGGTACCTCATTGTGCTTTAAGGGTTGAGTCAATCTTGAGAATGTGAACAGGAACATCCATTGGATCAGGTGATTCAGTAGCAATGGCATCCTGCTTATCCCACACTGCAGTTCTGCAGGATTGAGGAGCCTGATCTAGTGTCTGGGAGATTTTTCTCTTGGGATGAATAACACCTTATGTAGTGGCTAGAGCCAGAGTCAGTGAATATCAGTTATGAAAAACATCCCATTGACGGTGACAGGTTATAAAAAAGTGAAAAAGAGAGACTAGCATAGAGTTTCTTACCTTTGTCTTTCTCTGAAGCTGCCCTAAGGATTTCAGCTGGCTCTAGGGCTGAAGGGACCTTTCAGGGCTTTTATCTACCTTAGCTGTGGAGGACCAAGCCCACTTCCATGATGTAAACAGGAAATCAAGCACCTAATTAAAGCAATTCAAACCCACTTAGAGCTGCTTCATTAGGTCTATTGACCTTCAGAGCAGGAAAGTAAACTTTTAGAATGTGCTTACATTAATAGCAATTAAACACTATTATATCACAAAATGAAGAATGAGCCTAGATTGTGGGTATAATACATATGGTGTTGGTCTAAGCCTTGACTCCACACAACACCTCCTTCCAGGTGTAAAAACTTTCTTAATTTCCATCTCTTCTCCTGCCCAGTATGAGTGCTATCTCAGAGAGACACAATCTGCACCTTCTCTTTCTTACAGGAGGAATAATTTTGCTAAAAACAATAGCTCCCATTATTGCTATTTTTGTCATCATCAAGCCTGGGCATCCCAACTGCAGTCTCCAACCTGGTGTGCAAATACCAAAAACACCATCTGCCCCCCAAAATATGCTCTGTAAGAGAAGAGAACTTAGGATACAGAGGGGCAGGCAGGGAACTAGTAGGAAATAGTGAGGCAGCATTGGCTAACGAGGTGGTAGGTGGTGGCACAGCAGCTGCCTATGTGGGGTGAGAAGTGGATCTGAACCCTCATTTGGGTTCTCTCTGGCTTGGGTGAGTGATGGAGTGTTTCCCTGTAGCTCTGCAACTGATGGGGATGTGGGTCAGTGAGGCCACCACCTCACTCTGCCCTTGCACAGCTGGATCCAGGAAAGCAGATGTTAATTGTGCTGTCAGAGTACAAGGGGTAAATCCTCTTCCCACCACCTCTGCTGTGAGTGCATGCCTGGTAAGATGTTCACCCTGGTACCTGACCTGCCCCATGTCCCAAGTCTCTCCAGAGAAGTGGACCTATTGTCTTTTCACGTGTAAAACCAGTTTAGGGACTGCTACCAGGTGTGTACCTGCTGTTCTGGGATCCCTGTCCCACCCTGCTCCAATCTGTTGGGGGAGCAGAGCAGGATTCTGGCTGTGTCAGCCTAACCTGAGCTGAGCTCTGCTCACATCCTTCCTGAGGTGAAGCAATGCCTATGGCTGACTGTGCTGCCTTGCAGAGCATGATCCTCTCTGCAGCTTGGTTCCCCTCAGCAGCCTCAGTTTTCGTTTTGTAGGTGGATGTCCAAGTTACAAACTTCCTTCCAGGTCTGGCAGCCTCTTTTCTTTTCCCATGGAGTTCAGCTGAGCTGCTGGGAGCAGCAGCCCCGCACACCTGGCTGGAGGAGGGATGTGTGTGCACCTGTCTATCCTCCCAGGTTTGTGCTGGCTCAGCTACCTCAGGGATTTGTGCAGGAAAGAAGTTGGATTCCTGGTTGACGAGGTTGAGTGAGGAGCAGCCCTTAATGAAATTGCAGTAATAGTGGCAAAAGGGAAATGTTAGTGGTTTCGGCATGGGAGAGGGTTTTGCTGTGCTGGCACAGTGCCCTAATGTTATCTTGTCCCAAACACATGCAAAAATCCAGTGTGATACGGTATGTGGCACCAAGGAAAGGCTATTTCTCCTGCAGTTCCTTTCTAAAAAAACATTTTTCTGCTCTTTTGAGAAGTGCTGCTGAGACAGAGTATCAGGTACAGGCTGGTTCCCGCTGCCACCTGTGTTCCTGCCCCAGGAGAGTGCAAAACGAGCCGTGTCCCACTCACTCTGGCACTGGCAGAGGTGAGTTCTTTATGCTCTGTACTTACACAACACTCAGCACAAACAGCAAAAAGTGTTATATCACATTAAGATAAAAGCTCAGAAGGATGTTGTTAGTGGAGCTTAAGAGTTCTGTGCTATTAGGGAGTAATTACTACTTTCACAGGAACTATGTGGCTTGGTCCCTTAGCTAGCAGCGCACCTGCACATCAGGATCTCTGACAGCTTTTCACCCATGCAGGGGCATCGTGATTGCTGTAATAAATGATGCACTATAATAGTTACAAATAACCAATTTACCCCTCCTAGCACAGATGCTAATCAATAAAATGTAATAGTTTATCCTGGTGTCTTTATGATATATATTCTGGGTACTTCACTTCCAGCCAACTCGGATATCTTGTTTCTCCAAAGTGCACCTGATTTGTTTTCCTCTCATTAAGTGCCTCTGTAGGATATAAAGTTAATAGAGTGAAATAAATATCCAGCAACATTAAATGTTGACCCAGGGTTCACAGTTATGGTTATTTCAGGGCACTTGCTCATGATGCAGTTTGGACAGCAGCATCACCCTAAAATTTCTCACAATCTTTCAAATGATGATTCCCCCTTCACCCAGATATGCAGGAGTTCTTTCCAAAGACAGATGTCTTTGACTTTCATTCTGCCTGTGTGATCCCCACTGATCAGTGCTGGCACCACCAAACCTCTGTGTGCCAGTTCAGTTCTGGGAAGCGCATAGGCGATGGGCAAAGTGCTGACCTGGAAAAGGGCCACATGCCCACATCTGCCTTTCCCAGAGTAACAGGGGGCTCATGAAGAATGCAAACCTTGCTCTTGTCTAGCCTCAGCCACAGCAGCACTACCCCTTGTAGCATTATCTGTGGTCTGCCGCCTTTGCCGATAAGTCATTTCCCAGGCTTCAGCTGGGTCCCAGCTTGGGACAGAGGACTCTTGCGTTTAGGTTTCACTCAGCTGTGGCATTTGTCTGCCTGCAAATTCTATGGGAGAGCTGGGGCTGCTCTGCTTCACCTACACAGTTCTCAGTGGTGAGCTCTGCTCTCCACAGCGGATCTGCCTCGAGTGGCTGGTGTTTCAGGAATTTAGGAAGATCACAGCTGTGTTACTGAAACGATCCTTCTGCTCCACTTTGAGACACTGGATGCATCTCAAGGGCAATTTTGATTACAAAGCATTTCAAGTACTAGATGTCCCTGTAATCATGGCAAATAGGGCTTGAAGTGACTGGTAAGAGGTCATCCATTCCCTCCCCTGCTCCCAGCCACCTTCAGCTCTGCTAAAATCATTCCGAAAGGACAAGTCTGATCTTATCCCAAAAGTTTTAAGAAATGGAAATGCTGCAAAATTCCCAAGAAACTTCTTACTATTTAGCTCTAATGTCTTGCCTTCAATGACACCATTTGCACCTCTCTCCTATTCCCAGTGGATGTGGTGAGTAAGATTTGTCCCTTTCACTCTGGAGTGAGGCTCTTTGATTGCTGCTTTGTGTGGCACTGCTCAGGGCACCTCTGCTCTGCCAGCAAAGGACTTTAGGTGTTGCATGTCCCAGGTGAAAATAACTCTTTGTGCTCCATTTTGTGTGCAAGCTGATATGAGATTCTTAATTGTATGATCAATCCATATTAGCACTTGCTCTGCTCCTCAAATCACAGGGGGGAGGAGGGATTTTAAAGCTTTTCATCCCCATCTTCTCCTTGAAATCACAGGCACTGGGCTATCATTCAGACTTTGGCCCTGGTTCAGGACCAATTCTGTTCTGAACTCAGCTTTGCTGCTGCCAAAAGCATAAAGGCTCAAAGCTTTTCTTGGGGGCCCATTTCTCTCCCTAAAATAGCACCAATGTCTCATAGAAGAGGTAACTCTTAAGTGCTTTATTCTCACTCATCCTGTTACACCTTTGCAGAGTACAAGTCCTAAATATGAACTACTTTCCCTCAAACCCTGAATATGAACTTCTTTCCCCAAAGCCCTAACCCCACAGTCATGTCCAGCTTTACCCTCTGTTCCTGGGGTCCTGCTGCCCACGCACAGCCTCAGCTACCTGATGGCATCTTCTGTGTCTTGTGCAGCAAAAGCTGGTGCTGTTGGGAGGGGAATCCCCACCAGATCCTGAGTGCCAGGACTCTGCCAGGGTGCTCAGACTTAGGAAAATGGGGTGAAATCAGTTTTGGCTCCAGCTGAAGGCAGCGAGGGTTTGCCTGGCTCCTCATCCTGTCCCTTGTGATTAACCCTGCCCAGTGCTTGCATTGAGCCGCACCAGAGACATGAATGATGGGCTAGGTGGATCATTGGAGTGCTGAACACCACTTTGTCCTCTCTGCTGGGTTCAGACCTACTTCCCCCTCCAGTGCTTACAGGAATGGAACAGGTGTTTTTTCACAGTGGCAAAATACCAGATATGTTTTTAAATGCAATGCTCCCTTGAACTGCAGACAAACCCTAGGGCCTTTTAAGGCTCCAGTGGCTGTTCTTGATGAATGGAGCTCACTGGGGTGAGCTCCATTCATCAAGAACAGCCACTGGAGCCTTAAAAGCTCTCAGAGCTTTCCTGATGGCCTGTTTTTTTTGGGGGGGGGAACCCCACAACAACTAAAAATGGGAACCACAAAACATGAGGAATATGGACTTCTCTCTGCATGCTCTGCTTGTCTCTTTTTTCTCAAATGCTTGTCATACCCCCCAGGGGCAGGGGCTTACAGGGTAATAACCGCTGTAACAAAAAGCCCATGACAGCACCTGTAATGTCTCTGTGGGGAAGACTTATTTGGACTACTGAGCTGCATATAAAACAATCTCCCAACTGCAACTTTCACCTCTGTGTAGGGAGCACTGTCACTGCTTCCTAAGACTGGGGAGGTGATCCAGACTAGCTCTAGCATTAAAATTACTTGCGCTTCACCCATTTAGCCCTTTACCTCACGGCAATGATCTTAATGTGAAAACCATCTTTTATCCCTCTCACCCTTCAAGCAAAGATAGAGCCAGAACTAACCAGCTGGGGAGATTATTGCAGTGGAGCTGCAGGAACAGGAGAGGAAATAATCAGTCCCACTAAATCCCAAGTATGTACCAGCAGGAATAGAAACTAGACAAGCCCAGTCCACAGTAAGGCGCCTGCCCAAGTGGCTGGGTCAGTAACATGGGGTTACTTCCATCTCATGCCTCTTGCTGCCCTCCTAACGTCACCTTTCCAGCAGCCCAGCGGTGCGGGTGCCCCAGCACAGGCAGTGGAGTATGGGTCAAGGTTTAGATTGTGAAATGACCTATATGTTTTAAAAGCAACCCACAATAAAAAGGGTTGCAGTTTACCTTCCCACCTCCTGGGAGACACTTGTTTTGGGTATAAAGAATTAGGCAAAAAGGCAATGGTATTAGTGGCTGAGCCTTTTCATTGCCTCCTGCTACAGGGAGTTTAAAAAGTGGAGGGATGAAGAGCAGGGAGTGCTGGAGAGCCTGCTGTTCTTTGGGGGATTTAAATGGTGACTCGAAATGATAGGGACCCAAATTCGTACTCGCAGAGCATAAATCTGATATAAATGCTTTTATTTCAGACCTGAGGAAATCTGATACAAATACCTACAGTCACTGAAAGGAAAAGGTTTTAATCTGTGCTTTATAAGTGCTGCAAATGTTTGGAGGGAGGTTCAAAAGAGCAGCTCCTACTTGAAATAAGGTCAGGAGAATTTCAGCAATGGCAGGATTCATCCCCCACGATGCTTCCTATACTATGTTAGTTTAGTTTATCCTGGTACCAAGACCAAAACTTTCCACCACTGCTCCAGCTATCCGCAGGAGAAATGTCTGCTCCAGCTATCTGTCCAGCCACTGATCGTGATTTTTGAGGAAGAAAACCCAAATCAATAGGTTAGAAAGGGCTGTGACAAAGAAGTTGATGGCATATTCTTCTGGGGAAAAAATTGAACATTTAAGGGTCTATCTGAACAACAATATTTCAGGGCTCGTTCTGATGAGTATTTTCCTTCCCCACCATTAAGAGTTTACCACTTACCTGAAGAAAAAGACAGAAAAACCCAAACTGAACCATTTCCATTCTGTGTTGGGGGGAAATAAATTTATGCAAAACAGCTTTGTTTGGTGGAAATGTGAACAGGTTTCTGTGTGTTCACAAACCCCAAATGAGAATTCAGGTTGTTGCTGCAGGAGACCTGGAAAACACAACCAGTCCCAACCCTGAGTGGGGCTGAACACCCTGTGCTGGTGGGAACCCAAGGGCTGCACAACAGCAGATGTAGAGGAGAAGCAAATACTTGTTTGGTTGTGGTTTCTCTGTTGGGTTTGCTTTAATGAGGCGGGGGGAGGGAGGGACAGGACCGACAACACGCGAGGGGAAGATCTGCTTCCCTTTCGGGGGCACATTGCAGAGCTGCTTTTGCCCTGGCTCAGCTTGGGCAGGGGCAGGTTGGGTTTGGGGGGCAGCCTCTTCACAGGGGTGAGTGCAGCTCTGTGACCACACCCCCCAGCAGATTAATAATTTAGTCTCTGCTGTTTGCATTCTCTAAATGCCTTGCAGCTGGAATACTCCAGCCGGGGAAGGAGGTTGATTGATAGCCTTTCTTGTTGCAGACCTAAATTGAAGACTTCCCTCTTTGCTTTTTTTTTTTGTAATTTTTTTTTTTTGAGGTTGGTTTCCTTTATTTCAGTATTGTAAAGAATTATTTTACATGGGGAAGGTACTTAGTAAACCAATAAAAGCAACAACAAAAGTATTCTGGCCAGGATCAGAAATAGATTGGAAGCAGAGAGAGACTCGTATATTTTAGCCATTTATGGGGGGCACGTACCAGTGGGGAAGGTGCACGTTCCAGTTTTCAGCCAGGAAAGGTTTGAAGAGCACTTTTTTGAGCTTCAGGAAATTTCTTTCCCAATTTCATCGCTTTCTTCTTTTCACCTGTGAATTTTGAGCTTAGAATACACCCTGGAAACCTCGGCAACACGGAGATGGACGCAGCAGTACTCCCACAAAGACTCCCCAGCTGATTCGGTTTGGTACTTTCAGGGGAGCCAAGTAATGCAGCTGGAAGGATGGGAACCAAACTTTCCCTGGTGAACAACATCTATGTATTTTTAAGGCAAAGATCCCGGGATAACGGAATGGATTGGCTACAGGAGGGAAAGCAAAAGGTGTTTTTGTTTAGTTTTGTTTTGTTTTACTTTAAATGACCATTTCCCAGGACTTTTATCGGTCATTTTAATAAGTTTCCGAGGAGGTTGTAGCACTGAGTACATACAGACGTCCTCTGGCATGTGTGTCTATTTCTAAAACTTCACACAACTTCTGATTCCCGAGTAAGAGTCAATTTAGTGAGTAACAAATTCTCCGCGTGGCTCTTCCTCAGCCGGCAGGAAAAAAAAGGATTAATAATTAAAAGATATTTAGCAGTGGAACAGAGCACGACACATCTGTGTAGCATCGAGGGAAGAACCAAATCTGCCATCTGTGCTGGGGGCTCCGCTGCCTCTCTCCTCCCAGCCGCGCAGCGCGGGCACCCCGAAAGGCGATGGGAGGGAAGGGGCCCGCCGCGCCCATAAAGCCCTCAGCTGAGCCTTTCCCTCGATGAGCAAAATTCCTCTGTTCGGTATTTTTATTTGATTTAATTTTTTTCAATTTTTACGGGGGAGGGGGCGTGCGGGTCAGAGCAGAGCCCCCGGCCCGGGGTATTTAAATACAAATAAATAAATAAATGGCGGCCGCCTCCTCCCCCTCGGCTCTTCCCCCGGGGGCCGAGCCCTCCCGCATTACCACGTGGCTTTCTCTAGCAAACATTTTCACTCATTTTTCAGGTCGGTGCCCGGCTGCCGAGAGGCGTCCGGTGACACTCAAGTACCACTCCGCCGCCACCCGCCGGAGCCGCCTCCTTCCCTAGGAACACACCGCCCCCCCGCCTCCCTTTCCTCCAGCAGCTGCCGCCACCCCCCCTCCCCGAAGGAAAGAAAAAAATCCACCAAAAAAAGATAAAAACTAGGAAAAAGCAACAAAGAAGAGGGGAGCTAAAACTCAAGACCGCGAGGCGAGCCCCTGGCCTGGCTGTGGGGCGGCAGACCGCGGCCGGAGCCCGGGGGCGCACGGTGGAGCCACCCCGGGAGCCGCGCTCCGAGCCCCGGCGCGCCTCCGCCCGACCGCCGCCCCCCTCTGCCACCATGAACAAGCTTTACATCAGGAACCTAAACGAGAACGTGGCTCCTGCTGACTTGGAGAAAGTCTTCAAAGACCACAAGATCTCTTTCAGCGGCCAATTCCTGGTCAAGTCCGGCTATGCTTTTGTGGACTGCCCCGACGAGCAGTGGGCCATGAAAGCCATCGAAACTTTTTCGGGTAAGCTGCGTTAGCTCGCCTTCCATCCCCGCCCGCTTCCTCCTTTACCCGGACCCCCACCCCTGGGCTCAACCCTCCCCCCCGCCCCTCCCAAAATCGTGGGGCTCCCCTCTCCGCTGCGCCCCGTCGGCGCTCGTTTTCCTTCCCAATCGCTGCCTCCAAAGCAGCGTTGAGGGAGGGTGGAGAGAGGGGCCCCTCATCCCACGCAGCCCCCCGCCCTGCGTGGGCTGCCTGCCTCTCCCTCGCGGGCCTCGAGGCGGCCGCCCCAGTGGGGCTGCGCACGAGGGTCCCGTCGCGGCACGGGCGGGTGAGTTGGGACTTTGGCCATTTTGATTTGAAACTGGGTTTCCTGGGGCATGTGATGTGTGGAGTAGCGCGAAGGTCGCCATGCTGCTCACTGGTAGGGAAAAAGGTCCCTGGGAAGCAGATAATTTTAACAATATTTGATTTTTGATTTTTTTTTTTTTTTTTTTTTTTTTTTTTACTCCCCTTCTCGTCCCGGGCTCCCCCCGGCCTCTCGCTGGGCTCTTCCCTTCTTCTCCCTGTGAGAAATATTGATGTTGCTTTTGCAGAATCCGAAAGAAATTAAGACAAGGAATTTTGACGGCTGTCTGCCTCTGTGTAATATAAATCAGTGGTCTAACCATGACTGTTATCTGCCTCTGTGTAGTGTAAATCAGTGGATTAACCATGACTGTTATCTGTTTGTTTGTAATTAGAGTTTAAATCTTAGGATTGTGGGGGAATCCACGATAAGATACAAAAACCAGACATCCTCTGAGGAGGATTTTAGGCGCCTCAGAAGTTGTAAATCTTGGAGTACCTAATCAATGGGGAAACAAGGGAGGGACCTTGCGGCCGGGACAGGGAATAAAAAGCCAAATGTTGTATCCATCGGGTGTGCCTACTAGCTAGGACACCCGCTCTTGCAAGAACGCTTAATAAAAGTGCTTCACTGCAGAGTCTGACCTGAGTCTTTCGTGAGAAAGCTTGTTTTGTTTCTCACATCCCCTCTCCAAATAAATAAATACATAAAATTATCATCATAATCCAGCACCAAAGAAACCCACTCCATTTTCAAAGAGAAATCCATTTCTGTTGTGGAGTTCCAATTTTTGAGTCTTTTAATGAGGGGAAAGAAATCTGCCCGAAGGACTTTTTTGCAGGGCTTGAACAAGGTGGCATAAAAAAACCTGAATAATTGATCTCCAAATATTATTCCTCATTTTCTTTAATTCAAAGCAGGATGAACTGAGGAATTAAATATTCCTAAGGAACACTGTCCAGGCAGCTAACTCACCACTCCCTCCCAGCGCTTCCCATTTGAAACTAGTCTTAGATTTAATAAAATGCACTTGCAAAGGAATTGGAAAATGTATTTTTGTACGTAGTTCATCGTAATTCAAATTAAATTGTGAGATTTCACGTGATAGTATGTTATCCAAAGCTTTCTGACCACTCCACCCAGATTGTAAAAAACAGACACATTTTTTTTTTTAGGGAAAGTAGAGCTTCATGGAAAACAGCTAGAGATTGAACATTCAGTACCTAAAAAGCAAAGGTAATACAGTGGTTTAATTTCTTTCTTTTTAAAATTTCTGTTGGGGGAGAAAAATTGAGGAGGCAAAAATAATTGATACCCAAATATATGCATGTAAAATTTGAGATATTGCTAATTTGGCTTTTGATACATCCCCAGCGAGGTGAGAGGCAGTTTGGAGCATCAATGTTTGATTTCCTTATATTTATTTTTTTAATCTAAAAGGAAAACTTCCTCTGTGAGCAATTTGTTGGGTTTTATTAAAAAAGAATTAAAATGATTAAACAATTATCCAGCAGCTCACCCAAGGTGATGAATGGCTGAGGTGGTTTGGGTTGGGTTTGTGGCACTGGAAAAATTTCCCAGCCTCGCTGGGCGCTCTCTGCTGCAAAACAGGTGAAAGCTTTTGTTTTCCCAGAGAACTGTGAAATTAAACCAACCAAACAAAAAATAACGACAAAAATCTGTTAAAAAAGTGCAGTTTGATGGTGAAGACTCAAAGACAAGAAAAAAACCCAACGTGGGGCTGGCCTCCCCATGCCATGCTGGGGAAGGATTTAAAACCTGGTGAGTGCAGGGTGCTAGCCTAGCTCCTACCCATGGGCAACTTTCATTTTGGGGCAAGAACTGTGTTTCTTGGTGATCTCTGTCTACCTGCCAAGTAGAGGTGGAGGGATCGATAGTGCTGGGGATTGCACTGGGTGACTTGCTGTGGCTTAAGTATCAGTGTGCAAAGGGATGTTACTGGAATTGCTCTACCAAGGGTGACAATAACACTCAGAAAAACCCTTATTTTTTTTTCTTAGTGCTGCTGGGTGTAGGAGGGTGTGTGTGGGGAGTAGATTTCATCCTCCAAGAGTGTGTGTGGGAGAAATTTGCTAAAAATGGGACTATTTCTGTGGTGTCTGTAATTTCAAGAAATGCTGGGGGGAGGGAACTTCACAATAGGTGACAGGAGGGTTGTTTTGACGTTTCTCCTTAAAACACATTATTCCTAGCATTTGACTGCTTCCCTCTTTTTTTCTTTTTTTTTGGGGGGGGGGGCGGTTAGGGTGGTTAAAATAAGCCCTTCCCTTTTCCGGGTGCTGCTTGTAAAGTGACAGGAGCCGCTCTCCCTGGCGATCCCTTGGGATGGGACTGGCGGGGTGTCCCCACCGCCCTGGGCAGCGGCTGCAGTTACTTTGTCTCGATTTGGGGAAATAGTTTGTGTTTCTGGTTCGGGAAAAAGCAACTTTTTGGCAGCTGCTTGTAAACTTGGCAGATTGTTCACTCCAAAAGATCTTTTCAGGGTAGTTTGGTGTGTTTCACTTGCCCCACTTCCCCACTCTGGTTAAGGGCAGAGATGATGGGGACGGAGGGGTGATCTGCCTCAAAGATGATTTTTTTTTTTTCCTCTTTCCTTTCTGCTTGTTTTTAAGACTGAATTTTCCAGTTTAAAGCTCATAGAACAGGAAATGGTTAAGTGTGAGCAATGAGGACAAAATCCAATGGGTTTGGTGGGATCTAAATCAAACAACCTTCCCCCCCCAACCTGATATTAATTTTTAGAAATATGTGAAAACAGGTCATGATCATTGATGTGCTTCCCAGCTAATCGATAACATTTAAAAAAACTGTTGTTTTTTTTGGCTGTATTTTCTTCTGTTTGAAAGTGTGACTATGAATGCTCAGGAAAACTGATTTGGGTGAGTTTAGAAATGAATGTGTTGAGTGAAATTGTGTGTTGTAAATAAATCTTCCCTATTGGTGTATTTATCTCTAAAATCTCTCCTGTCCCTAAACTCATTGTAGAAATTTATTAAAATACCCTTAACACGTTCATATGGCATGAGGAAGGATGACTGCTGTGTGTAGCTGCTGCACCAGAATGCCCCAGAAGGATAAACTGGTTTCCGAGTTGGTGAATTACAGGGATTCTTCAAATAACACTTAAAAGCTGCAAATTATGTTAATGATTGTGGGGAACCATTTTAACAAAATTATTTAGAAGTATCAGACTGTAAAGAAAAGTCAGTGCTGATGTATGTGCGATTTTGTTAAAAAAAACAACCCTGAGTTTTAAAGTTAGTTTAGGTTTAAGTATCTTATTGCTGTTTGGGAGTTATTTTCTTCTTTAATTTTGCCGATAGAAAAGCTTAGAGAAACTTAAGAGAATTAAAAAAACCCCTTAACAATTATTATATGCTTTGTTCTTCAAAAGATTAAAAAAGAAAAGATTCTTTAAGGGAAGAAAATATTTTTTTTTCCTACTTAAGATGAAGGATTGGGTTAGGGGGGTGGAACTGGGAAGCTGAAAAGCCCGAAGTCCATGCGATTGAAAGAATGAATGAATGAAGAGAGAAGGAGGGGTGAAGGGGGGAAAAAGTGAATCCATCGAGCAGACATTCCAAATATGAGGAATATGGAAGTGAATCCACCAGAGAGAATGAAACCAAGTAAGGGGGTGGGGGGGAGAAGAGAGAGATGGGTTAAGAGCCCAGAAACTTAAAACTGCAAGGGGATTTTTAAGTAGAGAACATTCCCAAGCAACTTTGAGGTTTGGAGTGTCCGTGTTCTCCCGAGCCGAGGTGGGAGTTATTGAATGTTGTTAAGGATTTGAGGATTTAGTGTAGTGCATAGAAACCTTGCAATTATCTTTATTCTTCCCTAGTCTTTGTTTCAAATGAATGTTTTCACACCAGAGAAATGTTCTCTGTGCCTGTGCAAAATTGTGCAACTAATTGTTCATAACAAAATACTTTGAAATTTTGGATAATGGTGAGTGTGATTTCTTTGTCAGCATTAGTCAAAAATCTTTCCTTTCTCCCTTGTGGTTGTGAAATGTGTTCCCTTGATTCGTGTCAATGTGGATCAACGAATATGGATGATAATTTTTGGTAACTTTATTTGTTCTTCTGTAACTTGTTCTTGCTTTTCGTGGCGGCAGCTTGACAGGTGTCCTGGAGGACTAGCTTGAACCAGGTTTTGATAAGGAGGGTGTTTCTGCTTCTTGTAACAGCAGCTTGGCAGATGTTTTGGGGAGATTGGCTTGAACCGGTTTTGCAGAGATATACACATGGAGGTCGCCTGGGGGACACCGTGAGGAGGACTGCTGACTTCCTCCGACGACCACCTAGGGAGGGTGAAAAAGACCCCCCTCCGAGATGGAACAAAGCATGCGCGAGAAGCAGAGGACCCTTTCCCAGAAATGATTATCATTTTTCAGCCCCTTCGAGGAAAAGCCATGAATACGTATAAGGCCTACCCTACTTAATGCGAACTCGGGATGTGACGGGTGTGCGTCCTGATAGAGCAGAGGCTCTCAGTGCACCCAGCGCTGTTTGCTTGCTCTTATTCATCCAATAAATTCCTAAACTCAACCGGAATCCTGCTCGGGGATACTTCATTTATCACAATTGGGGGCTCCTCCGGGATGGTCTTGGTTCCTGAATTCTGACTTGATTTAGGAGGGGCGCCCCACCATTTGGTGGCTCCTGATCAGGTCGGGTCAGTGTTAGCATTACTGTATATGGAAAGTTAGAAATAGTTAGGCTAAGGTCTGTATCGAGGCCTAGTGAGCAGTGTGGGATGTTGATGTAACCTAGCAGTCTAGGGAACTAGTGGGGCATGCTGAGCTTGTGCATTCTTGCTTAAACAAAGCAAAGAGATTAGTGAAGAATACTGAACGCTGAATCTTGTTTTTCTCAAAGAAATCGTTATCTCGAATGTTTACCTGTTTGTTATCTATGGAAATTTCTTGTTGTGGATTCAGATAAGCATAGTCTCAAGTAACTACATGAAAGAGCACAACATAATCCTAATGTCTAAGAAAACTGGTAAACATCACGGGGACCTGATGAAGTAATCATTTGTGGAAAGTATATAAACTCTGTGAAATTTTCTGTTAGTGGGGGCTCTGACTTTGGACACTAGTCCTCAGGTCCCTAGGGCCCTCAATAAAGCACCGCATAAAACGACCTCGGTTGTTTTGTGTTTTCCTTCGGGAACGGGCAGCAGTTTTCTGGCGACCGCGGCAGGACTCCGAAGGTGGCTGGGGCGGTTCGCGTGCTGATTTACTCCACGCCGGCACCGAGAGTTTCTCGGGGAGTCATCGGTTCTTGCCCGACCCCCGCACCTGGCGGACGACTGCTATAAGGTAAGCCCATAGGTGCTTTATTTTCTGGTATGGGTGCCTGCTCATAAGACGAGGCGGCGATCCTCGCTGAGTTGGGCTAAGACGTCTTGGTGGATGCCTAGGCGCCGGCTGTAAGACGCGGCGAAAGCTGCGCAGGTCCGGCACTTGCCCCTCGCGGCGTCGAGAAGTGGCAAGTTGGTTTGGTACTGGTTATTGGTTTTGTGGTTTTTGTTTGTATCCTTACAGTGTTTGTGTTTGCTGTTATTTTGTCTGCTGTTATTTTGTTTCGTGAATACTTGAAATGATGCCGCTTAAAACTTTTAAGCCGTTAGTTCAGTCTAATAGTAAAATCCCAGGAAACACCCCATTAGGATGTTTGCTGGGAAGATGGAGGAGTGCTGGATTTTATCAGGATTTGAATAAGGGTAAAACGATAAACTATTGTAATCATTGGTGGCCTTTATATGAGTCAGAAGGGGGACCTGCGTGGCCCCTAAACGGTACTGTCGATCCGGGTATTATATCGTCTTTGATGCAGTATTTACGGGACAATGAGAAATGGGGATGAGATCCCGTATTTGGATTTGTTTTATTATTTAGGGCGAAAACTGGATTGGTAGAAGGAATGTGGTATTTTAGTTTTGGAAACAAAGGAATTAGGGTGTAGTGAATGTAAGAAGAGATCTATGTGTGTTAAGTGTTTAGCTGCCTCCTCTGGTCCAGAGGAAGATTTATCGTTATTAGTTGCTCATAGTGGACAGGGTCCCTCTGCTCCACCCTATGTTCCACCTCAGATGCAACAGGATAGTGAGGACGATGATAATGAGGAGGAAGAAGAGGATGAAGATGAGGACACCAGGAACTTGGATAAAATGTTAGAAGTTGCATGGAAGGTTTATAATAGTAGGGGAAAAAGAATCAGCTAAGCGGCAACAAGCAGGTATATTGGCTGTAATTCAACAATCAGGAGGACAAAGGGGCCGAGGTCCTGGTAGGGGAGGCTCTGCCCAAGGAAGAGGTGGTTATGGTCAGGGAAGAGGGGGATTTCGAATGGGAAACCTTAACCAAGGAAAGCTAGGTTCTAATCAGTGTGCTTTTTGTCGATAGATAGGACATTGGAAAAATGAATGTCCTGTGAAAAATGGAATGGGGGGTGGCGCCGGGACAATGGGTAGTTATCCTATGCCTCAGGCAGATGTCGCCTAACCCCTGGTTTTGGGGAATTACCAAAATCAGAGCTGACTAGAGCAAGGGTTAAAGGTAAGGTTAGAAATAAATGGTAAAGAACAGGAATTCACAGTTGATACAGGAGCTACTTATTCAGTTCTCAACAAAAGACTGGGAATAATAAGTGATACCACCGTACAGGTGGTAGGGGCTATGGGTCAGCTGGAAGAAAGACCATTTTTGCAGCCTCTAAATTTGAAATTTGGGGGAAAGGAATTGGATCATCAATTTTTTTTATATGCCCAATTGTCCCAAGCCCCTGTTTGGAAGGGATTTATTGTCTTTGTTAAACGTGAAAATAATATTTCAAAATGGGAGAGTAAAATTGGAGATTCCAAATGAAGAAATTGGGAAAATTTTTGTAATAAAGGAAATAGAACCTATTCCCATTCCAGAAGAAATAGATCAGGCAGTTGTACCCTGGGTATGGGAAACAGGGACCCCAGGAAAGTCAAAAGCTGCCCAGCCTGTTGTTGTAGAACAGGAGAAAAAAAAAAAGAAAAAAAAAAGGAGCCCAGCCGTTTAGGGTTAGACAATATCCAATTAAGTTGGAGGCTAGGAAAGGAGTGGCTCCACTGATAACCCAATTTGTGATTCAGGGAATTTTACAGGAATGTGAATCTGAGTATAACACTCCTATTTTTCCTGTAAGTAAGCCTAATGGTAAATATAGGCTAGTGCAAGATTTAAGGGCCATAAATGAAATTGTAAAAGACATTCACCCAGTGGTTGCTAACCCTTATACTCTGTTAACATCTGTGTCGGAAAGGTTTAAATGGTTTACAGTAATTGATTTAAAAGATGCCTTCTTCTGCATCCCGCTGGCATTACCAAGTAGGAAGTATTTTGCATTTGAATGGGAAGATCCAAATTCGGGAAGGAAGAAACAACTGACATGGACACGGCTTCCGCGGGGTTTCAAAAACAGCCCCACTATTTTCGGAAATCAATTAGCCAAAGAGTTGGAGGAATGGAAGACTGAACAGGTAAGAGAATCTCCATTCTCTTATGTGATTTTGCAGTATGTGGATGATATTCTGTTGGCAACTGAGGAAAAGGAAGTTTGCCTGAAGCTTACAATTGCCTTACTGAATATGCTGGGACAAGCAGGATATCGAGTATCTAAGGAAAAGGCCCAGCTCCTCAAAGAGAGTGTTCTTTATTTGGGATGTGAATTAATGCAAGGTCAGAGACGATTGGGCACAAACAGAATTAAGGCAATATGTGCCATACCCCTTCCAAGGAATCATCAGGAACTGAGATCATTTTTAGGAATGATTGGTTGGTGTAGACTATGGATTCTAAATTTTGGATTGTTAGCCAAACCCTTGTATGAGGCTTTGAAGGAGCCCCAATTGGAATGGAGTCCACAAAGGAAAAGAGCCTTTCAGGAGCTAAAACAAGTTCTGAAAGAAGCACCTGCCTTAGGGTTGCTGGACTTAAATAAGGATTTTCAGCTTTATGTAAATGAAAGGCAGAATCTGGCTCTGGGAGTGTTGACCCAGAAAATAGGGTCATGGAAACGCCCAGTGGGATATTTTTCAAAACAACTGGACAATGTTAGTGCTGGTTGGCCGTCATGCTTGAGGGTAGTTACGGCCACAGTGATCCTCATACAGGAAGCCCGAAAACTGACTTTGGGAAGGAAAATGGAGGTCTTTGTGCCCCATATGGTCTTGGCTGTCCTGGAACAAAAGGGGGGTCACTGGTTATCATCCAGCAGAATGTTACAATATCAAGCTATATTAAGAGAACAAGATGATGTGGAACTTAAGATAACTAACCATATCAACCCAGCAGAATTTCTTCACAGCAAACAGGAAGAAGGGGAGCTGGTTCATGATTGTGTAGAAACAATTGAACAGGTGTATGCGAGCCGAGCAGACCTAAAGGACACACCGTTAGAAGATTCAGATTGGGATCTCTTTACCGATGGATCTAGCTTTGTGGAAAATGGAACCAGATCGGAAGTTCTCGCCCTGTTGGATGCGGTACATAAACCAGAAAAGGTAGCAGTAATGCACATCAGGGGACATCGTAAAGAAGAAGGAAAGATATATCGAGGGAATGAACTAGCAGACATCACTGCTAAAGAAGCTGCTCGACAGGTTTGGACTCAGATGGCTTTAATACCAACCAAGGTGAGCCCTGTTTCTTGTTATATGATTCGGGGACCAAGCTATTCTGCCGATGATGAGAAATTGGCGACATATCTAAAGGCCCAGAAGAATGCAATTGGATGGTATGTAACGATAATGGGACAAGTGGTGGTGCCCAAAAATGTTATGAAGTCCATATTAGAGACTGAACACAATAAATGCCATTGGGGAGCAGAGGTGTTGGTAAAATTTTTGAAAAAGGAAATAATTTCCAACCAAATGTTAACGCTGGCGAAAAGGGTGAATGCCATGTGCCCAGTTTGTTTTATTAAAAAAAAAAAAAAAAAAAAAAAAAAAAAAAAAAAAAAAATCCTATTGTAAGGAAACAGGTGCAGTTGAGAAAATTACAAATAGGACCAGAGCCTGGAGATTATTGGCAAGTCGACTTTTCAGAACTTCCAAGGGCTCAGGGACTTAAATACCTGTTGGTGTATGTGTGCACCTTTTCGGGGTGGCCAGAAGCCTTCCCTTGTAGAACAAACCAAGCAAAGGAAGTGGTGAAAACATTGTTGAAAGAAATAATACCTAGATTTGGAGTACCACTGGGATTATCATCAGATAGAGGCCCACATTTTGTGGCAGGGATAGTTCAGGAGGTGGCTAGGACGTTAGACATTACCTGGAATTTATACACTCCATGGAGACCCCAGTCTAGTGGTCAAGTAGAAAGGATGAATCAAACATTGAAAAATCAGATCAAAAAGATATGACAGGAGGCCAAACTTCAGTGGCCCCAAGCTTTGCCATTAGTGTTTACTTAGGATTAGGATAAAACCTAGGGAAAGGATAGGAGTAAGTCCGTACGAAATACTGTATGGCAAACCTTATCATGCCACCGTGTTAAAAGGAGACCCGCATGTATTGGGAGACCAGGTGATTTTAACTATGTTATGTTGCTCAATAGAGTTCTCAACGCCTTACGGGGTGCCCTTCAATGGAATTGGCTGCTCCTGCTGGAAAATCCAGTGCATGATATTCAACCGGGAGATCAGGTCTATGTGAAGAATTGGTTCACAGACTCACTGAGAGAGACATGGGACGGTCCCCATCAAGTGATCTTGACAACTTTCACAGCCATAAAGGTAGTGGGAATCGACGCTTGGATCCACTACACTCGAGTCAAGAAGGTTCCAACCGAATGGGAAACCCAAGTGGTATCCCCCACTCGAATGATATTTCGAGCCAAACAGCATTCTTAACTGTTGTACTGTTGATATTATTGAAAATGGTATCGGTCAATGGATTTGTATTTGTCACTGTTATAGAACCTGTGGTTACTGTCATGGAAGGGATGGATGTCAATTTAACCTGTGACATTGCTGATGACCAAGGAGCTGGAGCCGAGGAAATAATTGCGATTTGGAAACAAGGACAAACCAGATTGACTGCAAGTATTGTTACTGTTTGGAATAAGGATACCCAAAAAAAAAGGAAGTGTTACCTTGCAATTGACTAATTTAACGTTAGGAGAAGCAGGAGTATACATGTGTTTGGTGTTAATTCGGGAAAATTTTGATTATAAGCGAATAGATTTGAGAGTAATACCTTGGTCCCCGATTCAGGAGGGAGTAGAACTAATACCAAAAATAGCTTTAATGGATATGTGGGATGGCCCGCCCTTGAGGATAAAACTGCACTTTTACTTCACAAAGAGAATGTGAAGCCCCGGTTCAAGTTAAATGGTGGAAAATGGGACCTCAAGGATTGTGGGACAGGATCGAGCAAGGAATCAGTTGGTGGAATGTGGGGAACAGAGGGATAGGATGGCTGAATTATACTCAACCTCTGTTGGGTAAGATGGATGGACAATATCTATGTGTAGTTGTATGTGGACCCTACTCTAATTATGGAAAAAGAAATGTGCAGGGCTGACCTCATTTGAATCAAGGAATTAGGGCCACACAAGGGGTGTATCAGGCCAATGAAGGGAAAATAGTTATTTTAACATGTAAAGTGAATCCCAGAATGAGTTTTTCAGATTTTGGGTGGTGGTTTGGAGATAGCAGTATATAGCCTGGAAGGAAATATCGGATAGAGAAAAGGTTAGGCGGCACCATAGTATTAATAATAAATGACGTATAGTCAGATGATGAAGGGATGTATTGGTGTTGGATAGCCAAAGATGCGTGGTGGGCCCACTCTAGGATGTTAGTATCATTAATTAGAGGCAAATATAGCCGAAGGAGAATACGGGATCTAGGAAATGGGACAATAAACTTCCATCAAGATGAAGGACGGGAAAATTTAGTGGTCGGGTTGATTAGAGATTTTGGAATGATTCAGAATGTATCTAAGATTACAGCATGTTTGCCACTACCTCAGGCTGCAGGTGAACCTATACCCTGGGGAATTATTCCAATAACAACCATGCCAGAAACCTCTGTTAATTTTACTTGGAACTGCAGGCAAGTATCAATAAAGTATGAAGAGTGGATAAATGGGTGTTTAATACAGGGGGATTTAACGGAAAAGGAGTGTAGATCATTGCCGGGGTATTATAGATGGGTTAGAACAGGTCCTTATGGGAGAGGTGGCAATATTAAAGGTCGCTGTACGTAGATAGTACTATTCCAATAATTGGATATTGGTGTAGTAGCACAAAAATAAAAGTCGAAAAGATTAGGAATGAAGAGATCTGCCTGAATGTTACACAACAACAAACTTTGGAAGATGAATGGGACACAGTATGGGGACCTGGTTTGTTGGAATCATATAGTTACCTAGGTCCAGTACAATGGTGTATACAATGGACAGGGGAGAAAGATCAGACTCACGATAGTGTGATGGCTACATACACTTCCGTGAGACCATCCAGAGATCAGAAAGAAATATGGAACTGTACGAAAGTTTTTACTTGTGACTCCCCAGAGAGTCAGATAGGTTTAGTCCCTGTTAGAGTTCTGCTGAAATGGGGGTGTGAATGTCGGGGATATAATCATACGATTAAAGACTAAATAAAGGGAGATGTACATGAGAAAGGGATGTATGGAAAAAGGGTCATTAGTTGCAAATCCACTACAATCAGAAGTCCAGGAAACTTAGTTTGGGTTATGGGTCATGGGCAATGGACCACCCATTTACCAATTGATGGTCCAGTAACTCAAATAACCTTGGGAGTTCCCACATTATGCCCATTTTGGAGACAATCTAAATTAGAAACAAGGATAGCTCGGAAGAAAAGGGAAATAGGTGATGATATCAAGGTAGAAGATGAATGGCATGAACCAAGTGATGGAGTAGAATTTGGCTGGGCTTTAGAGTCTTTGTTTGCACAGGCTGCATCTTACCGTAATAGGGAAATGTTGTATAAGCTACTGGGCCAGACTAAAAGATTAGCAGCAGCCACCAAGAAAGGGTTTAAGGATATGAATTTGCAGCTACAGGCAACTAGCAGAATGACTTTGCAGAATAGAATGGCCTTAGATATGTTGCTGCTGCGGGAACATGGGGTCTGTGGTTACCTGAGCAAAAGAATTGATCACTGCTGTATCCATATTCCAAACATGACAATCGAAGTAGAAAAAGATATTTTACAATTGGAAAAGGTTGAAACCGAAGCCAAAGAAATTGAAAAAGAAGCTCAACATAATTGGATAGGTGCAATATTTGATTCATTGGGGCTCCAGGTCTCTGGGTGGATTTCCTCAGTCATCCAATATGTAATTATGTTTGTTATACTATTGATGATAATTTATATAGTTTACAAGTGTATTTTAGGAACCATTACCAGAGAAAAGCTCAACACCTGCAGATTAATGAATGCGATGACCAGAAATGGAACTGGAAATGGGTCTCCTCCTCCATCATATAAGGAAATCACTACTTGAGACACAGACAATAAAGACAGATGATGTTGAGCATCCTTGCAAGATAGAAGAATGCTCAAAAGGGGGGACTTGTTAGCATTACTGTATATGGAAAGTTAGAAATAGTTAGGCTAAGGTCTGTATCGAGGCCTAGTGAGCAGTGTGGGATGTTGATGTAACCTAGCAGTCTAGGGAACTAGTGGGGCATGCTGAGCTTGTGCATTCTTGCTTAAACAAAGCAAAGAGATTAGTGAAGAATACTGAACGCTGAATCTTGTTTTTCTCAAAGAAATCGTTATCTCGAATGTTTACCTGTTTGTTATCTATGGAAATTTCTTGTTGTGGATTCAGATAAGCATAGTCTCAAGTAACTACATGAAAGAGCACAACATAATCCTAATGTCTAAGAAAACTGGTAAACATCACGGGGACCTGATGAAGTAATCATTTGTGGAAAGTATATAAACTCTGTGAAATTTTCTGTTAGTGGGGGCTCTGACTTTGGACACTAGTCCTCAGGTCCCTAGGGCCCTCAATAAAGCACCGCATAAAACGACCTCGGTTGTTTTGTGTTTTCCTTCGGGAACGGGCAGCATGCTCGGGGATACTTCATTTATCACAATTGGGGGCTCCTCCGGGATGGTCTTGGTTCCTGAATTCTGACTTGATTTAGGAGGGGCGCCCCACCATTTGGTGGCTCCTGATCAGGTCGGGTCAGGACTAACACCAGCCTGAACCTGAATAGGGGCAAGCAAAGAATTTGATTTTTATGAGCTCCCTTGCTGGCTGCAGCAGTTTATTTTGCCCATAATTCTGCACGCGAAGATCCGAACAAAGACGACGGAGTCGTAAGTATTTAAGGCGTATACCATTCGGTTGAGTGGGATTCGGTTGCCTGTGTGTGTAAGTGTGATTGAGACGGAACCTGGTTCCGAAGCGAGTGTGGAGGTCTTCTAACCGCGGTTCCAATCTCCCACGAGGGACTTGGCCGGTGAAGGACCAAAGCGATTCCTATAGTATTCGTGGGTAGGTGATAGGTCCTAAACCCCCTGCAAGACACTCTTACTGGTAACCAAGGGCTGTAGGAATTGCCACAGTAAAATTCGTAGATGGGTCAGAAAAAGTCAAAGACCCAGGACCTAAAGAAAGGGAGCAAATTACCAGACATACTATCAGAAAGTCCATTAGGAATAATGATTAGGGATTGGAATGAAAGGGGCCCCAGAAAAGGAAAAAGTAAATTAAAATTAGTCCAATATTGTATGATTGAATCGCCGAAGAAACCTTTAAAGCCATATATCTTTTGGCCTGTTTTTGGATCTTTTGAGGACTGGATTTGCCAGGTCTTAAATATATATGCTAATTCAAAGGAACCTTTTAGTCAGGAGGAAAGTGATTATGCAGGATTATGGATTAGGACTTCACGTCCTTTTCCGGCCTCAATACTTACATTGAAAGCAGATGAAAAGTTTGAGGAAGAAGAAGGGGATAAAAATGGAAAAGTAAAGGAAAAAGATGATAAATGGGAGCCACTAGATAACTTACCGCCTCCATATTCTAACAATCCACCTCCAGCGGCGGCTCCCCCTCCGGTGGCCATAGTACCTCCACCAGCGCCACCGTTGCCCCTGCCTCCACCACCAACAGCACCGGAATTAGATCTACCTCCGGCTGCATGTACGAGAAGTAGGACTGCAACATCTGAGGGAGCTTCTCTATATCCCTTATGAGAAGTACCCCTCGGAGGTAATCAGGGAGGCATTGGGTTTGTGGCAGTCCCATTAAATACCACAAATGTTAGAAATTTTAAGAAAGAAATGGGGACCCTATTAGATGATCCCCTTGGGGTAGCTGAAAAATTAGACCAATTCTTAGGCCCCAATACTTATACCTGGGAAGAAATACAATCTATTTTAGGGATCTTATTTACTGCTGAGGAAAGGGGTATGATTAGACAAGCTGGAATGAGAATTTGGGAAAGACAAAATCAGGCTGGACCTCCTGGGGATCATAAATGGCCAAATATGGACCCTCACTGGGATCATCAACAACCCCAAGGGAGGCAGAACATGAGAGACCTGAGAACATTAATTATCCAAGGGATAAGAGAAGCGGTCCCCCGAGGACAAAACATTAATAAAGCATTTAATGAGGAACAAGGGAAAAACGAATCACCAACGGAATGGTTAGAAAGGTTAAGAAAAAGTTTACAAATGTATTCTGGAATAGATCCAAATACAGTGGCTGGGACTGCCCTCCTTAGAACACAATTTGTAGCAAAATCTTGGGGGGATATAAGAAGAAAATTGGAAAAATTAGAAGATTGGCAAAATAGAGGGTTAGAGGAATTATTTAGAGAAGCTCAAAAAGTCTACATATGGAGGGATGAAGAAAAGCAAAAAGCAAAAGCAAAAATATTTGAAGCAGCCATAAGAGAGAGTAAGGAAACTGAAATCTCATCTGGGGAGAAAGGGAAAAAGAAAATAGATATGACACCTCGGGGATGACCTTCTAGAGAGAGGTCTGGTATTCCCATCTGTTACTACTGTAACAAGAAGGGGCATATTCAGAAGAACTGTAGAAAATGGGAACAAGATGAAAAAATGTTTAAAGAAGAATAGGGGGGTCAGGGGCTATATTTGTTGGGGACTTCAACATCAACAGAGCCCTTGATAAAATTACTAATAGGTCCCCATAAGGAAGAAGTTTTATTTTTAGTCGATACGGGTGCTGAAAAGTCAACCATCCAAAAGCTCCCAAAAGGGATAGAAAAAGAGAAAAATTATATGTCAGTAATCGGGGCTGTTCTGGTTTAGCAAGGAGCAGCTTTTGGCTTAGTAACAGGGGGAGCGGGTTGCAGTGAAGACCCGGTAAAGAGTTTGCGGACTCTCTCCCGGCTCCTGGGTTCACACCCACCTCCGGCCCGGCTGGGCCAATCTGGCGCCTCTGCCATCACTATTTAGGGGACGGGAATTTGAAATACGGGTCAGGAGGTGTAGGAGTGATACAAGATGGAGGCGACCACGCGGACCCTTCAGCCAGAGAAGGAGGAAGGAAGGAAGAGCAGTAGACCGGAGACCCTTCTGCAAGCCGTGGCGAGAATGCAGCTGTGCCCCTGAAACCTATGGAGATCCATGGCAGGACCGAGAGTTACCAGCAGCTCCATGTGAGTGAGCCCGGACGGGCGAGGGACTGTGTGGGGAGACGGCCATGGCCCAGGCCGTGTTGGAGAGCCTGCACGTAGCAGAGCAGCCCCACACGAGAGGCAGAGAGGAGCTGCAGCCTTTGGAATGGGTGCGCGTCGGAGCAGCCCGTGCAGGGCTGCCATGCGTGTGAGTTACCCCACGGACTTGCAGGGAGGACTGGCATGGAGTTCACCCGTCCTGAGGAGGGACAAACGGCAGAAGCTATTGGGAGCAGACTGACTGAGACCTCCACTGCCTGCCCCCCCGAACCGTTCAGGGGGGGGCAAGGTAAAAACACCGGGATCAGGGCTCTGAGCCTGGGAAGAGGGGAGGTGTGGCGGGAAGGTGTTCTTAAAAAGGCTGGTTGGACTTTTCATTGATGTATTACTCTGTGTTGTTTCGTTTTGGTTATGTTTTGGGTTTCTTGGGGGTATGTTTTAGTTGATGTTGCATTAAATTATTTTCTGTTTTCTTCCCCAAACCGAGTGGCCTGGTCTGTTTTGTCCTGAACCTTAAGCGGCAATTAAGCCCTCCCTGCCCTTGAGCAATTCTCAGCCTCTTCGGTACTCGAGGCTAATCGTGGTCTTTGTTCCCTGATGGGCCTAAACCACGACAGGGGCAAAAGGAGAACCCTTTAAAGTGCCCATTCTAAAAGATGTAGAAATAGAGTCAGAGAAGAAAATTTGCCTTAATGATTTGTTGTTACTCCCTGAAGCAGAATATAATTTACTGGGGAGAGATCTGATCCTGAAATTAAATCTAAGCATCCAGAGTCAAGGGGACAAGTTACAGATTAAGTTATATCCCCTAACACAAGAAGATGAGAAAAATATTAATCCCTTAGTATGGTATAAAGAGGGAGAAACTGGAAAAATACAAATGGACCCCATAAGTGTTCAAATAATAGACCCACATCGCCCAATAAGAATCAAACAATATCCCATATCCATGGAAGGTCGGAAGGGGTTAAAACCAGTGGTTGACAGACGTTTAGAACAGGGGACTTTGGAACCCTGTATGTCACCCCATAATACACCTATCCTCCCTGTAAAGAAACCAGATGGATCATATAGAATGGTACAAGATCTGAGGGCTGTAAATCGGCGAACCATCACTAAATTCCCTGTGGTGGCAAATCCTTATACTCTATTGAGTCATATTTCTCCAAAATATACTTGGTATAGTGTGATACATTTAAAAGATGCATTTTGGGCTTGTCCTTTGGACGAGGGGTCCAGAGATTATTTTGCTTTTGAATGGGAGGATCCTGAGACAGGACGAAAGCAACAAATAAGATGGACTGTGCTGCCACAGGGGTTTACGGAATCACTGAATCTATTTGGACAAACTTTAGAAAGAATTTTGCAGGATTTTATAATACCTAAAGAAATTAAATTATTGCAGTATGTAGATGATCTATTAGTGGCAGGGGAAACTGAGGAAGAGACTCAAAAGGCTACCATAAAGTTGTTAAACTTTTTGGGAGAGAGAGGATTGAAAGTGTCCCGGTCAAAATTACAATTTGTAGAACAAGAAGTAAAATACCTAGGACATTGGCTAAATAGAGGAAAAAAAATTAGACCCTGAACAAGTATCTGGAATTTTATCTTTAAGACCACCAAAAACAAAAAAAGAAATTCGGCAGATATTAGGATTGTTAGGATATTGCAGAACATGGCTTGAAAATTATAGTGAGAAAGTAAAATTTTTTATATAACAAATTAACTAACAACCAACTTAAGTGGCTTGCAGAAGATGACCAGAGATTTGAGGAAATAAAAAGTGCATTAATACAAGCACCTGTACTGAGTCTCCCAGACTTAGAGAAACCTTTTTATCTTTTTGTAAATACCTCAAATCAAACAGCGTATGGAGTCCTCACTCAGGATTGGGCAGGAACCAAAAAGCCTGTGGGATATTGCTCTAAACTACTTGACCCAGTAAGCAGAGGATGGCCCGCTTGTCTCCAAGCCCTAGTCGCGACAGCTTTATTAATAGAGGAAGCCAGGAAAATTACCTTTAGTGCACCCTTAAAGGTGTACATCCCACATAATGTTAGGACAGTTTTACAACAAAAAGCAGAAAAATGGTTAACGGATAGTTGGATTTTAAAATATGAAGCAATATTAATAGATTCCCCTGACCTAGAATTAAAAGTAACATCTGCACAGAGCCCAGCACAATTTTTATTTGGAGAACCATTAGAGGTACTACAACACAATTGTTTAGAAATAATCGAGACCCAAACAAAAGTTAGACCTGACTTAAGAGATACTGAACTAAAAGAAGGGGAAATACTGTTCATCGACGGATCTTCTCGAATGGTGGACGGAAAGAGAAAATCGGGGTATGCAATAATAAATAAAGGGTTAGACATAGTAGAGTCAGGACCCTTGAGCCCAACATGGTCAGCTCAAGCTTGTGAGTTGTATGCCCTTTATAGGGCCTTAGAATTATTGAAAGGAAAGAGCGGGACTATATTCACAGACTCTAAATATGCATATGGGATAGTACATACTTTTGGAAAAATTTGGGAAGAAAGAGGCTTAATTAATACCCAAGGGAAGAATTTAATACATCAAGAATTAATAATAAAAATCCTAAAAACTCTAAGGGAACCAAAGAAAATAGCCATAGTACATGTAAGAGGACACCAAAAAGGATTAGATTACCGAACTAGAGGAAATAACTTAGCAGATAAGGAGGCTCAGGAAGTAGCTCTCAGGGCTCAGATGATTAAAGTCTGTGTAGTACAAACTAAGAGAGGCAACAATGAAAAGGAACAAGAACAAAGAGAAAAGAAATTTACCCCTGAGGAATTAAATAAGTTGGAGAAAATAGGGGCCAAATTAGAACAAGGGAAATGGATGTTACCTGATGGGCGGGAAATGTTGTCAAAGGCCCTTGCTAGACAGATTATGGAACGCTTACATGCACAAACGCATTGGGGTACAAAAGCATTAAGTGATCATTTTCTTAAACAATTTGGCTGTATTGGAATCTTTGAAATAACAAAGCAAATTACACGGGATTGCTTAACGTGTCAAAAGATAAATAATAAAATATTTTGACAAGTAGCAACCGGAGGAAGAAAAACAGCTTATAGACCTTTTGAAAGAGTACAAGTTGATTTTACAGAATTACCCAAGGTGGGAAGGGTAAAATACTTACTAGTAATCGTGGATCACTTAACACAATGTTCCAGTGGGAATACCATACTCCTTGGCACCCACAGAGTTCGGGAAAAGTAGAAAGGATGAATCAAACAATAAAACAACAGTTAGCTAAATTGATGATTGAGACTCAAATATCCTGGACAAAGTGCTTGCCATTGGCACTTCTGAATATAAGAACTAAACCCCACGGTGAAACTGGATTATCACCATATGAAATGTTATCTGGCATGCCCTATTCCCAAGGGATGCCTCTAGAGAACAATGTAATTGAGGATCAAACTATCCAGAAATATGTGGTAACCATTGGAAAAAGATTAAAAGAATTAAGAGAAATTGGAATGTTAGTCCAGACTCCACCGCTTGGATTTGCAATTCACCAATTAGAACCAGGAGATAAAGTTCTAATAAAAGCATGGAAGGAAGAAACCTTCTCTCCTCTCTGGGAGGGACCTTTTCTTGTTTTATTAACTACAGAGACAGCTGTGAGAACTGCTGAAAACGGATGGACCCACGTTTCGCAAGTAAAAGGTCCAGTGAAAGAATGGAAAGTCGCATCTGAGCCTGGAGAGACTAAATTGACCTTCAGACGATCTTGAAAGAACACGCAACAAAGGAGACTTTGTGACGGTAACTGAGAGTGGTGGTAAGATCATTTTGCGAAAAATTCCCTCCCTCAACATCTAAGCACACTTTGAAGATAGAGTGCTATTACAATAAGGTAGGGAGAAACTCCTCACAAGTTTAAAGCATTGTTAGGCCACGTGTTAGAAACTGAACTAAATAAACTAGGAAATCCCTTTAATAGTGAAGTTTGGCAAAATCCATACGAGACTCATTTAGCATGATCCATATGAGACCCCTGAAGAATATCCCTGCTGCCGTGAAGATGAATAACCCCGCTGCTGGAAGCACTCCAGTAGGCGGTAGAGGCAGAGGAGTAAAAAGGTGGGGTTTGATTTTGTTTGTATGGATCAACCTAATCCTACATGGAGTTTTAGCCGATTTGTGCTCCAAATGCTACCAACAAGTGGCATATGGGAAACAAACGGTGTCAACTCTGGCCTATCATACCCACATAAATGCTGAGTGTTATAAAAGAACTCAATTGGAAAAATGCCAAACAGTGGGATTGACTCTTTGGGTAGCTGAGAATCTTGGAGACAAGACAGGAAGAGTAGTCCATGGCTATGGAACTTGTCCCAAGGGAGAGAAATATATATGCTTCACTCAAGGAGGAATGTGGGGATATTCAGATGGGGGAGGACAACAAGATAGATTTAAAAAATTAGTAAAGAATGTTACACAAAGATTAAAAACAAATCGCAAATGACCTCCTTCAACTTCAAAATCATGATATGAAAAACTCAAAAAAAGGATGAGCACATGGGATTTACCAACTAAAGGACAGAATTTATTTGTAGATTTGATGCAGAAAATAGCTACAGAATTGAATATATCCTCTTGTTGGATATGTGGAGGGTCTCAGATGACTGAGCAGTGGCCATGGAGAGGAGAGAGTGTGGAACCCCAACAATTATTAGAATGGAACAACACCCATAAATCCAGCACAAACTGACATGAAGGTTGAGTGCTAAGTCATGAAGTAATAGGCCAGTTTTGTATATCTAGAAATAGCAGTGATTTTACACAATATGTTGGACATACACCTTGCAAAATGCTCTTGACCACTAACTCAACAAGTAGTACCTGGTGGCCAAAGTCACCCGGTGGGTACTGGACTACCAACTGCCCTGGCAATCAAACTCAATGTTGGAAAAACAAAATGAATGCAAACCCATTTGAAGAAATTAGGGATTTGAAGTCCTTTTGGGAAAACCCTAGAAAAACAAATAGCAATTGGAAGTCTCCTGATGGGCTATTTTGGATATGTGGGCAAAGAGCATATAATGAATTACCAAAGAGATGGAGAGGTAGCTGTACCATTGGAATGATCCAACCCGCCTTTTTCTTGCTGCCAAAAATGAAAAACAATCATTTGGGAATACCTTTGTATGAGACCCTGAACCGAAGAAAGAGAAGTATATTAATAGGGGGAGCACAAAAGTGGAAAGATAATGAATGGCCCCCTGAACGAATCATTAATTATTATGACCCAGCTACATGGGCACAAGATGAAAGTTGGGGTTATAGAACTCCTATCTACATGCTAAACCGCATCATTCGGTTACAAGCAGTAGTTGAAATAATTACTAATCAAACTGCTTGGGCTTTAGAATTAGTATCAAAACAATTATCTCAAACTCAAGCAGCCATGTATCAGAATCGGCTAGCCTTGGATTATCTACTGGCAGCAGAAGGAGGCGTGTGTGGAAAATTTAATACATCTGAATGTTGTATAGAAATTGATGATCATGGGGATACAATTACAAAGATTGCAGATGAAATTAAACGAGTCGCACATGTACCTGTACAACGATGGGACTCAATTTTGAAAAATGACTGGTGGGATAATTTATTTGGCGGTGTTTGGTGGAAGAAATTAGGATTTATGATATTATGTTCAATATTAAGCTTATTGTTTTTACCTTGTATGATCCCGTGTTTGATTAGACTGATCCACTCTATAATCCAAGATATGCAAATTACTGCTATGCCCATAGATCCTGAAAAAGCAACAAGCGGTAAGACCAACCCTTTGATGATATTAAAATTAAAGGAAGACCCAAAATTGTTATCGATCAAACAAGTATTAACTCAGTTAGAAGCTAAAACACGAATCAATAATATCAAAAATAAAATGGGGGATTGTGAAATGCGTTCCCTTGATTCGTGTCAATGTTGATCAACGAATATGGATGATAATTTTTGGTAGCTTTATTTGTTCTTGTGTAACTTGTTCTTGCTTTTCGTAACGGCAGCTTGACAGGTGTCTTGGAAGACTAGCTTGAACCAGGTTTTGATAAGGAGGATGTTTCTGCTTCCTGTAATGGCAGCTTGGCAGATGTTTTGGTGAGATTAGCTTGAACCAGTTTTGCAGAGATATACACACGGAGGTCGCCTGGGGGACACTGTGAGGAAGACTACTGACTTCCTCCAACGACCACCTAAAGAGGGTGAAAAAGATCCCCAAGATGGAACAAAGCATGAGCGAGAAGCAGAGGACAGCAGAGGGGAGGGGAGGTCTCATTAATATTTACAAATATCTAAATAGTGGATGTCAGGAGGTTGAGGCATCACTTTTTTCTGTTGTATCCAGTGACAGGAGAAGGGGTAATGGGATGAAGCTGGAACACAAATAGTTCCATTTAAACATAAGGAAAAACTATTTTACTTTTGAGGTGAGGGAGCCCTGGCACAGGCTCCCCAGGGAGAGCATGGAGGCTCCTTCTCTGGTGGTTTTCAAAACCTGCCTGGACACGTTCCTGTGCAACCTGATGTAGGTGGACCTGTTTTTAGCAGGGGGATTGGACTAGATGATCTCTAAAGGTCCCTTCCAAGCCCTACCATTCTGTGATTTCTGGAAGCATCACCAATTCCTTTATTCATTTATTGAGGCTTTAAGACAAACAGATTCCCTACAACATAGAGGCAGCATCGTCATCATCCATACTTACTGATTTTATTAAAAAGTGCTGTTTTTCAGCCTTCACTAGCAAGTCCAGAGCAAGTACAAGAAATGGATTAGATCATATTTTTGAGGTCTCAGAAGCACTTGTTCCCTCAAAGCATCATCTGTCAAATATGCAAAAAAACCCTAAAACTTGGGTTTATTTTCAGTATAAGTATTGACAAGAGACAGTGATAGTGACAAGCTAGAGAAGGATTAAAGAGACAGATGTTGTGGCACAGCAAACACAACTGATCCATCTGCCTGCCATCTACCAGTGGCTACTGAAGGGAAACACATTGTAGTCTAAAAAAAACAAAAAACAACAAAAAAAAAAGGGAACGTAGGAATAAAAAACTGACAATTGGCAAAAAACATAAACAAACCTTCAGATTATGAGACTGTGGGCCAATGTTACAGAATGCCCTGTCGTGAGTGGGAGAAGCAGCAGCATCAGAGTGGAAAATGGGCAAAGTCTGAAGGTCAGCAGGATGCAAAAGCAAAAACAGATATTATGTAACTTTTACAATAAATTGGGAGCTTACACAGCAGAGCAGCACTTGCTCATTGCAATGCTCCCCCTTCAGCAAACCGGAGTGGGTTTGGTATGTTTCCCAGCTGGCCCAAGACTTTCAGGGGAAAACAAGAAGAATCCTGATTCTTGACAACAGGTAAAGATGCAAATGCCTGGATTGAATGGGTTTAAATATACAGTGTAAAGCCTGAATCATAGTAATTGCTATGCATGTGCCTCAGGAAGACCTACTGCACAAGTGGTTCCCTTTCCTTTAGGATAAAGAACCACAGGGAACGAGATGTATGACTGCCCTATACCAAGAAAAGACTGCATGGGGAAAAGAGAGCTGCGAGTCTCTCTCACTGTTATTCTCTGCTCTGCAGAGCAAAGACATCAAAGTACCTCCTGTTTTCTCTACAGTGGCTGGTAACCACACAGCTTGTCTCTCACGACAGGGTGGAGGGGCTACCGGGTATCTCGGAGACCTGGAAATGTGCACTGAGTCACTGAACGTGACTGAGGATAAAGCAGGAAATTATAAAGCAGGAAATTACTCGGCTGTGAGTATCCCCAGGGCAGATCTATAGTGGTATTGTGGAGGAAAAAATCCTGAGGCCTGTGCTCCCTCCAAATTGGAAAGGCACATGTGCCCTTGTTCAATTGGCTATTCCATTTACCCTGGCATTTGAAAGAGAATCATGTATTTCGGGGAAAAGAATGAAAAGAAATCTGGGGGTGTCATTCGATGACAGGATCTATATTGATTCAATTGGAGTTCCCAGGGGGGTACCTGATGAACATAAAGCACGAAATCAAATAGCAGCAGGGTTTGAATCCTCTCTGTTTTGGTGGGTAACAATAAATAAGAATGTGGATTGGATAAACTATATTTATTACAATCAGTAGCGCTTTATAAATTACACCAGAGATGCAATCAGAGGAAACACAGAACAACTAGATGCCACTAGCAGAATGGCATGGGAGAACAGAATAGTTCTAGATATGATATTGGCAGAAAAAGGAGGGGTCTGTGTAATGTTAGGAGACAAATGTTGCACTTTCATACCAAACAATACAGCACCAGATGGAACCGTAACCAGAGCATTACAGGGAGTTACCACATTAGCAGAGGAATTGGCTGAGAATTCAGGGATAGATAACTCTATTACAGGATGGTTGGAATCATGGTTTGGGAAATGGAAAGAAATGGTAATATCTGTGGTTACATCTCAGTAGTTGCAGGGATACTGACAGCAGTTGGATGCCGTATAATCCCAAGTGTTAGGGGGCTTGTACAAAGATTAATTGAAACTGTGATATCCAAACAAATGCCCTTAGACCTGCCTCCCTATCATGAGAAAATGTTTCTCCTTAAGGAGCAGGAAGAAGATCAGGAAGAGACAGAATTAAAGAATAACTGTGAAATAATGTTGTCTAACCTAGAAGAGTCATTGCAAAAGGCAACAAATGTTTAAAAAAAAAAAAAAAAAGGGGGGGGGGAATTTGTGAGAAATATTGATGTTGCTTTTGCAGAATCCGAAAGAAATTAAGACAAGGAATTTTGACGGCTGTCTGCCTCTGTGTAGTTGTAGTGGGTCTGGGACGGTAGTGATTTTCCACAGCAGCTCCTGCAGTGCTGTGCTTACTGTTGATATCAATATTATGACTACCGCTTGCACAACATCGGGGCTGTCCCTCCAGCATTCCTTCCCCCACCTTCACCAATAGCTGTGGCTGGGCACAATCTGGGGAGGGACTATGGCCAGGACAGCTGACCCAGGCTGACCAAGGAGATATTCCATACCATATGACGTCAGCTCAGTAATATAAACTGGGGGAAAGGAGCAGGAAGGGGAGGCGAGATTCATTTCTGGCCTTCCCAAAGCAACCGCTACGCGTACTGAAGCCCTGCTTCTTGAGAGGTGGCCGGACATCGTTGCTGATGGGAAGTAGAGAGTAACAGCTTATCTGCTTCTGCTTTGCTTCCCGCGCGCGCGGCTTTGCTGCTTATTTATTAAACTGCTTTTATCTCAACCCACGAGATTCCCATCTTATTTTCTCCCCTTCCCTGGCTTGCTTCTCGGGAGGTGGGGGGTAAAGCGGTGTGGTGGGCACCTGGCATCCAGCCAGGCTCAAACTACCACAGCCCTTTTGGCGCCCAACGTGGGGCGAGATAATAGCAGATTTACATTAACTGCATTGCAATTACAGTAAACCAATGAGAGCAAAGTTCCTGTGCTGGTCACGGAGCCTTGCTGCTATGCAGCTTATCTTACACTTTCTAATGTTTGGGAACACGATGCTCCTAACATTGACTCTCGGCTGTGCTTTAACCTTAATAGCTTTGCTAAGCTGGGTATATAATTTTGTGAAGAGGATGAAAGGGCCTGGGAACATGATGGCCCAAATAATAATAGCAAGTCTCATTCTGTTACTGATGAATTTAGTGTGCTGTGGGAGCTATCTTGTGGAGGCCATGGGGCAAAGCACCTCTTTCTCCTCAGCTCGGACTGATCTAGACAATTCTGTTACACAGACTTCCCAGGTCCTTAGTCACCCTTATACGAGAGTTTTAATATTACTAATTAACATGGTTGGTATATTATATATCTTGTGGAATCTGGAGTCATCTGGGTATCAGAGAGTACAAATTTGTGATGGAAACATGTTAAAATGCCCCCTGAAGCGGCCAGTCCCTGGGTGGCAGGGTATGTGGATGAATTTAGGCAAATTCCTAGGACGGTTATCACCTCCTGTAACCTGGGATTTTACATCTGAACAGATAAAAAACCCTGCTTTACTGACACGCTACCTGATAGAAGGGTGTCTTACCTACCCTAATGAGGCCCATCAGGTTCAGGCACTATACTGGGGCCTAGCCTCTGCCTACCGAGCTGCATTCCAGTCTTCTCAGAGAACTGTGATTGAAATGGAAACTCAAACGGTACCTGAGACCAACATAGTTGAGTCAGTCGCAGTCCAGCCCTCTCAGAGAACTGTGATTGAAATGGAAACTCAAACGGTACCTGAGACCAACATAGTTGAGTCAGTCGCAGTCCAGCCCTCTCAGAGAACTATGGCCGAGGTGGAAATTCAAACTATACCTGAGACTACCATGGTTGAGTCAGGGAACCAAACAACAACCACAGTGGTTGCCCCAGTAGTGAAAAAGAAGCAGTGGATAAGGAGGTCAAGTCCATATCATCGATTAGTAAGGGCAGACGAGGAGGAAGAGGAAAGGCTAGAAGAAGAAACTGGTCCTTCGGTAAGGAGATCAGGAGAAGTGAAAGAAATCGAAAAGGAAATGGAAACTACTTGGTCCCTCACCTCAACAGAACTTAGAGATATGCGAAAAGATTACAGTCGCCAGCCAGGTGAGCGGATTGGTGCCTGGCTGCTCCGATGCTGGGATAACGGGGCTGACAGTCAACAATTGGAAGGCAGAGAAGCCCAACAGCTAGGATCTCTTGCTAGGGACTGGGGAATTGATAAAGGCATTGGAAAGAAAACCTCAGTTTGTAGTCTCTGGAAACGACTCCTCTCAAGTGTACGGGCAAGATACCCATTCAAGGAAGACCTTGTAAATGCCCGAGGAAAGTGGACTAGAGCTGATGAAGGGATCCAATATCTAAGGGAATTAGCTGTGTTGGAAGTCATCTATGGTGATCTGGATAATGTCGAGGCCTCCACAGATCCAGACGATGTCCAGTGTACACGGGCCATGTTGAGAAAAGTGATCCAGAGTGCCCCAGCTACATATTCTAATATCCTGGCAATGGTGTATCATCCAGACATGGACATACCAACAGTGGAGAGGGTATCTTCTTGGTTACAGAACTATGAAGAGAGCCTCTGCACCTCCTCATCAGTGTGGGATGATGGCCTGATTGTTAGATCTGCCTCAAGAACTCAGTCATCCACTGTCCCGACCAGGGGAAAGGGAAGTCCCAGACGCAGGAGTACACCGCGAAATGAACTCTGGCTCTTTTTGCGTGGCCAAGGAGAGGATATGAGGAAGTGGGATGGTGAACCCACTTTTAAGCTAGAAGCGCGTGTACGTGAACTAAGGGGGAAGACAGCTGTTAGAAAAGGACCGCCCAGGAGAGCTGTCAGCAGAGTGGCTGCCAAAACAAAAGAGGACAATCAACAATCTCCAAGACATAGAAGAACTGCAGCTACTTCCTTCGAAGCCAATGAGGAGACTTCAGGTCTGCAATTGCAAGGATCAGATAGCGAATACTCTGATGAAGAACAGAAATAGAGGGTCCCTGCCTCCAGCCAGGAGGAGGAAAGGGATGACCGAATCTACTGGACTGTGTGGGTTCGATGGCCTGGCACATCAAACCCACAAAGGTATAAAGCCTTGGTACAGGGGGCACAGTGTACATTGATGCCATCAAGGTATAGAGGCACAGATTCTGTCTGGATCTCTGGAGTGACAGGGGGATGTGAAGAATTATCTGTATTAGAGGCTGAAGTGAGCTTAACAGGGGACAAATGGAAAAAACACCCCATTGTGACTGGTCCAGAGGCCCCTTGTATTCTTGGCATAGATTACCTCAGGAGAGGGTACTTCAAAGACCCCAAGGGGTATCGATGGGCTTTTGGTATAGCCACTGTAGATGCAGAGAAAATCAAACAACTCTCTAATTTACCTGGCCTCTCAGAAGACCCTTTTGTTGTGGGATTGCTGCAAGTTCAAGAGCAACAGGTACCAATTGCTACCAGGACAGTGCACCGGAGGCAATATCGCACGAACCGAGATTCTCTGGCTCCCATCCGTGAGTTGATTCATCAACTGGAGGCTCAAGGAGTAATTAGCAAAACTCATTCTCCATTTAATAGTCCCATATGGCCTGTGAAAAAATCTGATGGAGGGTGGAGGTTAACAGTAGACTATCGTGGCCTGAACGAAGTGACACCACCACTGAGTGCTGCTGTACCAGACATGTTAGAGCTCCAGTATGAACTGGAGTCAAAAGCAGCCAAGTGGTATGCTACGATTGACATCGCTAATGCATTCTTCTCAATTCCATTGGCAGCAGAGTGCAGGCCACAATTTGCCTTCACATGGAGAGGTGTCCAATATACCTGGAATCGATTGCCCCAGGGGTGGAAACATAGTCCTACTATTTGCCATGGTCTAATCCAAACTGTGCTGGAAACGGGTGATGCCCCTGAACATTTACAGTACATTGATGACATAATTGTATGGGGCAACAAGGCAGAAGAAGTGTTTGAGAAAGGGAAAAGAATAATACAGATTCTCCTGAAAGCTGGTTTTGCTATAAAAAGAAACAAAGTAAAGGGACCTGCACAAGAGATACAGTTTTTGGGCATAAAATGGCAAGATGGGCGTCGGCATGTGCCTATGGATGTTGTGAATAAAATAGCTGCTATGTCTCAACCGACTAATAAGAAAGAAACACAAGCTTTCCTGGGCCTTGTGGGATTCTGGAGGATGCATATCCCAGGTTATAGTCAGCTTGTGAGCCCTCTCTTTAGAGTAACCAGAAAAAAGAACTGTTTTGAGTGGGGCCTTGAGCAACAACAAGCTTTTCAACAAATTAAACAGGAAATAGCTCGTGCAGTCGCCCTTGGGCCCATCCGTACAGGACCAGATGTGCAGAATATCCTCTACACTGCCGCTGGAGAGCATGGTCCCACCTGGAGCCTCTGGCAGAAAACATCTGGAGAAACCCGAGGTCGACCATTAGGGTTTTGGAGCCGAGGATATCGAGGATCGGAAGCCCACTACACCCCAACTGAAAAAGAAATACTAGCAGCATATGAGGGACTTCGAGCTGCTTCAGAAGTCATTGGCACAGAAGCTCATCTCCTCTTGGCACCACGTCTGCCTGTGTTACACTGGATGTTCAAAGGGAAAACCCCTTCTATACATCATGCAACCAGCGCTACATGGAGTAAGTGGATGGCGTTGATTACACAACGATCTCGGCTGGGGAAATCTAATCGCCCAGGAATCCTGGAAGAAATCATGGACTGGCCAGAAGGCAGAGATTTTGGAGCATTGCCTGAGGAAGTAGCTCGCGCCCAAGAGGCACCACCATATAATGAACTGTCAGAAGATGAGAGGCATTATGCTTTGTTTACTGATGGATCCTGCCGCGTGGTAGGAAATCATCGTAAGTGGAAAGCTGCTGTGTGGAGTCCCACACGACGAGTTGTTGAGGCCACTGAAGGAGAAGGTGAGTCAAGTCAGTTTGCTGAAGTGAAGGCTATCCAACTAGCTCTAAAGATTGCAGAACGAGAGAAGTGGCCAGTACTCTATCTTTACACTGACTCCTGGATGGTGGCTAATGCTCTATGGGGATGGCTACAGCAATGGAAGAAGACCAACTGGCAGCGCAAGGGTAAACCCATCTGGGCTGCTGCATTATGGCAAGACATTGCTGCTCGGGTGGAAAATATGACTCTGAAGGTACGTCATGTAGATGCTCATGTGCCAAAAAGCCGTGCCAATGAAGAACAATGGAATAACCAACAGGTAGATAAAGCTGCTAAAATTGAACTAGCTCAGGTAGATCTAGACTGGGAGCATAAAGGTGAGCTATTTATAGCTCGATGGGCCCATGAAACATCAGGACATCTGGGAAGAGATGCAACATATAGATGGGCTCGTGATCGAGGGGTGGACTTGACCATGGAAGCCATCACACAGGTCACCCATGAATGTGAAACATGTGCCGCAATCAAGCGAGCCACACGAATCAAGTCTCCCTGGAACAGAGGCCGATGGCTGGGTTTTCAGTATGGTGAGGCCTGGCAAATTGACTATGTTGGACCACTACCACGAACACATCAAGGCAAGCGGTATATACTCACCATGGTGGAAGCAACTACTGGTTGGTTGGAAACATACTCTGTAAACCACGCCACTGCCCGAAATACTGTCTTGGGTCTTGAAAGGCAAGTTTTGTGGCGACACGGCACTCCAGAAAGAATTGAATCAGATAATGGAACTCATTTTCGAAATAATCTCATAAACTCCTGGGCAAAGAAACATGGCATTGAGTGGATATACCACATCCCCTATCACCCTCAAGCCTCTGGAAAGATTGAGAGATATAATGGGTTACTAAAGACCATGTTGAGAGCACTGGGCAATGGGGCATGGAAGCAGTGGGATAAAAATTTAGCAGAAGCCACTTGGCTGGTCAATAGCAGAGGTTCAACTAACCGTCCTGGTCCTGCCCAAACAAAACCACTACATACTGTGGGAGGAGATAAGGTCCCCGTAGTGCACCCAGGGAAATGGCTGGGGAAGGCAGTATGGGTTGCACCTCCCATGGGAAAAGGCAAACCCATTCGTGGGATTGTCTTTGCTCAAGGGCCTGGCTGTACTTGGTGGGTGATGAGAAAGGATGGGGAAACTCGATGTGTACCTCAAGGAGACTTAACCTTGGGGGAAAAATAACCTGTTATGTGAGTTATCTGTTGTAGATGAACTTTGCAAGAAAAACCGGACAAGTGGACAAACCAAGCCGGTGCTGGTGCCCAACACTGAACATACTGTTTCCCCTGGCCTGGATATTCATCTTGATGGATGAGACAGAAGTTATGACCTGCTCCAGTGAACATCTACAGAGGATGAAAGATATAAGAATGTTGTTTGTTTGTTTGATGCAAGATGCAAGAGGGAATACAAGAATGATGTTTGTCTGTTGAAGAGTGGGGGTACTGGTTAATGAGAGTATATAAGAATGTATATGGATTGTTAAGATGGTTTGTCTGAGCATGACATAAATGGTATGGAATAAGGGGTGGAGACTGTAGTGGGTCTGGGACGGTAGTGATTTTCCACAGCAGCTCCTGCAGTGCTGTGCTTACTGTTGATATCAATATTATGACTACCGCTTGCACAACATCGGGGCTGTCCCTCCAGCATTCCTTCCCCTACCTTCACCAATAGCTGTGGCTGGGCACAATCTGGGGAGGGACTATGGCCAGGACAGCTGACCCAGGCTGACCAAGGAGATATTCCATACCATATGACGTCAGCTCAGTAATATAAACTGGGGGAAAGGAGCAGGAAGGGGAGGCGAGATTCATTTCTGGCCTTCCCAAAGCAACCGCTACGCGTACTGAAGCCCTGCTTCTCGGGAGGTGGCCGGACATCGCTGCTGATGGGAAGTAGAGAGTAACAGCTTATCTGCTTCTGCTTTGCTTCCCGCGCGCGCGGCTTTGCTGCTTATTTATTAAACTGCTTTTATCTCAACCCACGAGATTCCCATCTTATTTTCTCCCCTTCCCTGGCTTGCTTCTCGGGAGGTGGGGGGTAAAGCGGTGTGGTGGGCACCTGGCATCCAGCCAGGCTCAAACTACCACAGTAGTGTAAATCAGTGGACTAACCTTGAGACTGTTATCTGTTTGTTTGTAATGTTAATTAGAGTTTAAATCTTAGGATTGTGGGGGGGAATCCACGATAAGATACAAAAACCATACTCTCTAAGGGGAGGAAGAAAAAAAAAAACCCATTGATTTGATTTCTTTTATTTCCTTTTCTTTAAATCCTTTCTAGTCTCAGAGGTGTAACTGTGAGCTTCACCACTTTGTGTTCACACAGAACATGGTGCTCATGCATGGAATTTTCCTACCATGCTCCAATCACTCCTGAGTGATGCTTTTGTTGGGAGAAAAGGTCTCCCTCTCCACGGGAGATCTCATGCCCTCTCTCCACACTGTAAATAAAGCAGCCTTCCCTCTCCATGCCAGGACATTTATTAACACGGTTCAAGATCAGCCAGTATTTTCAGCCCACAGCAGCATGACAAGTTACATCAGCTTCATCCTCCTGCCAGTACGACAGAAAGAAGGGAATGAGACCCCAACGCCAGGACTGCTGCCTCCACAACCACCGTCAAGGGATGTTCCTTCTGGAAGCAGTACACAGACGCTGTCGGCAACAGATCTCCAGGATGAAGGGAGCAAGAATGCAAAGACCGGACCTGCTGCTGGTACAGACGGAAGCCCTTTTCTCCTAGCCCCTTGGTAAATACTTGTGCTGTGCCCATTGCAAACAGGTCGTTCCCCAGAGACGCCGCGGTCGGCCAAGCTCGGACACGAGTGGCTCCGATCCTTCAGTCGAGTAGCGCCAGACCTCCCTCAAGGTCAGGGGCGGCGGTGCGAGGAGGGAGCCCGGGGCTCCGGCTCTGACCTGCACCTCCACCCTCTTTTCCCCACTCACGGCGGCAAACTCGCTACTTGAATCAGACCAGCCAGCTGCGGCCTGGCTCCCGGTACCCACTCGCTGGACAGCAAACTGACGGGACCGATGAGGACCACCGCGCAGCCCCACCAGCCCCCGATTTCTCCCGCACTCCCGGCGCGCAGACACCTCTCATCCGCGGCGGGACAGGCGCTGCCCGACTCACTGCCGCTGCCGCTCCTGCCCAGCCCGCAGCAGCCCCGGCGGGAGCGGCGCCTCGTGAGGCCCTGCCACCTGTCAGATGGAGCCGGAGCCGCAGCTATACCACTCCCCCCGAGGGAATCCGTACCGTAGCGGCACTCCGCGAGCTACTCACCTAAACACCCACTCAGCCACGCCGCTCAACACCCCTCGCTCTGCCGCCGCCGTTTATTTGCTGCGGCGCGGCCTCCCCAGACCACCGGGCTACGGGCGCTGCCGCTGCCCATTGGCTGCCGCTAGTGGGGTACGGCCGCGCAGCCATGTGGGAGTCGTAGTTCCGCCCCACTGTCCTGCCCCCTGCTCCCCCTTTAGGCAGCGCCAGCGGCTGTGAACACCCCCCGGTGCGAGGAGCCTCGCGGGGCAGCACCGCTGACCTCAGGCCGGGGCAAAGGGCCGCGGACACGCCGCTGTCACGAGGAGAGCTGGCCCTGCTGGCCACCCACCTGCCTAGCCATGGGCCTTGTGCCTCCTGCCTGCACCTTACCCTGCTCTGCTCCATGCAGCCCTTCTCTGTGTGCGTGGGGGAAAGCAGAGTAAACCTCCCCTAGGGGTGGTGTAACCGCGGGAAACAGGAGGTGCCCAGCAAGAAGCAGTGCCAGAGGCCTGCAGCTTGTGCAGTTCCCTACCCTGCACAGGAACAGAGAATCACTGGTGTACTTCACCACAGGCATGTGGCCTGCGTAGTTTGCCACCGTGAGTGGGGCTTTCAGGTGTTACCTGCGCAGGGCAGCAGGACATGTATGTATCAGAGAGACAACAGACATGTCTGAGGTCCCGTGAGGCCATCCTGTCTCCCTATGCTGTCCAAAAAGTGAATTGGTGCCCAGTGTGCACTGAGCCAATCCAAACACAGAGCTAAGATGGGGCTTTATCTTGTGTCTGTACAGAGATGAGTGCTGGGGGATAACTCCATGGAGCAGTACACCCAGCAGCACATCCCGCTCTGTATTTATACAAAGTCTTATCTAATACATATTGTTGTTCTATATACTGAGTCCTCTGCCTCGCATGGAGATTGAGTGAATGATCATCCATCCTCTGGCACCTGCCAAGGCAGGGAATTCCATCCTTACCAGTACAAGTCATGTAGGCCCACCCCATCAAGCTGTTGCTGATGGTCGGAGTACAGTCCTTACCAAGTCATGCACATAAAGCGACTGGGCCCACCCCATCCACCTGTTGGTAATGATCTCTCTGGTCTCTCCCCCTCAGGCAGAGAAACTTATTATTCCAGAACACCCTTCATGATGACAGGGTAGCTGTCCTGAGTCCATATGTGTTTACTTTGATCAGTACCATCTTAATGCTAGTTCTAACTACAGAGCACCTAAGCACCCAGACCTAGTACATACTATTTTAATCTATCTCCTATGATCTTTTATCTGGTTGCACCTGCTCCCCACTGCCCTGTTTTCTAACAGGCCTCTAACAGTAGACATCACAGCCTTCCACTTGCCAGAAGTAATTTCCAACCTGTCACTAAAGCACACATCAGCAACACTAAAGGGAAGCACCCTGGGGTGATCTCTCTGACCAGAGCAGATGGCCTTGCTCCAGAGGTGAGATCTACTGTGGCCCATATGACATTGTGACCAATCTGGAGCACAGGCTTGCAACAACCACCGCATGGAGAGGGACCAGAGGACAGACATGATGCTTTTGCCTGTCTTGTTGGGGAGAGTGTGTCACACCCATGCTAGTGGGAAAAGTCTCCATGGAAAACAGTTACCAAAAGCTTAAACTGGCTTAAACTTGCCTATCTCCCTGAGGACAGGGATGTGTCACATCAGCCTCCCACTCCAGGGCTCAACTGGTGTTTGTCTCACCACCTGTGCAGACACTCCAGCCCTGTCCCAGGAGCCATGGAGTAAGGATGGACCATGTCGTTCCCGAATTGTGTTCAGAACCCTGCAGCAGCACTGATTTTCCCCATAGTGAGTTAAATCTTACAGGCTTCAAACATAATTCCAGGACCAACACACCACTCTCGCTGAGTCACTTGATAGGAACAAATTTCTTCAGACATTAATCTTGGCAAAGTCTTATCCTGGGCTGAAATAGTCAAGACTAAAGTTGCTAATAGGAGAGAACCAGCAGCATCTCTCAATTTTCATTTGTTTGTCCAGGATTGGGCACTGCTGTGATGAAACCAGTACCAGGGACTACCTGCAAATACCCAAATGTACCAAAAATGTACCAAATACACTTATTGCAGAGGTATTGGGCTGCGCTAGTGAAATCCTTGTGGGAGGCACTGGCTTGGGACCTGGCTGAGCAGAGGAACCTGGTCAGCCTGACACTCACAAGCATCGAGGCGTTCATACCATTGCTCTTGCACCAAGCACCATCCCTCCTACACTCCCTCTTTTCCTGGCTATGCCTCCAGTATGGGGCTTTGGAAACACAGGTTCAAGAGCAAAACCTCAACGCACACTGGATCCTCCATCAGCAGGACAGAGGGTCAGGAGAGGAGACAATGTGAGAAATATTGATGTTGCTTTTGCAGAATCAGAAAGAAATTAAGACAAGGAATTTTGACGGCTGTCTGCCTCTGTGTAGTGTAAATCAGTGGACTAACCATGAGACTGTTATCTGTTTGTTTGTAATGTTAATTACAGTTTAAATCTTAGGATTGTGGGGGGGAATCCATGATAAGATACAAAAACCAGACATCCTCTGGGGAGGATTTTAGGCACCTCGAGAAGTTGTAAATCTTGGAGTACCTAATCAATGGGGAAACAAGGGAGGGACCTTGCGGCCGGGATAGGGAATAAAAAGCCAAATGTTGTACCTGTCAGGTGTGCCTACTAGCTAGGACACCCGCTCTTGCAAGAACGCTTAATAAAAGTGCTTCACTGCAGAGTCTGACCTGAGTCTTTCTCGAGAAAGCTTGTTTTGTTTCTCACAACAAGACCCGCGAGTACCCAGCCTGCAGCCCTGTCTGACTTCAGGCAGAGCCCGCATACATTTTGTCGGACACCGTGTGCATTTCCTTCCCTTTCAAACAGCGCAGCCCCTCCCCATGCACCTCTATTGCCACCCACGCGTGCCCTACTTACACCGCAACTCTGATCAGCCCACCCTGCCCTGCCTTCCCTTGCACCATCATGCGTGTGTGGACTCGCTGGGCTCGACACGGCACGGCCTCCTCTACGCTCCATGTGTGCGGAGGATGGAGGGGAGGGATAATTTTATTCGACCGGCCGGCGCGTGATACAGGCCCGCTGGCGGGTCCCCTCCATCCCAGCGAGACTTCGTGCCGCGGCAAGCAAGGGGGGCGGGGCTGCAACCCGGGGAAGTCACTGCCGTGGCCGCGCTCAGCGTCACCGCGATGCCGGAGCGCGGGAAACCAACCCGGGGGCGTCACCACGACGTCACCATCTGGGCGGGGCTTCGGGCCACATCAGAAGTCGGACGGTTGCCCTGCAGCGGTTGCCAAAGCGACGGCAGCCCGACCATAGCGGCGGGGGGCACCGCGCCGGTCGGCACCTTCCCCAACCTCATGGCCGAGAGGATGCTGCTGTGCCGGCGGGGCGAGTACGACAAGGCTTCAGTAACGTGAGGGCGCCCGGGGGGGGGGGGGGGGGGCGGGGGGACTGAGGGCGGCGGGAGGGGCCTCGCGGGCACCGAGGTGGTCCGGAAGCGGGAGGTGGCACTCGGAGGTGGCGGTCACGACGGGATGTGCACAGCAGTGGCACTCGGTTCTCGTGCGGATGGCTCGCAGAGGTGGCAGTGGAAAAGGAAGGGGCATGTGGCGGAACGTGGCACCCACGGCAATGGCGGCTGGCAGCGGGGGAGGGGGTGGTGGTATGAAGAGCAGTGTCCCCAAGGGCATTCGGAGGCCGTGGCATGAGGGGGGATGGCACAGGCAGGGCGGCGTGAAGAGATGCAGCTCCTGTCTGGTGTGGAAAGCTGCAGCAGAGGGAATGCATGAACATTAAGAGAACATTTTTCTCAGTGAAGATGTGTGTTTACTCACATCCATTGCTGGTCTTGGGCCAGTCGGGAACAGGGGCGACGCACTGAAACACACTAAACCCACTCAGGATTGCTGAACGGGGAGCATTGCCATGAGCAAATGCTGCTCTGCTATATGCAAGCCCCCAATTTATTGTCAAAGTTTCAGTTTACTTTGAACATCGTGAGGTCCTTGGCCTTTCCTGCCTCCTGCAGGACTGCATTCCATGAGCTAAGCCAGAAATTATGAAAACAGCGCTCCATTGCAAGAGTCAACAGTTTCACTGGTCTTATGCAATGTAAACTGAGAGAAAGTTGGGATCTCAGGAAGGCCAGTCTCAGGTAGCAAGAGATTATCCAAACTTTAAATAGAATGGTGAGAATGGTAGGGGTTGGAAGGGACCTTTAGAGATCATCTAGTCCAACCCCCTTGTTGTGGTTTGGCCCAGCTAGCACAGCAGCACCATGACAATCTCTCGCTCAGTGCCCCCATTCATCCCCACCCTCGTTAGGATGGCAGAGGACCCAGCAAAATGGGAGTAAAAAGATAAGCAAGGTTGTTGTGGATTGAGACAAGGGCAGGGAGGGCTCGCTGCCAATTACGGTTCTGGGCAAAACAGACTCCAGTACTCGACTTAGAGAGGAAAGTAGGAAAGTTTATTCTACAAGAAACAGAACGGAATAAAAGCAAAAAGGGAGTAGGATGATGAGAAAATTACAACCAGCACTTTAAGATCTCCCTCCTCCATCCCTCCTTTCTTCCCGGGCCGAGCTCACTGCTCCCGATATCTCTACCCCCTCCCCCCTCAATGGCTCAGGGGGGCAGAGAATGGGGGATGTGGTCAGTCTCTCACAGATGGGCTCTGCCACTTCTGTCTTCTCAAGATGAGGACGACTCTTGGCATTCTTCCTCTGCTCCAACACGGGGTTCCTCCCCCGGAACACAGTCCTTAACGAACTTCTCTGGTGTGGGTTGCTCCCAACAGCTGCGGCTACTGCCGATACAGGTTCCCTCACACGAGACGCAGTCCTTGGTGAATATCTCTGGCGTGGATTCTTCACCGCGGTTGCAGTTACAGGATCCCTCTCTTGGGACAAGGCCTCTTCTGGGCATAAGTTTAATGAGCTGCTTTGTCGCGGGTTCCTCCCCACAGTTACAGCTGTGGATATTGGGTCCCTTCCTCGGGACATGGCCTCCTCCAGCCAAAATCACTGCCCCTGGCTCGGGGCCTTTAATGAAGTGAATCGCTGCCCCTGGTCTGGGGTCAGATTTAGCAAAATGAGTCACTGCCCCTGATGTGAGATCATTATCAAAATGAGTCTCTACTGCCGATGCACGGTCTTTAAAGAAATGAAAATAAATCTCAGCTTCACCAGTTCTCTCCATAGAATGCAGGGGAGTCTCTGCTCCAGCACACCTCCTCCTCTCTTTCATCACTGACCTTGGAGTCTGCATGGTTGTTTCTCTCACTCTTCCTACTCCTTGCACCACCACCAGCCAGAAGAAGGAAGAAGGGGCAGAAGAAGGAAGAAGATGGAGGAAGAAACCTCCCCTTCCGGCTTCTTCTTAAAAAGTGATCGTGGAAGCGTCTAATTGGCTCAGCCCCAGAAGTGGGTCTGGCTCTGAGCTGGGGAGAGTTGCGAGCAACTTCTTACAGGAGCCATCTTTACAGCCCCTTCCCCCTTACCAGAAAAGGCTATCATGTCAAACCATGACACCCCTGCAGAAGCAGGTTCACCTGCATCAGGTCGCACAGGAACGTGTCCAGGCAGGTTTTGCAGACTTCCAAGGAAGGAGACTCCACACCCTCCCTGGGTAGCCTGTGCCAGGACTCCCTCACCTCAACAGTAAAATAAGTTTTTCTTATGTTTAAATGGAACTTTTTGTGTTCCAGCTTCATCCCATTACCCCTTGTCCTGTTGCTAGTTGCAATAGAAATAAAGGATGCCCCAACCTCCTGACACCCATCATTTAGATATTTGTAAATGTTAATAAGATCTCCCCTCAGTCTCCTCTTCTCCAGACTAAACAGCCCCAGTTCCCGCAGCCTTTCCTCATATGAAAGATGATCCAGTCCCAGCTAACTAGAGTTATTATAATGCTAATACTTTCTGAAACAGGCATTAGAAGACTAAATGTTTCTGCAGCAACATGGATGCAGGTACTAGTGAAGTGCCTTCTGAGTGTGGGAAGCACATTGATCCCTACTGAGAGTATTTATGCACCTGCTTTTAATGTACTTCTGGCTCAAGCTTACACAAAACTTAAAGAAGGCAGAAGGGGAAGAGCAACCATGGAGAAACAAAGCCCACTTTGAAATTTCCTTACAGCCTGACTGTTCCTGTTGGGTGTTGCTGATCACCTATCAAAGGCTAATAAGTAACAGCACTGAGGTTGGAGCCAGGGTACATTTATCTACAGTATTTACTTTGGGTTTACCTGATGTTTAAGGTTCACATTTTTTTGATAATGGACACTTTCTCGATTGCCTAATTTTGGGGTGGTCCACTGAAGCTGTCCCTTGTTCCTTTGAGACACCAAGGCATGTTTCCCCTTGAAGTCAGTGCAGTAAATGTTCATTGCTTCTTTCAGCTGCAATTATGGGTTCTCAGTGGTAAAAATAATTTGTACAAAGGGGCCTAAAGATTAGCCCTGTAATTGCTGAGATTTAGAAATACCCTCCTGATGTTTCAGAAGCCCTGAATGTTACAATCTCTGCTTTTCTGTGGGCAACTAGACTTCCCTTTCCCACAGCCTTATGTCTTCCCACCACACTAACCAGGAAGCCCCTCCCCCCAAACAGTACAAGACACTAGGGCAGAACTAATTCTTGCTCTTACTATAAAGCCCCTTCCTGGTTTTGGAAGCAAGGGAACATAACAGGCAAAATTTCAGCTACTCATGACCAAAACAGTTGGTAAGACAATTGCTTTTTGCTTTTATTTAAAAAATAAGTTGGTTTATATGGAGTGTAAAGAGAATTCTGCAAATTCTAGTGTTTGCCACTAATCTCCCGCAACTTTATTTCTTCTCGCTGTAGAGGAAAAAAGCAAATCAGAATCTCCAGATCAAACTGACTAAGGATCAAAAATGGACAAAGAAACAGGAGACTGTGAGGAACCCAAAACAAGAGTGACAGCTTTTTGGAGAGCTTTATGCTGACAAGGCCTACCTAGAAAAGTTGTTCAAGGACGAAGTTCTTTTCTCCATTGTATTTAATGTTCCCTCTAAGCAGGTTATTTTTGTTTATTCTCCTTTTATAACCCTCTGATGACTCTTACTCATTTGTATCAGAGCTGACGTAGCCCACAGTGCTTGCAGAGGTCGTGAGAGAGGCAGGTAGATGGACAGTACAGGGAATGTCTGAACATATTTCCTTCCCTAATAAATGAATCATAGAATCATAGAATGGTAGGGGTAGGAAGGGACCTTTAGAGATCATCTAGTCCAACCCCCTGCAGAAGCAGGTTCACCTGCATCAGGTTGCACATGAATGTGTCCAGGTGGGTTTTGCAGACCTCCAAGGAAGGAGACTCCACACCCTCCCTGGGCAGCCTGTGCCAGGACTCCCTCACCTCAACAGTAAAATAGTTTTTTCTTATGTTTAAATGGAACTTTTTGTGTTCCAGCTTCATCCCATTACCCCTTGTCCTGTTGCTAGTTGCAATAGAAATAAAGGGATGCCCCAACCTCCTGACACCCATCATTTAGATATTTGTAAATATTAATGAGATCCCCCCTCAGTCTCCTCTTCTCCAGACTAAACAGCCCCAGTTCCCGCAGCCTTTCCTCAAATGAAAGATGTTCCAGTCCCCTGATCATCTTGGTGGCCCTGCACTGGACTCTCTCCAGTAGTTCTCTGTCTCTCTTGAGCTGAGGAGCCCAGAACTGGACACAGGACTCCAGATGAGGCCTCACCAGGGCAGAGTAGAGGGGGAGCAGAACCTCTCTTGACCTGCTGCCCACACTCTTCTTGATGCATCCCAGGATGCCCTTGGCTTTCTTGGCCACGAGGGCACATTGCTGGCTCATGGTTAGCTTATTGTCAACCAGCACTCCCAGGTCTCTCTGCGGAGCTATTCTCCAGCAGGTCGACCCCCAGCCTGTACTGGTGCATGGGGTTGTTCCTCCCCAGGTGCAGGACTCTGCACTTGTCCTTGTTGAACCTCAAGAGGTTCCTCCTCTGCTCTCCCCTCATCTAGCCAGCCAGTTATGCACTCATGGACGGCTATCAGATTGGTCAAACAGGATTTCCCCTTGGTGAAGCCATGTTGACTTCCCCTGATAACCATCTCTTCCTTCATGTTTAGTGAGTACATTCAGGATTAGTTGTTCCCTCACCTTTCCAGGGACGGAGGTGAGGCTGACCAGCCTGTAGTTTCCTGGGTCATCCTTCCTGCCCTTTTTGAAGACTGGCGTGACATTGGCCTTTCTCCAGTCCTCAGGCACCTCACTTGTCCTCCATCATTGTTCAGAAATGATGGAGAGTGACTTAGCAACCACATCAGCCATCTCCCTCAGCATTGTGGGATGCATCCCATCAGGACCCATTGACTTATGAGCCTTAAGCTTGGCCAACAAGTCTTCAACCTCTTCCACCCAGGGCAAGTCCTCTGCTGTAATGACCATCCTACTATCCTTGTTGGACTGGGCTTCCGAGGGCTGGCCTTGGCCGTGAAGACTGAAGCAAAGAAGGCATTCAGTACTTCGGCCTTCTCTGCATCCTCTGTCACCGGGGCACCCTCTGTATTCAGCAGCGGGCCCACATTCCCCCTAATCTTCCTTTTGCTGCTGATGTCCCTGAAAAACACCTTATTACTTTCCTCAACTTTCTTGGCCAGGTTTAATTCTAGAAGGACTCTAGCCTTCCTGATTGCACCCCTGCAAGCTCTGGCAAATTCCTATACTCTTCCCAAGAAGTCAGGCCCTGTTTCCACCTCTCATAGATGGCTACTTTCTGCCTGAGTTGTTCCAGCAGATCCTTGCTCATCCATGGAGGCCTTCTGCCTCCTTTTCCTGCTTTTCTACTTGTCAGAGACCAGCTCTTTCCAGGACGATGAAGGACAGGCGGACCACTGCTCTTTGAGCAAGTGACAGTTTATTGCTTCTTCTTATGCTCTTTTTATAGTCAGTACATATCGCAAAGGTCATCAGTATAGGTTAACAAACAATATGAGTACGTATATTTTCTATATGCTACAAATCAATCAAATGTTATCTACAAAATTTATGGTACTGTTTACTACATTTTTGTGATATATGTTCCGTGACTACAAGACATCTGGTGTCGTTATCATTGTTGTGTATACAGGATGTTTTTGCTTAAGTTAGGGGCTTTGTTCAAGGAGCCAACCCTTTCAGGCAGGCTTCCTTAGAAAAGATTAACCCTTACCAGGCAAATCCTTTCGAGGGCCATTCTACCCTTTCAGGCAGATTGGTCTCATCATTTCACCCTTTTTTCTTTTTATTCAGTATGTATTGTAGCGGGAACGTGTTGTGTAGCCATTAATTGTAATTTTTTAGTTTTTATACTCGTTTGTTTTATCATATCATACATTAAACGAAATATGCAAGGTAATACCACAACTAGGACAATTATGCATAAAGTTGCTCCTATAAGGCAATAGATTCCTTTATAAAATGAGGATAGTGATGGAAAAGAAGCCTTTAAAACACTAACAAAATCATGAGCACGTTGGGCGAGAGGTAACTGCAATTTTTCTATATTTTGTAAAGAGAGAATTTCTCCATGCAGTAGTTTTAAGTTAATTGAAGAGTTGGCATTATTCCATATTATGCTAAGCCAATAAGCAAAGATCTGTAATGATGACCAATAGTCAAAATCATGTTGTTGTCGTCGAGGTTGTCGTGGTATCAACATCAGGCGTTGAAACCTCTTTCGGAGCTTGCCTATTTTCGTTTTTGGCATGTCGAACACAGCGTTCCGGAATCCACCGAGGTACAGGCTCATCTGTTGGGAAAATACAAACATACCCTCTACCCCATAATAGAACCGGGTCAGGGCCTCTCGTGGATCCATCAATAGGATCTTTCCATAATACTACAGGTTTTTGCTGAGCTGGGGATTGCCAATGATGATCAGCAGCCGAAAGGCCAGCTGCATCGAGAGTAAAAAAGTTTAAAACAAAAAGAGCATGATTTAACAAAGACAAAGGAGTGTCCTTAATCCCCCATGTCCCCGTTTTTAATTTCTTTAATTGTGTCTTCAGAGTAAGGTTAAAGCGTTCAATCATGCCTTGACCCTGTGGATTATAAGGAATCCCTGTTTTATGTGTTATAGAAAAATGAGCACAAAATTTTGCAAATTTAGCACTAGTATATGCTGGGCCATTATCTGTCTTGATAGTCTTCGGTATACCTAAAATTGAAAAGCAGTGTAACAAATGTGAAATTACTTGTGCGGTTGATTCTCCAGACAAAGGAGTGGCTACTGCAAAATGAGAAAAGGTATCAAGGGTTACATGGATATAAGAGAGGCGGCCAAAAGAAGGATAATGAGTAACATCCATCTGCCAGAGATCATTAGGTAAAAGACCTCGAGGATTAACTCCATAATGAGGAATTGGTAAAAAAGAAACACACGAAGAACATGTTCGAACAATTTCTCTAGCTTGTTCTCGAGAGATATGGCACATACGTTGTAGAGTAGCTGCAGGTAAGTGATGCAGAGAGTGCAAACGCTGGGCTTCTGCAACAGTAGCAACAGTAAAACGAGTTAACAAATCAGCCTGATTGTTGCCGTGACTCAAAGGTCCAGGTAATTTAGAGTGACTACGAATGTGTCCTACAAAAAGAGGTGCATCTCTTATTATTAAGAGAGATTGAATCAGACCAAAATATCGTTGTATAAAAGAAACTTTAGAAGCTATGACAGGAACTGTTTCTAAAAATTGTAATGAAGTGACAATGTAACGACTGTCAGAATAGATATTCAAAGGCTCAGAAAATTTCAACAGTGCTTGATAAATTGCATATAATTCAGTCATTTGTGCAGAAACATTCTCTAATTTCCAAACATATTGGTCTGTAGGAGTATACAAAACTGCTTGTCCATTAGATGATCCATCTGTAAAAACAGTCAATGCTCCTGTTATAGGAGCTCCTTTAACGACTCTAGGAAAAGCTAAAGAATGATATGTGGCAAAACTAAGAATTTTATCAGAAGGGAACTTTTGTGTTATTTCTCCAGGAAAAGCAGCTAAGGCTACAGCAAAATCGTCTACAGTGGCCATCAGCCAAGTAATTTGAGCAGGTGTGTATGGAATTCCAATTACTGCCGGTTCTTTCCCAAGATGAGTAATACATAACTTTCGTCCTTGTTTAATTCGTTCTGCTATCTTTTGAGGATATGAAACAAGAACTCCTTTTGCAGAGTGAGATCCATGTACCCAACACAGAACACCGTCTTGATACAAGACTCCTGTAGGAGTCATTACTGTAGGCAAGATATATAAAGAGAAAGACTTTGTTATGTCTGCATATTGTAATTGAGCATTTTCTATAGCTTTTTCAACCAATCGAAGAGCTTGTTTTCCCTCTTGTGTTAACTTGCGAGGAGAGGTAGGATCAGGGTTTCCCTCAAGTATTTTAAAAAGAGGATGTAAATCGGCTGTTGTTAACTTAAGAAAAGATCTGAGCCAATTAATGTCTCCCAAAAGTTTTTGAAAATCATTCAAGGTTGTTAAAGAATTTGTTCGTATGGCAATTTTTTGTGGCATAAAAGATTTAGGATATAGTTGAAACCCCAAATATTGAAAAGGATATGATTTCTGTACCTTTTCTTGTGCTATTTTCAAACCATGTTTAGTTAACATCTGTTCAATATGAGCATAAGCATGTTGCAACTTATCGATAGATGAGGCTGCTAAAAGAATGTCATCCATATAATGGATACAAAGAACATCAGGAAATTGTTGTCTAGTTGCTTTTATACTTTCATGAACAAATTTTTGACAAAGAGTAGGACTATTAGCCATTCCTTGAGGCAATACTTTCCATTGATAGCGTTCCATAGGCTCACTAAAATTTATGGATGGAATGCTAAAAGCAAATCGACATTTGTCATCTGGATGTAAGGGGATAGTGTAAAAACAATCTTTTAAGTCAATAATTATTTTTTCAAAATTCTGAGGAATGGCAATAGGACTGGGTAGACCAGATTGTAACGCTCCCATGGTACACATTGTTTTATTGACTTCTCTCAAGTCTTGGAGAAGTCGCCATTTCCCCGACTTCTTTTTTACAACGAAAATAGGTGAGTTCCATGGTGATGTGGAAGGTTCTATATGACCTAATTGTAATTGTTCAGCTACTAATTGACGAGCAGCTTGCAACTTTTCTTTAGTTAGAGGCCATTGATCAACCCAAACAGGTTGATCTGATTTCCAACAGATTTTATCTGCATACATAGTTACTGATAAATTTATCAGATTAACTGCTAGGCGTATAGAGGTATGCACCCATTTGTGTCAAGATATCTCGGCCCCAGAGGTTAAGAGGTAAGCTTTCTAGTACATATGGTTGAATGGTACCAGAGTGTCCCTCTTTGTCTGTCCAACTTAACAACTTACAGCATTGAAGAGGCAAATTTGCAACTCCAATTCCTTTTAGATCAGCTGAAGCATGCTGTAAAGGCCATTCTTTTGGCCATTGTTTTAAAGTCATTACCGATACATCTGCTCCGGTGTCCAAGAGTCCTGTAAAATTTCTACCATCAATTGTTAACTGAAGTTCAGGTCTCTGATGATTGATGGGCTGTAAAAGATAAACGTCAGTAGATCCAAAACCGCCTGTTCCCCGAATGCGGGAATCAGCTTTTCCTATAGATGAAACATAAGGAATTAAAAGCAACTGTGCAATCTTTGTTCCTGCAGGTAGATTAAAGACAGAAATTTCAGATTGTAACATAACTTTTAACTCTCCTTCATAATCACAATCAATTAGTCCTGGTATAACTCGCAACCCTTTCATGCTCAGACTACTTCGACCCAATACTAAACCACATGTTCCAACGGGTAAAGGGCCGTATATTCCTGTTGGGATAGCTTGTGCCCCCATTTCAGGTGTTAATACGAAGTGGGAGGAGGAACACAGGTCCAATCCGGCACTGTGACTAGTGGCTCGGTGGAGTTGTGAAATGGATTGTTTAGCTGGTGCTCTGAGGTTTGCACCTGCACAGGATACATCCCCTGTTTGTTTGGGTGGGCCCGGGGCAAGCCCATTGAGAAGTTTCCCGGCTGTATCAAAGAATTGCCATTCTTATCATATTTAGATCGGCATTCATTAGCCCAATGATTACCCTTTTTGCATTTTGGGCATAAACCTGGATTTTTTCCATTATTACTTGGAATCTTTTTATTAGGACATTGACGTACTTGATGCCCCATTTGTCCGCAATGAAAACAGCTACCAGGAGGGCCTGCAACCCTTCTGTTTTTCTTAAATTGCATTGCAGCTAAAACTTGCTCAACAGGTTTGCCCTGTTGTGCTGCGGCAGTGACTATGCCTTGAATATATCCAGAGCTAACATCAGAACATAATCTGATATAATCATTTAACGTGGATTTATTTTTCCAAGGCCGTAATATGGATTGACAGATATTATTAGCATTTTCAAAAGCTAATTCCTTAACTAAAATCATAGCTGAATCGGTGTCTTGTATGAGCCTAGATGAAGTTTGTAACAAACGAGATACAAAATCATGATAAGGTTCGTCTGGTCCCTGTCGGACTTTAGTTAATTCTTCCCTAGACGTTCCATGTCTAGGTAGCCCTTTCCAGGCTTTCAAACCAATTTCTCGAATGGCATCGTATGTCGCAGCAGGATAAGTTAATTGTTGTGCCAGATCAACATGCGGTCCTGTGCCAGCTAACATTTCATGAGTAATTCCTTGTTGGCGAAAGTGTGGTTTTTGAGAATAATCATAACAGGAATCCATAAAATCTGTAAGCCATAACAAATATTCTCCTCCCGTTAAGGTAGCTTTAGCTAAGCCTTTCCAGTCCCATGGGGGAAGAACTTCAGCTGCAATTGTCTCTAAAATAGCGATAGTATATGGTGCAGTTGCACCATATTGAGCAGCATCTGTTTTCAATTCTTTAAGATTCTTAAATGGAATGGATGTATATGTAGCAATTCTAACATTGGCTTGAGTAGGGTGAGGAGCATATGTTATAGGATAAGCATGCAATATTTTTGAAAAACCCACTCACATCTTCACCTTGTTGTTTAGCTTGTAGCAATGATAACTGTAAGGGTGAGTGAGGTGATATTTGATGATATATGTCAGGAGGGGGCGGACGTCTACCAGCTTCTATTGCTGGTAAAACAACAGGTTCCTTTTTTAAAAGTGTTTGCTGTTTCTTCAATTTAAAAGGCGTATTAACAAACACTTGATCATCTTCATTATGATACTGAGTAGCTTCTTTTTCTAATTCAGCTTCCTCATCAGAGGATAATTCTTCAGATAATTCTATAGGTCTCAAGGCGCTCTTGCTTTGTTTTAACGGTCGGCATTTTTTACCTCCCGTATTTGAGTACATAAGAAAGGGATTTTTAAAATTAGATTCCTGAATATCTTTTTGTTCATTATTGATTATTGATGGATATTCAGGTGGAGCAGAGGGTTGTGAATCGGGATTAGTAAGAGCAGAAGGTTTTAAACCTGAATCCGCTGAACGAGATCGAGGACGTGTTTGTCGTTGCCATTTATCATATTCAGTATCACCTTGTAAACATTCTTTAATTAAAATCCATAAAGGAAAAGCATCTATAGGGATCTTATCAGGGCCGTTAGCAGCATAATAGCCTTTAATGTTTTCACCGACCCTATTCCATGTTTCTAAATTAATAGTGCCTTTATTCGGAAACCAAGGACACACAGTGTCTATAAATTCTAAAAATCCACCCACTTGCTTGGTGGTTACAGATATATTTCGACTTTTTAACAATGTCTTAACCATAGCTACAAACAGCTGTCTTTCCGTACTATGTACATGTCCCATATTTTAAATTGTAAATGCTGAATATGAGGGAGCCCTACCGTTGAGTCACGAGGTTCAGTCTGGACCCCCTTGCTTTCTAAGACACCTTATAGAAAGGGCTTAGGTGCGGCTGGATCCAGACTTAGTCTCAGACTTGGTCAACGGAAAATCTAAGACAAAAAAGGGATTTTTGTTTTTATTTTACTGAGATAAATTTCTACTTTCTTATATTTTACACCTTCCTAGTAGTTCTGCCCCCCTTTATTTCCCCTTTTCCTTACCGCGGTTCTGTTGATTCGGAGGCAGCTCACCCTAGTCAAAGGCAACCGAGTTTCCCGGGTTTCGGCACCATTTGTCAGAGACCAGCTCTTTCCAGGACGATGAAGGACAGGCGGACCACTGCTCTTTGAGCAAGTGACAGTTTATTGCTTCTTCTTATGCTCTTTTTATAGTCAGTACATATCGCAAAGGTCATCAGTATAGGTTAACAAACAATATGAGTACGTATATTTTCTATATGCTACAAATCAATCAAATGTTATCTACAAAATTTATGGTACTGTTTACTACATTTTTGTGATATATGTTCCGTGACTACAAGACATCTGGTGTCGTTATCATTGTTGTGTATACAGGATGTTTTTGCTTAAGTTAGGGGCTTTGTTCAAGGAGCCAACCCTTTCAGGCAGGCTTCCTTAGAAAAGATTAACCCTTACCAGGCAAATCCTTTCGAGGGCCATTCTACCCTTTCAGGCAGATTGGTCTCATCATCTACTTGTGGGGACACACTGATCCTAGGCTTGGAGGAAGGGGTACTTGAAGATTGACCATCTCTCTTGGGCACTTCTGCCTTCTAGGATCTTATCCTATGAGATATCTGTAAGCAGGTCTTTAAAGAGGCCAAAGTCGTCTCGCCTGAAATCCAGGGTCATGGTCCTGCTTTGTGTCCTGCCTCTTCCATACAGGATTTTGAACTCTACCATCTCATGGTTACTGCAGCTGAAGTTGCCTCCAACCTTCACATCCCCAACCAGACTCTCCTTATTTGTCAGCACCAGGTCCAGCATCACACCCCTCCTCCTTGTTTCCTCAATCACCTGTGACAGGAAGTTGTCGTCAACAATCTGTAGGAATTTCCTGGACTGTGTGCATTTAGCTGAGTGGCTTTGCCAGCAACTATCAGGGAGGTTGAAGTCCCCCATGAGGACCAGGGATTGTGACTGTGAGGTAGCTCTCAGCTGTTCGTGGAAGGCCTCATCCACTTCCTCCTCCTGATCAGGTGGCCTGTAGCAAACTCCTACAACAGTATCTACCTTACTACCTTACCCTGCCTCTTAATTTTTACCCATAAGCACTCAACCTGCCCCTCATCCCCACCTAGGCAGAGTTCAATACACATTAATTGCTCCTTCACATAGAGAGCAACTCCACCTCCTTGCCTTGTCAGCCCGTCCTTCCTGAACAATCCATAGCCCTCCATGTCTGTGCTCCAGTCATGGCAGCTGTCCCACCACGTCTCAGTGACTGCAATGAGGTCGTAGCCCCGCATCCACACCCACATCTCCAGTTCCTCCTGCTTATTCCCCAGGCTGCGTGCATTGGTGTAGAGGCAACGCAGGGGCTTACTCAAACACACAGGTTTCCCTGGATGGATGCAGGAGGATTCTCCCCAGTTTGGCTCTCCCTCAGGGTGGTCAGCCTTCTGCATCTCAACACGATGTGCAGATGAGGGGAACTTACCATTGCATTCCCTGCCCCGTTTCCCAGCTAGAGAGGACAGCTTGTTCTGTTTTGCTTCTCCCCCCATCCCCCAAGTCCTTTAGTTTAAAGCCCTCTTGATAAAATTCGCTAGCCTATTTCCAAATATTCCAGTGCCCTTATGGGAGAGGTGAATTCCATCCTGTCCTATCAAGTTATAGTCCCCAAAGAAGGATCCATTGTCATAAAATCCGAAATCTTCCCGCCAGCACCAGCCTCTTAGCCAGGAGTTCACTTGACTGTTTTTTGCATTGGTGACTTCTTTACCTCTGAACAGGACAGAAGAGAAAATAACCTGTGCCCCCCTACCCTTCACTTGCTCCCCCAAGGTTTTAAAATCCTTCTTAATTCTGGAGATAACGTGTCTTATGATATCATTCATATCCACATGGAACAAGAGTAAGGGATAGTAGCCTACATCCCTGATGAGCCGTGGCACTCTCTCAGCCACATCACATCTTGGCTCCTGGCTGGCAGCACACCTCTTGTGACTCCTTATCCGATCAACAGATGGGTCTCTCAGTGTCTCTTAGCAATGAGTCACCCACAACAAGCACCCGTAGCTTCTTTCCACAGTGCCCATTACCTGTTGCTGGTGGAGCAGCTGATAGTGAATTGTTTGCTGGGATTTCCCCTTCGGGAGCTTGATCATCGAAGTCACCCATTGCCAGTGCCTCATACTTATTTGTAGTTGGCACTCCGGAAGGAGGGTTATGAGGACGAGTCATTCTTTTTTTTTTTTTTTCTTACCAGGGTCCAAGGCATATCGGATTCACTGGAGGCTTGTACCTTACTGTGGAAGCCTCTGTCCATCTCCACCTCTGCCCCTCTTATACTACAGAGTCTACTAACAGTTTCCTGCTGCTCTTTCACCAGGTGCTGCAGCTCTTAAACTTGAGGGCACCTATGACATACTTACCTCAGCAGCAGATGTGCCTAAACATCCTAAACACTCCCTGCACTCCACCTGCATTGAAGCATCCTTGCTGACCATCTCTGTCTGGGTGGATGTGTCAATCTTCACCAGGGTTTTCTCCATCTGAGCCTTGGCTTCAGTCCTCAGGCAAGGGTCCACCATCTTGTTAGCTTAAGGCAGGAGCACTTCTCCGACTTGCAGCTCTCTGTGTGGGCTGTGGGATTGTTCCCTGCACAAACAGACATGCCACATCGTGGTCACTCGCGCTCCCTGGGGAATGTTTGAATCCCTCACGGTTGCTGTGGCTCCACCTCCCGGCAAGACCGTCCCCCTCGCGAGAGCTGCCTGGTCCTGGCGGCTCTCCTCGCTTCTCCTACACTCCCCATGCTCCAGGAACCCCTGGATTACCTCAATCAGCCGCAAAGCCACGAGCCTTGCCTCTGCCGTGTGTCCTGCTGATAAAAAAAAAAAAAAAGGCAGGCTTTTGTAACAAACAATAAATCCACTCCAAGTAATCTGTGCTGATGAAATCAAAAGCAGAAACAGTATCATTACAAATTACTTTTGTCATGGAGATAAATTCTACTAACACTTGCAAGTGCAGAGCATGGCTCCTAAGGCTCTCTCTCTGTTGTGGTTTCCTTAGAAATGCTGTTAAGATCAAGATGCAGGATTCAGGGAAGTATCATATTTCAGAACTAAGCAGAAAGATGATTCCCCTTTAATATTTTTTTTTTCCTAGGGAACACTTTACACAGTAATAGACAAGTAATGAAGAATTTAGTCTACCTAGAGGTTTTATGGTATTACTAGCATTAATAATATATGTGGGCTATCTGGTTTCCAGGCATGTAAAAGCCCTCTCAGTGTCCATCTTACAGCCTAATCCACAACACTTTCCAAAGGGCCATTTGGGTACCCTTGTTCTGCCCAGGAGGCGCCAAGTCTTCAGGCCCCTTCTTGGCTTGTGGCAACAGCCAAGGTAGCAACTACAGGGACTGAGAACATCAACTCGAGCTCTCTGAAACAGGCAGAATGGGAAAAAGCAAGGAAGTTTTCCATAGCTTCCCTCCTAATCACATCAGTTCTGAGGAGCACTGAGGACTTTTGCTTTCTAAGCCTATCTATCAGAGCAGGAAAACATTCACGAGCAGTCCCTGTGGAACTGCAGCTCTATCCGTCATGCACATTAATACGCTCTTGGGTTCTACCATCTTTTTTTTTTTCTTTTTTTTTTTTTAGATTTCATGGTGTCATGGTTTAGCAAGGAGCAGCTTTTGCTTGGTAACAGGGACAGCAGGTTGCAGTGAAGACCTGGTAAAGAGTTTTTGGACTCTCCCCCAGCTCCTGGGTTCAGACCCAACTCTGACCCAGCTGGGCCAATCTGGCGCCTCTGCAATCACTATTTAGGGGACGGGAATTTGAAATGCTGGTAGGAGGTGTAAGAATGATACAAAATGGAGGTGACCATGCAGATCCTACAGTCAGAGAAGGAGGAAGGAAGGAGGAGCACCCGACCAGAGACCCCTCTGCAAGCCATGGTGAGAATGCAGGCTGTACCCCTGCAACCCATGCAGGGTCATGGCAGGACTGAGAGCCACCAGCAGCTCTGTGTGAGTGCACCCGGACAAGCGAGGGACTGTGTGGGGAGGCGGCCATGGCGCAGGCCGTGCTGGAGAGCCTGCACGCCTCAGAGCAGCCCCACATGAGAGGCAGAGAGGAGCTGCAGCTTTTGGGATAAATGCACGTTGGAGCAGCCCGTGCAGGGCTGCCATGTGTGTGAGGTATCCCATGGATTTGCAGGGAGAACTGGTGGGGAGCCCACCTGCCCTGAGGAGAGGCAAATGGCAGAAACTATCAGGAACAGACTGGTTGAAACCCCCACTCCCTGCCCCCCTGGGCCGTTCATGGGGGGAGGATGTAAAAACATGGGGATCAGGGCTCTGAGCCCAGGAAGAGGGGAGGAGTGGGGAGAAGGTGGTCTTAAAGGACTGGTCGGACTCTTCATTGTTGTACCACTCTGTGTTGCTTTATGTTGGTTATGTTTTGGGGTTTTCTGGTTATGCTTTAGTTAGTGTTGCATTATTTTCTGTTTTCTTCCCCAAGCTGAGTAGCCTGGTCTGTTTTGTCCTGGATCTTAAGGGGCAATTAAGCTGTCCCTGCCCTTTGGCAATCCTGGGGTCTTTGGTACTTGAGGCTAATGGTGGTCTTTTGTTCCCTGATGGGCCTAAACCATGACAGATGGAGAGCAGCACAAAGCAGGGAATCAAAGCAGATCTGGTTTTGGGTGGCATTTCCTACCTGGACACAGGCAGTGAATTCTGGCAGCAGCATATGCTCGCCTGTGCCTGTGTGAGAATGCGCAAGTTCAGGCAGAAAAGGTGGACCCGGGACAAGAAACAAAAACCAGCAGATGTTGGCAGATATATTGAAAAGAGTATGGAGGACATTGATATATGTAGGTGTCCTGGCTGGAAAGAGTAAGAAAACGATGATTGGCACGTGTAAGAAACTATGAACTAAGGTATTGTTTATTGAGATTTATGTTAAGCTCAATGTAAAGGTTAGACAACAAAAGACAGGAAAATTGCTTATGCGAACAGCTGCCGGACATCACTTGTGTGAGATAAGATAACCGTAATTGCCTTCACATACCAATACCACCTGTGCAAGCAGAAGAGATACTGCTCAAAGATAACTACAGGATGTTCTGAGGAACAAAGGAGGAAGACTCCTTACTCAACAACCACCGGAAGGCAGAAAACGACCCCCTTCACAGCAACTGAAGCATGCGCAGAGTACCTACAGTGCTTCACGGCCACGGACTAAAATGTATAAAAAAGGGACTGTTTGAACTGATCAGCACGGCAGTTGGCTGAGCGCAGACTCCCCTGCCGTCCAGCGCTGTCTTTGCTCATATTCTACTTGCTACAATTAATAAAATTATAATTGGATTATGATCCATTGTGGTCTCAGTTTATGACAATTTCTTGGTGCCGTGACTCGGATAAGGAACGGTGAGCTTCAGTCCTCCGGGGAGGCGCCCCGTGGCAATCCGCGGCCCCGCGACTGACAGCCTACCTCAGCCTTACCGACGAACCCAAATTCTAGAATAATGAGCAAAGGAGAAACCGGTAAAATCCCATAAAAATTCTGTGCACGGGAGTCCAGACGAAGACGCAGGGACGCGTAAGTATATTGCGAATTGGTTCGCGGGTTTTTCCGTTCGGGCGGGATTGGATTTCCTGGATTATAGTGACTGAGAGGTTCGATACACTGAACCAAGCGAGTATGGACCCTTAATTACTGTGTTTCCCATCTCCCGCGAGGGACTGGGCCAGGAACAAGGGGAGTGAGTGAGTGTGTGTTTGTGGATAATCCAGAAGATGGGGGCGAAGGGCAGCAAGCCTTCGACTCCCATGGGAAGGGTACCCACTGTACCTAAGAATACCCCTCTGGCATATATCTTAGATAATTGGAGATATTTCCCTGGAACCCTAGGGAAAGATAAGCAAAAAATGATAGAATATTGTACTAAGATATGGGGAGGGAAGAAGATTTCTAAAAATGTCTTTTGGCCAGTCTATGGGTCAGAAGAAGATTGGATAAGACAACAATTAAGCCTCTGGGTTAATAATAAAAAACCCCTTAACCCGGAAGAAAGTCAATATGCGGAAGTGTGGTTAAAAAGACCGGGGGCTAGACTTTACCTCCTGCTCCCACAGCCCCTCCAGAGGTCCCCAGGGCGTCCACTCCCCCACCGGAGTTGTAACGAGAGTCTCCCCCTCCTCCTTTTGGGACCAAACCTTTATACTCGGGATGAAATGCAATCTATCCTTGGTCAATTATTTACTACCGAGGAAAGAGACATGATTAAGACGAGCAGGAATGAGATTGTGGGATGCTCAACATGCCCAGGGACCTAAAGCAAATATTAAATGGCCACTCCAAAGACCTAATTGGGATAATCAGGATCCGGTGCATAGAACTCATATGCAGGACCTGAGAACTATAGTAATTCAGGGAATTAGAGAAGCAGTACCCCGTGGCCAGAATATCAATAAAGCATTTAATAAAATGCAAAAGAAAGATGAAAGCCCTACTGAGTGGCTGGAACGACTGAGGAAAGCCCTTCAGCTGTATTCTGGGGTAAATCCAGACGACCCTTTAGGGCAAGCGCTCCTCAAAACTCAGTTTGTGGCAAAATCATGGGAAGATATCAGAAAGAAGGTTGAAAAGTTAGAAGACTGGCAGAGTAGAGGGTTAGATGAATTATTGAGGGAAGCTCAGAAAGTCTATGTAAGGCGAGAAGAAGAGAGCAGCAAGCGACAAGTAAAAATGATGGTAGCAGCGGTCAGAGAGGATCGCAAAGAGCGGAATGGTGAACACAGATCTGCTGGAACGAAACAAGGGAACGTAGTAGTAAAGAAGGAACAGAGATGTTGTTTTTATTGTGGAAAGAAGGGACATATAAAGAAGAATTGCAGAGAAAGGATCAGGGATGAGGAAATATCGAAAGCGGAATAGGAGAGTCAGGGGCTCTATATTTTAGGGGACCGGAGTCATCATGAGCCCTTGATAAAATTAAAAATGGGTCCCCATAAACAAGAGTTCACCTTTTTAGTAGACACTGTGGCTGAGAAATCGACTATTAGGCAAATACCTGAGGGATGTAAAGTTTCCCCTGAAAAAGTACAAGTAATTGGGGCAAAAGGAGAACCCTTTAAAGTAAGTAAAATCAAAAATGTGGTATTCGAAACTGAAAATAAATTTGGAATGGGTGAACTCTTGCTCGTCCCTGAAGCAGAATTTAATCTGCTAGGACGAGATTTAATTGTTGAATTGCAATTAGAAATTAAAGTAAAAGAATCAAGAGCTAACAGTGTCTGCTTATCCTTTGACCGTGGATGATCAAAAACAAATTAACCCCGATGTCTGGTACTCTCCGGACACAATTAGTAGATTGGAAATCCCACCGATTAAAATCCAAATTTCTGAACCCCACATACCTGTGAGGGTAAAGCAATATCCCATATCCCTAGAAGGACGGAGAGGATTAAAATCAGAAATTGATCGATTATTAACACAAGGAATTTTAGAGCCTTGTATGTCACCCTTTAACACCCCGATTCTGCCTGTAAAGAAACCTAATGGGAAATATCGGCTCGTACATGATTTAAGGGAAATAAACAAAAGAACTATCACCCGGTTCCCTGTAGTAGCAAATCCATACATACTGCTAAGCAAGCTAGGACCCCATAACTCCTGGTATAGTGTGGTTGATTTAAAGGATGCCTTTTGGGCCTGTCCACTGGCAGAAGAATGCCATGATTATTTTGCCTTTGAATGGGAAGACATAGAAACAGGCCGTAGACAGCAATTGAGATGGACCGTGCTCCCCCAAGGGTTCACTGAGTCCCCTAATCTGTTTGGACAGGCCCTGGAAGAGCTCTTAAAGGAATACCAGGCACAAACGGGAAACGTGCTGTTACAATATGTAGATGATCTGCTCATAGCAGGGAATAATAAGGAAGATGTAAGAAAAGAAAGCATTCGACTCCTAAACTTTCTTGCACAAAAGGGACTACGGGTATCACGAGAAAAGTTACAATTTGTGGAGGAAAAAGTGAAATATTTGGGACATTATTTGTTTAACAGAAAAAAGATATTGGATCCAGAGCGCATTAAAGGGATTCTGGAATTATCTATGCCTGTCACTAAGAGGCAAATTCGGCAGGCATTAGGGCTATTTGGGTATTGTAGGCAATGGATAGAGAACTATAGCTTTAAAGTTAAATTCTTATATGAACAACTGTCTAAAGACAGAATACCCAAATGGACCCCTCAGGATCAAGAGCAGTTTGCCAGTCTCAAAAGGGAGCTAAGTCAAGCACCAGTTTTAAGCCTACCAGATTTAAAGTGGCCATTCCATTTATTTGTTAACATACATGAAGGGACGGCATTCGGAGTATTAACTCAGGAATGGGCCGGACAAAAGAAACCGGTGGCATACCTATCAAAGCTGTTAGATCCTGTGAGCAGGGGTTGGCCGAGCTGCTTACAAATCATTGTTGCTGCTGCCTTATTACTTGAAGAAACAAATCGCATTATCTTTAATGGAGAAGTTGTCTTATATGCGCCTCATAACATCAGGGGAGTGTTACAACAAAAAGCAGAGAAATGGCTTACAGATAGCCGATTATTAAAGTATGAGGGGATACTTATAGAATCCCCTAAACTATCTTTAAAAAAAAAAAAACAACAAAACTATTGGGGCAGTTAATCCTGCTGAATTTTTGTACCCAGGAGAAGATAATGAACTGTTACACAATTGTTTTCAAACAATTGAACAGGGCCAAGTACATATTGCCAGATGGGAGAGAAGTTTTGCCAAAGGGCATAGCACTTGAAATATTTTCAAAAATACATAGTAAAACACACTGGGGAACCCAGGCGTTAGTTGATCATTTCAATCGACAATTTGCGTGTATAGGTGTATATAACATAGCAAAAACGGTCACAGCAGCCTGCGAGACCTGTCAAAAGGTTAATCGAAATAACATGAGACAAAAACCCCTTGGAGGACGTTCCCCAGCATACAGACCCTTCTCACACATACAAGTGGATTTTACTGAACTACCTAGGGTAGGGCGTTATAAATATTTATTAGTAATGGTGGATCATTTAACACATTATGTTGAGGCTTTTCCTACCTCCAAGGCAACTGCTAACCAAGTTACTAAGATATTACTTGAACACATTATACCTCGATATGGAGTACCTGATGTAATTGATTCGGACAGAGGAACACACTTTGTGTCAAAAATTGTTAGAGATCTAACAGAAAACTTGGATATTAAGTGGGAATACCATACACCATGGCATCCACAAAGTTCGGGAAAGGTTGAAAGGATGAATGGAGAAATCAAAACTACTTTGACTAAATTGATGATAGAAACCAAATTATCATGGATTAAGTGCCTACCTATGGCACTATTAATTCTCAGAACCAGGCCCCGAGCAGATATAGGAATATCAGCGTTTGAAATAGTGTATGGAATGCCCTACAGAATTGAAAGTCCACAAACAAATGTTTTAATTCGAGATCGTGTGATTAATGAATATGTTTCACAATTAGCAGAGCATCGTAACAAGCTTTGGGAACGTGGACTGATTGTACAACGACCCCCGTTGGATTTAAAAATTCACAATGTTAAACCTGGAGATTGGATATTGATTAAAGTGTGGAAGGAAGAAACTCTAAAACCCAATTGGGAGGGACCTTATCTTGTTTTGCTTACAACAGAAACAGCTGTCCGGACTGCTGAGCGTGGATGGACTCATGCCAGTCGCATTAAAGGTCCAGTGATGAGACCCCACTGGAAAGTAATCAGTACTCCAGGTGACACCAAGATAACCCTGAAAAGATAACGTAATGACAAAGACTTTATTTGATTATTTAAGACTTTATTTGATTATTTTGTTGTGTTACCTTTCGGTATAAAGTGTGTATTGTTGTTTACATTTGCAATAATTATTTCTTTGTTTATCTATTATATATGGAAGCGTACAAAGTGTGCTGAAGTAAATTACTAAACTTATGCAACTATAAAATATTGAATATAGAGGATATACTGATGTAAATAATATATGCACTCAGAGTATATGAATTGGGCTTAATGATTTGAATTATAATCTTTGAACTGTAATCGTTATCCATTTACTTGTTTTAGGAGTAAGGTATGCCAGGATAAATGGTGGACCCACTGTGAATGTGAATACCCTCCAATAGGAGTTTGCACACAGTGTTGATGAATCCAAAGAACTCTCACTGAGTGGAAATTAAAACAATTAGAGTCTAAACAAGAAATTACTCAAAAATCCCATGAGTGGTGGGAAATCTTTGCCAAAGGAATAAACTCTCAATATTATTGTTACCATTTCAACGAATCAGTCCCCTTTGTAGCTGAAATCCTGGCTATAAAGTGCAGAAGGGAAGTGCTAACTGTGTCTTGCTTTGTCCCATTAGTTAAAGCTGGGAAGCCTATGTAAACAGGCAGAAAGCCCGAAACAGCTGTTCTCCTGAAGAGTTCCCTTGCTGCCGAGAAGATGGTACACCCCGTGGCTCGAAGCAACCGAGTCAACGGGCGAGGCAGAGGAGGAACAAACTGTGGAGAAAAGAACCAGAACAGTGGGACACAAAAGCAGCAATGGTCAAACTTCCCCAGGACTGGTAAAAACATACTTAAATTAGCAAAATTGATAAATACCCTTTCTCTTGGTATACCGTTAGTGTTGTTCTTAGTAATAATCCAAGTAAATGGGAACCCCCATGAGCCAATGCTCTGGAAATTATATAACTTACAAGAAAGTAAACTTATACAAAGTCGAAATAGTATAGAAGAAAATTGGAATTTTACAGTGACTGAATTCATACGGGGATGTCTTGAAGGAAGTGCCGGAGTTTGTAAAGCATGGTATATATGTCCAGCCTCAAACCCTGGAAAGAGCTATTGTAATTACCCGGGACATTATTATTGTGGATATTGGGGTTGTGAGACAATAGCTTCAGAGTGGAAAACAACAGGAGATAAATATGAAAATTGGTTTAACGTTTCACCCTGGCTAACCACTTTATTGTCTGCTTTAGCAGGACCACTTATTATGTTGATTCTGGGGCTTATATTTGGACCATGCATATTACGCTATATTTTACATTTTATTAAGGAGCGGTTTGACATAGCTAAACTACTCATTCTAACTACGAGGCCTGAGACAAATTATAAAAGCATATCTACTAATGAAGATGAAGATGATGAAGATTGTTGTGAATGCGTTATGCCACGTGAAAACTATGATTGTAATTGTAAGGTATTATCTTGTGAGTGTTATGGTAAATGTTGGGATTGTGGAAAAAGGTTTGCTTGCAGTGCCGAAAATGAAAATAGCGTCTAATAAACAATAATAGGATAAAAGAAAAAAGGGGGGATTGTAAGAAACTATGAACTAAGGTATTGTTTATTGAGATTTATGTTAAGCTCAATGTAAAGGTTAGACAACAAAAGACAGGAAAATTGCATATGCGAACAGCTGCCAGACATCACTTGTGTGAGATAAGATAACCGTAATTGCCTTTACATACCAATACCACCTATGCAAGCAGAAGAGATACTGCTCAAAGATAACTACAGGATGTTCTGAGGAACAAAGGAGGAAGACTCCTTACTCAACAACCACCGGAAGGCAGAAAACGACCCCCTTCACAGCAACTGAAGAATGCGCAGAGTACCTACAGTGCTTCACGGCCACGGACTAAAATGTATAAAAAAGGGACTGTTTGAACTGATCGGGACGGCAGTTGGCGGAGCGCAGACTCCCCTGTCGTCCAGCGCTGTCTTTGCTCATATTCTACTTGCTACAGAGCATGGCCATCACATCAGGGGCAGTGTTTCTGGAATATTGTGTCCAGTGCTGGGCCCCTCAGTTCCAGAAGGACAGGGAGCTGCTGGAGAGAGTTCAGTGCAGGGCCACAGAGATGCTGAAGGGAGTGGAGCATCTCCCTTGTGCTGAAAGGCTGAGGGAGCTGAATGAGTTCCTGTGTGCCCTACTCTAGGTGGTGCTGCTCTGGCAGGGGGATTGCTTTCAAAGTCCCTCCCAACTCTTATGATTCTGTGGTTCTGTTTCCACACAGGAGGCTTCTCCCTCCTTGCACCCTGTTCACTCAAAGGTCCTATTTTCTCACCTCCTTCTGCTTCAGAGCTTCCCCCTGCCTTTGATGGCCTCAGGCTGACTGCACCCACTGCTCCCTTTCCTGGGGGACAGAGCCAGTCAGGGGAGATGAGCTGCCTTCAAGGTTTCAGTCGTTTTTGCCTTTCATTTGGTGAAGAGCACAGCATGGAGGCTTGGAGCAGAAGCTCTGACGATCCCTATGAAGGAACACATCCGTTTTCTCTTGTTTTTCACCCCAGAGGTGAGAGGAGCTCACAGGAAGGGCAGAAGTGAGGGCAGTTCCATTTGATTTGCCAAGAGCAGTGGGAATAATGCTGAGTGACACAGGGGCAACACTGAAGTCACCCTCCAATGCTTTCAGAGGTGACCTGACCTGGATTTTGAGGTACATCTTTGAAGGAAGCCCAGTAAAACTTGCACTGCTGCTTTTAAACACCTCCAAGGCTGGCAACTGTGAGCCATTGGCAGCTGTGCTTCCTGCCACTTACTGTGGGTTCCTTGGTAAAGGGGTTTGAAGAGGGCTGTTGGGTTTGTTTTCAGAAGGAATTCATAGCACACCACACCTAGAGTGGGCTTCAGCTGATTAAATCTGAGTCAACACAGGCTGCTGGAATAAACTTTAGCTCCTGTTGTCATCAGCTCTGCTGCACTCACTGAGTCTAAACTAGGTTAGGGGAATGGTTGACCTAAAGCTATTCTCTTGAATGAAGAAGGAAGGCTGGGGTTGCTAGCTGGGCTGCAGCATCTAGATCACACCTGATGATAGGTGAGGAGAATCTTGCCCTGAGAGGTTCATTCCCTCAGTTCTATCTGCAGTGGTAGGTAAAACCAGACCTAAGCTGCTTAGGACTTGGTCATTACCTGTATTGAATACTTTTAGCCCTGTAGAGATGATCCCAGTAGCCAGAGTGTGTGGGAAGTACTCAAAATACTTGGGAGCCTTACAGTATGGGCAGTGCAGAAGCAGTTGAATCATAGAATCATTTCAGTTGTTAAAGCCCTTGAAGCTGCTGCAGTCCCAGCCCTCCTTGCACCCTGCCCAGCCCAGCACTACCCCATGGCCCTCAGCGCCTCAGCCCCATGGCTTTGGGATCCCTCCAGGGCTGGGCACTCCCCCAGCTCCCTGGGCAGCCTGGCACAAGGGCTGACACCCCTCTCAGGGGAAAAGCTCTTCCTCAGCTACAATCTCAACCTCCCCTGGTGCAACCTGAGGCTGTTTCCTCTTGTCCTGTCACTTGGGAGCAGAGACAGACCCTCAGCTCACTGCAGCCTCCTGTCAGGGAGCTGCAGAGTGCTCCTGTCTCCCCTCAGCCTCCTCTTCTCCAGGCTGAACACCCCCATCCCCCTCAGTCTCTCCCTAGCACCCTTGTGCTCCAGCCCCTTCCCCAGCTTCATTGCCCATCTCTGGCCACTCTCCAGCCCCTCAGTGTTATGCCATGCTTGACTCTGCTAAAGACACAGTGACTATTTTGTGCCCAAGCTACAGCAAGCAGCATGCACAGACAGGGTGAGGAGCTTGCTGGGCTGAGCCTACACCACTCAGATCCAACACCACAGTGTTTGCCAAGGTGAGAATTCAGTGTTGCAGGTTAAGGAGAAAAGAAAATGCTCAGTGGCTGTAACATACCAAAGACTGAGGCTGCTCAGAGCCACAGATGGGACTGGCACACACTTGTCTTTTTGAAGCATATTGCAGTTGGCAGCTGTTTCATTTCCCCCTCCCATGGTAAAAACCAGTGCTCTGAAAAGAACCAGTTTGTGTAAAACAAGTAAGCACAAGATATTTGTTTCTTCCTTCCCAGAATCCAGACAGGAGTCTGATTCAGTCCTTATTAATCTTTTCTGGATAAGGAAGGAATGCAATGTTCTGTGAGTACAATGTGTGCTGAGTAAGTAATTTTCTTCCCAACTGATCCCAACTCTTCACTTGGGATGATTCTTGCTCACGTTATCATGTAAAGCTCATGTTTAATAACAACCTTCTAATACAGGCAGTTAGTATATCCATTGTAAGGACCAAGTTGGAGACTAGTGAGCCCAAACAGTCATAGAACCACGGAATGGTGGGGGTTGTAAGGGACCTTTAGACATCATCCAGTCCAACCCCCCTGCACAGGCAGCTCCCACCTAGATCAGGGAGCACAGGAACGTGTCCAGGTGAGTCTTGAAGAGCTCCAAGTCTTGAAGAGTCTCCACACCCTCCCTGGGCAGCCTGGGCCAGGCCTCCCTCACCTCAGCACCTCCTTGGCCCTGCTGCCCACACTCTGCTGGATGCCCCCAGGCTGCCATTGGCTTCTTGCCCACGAGGGCACGTTGCTGGCTCATGGTCAGTTTATTATCCCCCAGCACTGCCAGGTCTCTCTCCTGGAGCTGCTCTCCAGCAGGTCACCCCCAGCCTGGCCTGCTGCAGGGGGTTGTTCCTCCCCAGCTGCAGGACTCTCCCCTTGCCCTTGTTGAAGCTCAGCAGGTTCCTCTGTGCCCAACTCTCCAGCTGGTTGAGATCTGGCTGACTGGCAGCACAGCCTCTGGGGAATCAGCCAGTCCTCCCAGTTTGGTGCCAGCAGGGAACTTGCTGAGGATCCCTCTGTGCCCTCACCCAGGTGCTTGATGAAGGTGTTGACCAAAACTGGCCCCAGAACCCATCCCTGTGTAACTCCACTGGCCACAGGCCTCCAACTCCATTCTGTGCCATTGATCACCCCCCTCTGGGCTCTGTCATTCAGCCAGCTCTCCATCCACTTCACTATTCCAAACCCAGCTGGATGAGTTCCTGTGTGCCCTACTCTGGGTGGTGCTGCTCTGGCAGGGGGGGTTGCACTGGATGAGCTTTCCAGGTCCCTTCCAACCCTTGAGATTCTGTGTGAAAAGTGTGCATTGGGCCTTTTGGCTGTGTCCAGGATCACATAATTTTAGCTTTAATCACAAGAACCCTGAGAAGAATGATCAGCATTATATATGACTCAAAACACATAGTAAAGGAACCTGAGCTTCTCATTGCTTCTCTATAGCTTCTCATTTGAAAACTTAAAGGAGGGCAGTTAAAAACCCAACTGTTTCCACTTAGCTGAGGCAGTTTTAGGACATAACCAATAGAAATAGCATGTTGACTTCTCTCCTGGTTGCCTTGATCTTTTAAACTAATTAGGAATCAAGTTGGGACTTGTTAAGACATCAGAAGGAGTGCAGAAGGACTTTGTGGCTCAAACACACTTGCTTTGGCTTTAATTAGAGTAGGAGAGAAACAGGGGTATAAAAGCCCCAATGATATAAAAGCTTCTTGGTGGAATTTCAAGTCATAGGAGCTTAATCTGGTTTTCCTCAGAGTCAGGGTCTGTAAACAAAGAGAGAAGAGTGGTTTAAAGTACCTTTCATCAAGCAGAACAACACTACGTGAGCTGAAGATAAAGCAATGTCATTTCATCTTGTTAAGCTTGCAAGCAGAGAACAATCACTGAGTGATTATTTTGATTGCCAATTAGCTACCTCACTAGCCTGCTCCTAGGCACCTGTGCCATCCCTTTATGAACTCAGTTTTGCTGCCTGTCTTGAGAGTACAACTTCCCTAATGTTCCAGAGATATTTATTCAATGGATGTATTTCTTAGATGACTTGGGTTGGTAATATAGCTTAAAAGACACTTTTCTTTTTGATGGCTTTGTCACATGTAGCACATTTGAGTTGTTATTTAGGTCTTAAACATCATAGAGAGGGGTTTTTCTCCCTCTCTGCTCTGCCCTGGTGAGGCCTCTTGTGTCCAGTTCTGGGCTCCCCAGCTCCAGAGGGACAGGGAAGTGCTGGAGAGAGGCCAGTAAGGGTCAGCAAGATGCTGAGGGGATGGAACATCTCTATGAGGAGGAAAGGCTGAGGGACCTGGGGCTGTTCAGCCTGGAGAAGAGAAGGCTGAGCTCAAGGAGTCCTCAGCAACACTTCTAAGTGCCTAAATGGTGAATATGAGGAGAATGGGGCCAGTCTTTGTTCTGTGGTGGCCAGTAACAGGACAAGGGGTGATGGGCACAAGCTGGAACACAAGAACTTCCACTGGAACATGAGGAGAAAGTCCTTTGGTGCTGAGGTGAGGGAGCCCTGGCTCAGGCTGCCCAGGGAGGGTGTGGAGGTTTCCAAACCCACCTGAACACATTCCCGTGCCCCTGATTGAGGGGAACCTGCTTTAGCTGGGCTGGAGGAGCTCTGGAGGTCACTTGCAACTCCCTACTTTGTGGTTCTGTGACACAAGAAGTGAATTCAGTCTGTTCAATCACCTAACTAGCAGATGTATTTCTTCCAGGGAATGCAGTGCTGGCACAGTGGCCAGCTGGGGGATAACATACAATGTAGGAAGGTCTCTTTAGAAGTGATACCATCCCTGATTAATTTCAATGTCTGACTCAAAGCCTGACTTCTGTATTCTAAGTGTGTCAGCCTAAGCAAGTAGATTGCTCTTTCTCAGTGCTTGAGCCTAGTCAGCTCTGAGCACTGGCTCTCCTGGCAAGGGAAGGAGACAAGCTGGGAGTGCAAAAGGCAGATCCTGCTGTGCATGAGGAATTTCTCGCTGCTGGAGCCAAGAGGCTTGGAGCTAGCCTGGGCAAACCTCAGCTGTAATGAGCCGAGCAGTTACTAGATGTCGCTGCAGCACCAGCTGAAAGAGCCTTCCTTTGACTAAAAGGCAGGTAAGTGGAGCAAATCCAACAAAGAAAGAGGTTGGCTATGAGAGCATTAGCTGTGTTAGAAACAGAAGATCTGAAGTCTTCCTCTGGCATGAAAGAACTCATTTGGTGTTTAACATCATTCCCAGGCAGTGTGAGTTTTAAATGCTGGGGTTTATGTGGTAACTGATGTGGCACAACTCAGAGAACCCCGTCTTTAGCAGCAGCATCCCAGTTTCATACCTCACCATCAGCTTCTGGGTTAAAAGATCTCCAGGATGGCAAGTACCTGTCACTCACTGCTAAAAGATCTGTTTCAAACATGCATTCTCATTTTTCTCTTCACTAATCCTGGACAATGACTTGGAACAGGAACTAAAGGTGAAGAAAAAGGTGCCTGGCTTGGCTGAAGAAGGCAATTCACATCTCTGAGGAGTATTAACATGTTAAGGTTAATAAATGATGAACCAGAAGTTTCCTTACCCTTTGATTTTCATTTTCATGCTGCCTTTGAGAGATAGACAAGTCCATATTGGCTGAGGAACCAGAGTCTCTGTCCTGTAATGCAATTGAGCGAGCATCTACATGAGGAAAGGGTGAATCCCTTCTAAAGCCAATAATACTTGTCCACAAAACTCATCTAAACATGTTTACTCTGAATAAGCATCACCAAATCAGATCTGAGACAAAGGAAAACATCTTGGGAATAGAAAAGGGATGAACTATCTCTGATATGGGTGAGTCTGAGGTCAAAGTCAAGGTTGTGACTAGAAACTTTGGAGGCAATAGTTCTCCTATTAGAAGGAAAAGAACACATGTAAAGTGAGTTACTCTCAGACATGGGAACTATGTGATCCTCAACTTCCTGGGTGAGAGCAAATGAGTAGAAATAAGTGTAAATAGGTTCAAATAAGTATCTTTATCTTTTCAGAGAGTTCATTTCTTCTCATGAATGCATTTAAACCCTTCAACTGTACACTGAAGCTAGTCCAGGGATGATGTTATAAACTCAGAAGCACTGTGGGACTGAAGATGACTTCATTCATCCTGACTGATGGTCATGTTCAGGAAGAAGCTGCCAGGTGATGTGGAGTTTTGAAAGCAAGGAGAAAAGGAGGCACAAGCTAAAAACAGAGGCACTAGCACTTCATTAAAAGTCTTGTCTGGAATGTTTCCCAAAGGTAAGAAAATGGTAACTGGGGATGAGTTTACTGAGCTGATTAGTAGGAGTCCCAACTGCTTTCTCATATCCTTCTGAGCTCAGCAGGAGTGGCCACTAAAAAGCCAAAGAACCCCAGAATCCCACCATGGTGGGGGATGGAAGGGCCCTGCAGAGCTCCTCCAGCCCAACTCTCTGCTACAGCAGGTTCCCCTCACTCAGGGGACACAGGAACGTGTCTGGGTGGGTTTGGAAACCTCCTGAGAAGGAGCCTCCACACCTTCCCTGGGCAGCCTGGGCCAGGGCTCCCTCACCTCAGCACCAAAGGACTTTCTCCTTGTGTTTAACTGGAACTTTTTGTGTTCCATCTTATGTTCATCACCCCTTGTCCTGTCACTGAGCACTACAGTAAAAAGACTGGCCCCATCCTCTTCACACTCACCCTTTAGGTACTTCTAAGTTGCTGATATCTGCCCTCAGCCTTCTCCAGTCTAAACAGCCCCAGGGCCCACAGCCTTTCCTCAGCAGGAAGATGCTCCAGTGCTCTGAGCATCTTGGTGGCCCTGTGCTGGCCTCTCTCCAGCACTTCCCTGTCCCTCTGCAGCTGGGGAGCCCACAACTGGACACAGGACTCCAGATGAAACCTTATGGGAGAGTAACAGGGCATTTAGGTAAGGAGAAATCATTGGAGGCCCAGCATTGGTGGAGGTTCTGATGTGCTTAATAAGGGCAAGAACTTCTTTCCTGCCTTGCAAAGTTCATTGTCAAGGTTCTGTGTTAAAAGCCCTTGGCCAACTCCTCCCTCCAGTTTCCATGCTGAGCGTGATACCATCTGGTTTTCGATATCCCTTGGGGTATCAGTTGGGGTCAGCTCTGGACTGGATGATCTCTGGAGGACCCTTCCAACCCTACCATTCTATGATTCTATGCTGACTCAGGCAGATTTCAAGAGCTGGAAAGAGATTTGATTCCTTTTAGGCTTGGATTGTACAACCACAAAGCATTTCACACAACTGCTTGGTATCTGGAGGCTTTGCAGAGAGAAAAACCTTTAATTAAGCCTGGCAATGGAAAGCAAAATCTCCTTTGTTATGCAGATACAACATTGCAGGAGAGAAGCAGACCAAGGATTTCATTGTTTGTCCTTCAAAACATTCTGTAAAGTGCAGGATTTAGCAAACTAAGCAACAGAAGAATTGAACATCTCCCCATTGGGCTTTCCTCCTCAACCCCTTTAATGAACATGGAACTTGAAGAAAGAAAGGAACAATGGACCAAAATATGAAACTAAGAGCTTCCTTTAATAGCCAAGAACACCCTGTGTTCTGAGAAATTAACTTTACCAAAGCCAGATGTGTTCATGTCATTATAATCATGCTGGTACTGAGGAAAGAGCTCAAGATGCTCATCACCCAAAGAAAATCTGCTTGGTGAGTTTTCAAAACCCAGTGCTTGAATTGTAATGGACAATTTCTATTCCTTCATTGTTCCTGAGCAGTTGTTGTGACCCTGGGGCATTCAAATCATCTCCAGGATCCTGCTTGTATAATATGTAAGAAAGTAAGACATCACAACAAGGCCTCTTGTCAGATTGCAATACAAGTGGCCTTCTCCTAAAGTCATGCAAATGTCTTTCCACCTTCCTCAAAGTAGGAGTTTGAGTCCCCACTTCCACTTCTGAGTACTAGTAGTTAAGTAACGAGGCTTGTGTGTGTGAACCACATCCTCACAGGGCAGTCCTGAAGCTTTTTTAGTGTACTTTAGGGACTATGAACTGCTTCCTCCATTGAAGCTGAATTGGAGAATTCATCTCACATTCCACAGCATCCAAACTGCAAAGCTCATCTCATCCCTCACACCTCCCCCCAAGGCATTTGACAAATGAAGTGAATTGCAAGGATGAGGAATTGCTGGAGTAATTAGGATTATAGGTTGTGTTTCTTTCTTGAGGTGGTTTTATATCCTATTATGCTGCTGTACTTTCAGGGTGTGATTATTCCTAGTGATGCTAGAAGCTTCTAAAAACATATGGTGAGGTGCCCTCTTCAGCACTGCTGCTCATCTAGATAAATAATTCATTGTGCCAGAGTCTTTCCTATCAACTAAGAGAAGAGATGCACAAGCTGGTAGAAGTGCCTTAACTCCTTTGCAGGAAGCAGTGTGGATTTCCCCATCTGCCTGCCTTCAGGCAAAAAAAAAACCCCAACCCACAAGGCAGTACATTATTTCCCAGGATGCTTTGACAGAAGCAGTCACCAGCAAACTGTTTTCTATATGATTGATTTGCCACTCTGCTGCAAAATACATAAGAACACAAAGCCTTTTGCTTAGGCTGAGACTGGCAGATCAGTGAATCATAGAATGGGAGGGGTGGGAAGGGACCTTTAGAGATCATCCAGTGCAACCCCCCTGCAGAAGCAACTCCCACCTAGATCAGGGGCCCCAGAACCCATCCCTGTGCAACTCCACTGGCCACAGGCCTCCAACTCCATTCTGTGCCATTGATCACCCCCCTCTGGGCTCTGTCATTCAGCCAGCTCTGCATCCACCTCACCTCCACTCATCCAAGCCACACTGCCTGAGCTTTCTGATGAGGATGTTGTGGGAGACAGTGTCCAAAGCCTTGCTGAAGTCAAGGTAGATGTCATTGGCTGCTCTCCCCTCATCCAGCCAGCCAGTTATGCCCTCGTAGAAGGATATCAGGTTGGTCAAGCGTCTCTATCTCTCTCCCAGTTTAGCAGGTTGCAGTTGACGTTGTCTGACTACACATTGAAACGTTGCAAGGCAACAATATCCCATCAGGATTATGGACTCTTATGTGAAAGGAGGCAGTTTTTTTCCCCATGCCTGTTGGTGATTTCTATAATCCACCCTGATGGAAAATGCACTTTGTACACAATCCTCCATCTAAGGCTTTGTCAGCCCCAAGCAATGCATGGGATTGTTTACTTGTGTCTTGTTTTTAAGGCAATGAATTTCATCTGAAAGACATAAAATAAATGGATCCCCCCCCCATTCCCTTTTCCCTCTTACAACATGTAGAACAGAAACTTCTAAAGAGGGAAAAGCCCTGTGTACAGATGGGCTTGCTTAAAAACAAAGCAACCCCAAAGAAACCCTCCCCACACTCTTCACAAAGCAGAACCAGATTGATATCACATCCAATGTGCTGCTGGGGTCAAGGTTCCACTTAGTTCTTTCATTGTTTAACATACCATCACCTCTTTTCTTGTGCTGGTTCCCAACCTACCTAAGGCACTCTCTCTCTGAATATGACCATATCCTTCTATGTTATCAACCAGGACTGAGGGGAAACTGCAGTTATTCTCTGAGGACAGGATTTGGGAAGGTTTGGGAAATGTGACTCACTTCCCCAAGCTGGGCACAAGCCAGGAATGTCAATGAACAAGGCCTGGCAAGGAACCAAGTACACAGCATTTCACTGATACATCATCTGCCTTTGAAGACTGAAGAAACCAAGCTGGCAGAAGCTATTATCTTCCTGCCTACAAGACTGGAATTTGATACAATCTACACTAATGTGGATAGACCATATACCTACTTAGATCCTTCCTGGAGGTTAATTCTCTGGTTGTTATCTGATGGTAGGGTTTTTAGTTTGTGGTTTTTAAGTGCTTGCTTCCAAGGAATCAGTTTGAAACTGTACAACATGCTCAGGAACTTCAGTAGCCAGAGTTCAAGTGTAATGATTACCTTTAATCCTTTGTGATTAGGCTGTGAAAATGCCCTTGTGATATAAACTTGCAGTGATGCAACATCACTGGTAAGCTTCATTCAGCATGGAACTAGAACTGGCACAGCAGGAATAGTGCTTAGAGGGGAAAAGTGACCTTCTTGAAGGTTAAGAGTCATCCTGATCATACCCCTTCTCCCTTCAACTGAATCCTTCCAATACTTCACACATTTAATCTAATTTTATGGGGCTTTTTCTAATCCAGACTTTTACCTGTTAACCTTCCATGTGCAGTTTATGATCCCTGCAGAAATAAACTTCACCTGAGACTACTAATTGCTCATGAAGCTCCAGCAGTCTCACAGGTAACAGTGCTGATCTCCTTCCTCTTCTGAGTCTTCTGGCAAGAGGCTATTAAGATACAAAAGAAGAAATCAAACACTGATCTTGGCAAAGTCTACAGATGAATAATGGACTTTACACTAATGGTCTAAGATTTGGAGAGGTTTCATTCAAGACCTTTATCATGATGGTGAGCTGAATGTATCATATCCAACAGCTCAGAGTTATTGTCAGCTGGGTTTGAACCATGACACATTCAAACCTTAATTGTCTGTTGAACTCTTAGAGAGGAGTGTAGGGGAAAGGGAGCTGGGGGTGCTGGTGGGCAGCAGGATGAGCAGGAGCCAGCAACGTGGCCTTGTGGCCAACAAGGCCAATGGCATCCTGGGCTGGATTAGAAGAGCTGTGGGCAAGAGATGCAGAGAGGTTCTGCTCTGCCCTCCTGAGGCTGCACCTGGAATATTGTGTCCAGTGCTGGGCCCCTCAGTTCCAGAAGGACAGGGAGCTGCTGGAGAGAGTTCAGTGCAGGGCCACAGAGATGCTGAAGGGAGTGGAGCATCTTCCTTGTGCTGAAAGGCTGAGGGAGCTGGGGCTGTGCAGCTTGGAGAAGAGGAGCCTGAGGGGTGACCTCATTCATGTTACAAACACATCAAGGGTGGGTGTGAGGAGGCTGGAGCCAGGCTGTGCTCAGTGATGGCCAATGATAGGACAAGGGGCAATGGGTAAAGGCTGGAACAGAAGAGGTTCCAAAGCAACACAAGGCAGAATTTCTTCCCTGTTGAGCTGAGGGAGCACTGGAAGGGGCTGCCCAGATGGGCTGTGGAGTCTCCTTCTCTGGAGACATCCCAAGCCCAGCTGGATGAGTTCCTGTGTGCCCTACTCTAGGTGGTGCTGCTCTGGCAGGGGGGTTGCACTGGATGAGCTTTCCAGGTCCCTTCCAACCCTTGAGATGCTGTGATTAATACCCCTATGTGCTACATAGATAATGCCTCAGCAAACCAAGTTAATGTCACCATTGCTTTGGGGGAATGGGGTTGTTCTCTTTTTAATCCCCTTCTAGCCATGGTTTGTGTTAAGAAAGAAGGAAAAGGCTTTTGTCTGAAAGCTGGACTAACAGGAGACCTGTTTACCTTTAGATCTTTCTGTTTGTTTAGAGCCTTCTGCTTCTTCCTATTCTGCTCTTTGGTTATCTCTTCTCCCATTTTTCTGTCACATCTCCCTTTCTTGGAGAGAAGAGGGACTATTGCTAACTCCAACTCATGTCCTCAGGGGACTGAAGAAACTCAAGGGAGGTTTCCTGTAGTCATAGAAGGAATGATGAACCTTTGAGTGCAAAAGAAGAGAAACCTCTAGATGCTCCTTCCATCTACATTGTGACCTCCACAGAGTGTAGCACCCCTAGTTCTCCATTTCCTTAACTTTCTGAAGCCTGCCATGTCCTCTGGGATAACTGGCACACTTTGCAATACAAAGTTCTATGACTGTGCTGTTAGCCGCATATAGCAGTGCCCAAAGAGCACTCTTGGGGCTTGTGGTGGGCTCTGTCACAATGAGGAATCTATTTTTTGCCTCCAACTCTATAACAAGAAACCCCATGACTCTCCTTCACATCTTTAGCCAAGAAAGCTTGGCTTAAGCTTCAGTGATGTATGTTAATGTTCAGGGGTGATGCAAATGCAACTGTGACTCGTAGGACTCCTTCTCTGAATGGTTTTCAGTGTCTCTGGTAGAACAAGCTGAAGTCAGATGATGCAGTGATAGAGCTATGAACTGTTTGCATGTTTCTAATTATGGAGAAGACTTGAAAGAGGGAAACCAAGTCAAATAGCAACCAACCCATTACAAGAATACAACTTGGCAAGCTGCAGTTGGTCAGTTACAGCAGTTCCTTTCAATTCATGATCTACCTACCAGGGGTTTCTGTCTCATTGGAGAGTTTGCACGTGCTGAATATGCCACACACCTTTCACGTTTAAGTTTCTCAGGAAGAGAAGATGAGGAAGATCAGGAGTGAATCTTGGCTGAAACCATAATGGGCTAGAAGAGTCTAGAGATGAAGAACTAGGTGAACTCTGTAAGTTCTCCCTGACATAAGAGGTACCACTGGGAGATGAAATGTTCCAGCTACCATTGATGATAGCTTCTCTCCTCAGGTGTATTGTGAACAGGCAATGAAGAATCATAACTTTCTGAAGTAGAAGAGTTCCTACAACCTCTAAAGGACAAAGGTGTAAGTGTATTGAGTGTTGAACCACTGTTTGTGGAGAATAGGTTGCTGAGCTCCAGCCTGCTGAGGACATGGGTCTACATGCTGAGCCTGGGATGTTTGGTGCAGAGTGCAGCAGTGCTGACAGAAGCATTGTTAACAGAGCTACCTGACAGCTCTGATTGCTTTCCTAAGAATGCAAGAAATGTGGGCTCTAGATCTCTGCAATTAACATTATTAAGCATCTTTCAGATAGACAAATTATTTAGCCTGTGTTCAAACTCAGAATGATCTCCATTCTCTAGACAAATTCCCAGCTGCAGGGTACAATGTGTCACTGCGCACTGTAATGACACAGCAATGACCATGTGGGTGACAAAGTTAGAGATGACTGAGTTTGTGGATGCAGAGTTAGAGATGAGTTTGTTCCTGAACTGGACTAGTCCCTGTTTTGGGGTATTTGTTGTCTTAAGGCATCTGAGCTTAGTGGACTGTGTTATACTCCTTCCCTTCTTCTATGTTATACTCTTTTCTCTCTGAAACCTCTTCCTGTTGGCAAATGCAGTTTCATTTCATTTTCCTCCATAACCCTGTTGAACTCCCCCAAGATCTACATTCAATCTTTTTGTCTTAGAAAAACCCCAAATAAGCTGTCAAAACTCCATTTTACTTTTGTTGAGCACCCATTTGGAGTGCCTTCAGAAAAATGATGCTGCTATTGATGTCACAGCCCAGGCAGTTATTGGTAATTCTCCTTCTAGTACATGTCTGGTTAACAATATGAATTTATTCATGAGCTTCTCTAGGAGGCAGACAGAAAATTAATGCTGCCTGTCTGCCATGATATGGGTAGGAACATGTGAAGAAGGCTAATGGGTACTACTAAATGATGCAGTGACACCTAGAAGGCCAATTAATATTTACCTCCTTCTTGGAATGAATTCTGTTCCACCTGGGCTTTGCTTTGTTGAATCTAGAGTTTCACTTCTGTGTAGGAATTGGCATTGCCAACTTTGAGAGGGGTTTATTATGTAATGGAAGAGATGGGATTTGCAGTTTTAAGGCTTTTCTCTCACTTACTTATCACACAGGGATGTAAACTTCCAGTGAGCACTTTGATCTGCCCCAGTTTCAATGTGAAGCTGAGCCTGGAGGAGGTCTGCTGCTTGTTCTAATCCTCAAGGCCACCCTGCACCAGAACTCACTGTCTCTTCACATTTAGACACAAACCCATATGTTATGGTTAAAAAAAGAAGTTTTAGAGATTCTAATGATTGTCTTACCAAAAAATGTCACATCAGACATGAGGAAGTGGGATAAATCTCATGAGATGACTGCAGGGCCTTGTTGTCTGGGTAAAAACCAGCCTGCTCGTGCTTTGTGAGAGATCACTGACTTCACAACAAGTGAAAGGGAGTCTTCCTCCTTCTGCCTTCTCATGGAATTGCCAGTCTTTAAAGCCACAGGAAAGAATATAACTGGTTGTGGTGGTTTAGCCAGGTGTCCAGCAAGTCATACAATCACTCCCCCCTCCTAAACTGGACAGGAGAGAGCAATATAACGAGAGGTTTGTGAGTTAAGGACAATGAGATCACTCAGCAATTAGCGTCACAGGCAAAACAGACTCAACTTAGGGAGAAAAAGGTTTGATTTACTAAAGGAACAGTAAGAACAGGGAGATGAGAAATAAAACTGAGTCTCCCCCCCACCCCTCCCTCTGCCCAGGACTCTTCTTCCCTCCCCCCAGCAGCACAGGGGATGGGGATTGGGGTCAGTTCATCACAGATGGACTTTGCTGCTGCTGCTTCTCGGGGGGAGGCCTCCTCACACTTCCCACAGCTACAGTGTGAGGTCCCTTCCCATGGGAGACAGTCCCTCACAAACTTCTCCAGTGTGGGTCCTTCCCATGGGCTGCAGCTCCTCAGGAACTGCTGCAGCCTGGGGCCTGCCACAGGGCAGCTCTTCACACCCTGCCCCAGTGTGGGTCATGCATGGGGAGAACAGTCCTTCAGGAACAGACTGCTCCAGCCTGAGTCCCTCACAGGGTCCTGACAGCAAACCTGCTCTGCTGGCCTGGGCTCCTCCCTGCCCACAGACTCCCAGGTGCTTCCAGGAGCTTGCTCCAAGATGAGCTTCCCACGGAGGCATCCACCCGCTGCAATCACTAAAATGCAGATAAGCAGGCACTTCTTTATTATGCAGCGTTGGGAAAACAGGGGTGATAGCTCCTCCATAGTGCTTGTTAGTTACCAATCTCAGGGTTTTTATACAGCTCAAACAAAAGAATCACATTTGCCAACACAAGCATGCATAAAATGTCCATCTATCAATTTAGCCCTTCACCTTGATTGGTTCCCAACAAACACAACATTTCCAAAATCACTGTGATTGGTCAAAAAAAGATATCAGTCCCTTTGTTTTGGTAACAGCTAAGGTAACCTAACAAATACATTCACCAGGGTCTTGTAGCTAAGGTAACAGGTCCCCATCAGGTGTGGTATGTCACTCTTGCAGTTTGATCCTTATGTGATTCAAATGAATACTTAATCAATAGGTGTTTGAGTTATTTGCAAGTGCTTAGTAATTGATTGAACTATTACTAGGTGATTAACAAGTGCTTAACAAGTGCTTGACTACCTATTGTGATGATGTTGTTAACTAAAATAATTGTATCTGCAACATTTCCCCCCCCTTTGAAAGTATTGATAATCACATTCCAATACTTTCACTCTTGTATTTCTGTTGTCTCCATAACTAAACCATGATTGTCATATGGTGGTGGATCACCTTTGAACTGATCATTGTCTCTTGACAATGCTGTCAAAAGTTTATTGCTTCATCACGTTCTTTGTATTATTTCTCTTTTGATGCAACGATATGCCAAATAGATTGCCAGAAACATTATAATCAATAGCAGAAGTGTTTCAATCAGTGACTTTATCCAGGATTTTAGTTCCAGGCCCAGTCTCTCAAAAACTTTATCTATCCAGCTTGTGTTCATGTCTTACCTAATTTCCTGGTATTGGTGATGTAGAGCTTTATACTAACATGTGCTAATAAACCTTATACTAACTTATCGCAATAGTATAAAGCTTATTTCTCAGACAGGACAAAATTCACACAAGCTGTAAAAGGTCACGCTTATCTCTCACACAATACCTCCGGGGTCCTCCAACTTCCTTGAGGGCAGAAACCGGTTCTGCGAGGGGCCAAGCGATATCTGAAGATCAGGGGTGAGAAAGCCTCAGGACTTATCAGCCTTCATCTCCCAATGCCCCAAAGACCATCACCGGCCATCACCGGGAGACATCACGCAAATGAAAGGAAGGAAAGACTTAATTTACATGCGAAATCGGGGACAGGTTGTGTCTTTGTATAGGCGATAATGTCATCATATGATTTTGTAACTTTGTAACAAATATAAGTCAAGCAAGTTGCCGAGTGGGTGCACACGTTTGTGGTGGAGCGATCCTCCGTGCGCCCGGTGCCGAATAAACATACCTTCTTTATAACTCTTTGAGTTATAGAGTCTGATTCCGCAAGTCATTGGAATTACCTGTTCCGAGTCTATTTCTGTTTGGACTGGAGTCTGGGCCTGAACATTCAACACGACTCCATTTGACCATCCAATTTTGATCCGTTTCCACCACCATAGACTGAAAAAACAACAAAAACAAAAACTTAGTCATGTTTCAGAGTTAACTTCAATATCTCAAGATCTCCTACAACTCTCCCATTTCCATGGGCTTGATGGTGTCTTCACTGTAGTGGATCCAGGCATCTGATTCGGCAATCTTGATTGCAATGAAGGTGGTCAGCAACACCTGGTATGGTCCCTTCCACCTTCCTTGCAGAGGTTCTTCATTCCAGGTCTTTATGTAGACAATCTCTAGGCAGGATGTTGTGTACTAGATTTTTCCAAAGTCAGAGGTCGATTTCACACTACTGCACTTCAGAGCCTGTTCAGGGCTTTTCCAAGAGAAAGCAAATAGTTATACACATCTTGTTTTCCCATCACATGCATGTTTGGATTTGGTTCAGGAACCTCATAGGGTTTTCCATACATTATCTCATAAGGACTTACTGACATTCCACTTCAAGGTTTCACTCTTTTTTTGTAGCAATGCAAGTGGAAGTGCCTGAGGCCATTTTAATTTAGCCTCCTGACAAATTTTTCTAATTTGTCTTTTTAGGGTCTGATTCATTCTTTCCACTTTTCCACTTGATTGCTGTCTCCAAGGGGCATGTAAATCCCAGGAAATTCCTAGGACTTTGCTTACCTCTTGTACCACATTGGCCACTAAATGTGGTCCTCTGTCTGAAGATATTCCAAATGGAACTCCAAACCTTGGAATAATTTCTTGCAGGAGCCATTTATCTGTTTCCTTAGCCTGATTGATGCGACAGGGAAAGACTTCTGGCCATCCTGAAAAGATGTCAACCCCGACCAACACATATTTATATCCATTGCATTTAGGTAATTCTGTAACATCAATTTGCCAATAATCTTCTGGTTCCACTCCAGTTTTTATTTTGCCCATCTGTACCCTTTTTTGTCCTATTGGATTGTTCTTTAAACAAATTTCACATTTCGCCGTTACTGATTTGGCCATTTCCAACATTCATACTGATATTACACTTCTTTTCAGAAGCTGAGTCCTAGCTTCTGCACCCCAGTGACATTCCCTATGCTTTGTTTGCAAAATCTCTCATGATTAAGGGAGGCTATACTACCTGACCTGTACTTGTCATCCACCATCCTTCTGAATTTTTCTCTGCATTTAGTAACTTTGCCAATTTCTCATCCTCCCCTGAATATTTTGGTGGCTCCTTAGGAAGCGCTACTGTTCTGGTGGGGATGATTGCCATTTGTGAGACTGTGTGTTGTGCTATTTTACTATCTTTGAGTTCCCTGTCTGATGTGCCTTACAGTGCATGATTGCCACTTGAACTGGTTCCTGCACTGCCACTAGCAGTTGCAAGATTTCCTTTTGATGCTTAATGTTTGTTCCCTGGGAGGACAGTAGTCCTCTTTCTTTCCACAGGCTGCCATTGTGAGAAACAAAACAAGCTTTCTGGCAAAAGACTCAGGTCAGACTCTGCAGTGAAGCACTGTTATTAAGCGTTCTTGCAAGAGCGGGTGTCCTAGCTAGTAGGCACACCCGATGGATACAACATTTGGCTTTTTATTCCCTATCCGGGCCTCAAGGTCCCTCCCTTGTTTCCCCATTGATTAGGTACTCCAAGATTTACAACTTCTGAGGCGCCTAAAATCCTCCTCAGAGGATGTCTGGTTTTTGTATCTTATCGTGGATTCCCCCACAATCCTAAGATTTAAACTCTAATTACAAACAAACAGATAACAGTCTCATGATTAGTCCACTGATTTACACTACACAGAGGCAGATAACAGTCATGGTTAGACCACTGATTTATATTACACAGAGGCAGACAGCCGTCAAAATTCCTTGTCTTAATTTCTTTCTGATTCTGCAAAAGCAACATCAATATTTCTCAAAAATTCCCCCTTTTCTTTTTTTTATTCATTTGTTGCCTTTTGCAATGACTCTTCTAGGTTAGACAACATTATTTCACAGTTATTCTTTAATTCTATCTCTTCTTGATCTTCTTCCTGCTCCTTAAGGAGAAACATTTTCTCATGGTAGGGAGGCAGGTCTAAGGGCATTTGTTTGGATATCGCAGTTTCAATTAATCTTTGTACAAGCCCCCTAACACATGGGATTATACAGCATCCAACTGCCGTTAATATCCCTGCAACTACTATCAGAGAAGTAACCACAGATATTACCATTTCTTTCCATTTCCCGAACCATGATTCCACCCATCCCATAATAGAGTTATCTATCCCTGAATTCTCAGCCAATTCCTCTGCTAGTGTGGTAAGTCCCTGTAATGCTCTGGTTACGGTTCCATCTGGTGCTGTATTGTTTGGTATGAAAGTGCAACATTTGTCTCCTAACATTACACAGACCCCCCTCTTTTCTGCCAATATCATATCTAGAGCTATTCTGTTCTCCCATGCCATTCTGCTAGTGGCATCTAGTTGTTATGCAATTCCTCTGATTGCATCTCTGGTGTAATTTATAAACCGCTGCTGATTGTAATAAATATAGTTTATCCAATCCACATTCTTATTTATTGTTACCCACCAAAACAGAGAGGATTCAAACCCTGCTGCTATTTGATTTCGTGCTTTATGTTCATCAGGTACCCCCCTGGGAACTCCAATTGAAAAATATAGATCCTGTCATCGAATGACACCCTCAGATTTCTTTTCATTCTTTTCCCCGAAATACATGATTCTCTTTCAAATGCCAGGGTAAATGGAATAGCCAATTGAACAAGGGCACATGTGCCTTTCCAATTTGGAGGGAGCACAGGCCTCAGGATTTTTCCTCCACAATACCACCACAGATCTGCCCTGGGGATACTCTAAGCCAGAGTAATTTCCTGCTTTATCCTCAGTCACGTTCAGTGACTCAGTGCACATTTCCAGGTCTCCGAGATACCCGGTAGCCCCTCCACCCTGTCGTGAGAGACAAGCTGTGTGGTTACCAGCCACTGTAGAGAAAACAGGAGGTACTTTGATGTCTTTGCTCTGCAGAGCAGAGAATAACAGTGAGAGAGACTCGCAGCTCTCTTTTCCCCATGCAGTCTTTTCTTGGTATAGGGCAGTCATACATCTCGTTCCCTGTGGTTCTTTATCCTAAAGGAAAGGGAACCACTTGTGCAGTAGGTCTTCCTGAGGAACATGCACAGCAATTACTATGATTCAGGCTTTACACTGCATATTTAAACCCATTCAATCCAGGCATTTGCATCTCCATATCCTGCTTCAGTCTCAAATGTTTACGTTAAATTATTTACTTCAGTTATAGTTACAATCTTTGGGTCATTTGGTGGGTCTCATGGTTTTATTTTAGGTAATTTAGTAGGAGTTGCTATCCTTTGGCTCAGTCCCCTCTTTGATTTCTACACTACAATCCTGAATCCCTTCCATTTATATCCGCTCCAAGTTCATAGGTTCTATTTCACAAGCATCAAACTGTATAGTTTGTGGAGCCTCCCTGTTAGTTACGTTTATCCATAGTTTAACCGAATACTACTTTGTCCCCATGATGCTGTCCCCTGGATTTCCAACAAACAATAGCCCATAATTACAATGATCTCCCTCATTTTCAACAATTAATGACATTTCTGCTACCACCACCTCATCAGTTAGTAACATTAATGAATGTCCTTGTTTCCATTGGATTCTTATTGCTTCTTTAGTTTAAGACACAAGGGGTTTGTAGTCTGACATACGTGCCACTGTCCATCCTTGAGTGCAGAGTCCCATTAGTCCTCTGAGTCTAATGTAATAAGTCCAGTCTTTTTTTAGCTGTTCTTACTGCTGTCTCAGTGGTCAGTAACACCTGGAACAGGCCTTGCCATTCGGGTTGCAGTTTGGTTCCTTTTCAGGACTTGATCAGGATCTGCCCTTCAGGCTGGATGGTGTGGGCTGCAAACTCGAGAGGTGTTGTTTGGGCCAAAAGCCTTTTTTCCTGAGGAAAGACAAAATAAAACCCCAGTATCTAATTCTTTTAATAAATATTTTTGGTTTAAAGGGCCTTAGGCCAGGTTCTCTCATCATTCACAAATCTGTTTGGCAACTGTGTACATTCCTACACATACATATTTTCTTAAAGCTAAATCACACTTTGCTTGCATACCCCAGTGACTTCCTTGATGTAAAATAGCCATTATTTCCCTCATAGCTTGTTCATTTAACATCTCTTTTTCTGTGAACACAGGAGTTGCCTTTGGTGCAGGTACCTAGGAGGTGAGATTATACATACTCACAATCTCATGGCTTAATGTTGCCTCTTTGGCTGCTTCATTGGCCAATCTGTTTCTCCTGGCCCTAAAAGAATTCCATTTTTGATGCCCATTCACACAGACCACAGCAATCTCATTGGAAGTGATAAATTCTTTAATACTTGTTTAATTACTTCTCCATGTACTAATACTTTTCCCTTGCTATTGAGTAATCCTCTTCTCATGCCTTTCCAAAAGTTTATACCACTTCAGAGGCATACCTTGAATCAATATAAAATGTTCATCTTTTCCTTCTCACAGTTGTAAGGTTCTGTTTAAAGCATATAATTCACATGTCTGGGCTGACCAGGTATTTGGTGGTTGCCCTGCTTCTTTTGGCTCTTGACTCATTCCTTCAATAATTGCATAGCCATTATGCCTTTTGCCTTGAATTACTCTCAAGGCCTGTATGTAAAGGTATTTCTTTCCATTCAGGTCACACTGATACTCTATTATATCTTAAACAATTATGTTCAAAGTTTTCACATGTCATGACTCCCTTCCATAGGGAAGTGGATGGATTAAGGCATGGGCTGGTAATCAAGATTAAAGTTGAGAACATTGTCTTTTATATCAATATTCTAGAATGGGTTAGCCACCTTTCAGCTTTTCGAGTTCAAATAGTTTTCACTTATTGGGAGGTATTTATTACTAATATCACTCCAAACTTTAGTTTTCTGCTTTCCTCTACTAAGAGGGCAGTGGCAGCTTTTGCCTGTACACATTCTGGTCATCCCCTCAATATGGGATCCAGAAGTTTGGATATATATGTTCTACTGGTTGTCATTCACCCCCCCCATTCTTGAGTTAACACTCCCTTATCTACTGTGACAAACAAAACAAGCAGTTTACCTAAGGATGACAGTGCTAACACAGGATTGGTGATTACACTTTGATTCCTGGATTGGCTTTTCTTCTCCTTCTGTCCAAGTTAAAACATTTGTCTCTTCATTTAGCAATTTTGAATCTAACCCATTTGTTTTCTGTGCATAACAGTTTTACCCACAGAGGGCTACAGTCAATCACAAACATTTTCTTAATTCCTTTTTGTTTATTTGTTGGCAAGAAGGGCAATTCCACAACTCCCTTTATTCTCTCTGGATTCATTCTGTGTTTCCCTTCACAAATAAAATGTCCAAAATATCTAACTTCCTTTTTGACAGATTGCAATTTGGATTTTGATACTTCTTGCTCTCCTAAAAAGTTTAATAATCAACAAAACAAACAAACAAACAAAAAATCTGTGGCTTCTTTTACCACACTGTTTTCTTTGCCCAAAATTAAAAAGTCAACAATATACTGAAGTAAAATAACATCAGAAGAAGGACTCTCAGATTTATTTGTTCTTATATTCTTTCTTAATCTTAATAACATCAGTTTAAACATAAGGAAACAAAATCTCTCTCCTTTAATTCCCGAGAGTTTTATTTGTTGATAACTTTGTCCCATAGGGTATAAAGTTTAATGAGATTCTGGCAGCTCCCGTGCCAACCAAGAGGATCACCTCTTCTTCCTGGGATCCCACCTTCAGATTTATCAAGGGCTCCCAATGGGACTTCTAATTATGAAACTCCAGAGCTCTCCATTCAGTATCTTCAAAAGACAGTGATGACATCACCTTTTCTTTTTCCTTCGACTTGGGGCATTCTCTCTCAAAGTGCCCCACTTCCCCACACTTAAAACATTCCGCTGGGGAGGAAACATGTACATTGCCTGCCCAGGCTGTCCTTTACCTTCCCCCAACATTTCTTCCCCTGACTCCTTTCGTGCCTCTTTCTTTGTTCCATTCAATACACTCCTGTCTTGCTTCACATTCCAATCACACATATCAAATTTCCAACCCTTATCCGACAAACTCTATCCATTTGCTCAACTTCCATAATCCCAGTCCAAAGTCATTCTGAGGCTAAATTAAAATTTCATCCCACATTCCTGTCAATTATCTTTTCTTTCTCTTCAAACAAAATAAGTTTCACATACATTTCAACATCAACTTTAGATTATACCCTGAACATCAAAAAAAAATAACACACACTGACTTCCTCACACACATATAACATATCAAGGGGTCAAAAACCTTCCACAAAAACTCACTCACTGATTGCAAAACATTTTACACAAACACACTCCTCGTACATACAGTGCAGAGACCAGCTCTGCAGGCGCCTTTAGTTAAGAGCACACACAATTGCTGCAGCTTAATTTTTTCTTTTTCCTCTAATATTTATAGTATACAACCTGAACTGCAGCTTTTTTGGTTACAGTCTGATAAGTGTTTAACTTATCAGAAAACAATTTGTTTTGAGATCGCGATATTACAATTTGACTTTACAAATCTCATTGTCATTCCATATGAGTGTTTTAATAACATCTTCTCCTTTTGTTGGAGCTGGTTTCACTATGCTGTTAACAAAATCAATTCCTATCTTCCTCAGCCCACAAGATCCTTTTCTATTTCAACAGACAATTTTAATTTTTCCTTTTTTTTCCTCATTCAGGAATGTTACATTGAACTGATGCGTTTAGTTTATAAAACAATCCTCTGTGACACTACATTTATTTTGTCAAATGACAGGGACAATGAGAAAGACGCAGACATCAACAAAAAGACCAGTCCCACTTTACTCTCTACATCAAAATGTCACAGAAAACAAGACAATGCATTCAGCCACCACAAAAAGCCCACTAGACTCTGGGCAGCAACAACAACAAAAAACAAAACAAAACGACAAAACAAAACAACACACGTAATCATTTATATATTATGCAAGTTTTCAGGTGAGCTCACTCGATGTCAATAATTGGATGCTTGGAGGCAACAAAATCTAAGGTCCACAAACACTCATGCTGCCAAAACTTGTTTCCTCATCTCTTTAGACCACATAAAACAACAGTACTGTATCCTGAGTACCCGACACGTCTTCTCAGCTTCCAACATCCTCCCAAAGGACTATCTGGAGGAATGTTCCCAGGACCCTTTTCCTCGTCCCTTTTATTTCCCTCAGGCCTGGCACTTCTATTTCCCATTCTGACTTCCCGAGACTTTTACTGTCACTCTGTGCTTTTGCTTCGTCCTTCTCCATTTGTTTTCCTCGCGGAACAACAGAACCGCGGATCCAGACTCCGCACTCACTTCGTACCTGTGGTACGTCTCAAGCACACACACGCACACAGAAAGTCTCTCAGAATGCCCCATCCAGGTAATAATTAATAGTCAATTTTCTTACCCTGGATACCCGACCACCAAAGTAATACTTAATAGTCAATTTTCTTACCTTGGTCCATGCACAGAGTTTCCTGGTCGATATGATCGTGCCTACTATTCCTATCCTTCCCCCCTGTGGTTCACTGGGTCTGCCTTCAAAACTTGGTCTCAGGATCCAGTCGGTCTCCTCTGGAACCCCTGTCAATGAAATAAACAGGATGCGTCTTCCCGCCCTTCAGCAACAGGTCCCCCAGGAAGACGACTTCATCTCCCAGAAGAGCCCCCAACTGTGAGAAACAAAACAAGCTTTCTGGCGAAAGACTCAGGTCAGACTCTGCAGTGAAGCACTTTTATTAAGCGTTCTTGCAAGAGCGGGTGTCCTAGCTAGTAGGCACACCTGACAGGTACAATATTCCCTATCCCAGCTGCAAGGTCCCTCCCTTCTTTCCCCATTGATTAGATACTCCAAGGTTTACAACTTCTCCAGGCGCCTACAATCCCCTCAGGGGATGTCTGATTTTTGTATATTATCACCCATTCCCTACAGTCCTGAGATTTAAAACTCTAGTTATCATTACAAACAAACAGATAACAGTCTTATGGTCAGTCCACTGATTTACATTACACAGAGGCAGACAGCAGTCATGGTCAGTCTACTGATTTACATTACACAGAGGCAGATACCAGTCGGAATTCCTTGTCTTAATTTCCTTCTAATTCTGGAAAAGTAACACCAATATTTCTCACACCATGGACATGGATTACTCCAAAAGCATATTTTGAATCAGTCTAAATACTAACTCATTTTCCTTTACCTAATTCCAAAGCACATGTCAATGCAATCAGTTCTGTCTTCCTGTGCAACGCATTTGCTTCTATGACTGTGTTTTCGGTTGTTACCCCATATCCTGCGTGGGGAGTTCCATTCATGACAAAGCTGCTGCCATCTGTGAACAGTTCCCATTCAGGGTTTTCAGGAGGATCATCCTTCAGGCCCTCTCTGCTGGAATATATATGTTCAATGTTTGCAACTCAGTCGTGTTCCAGTTGTTGCTCTTCCTGTGAAGTGCTCAGAAACACTGCAGGACTTAGAAGGTTAGTTGTTTTCAACACTACATCATCCTGCTCAGTGAGAATTACCTGGTATTTCATCATTCGACTCAGGGATAACCAATGTCCCCCCTTTTGCTCCAAGACTGTGGTTACCATATGTGGGACACAGGCTGTAATAGTCCTTCCCAAGGTCAGCTTTCTTGCTTCTTGGATCAGTGTGACAGTTGCAGCTACTGCTCGCAAGAAAGGCAAGAAAGCCTTGCTCACCAAGTCCAGTTGTTTGGAAAAATATCCCACTGGTCTCTTCCAGCTTCTTAATTTCTATGTCAGAACTCCTAGAGCCAAATGCTATTGTTCATGAACAAATAACTGAAAGTCTTTGGGACTGTCATCAGAGCTATTTTAAGCTTCTTGAAAACTTCCTGCTGTTCTTTGCCCCCATGTAAAAGGGGTAGATTTTTGGGCTTCATATAATGGTTTGGCTATAAGACCATAATCCATGATCCAGAGCCTGCACCATCCCGTCATTCCCAAAAATGCCTGCAACTCATGCACAGTGCGTGGTTCCAGAATAGCACAATTCGCTTCCTTTCCATTTGTCCCCAGCCTTTGTTCTCCTTTTGAAATTTCGAGGTCCAAATAGATCACTGTTTGGCTGCTATTTGAGCTTTTTCTTTTGATACCTTGTACCTGTTTAATACCAAAAAGTTTAAAATTCAATGGTTACCTGTATGCAGGCTGACCTTCCCGTTGTGGCAATTAGGATGTCATCCACATATTGGAGAAGCAAATGCTCTGGTCTCGGTGTCACTGTCGTTTCATTAGTCCAAAGTTCCAGTTCTTTTGCTAGTTGTCTTCCAAAGACAGTTGGGCTGTTCTTGAATCCTTGGGGTAGCCGTGTCCATGTTAACTGCACCTTGCATCCTGTTTGGGGGCTTTCCCACTCAAAAGCAAATAGTTTACGACTTTCCTTTTCCAAAGGGATACAAAAAAAGCATCTTTTAAATCAAGCACTGTAAACCACTGATAATTTTCTCTCAGGGCTGTGAGTAAAGTATATGGATTTTTAACAGCCAAGGTAACCTAACAAATACATTTACCGGGGTCTCATAGCTAAGGTAACAGGTCCTCATCAGGTGTGGTATGTAACTCTTGCAGTTTGATCCTTATGTGATTCAAATGAATATTTACTTAATCAACAGGTGTTTGAGTTATTTGCAAGTGCTTAGCTAATTTATTGAACTATTACTAGGTGATTAACAAGTGCTTAACAAGTGCTTGCTACTCATTGTACTACTCATTGTAGATGATAAGTTGTTAACTAAAATAATTGTGTATCTGCAACACACCAGCTGCAGCTGGGCTGCGGCATGGGCTCCTCCATGGGCTACCAGTGGGTCTCTGCTCCCTGGGCTACAGGGGCACAGCTGCCTCACCATGGGCTGCACCACAGGGCACAGGGGAATCTTCCTTCCAGGGCCTAAGCACCCTCCTCCCCCTCCTTCTGCACTGATCTTGGTGTCTGCAGAGATGTTCTCACACTCTCACTCCCTGTTGCTGCTGCAGTTCAGCAACTGCCCAGCAACTTCTTCCCTTTCTCCAGTACATTAATCACAGAGGTGTTAGTTCCATCACTAATTGGCCAGGCCTGGAGCAGCTGTGGGGCCAGCTTAGAACTGACTGGCCCTAACCCTATGAGCTCCAGGGGAAGCTTCTGACAGCTCTTTCTTTGAAGAAGCCACCCCTGTAGCTCCCCCTGCTACCAAAAAACCTGGCCCAGGCAAAACCACTGCACTGGTAACAGGTAGAGAAAGTCAAGGGTGATGAAACGTCCCCTTCTCCTCCCACTGTCCTTGCTAACGTGGAATTACATCCTGTGGGATTCTCCCAGCCATGCTTTATCCCTTAGCTGTTCAAAGTGTGTTTGCCTTTTACCCCAAGGAGCTATTTGGACTGCTGTTCTGCTTGGGCTGCCTGCTCATTCCTACAGCAGCTTTTGAAATTGCTTTGGGCTGCTTTATCTTGTTTCCTCTTGCTACATGGGTGCACTTGAATGTGTTCCTTCCCAATTTACAATTGTAATGCAGTTTGTAAGATGTGTGTGCTCTGTCTGCAACTGTTGGCCCATATTTCACTGTGCCTGTGTCCTTCTCTCTGCTTTTACTGTAAGAAACTGTGCATCAACTCAGCAGCAGCTTAAGAATTCACTAAGACATAGTGCTTCTTTCTTTCTCTCCTTCAAAACAAGATGTTTACTCTCTAGGTAGCAATTTGAGTCCCTGAAGCCGATGCAAGTGGTAATTCAAAGGTGGTGTCATCAAGGAAAGCAAACTGGCAGTGTTCTTTCTCACTGTTGCTTCCTTGCTCATGGCCCCAGCCCAAACAAGGCTTGAACAGACAATATAACCAGTACTCGGGACTCTCATATGAGAGATAAGGTGGTTGGATTCAGTTTTGTGCTCTGCTTCTCTGATAGAAATCCTTTACTGGGCCTTAACTTCTCACTGAAATGGCCATAAATGATGGAGAACAGTCAGAAACAAACAGTGAGGGGCAGATCAGGGTGTAAAACAATCAGGGGAACATGCCTGCAAGCATATTGAGGATGTCAGAGAGGAATCAAACAGCAAGATAAAAGATACAGGCAAGTAGAATGAACCGTTGGTCTGATGCAGTATGAAAAGGTCAGGAAGGCCACATGGATAGGCCAAGATTAACCTTCCATGGAAATAATTGGTGCTGATAATTAAGGTTTCATAGTTTTTGCTACACATAGGCAGCTGATTACCTGCAGGACTCCACAGGAATATTGCATTTTGCTTTATTTCTATGCTGCTCTCTCTTCCCCCCCGCCCCCCATGTCTGGAAGGACAAGGAAAGACAACTGATCCTGCTCTGCAAGTGACTGGCTGCCTAAATCAAGGCTCTCCTTTACTCAGGAGACCCCACGTTGATGTAAGTGAAGCTTTGAAAATAAATAAGACTTTGTCCTTCCACAGTGACAAGATCAGGGCACTGGTTAATTTTGACTGTTTGTTTTCCCTAAAGACCTGAGGCCTATTTTCTCTTCTAAATTAAGGCAAAGACATGAAATAACGCTGATGTCAGTGGGATTGCCTCAGACCTACATGGATTCACACTGAAATGGCTTTCACCTTAAGAATGTTTCTCTTCTTTTGCTGAATGGTGTTGAGATGTAGGTAGTGGAATGCAAGCATGGAGTAAATCAGAATTAGGAAAGGAATTATTCCATTTCCTCACTAAAGCTTACAGCACCCACACCAACTGAGTCTGGAGTATTCAGTAATATGCTTGTTTGGGTGGAGAGCCTCCAGTTCATAGAATCATAGAATGGTAGGGTTCATCCAGTGCAACCCCCCTGCAGAAGCAGCTCCCACCTAGATCAGGGAGCACAGGAACGTGTCCAGGTGGGTTCTGAAGAGCTCCAAGGAAGGAGCCTCCACACCCTCCCTGGGCAGCCTGGGCCAGGGCTCCCTCACCTCACACTGAAACAGTTTGGCCTTATGTTTAAATGGAGCTGTTTGTGTTCCAGCTTGATCCCATCACCCCTTGTCCTGTCACTGGATACCATCGAAAACAGTGCTGCCCCAACCTCCTGACACCTACCATTCAGATATTGGTAACTATGAATGAGATCCCCCCTCAGTCTCCTCCAGAGTAAACAGCCCCAGGGCCCACAGCCTTTCCTCAGCAGGAAGATGCTCCAGTGCCCTGAGCATCTTGGTGGCCCTGTGCTGGCCTCTCTCCAGCACTTCCCTGTCCCTCTGCAGCTGGGGAGCCCACAACTGGACACAGGACTCCAGATGAGGCCTCAGCACATATGGCAGAGCAGAGGGGGAGCAGAACCTCCCTGGCCCTGCTGCCCATACTCTGCTGGATGCCCCCAGGCTGCCATTAGCTTCTTGCCCACGAGGGCATGTTGCTGGCTCATGGTCAGTTTATTATCCCCCAGCACTGCCAGGTCTCTCTCCTGGAGCTGCTCTCCAGCAGGTCACCCCCAGCCTGGCCTGCTGCAGGGGGTTGTTCCTCCTCAGCTGCAGGGCTCTGCCCTTGCCCTTGTTGAACCTCAGCAGGTTCCTCTGTGTCCAACTCTCCAGCTGGTTGAGATCTGGCTGACTGGCAGCACAGCCTCTGGGGAATCAGCCAGTCCTCCCAGTTTGGTGCCATTAGGGAACTTGCTGAGGGTCCCTCTGTGCCCTCACACAGTTGCTTGATGAAGGTGTTGACCAAGACTGGCCCCAGAACCCATCCCTGTGCAACTCCACTGGCCACAGGCCTCCAACTCCATTCTGTGCCATTGATCACCCCCCTCTGGGCTCTGTCATTCAGCCAGCTCTGCATCCACCTCACCTCCACTCATCAGAAAGCCACACTGCCTGAGCTTTCTGATGAGGATGTCGTGGGAGACAGTGTCAAAAGCCTTGCTGAAGTCAAGGTAGATGCCACTGTCTGCTCTCCCCTCATCTAGCCAGCCGGTTATGCACTCATAGAAGGCATCAGGTTGGTCAGACAGGATTTCCCCTTGGTGAAGCCATGTTGACTCCCACTGATAACCACCTTTTCTTTCATATGTTCAGTGACAACATTCAGGATGAGTTGTTCCACCACCTTTCCAGGGATGGAGGTGAGGCTGACTGGCCCGTAGTTTCCTGGGTCAGCTTCTACTTTGAACTTCTACTTGACATATATTGTCTATAATAAGAAATGTCAGGCTTCTGTTAGCAGAAGATTTAATGACAGTTGTTTGCTTCCAGATCTAGGAAAGAAAAAGTGGTGACTGAACATCACCAGCATTGCAATGCAAATACAAAGCTTCTATATAGCAGGAAGGAAACACATGCACTAGCCATAAATAGAAAAAAAACCCCTTTCTGCACCTCTTCTCTGATCTCTCCCCAAAGGTAACAGGTACTAAAATCAGATCTTTCCACATGACATAGTGTGTTCTTTGCATGTTATTCAGGTTCTTTTTGGGGGACTCTTTGCTATAGAAATGAAGGGTTTCTGTTAACCATCTTGACTCTGTTTTACAAATCACTTTCCAGAGTGATGATATCCCTGTTACAACAATAAAAGGGCAAGCTGTGATTCTGTAACATAAGAAAGTACCAACATGTAATCAACAGATACACAAGTGAAGTTTCCAGTGAGATTTCTTAGCTCTGTTAACTTGCAAGGCTAATTTGGACTTGTGACTTTTTGCATGTTAATATCATCAGGGGAACTACAATGTGAGCCATTCAAACCAAGTCATAGTGGTTCAATTATAAACCCCTTCACATGTTCCTGTTCCACAAAACAATTCTGCCCTCTGTATTCTAGAGGACTAGAATGCCCTTTGTCAGTAGCATGTTAGCATTTTTCATTCAGATTGGATCCTTTTTGTCAAGAACACTCATAGAAGGCATCAGGTTAGTTGAAGACTATTTTGTTTGCCTTTATGTGCAGGGTGTTTTTTTTTTTTTTCGTGTGGCCTAAATATCATCATTTAGAAAGAGAGTTAGATCTTATTTAAATATTCTGAAGGATGGAGTGTTTCCCACAGTGTTAACAACTTGTTCAAGCGTTAACTGCCTATCACAAAAGCTTTGCACATTTTCTACACCTTTTATTTTTGTCACTTCCACTTTCAAGCACAGATCTTGCTCTCTGACAAATAATACAGCTAAGAACAGATAGCTTCTTTTTATATAAGCTGTCCACTAACTGGAACACTAACCATCTCATTAAGCCTGGTTTAAAATGCCTTGGTACCAAAGGAGATCTTATTTCTCCCTACCACCGTTTCTCTCTTCTGTTTAAACATCTTGGAGCAGCCTAAATGTTCACTCTTGCTGGTGACTGACCAGAGGGCAAAAGGTCTTCCCCAAAGTGTCTGATGCCATTTCAGAGCTCTGGAGAACACAGCCCTAAATCTGAGCAGTCAGTGTAATTTATTGTAGCATATGGTACAAATGAGGAGCAGAGGAGCCAGCTTGAGGTCTAATCTTTAGCCAATAAAGGCAAATAATTGTGTTCTGCATCCTCAGATTAGACAATAAGAACCACATTAGTCAGCTTTAAAATGATTTAGATTCTCTTCTCAGAGGCATTGTCATTTCCTTTCTCTTTTTTTTACCCAGATACTTTCCTGTTTGTTTATGCTGAAACCACAAAGTGTGCATAATCTTCTAATCTCCCAGTCCATTTGAACATCATTAGTTCCACTGGTTTCGTTCCATTTGGCTTTCCATTTGGGATAAAAATGAGAAAATACCGTATTTCAGGATGTAAAAAGCAAGACACCAAGGCCCATTTTTGTGTTAGGGGGCAGATTCGTTTTCGTTTCAGTTTCAAGTTGGCAATAAATAGAGCAGAAGCAAAACTAGAGGGAGCTGTTGTTCATGAATCATCTCCATTACTGTTTATACTGAAATAAAGGAGAAAAATCCTCTTTTCACAGGAATTAAATTAAATGGAGCAGAGAATAGACTACTGTGGAAAATCAAGGGAGAAACAAGGACTACCTGAGCCAATGGAAGCTGATCTGTTACCCAAACAAACATGAGGACAAGTGAAAGACTCAGTTCACCACTGTCCTGTGGTTTAAAGGTGTAAAAAGGATGCATTCTCCTCAGTTAAAAATGCATAAACCATTCTCATTTCTCTTTTGAAACAGCAGAACAAATGCTTAGACAAACACCACATATTGCAAATGAGAAATACTGAAGCTTTGATAAAGGAATGACAAACCAGCAGAGAGCTCCATCCATTGTGAGAATGCTGAAGCAGCTCAGGAACTAGAAGAAAGCTTGTTACCAGAAATGTTTCTGGTGGGAATCAAGTATTAAACAATGCAAACAAGCTGAATCTTCACCAAATAGTTGCCAAGTCAGGTAAATAGAAATATCTGAAGGGCAAAGTTTGTTTCATAATGTCAAAGGATTATAATCCATGAAATAAGTACAAGCCAAATATATTTGTTGGCACAAAAGTGATATTGAAGTAAAACAACCACATATTGTAGGAGTTATCTGGTGAGACTCCTGTGAAACTCCCTCCCCAGTCACTCCAGACCACTGTCTTTCTGTTCTAATCACCAACCAAGTGTGAATTTGCTCAGTTCACTCCCCTTTCCTGTGAAATCCTGAGCAAACATGATTTATGCTGATACAAAAACCCATAAGGCTTGAACTAGCAGATACTCAACCAAAGGAGTTTGCTTGCTTGGTTCTGTAAAGACAAGTCCAGTTAAACTAGAATGCTTGCTCAGTTTTTACCCCATGGAAGTCCACCAAAAGCAGCATGTGCAAAGGTTTTGTTACTTTTCAGTTCAGAAGCTATCCTCATGCATGCAAAATAAGCTTCATGGAGATTTATGGTCTCATTATGGACTTGATCAAAACATGATCATCTTGGAATAATCATGCATTAAACTGCAACAGTGTCTTGGTTTTCAGGATGTACACATAACAACCATGAGGGCACAGAGGGACCCTCAGCAAGTGCCCTGCTGGCACCAAACTGGGAGGACTGGCTAATTCCCCAGAGGCTGTGCTGCCAGTCAGCCAGATCTCAACCAGCTGGAGTGTTAGGCACAGAAGAACCTGCTGAGGTTCAACAAGGGCAAGGGCAGAGTCCTGCAGCTGGGGAGGAACAACCCCCTCCAGCAGGCCAGGCTGGGGGTGACCTGCTGGAGAGCAGCTCCAGGAGAGAGACCTGGCAGTGCTGGGGGATAATAAACTGACCATGAGCCAGCAACGTGCCCTCGTGGGCAAGAAGCCAATGGCAGCCTGGGGGCATCCAGCAGAGTGTGGGCAGCAGGGCCAGGGAGGTTCTGCTCCCCCTCTGCTCTGCCATATGTGCTGAGGCCTCATCTGGAGTCCTGTGTCCAGTTGTGGGCTCCCCATCTCCAAAGGGACAGGGAAGTGTTGGAGAGAGGCCAGCACAGGGCCACCAAGATGCTCAGGGCACTGGAGCATCTTCCTGCTGAGGAAAGGCTGTGGGCCCTGGGGCTGTTTAGTCTGGAGAAGAGGAGACTGAGGGGGGACATATGGCAAAACTTTTTCAGTGTGAGATGAGGGAGCCCTGGCCCAGGCTGCCCAGGGAGGGTGTGGAGGCTCCTTCCTTGGAGGTCTTCAAGACCCGCCTGGACATGTTCCTGTGTGACCTGATCTATGTGGGAGCTGCTTCTGCAGTGGATTGGACTGGATGAGCTCTAATGGTCCCTTCCAACCCCCACCATTCTATGATTCTATGACTCTGTGTATCCCTTCCTTAGCAGTGATGTGAACGGGACTCCACTCAAACTCTTTGATTAGATGATTGGTATTTAGCAAAGAATTTGCACCGTGAATTACTTTTTCCCCCCAAGATGCTGTTCTGTGCTAGACAGGTGGCCTCAGGCTGGCCTCCAGATGAATGAATACCAGTGCTGCCACTTCACCTGGATACCACCCAACTGAATTCAAACATAACTAAGGGATTGATTAGTGGCAAGAAAAATCTTCTACATAAACAGCTATCTCAGGTTCCCTTCTGTAATTGATGGATTGCCACTCAAAGGCAAATAAAGAGGTACATAAACACCCTAAGAAAGCCTTTCTTCTCCAGCACAGCTTGCAGGAGTTAGTTAGAGGACAGAGGGTACATCTGCAGTAGCATTTAATTCAGATTTGGGCCTTGTACTTTTGAAACCAGATGATGATAAACAAACACAGAGTGGCTAATAACAAGGTAATACAGGCAGCTCTGCATCACTGGATCCCTTGGATTGTCTGATACTAATCCAGCCATTATGTAAGGTCTTGGTTTAGTGAGGTGACTGGTTGGACTTGATCTTAAAGGTCTTTTCTATGTAATGATTCTATGATACTTTTCCAGCATGTAACATAAAATAGCTTCTTGCCTTATTCAGCAAGAAGGGGTTTAGGTGAGGCTTCTGTTTCCCTTGTTCAGCTGTGGAAGCACAGCAGAGTTTTGTTATCGACACAAGTGTGACCCACACTTGAGAAACTGAAAGATCCCTTTTCCCTTTCCCCCCTCTATTACTGGTGTTCTTGTTTCTTTTTAGCCCATTCTCTGCTCTGCTTCTGTCATCTCCAACATACTTAAGAGAATGATTTGTGTGTTGTGTACCTGGGTGATACGATCTCATGTCTGGCTGTCCATAATCCATATTGTTTCTGAGGTGCATCATGTGATAAAGAAGTTAATCCACTGAATGACTAAGCTCAGCACTGATGGGAATAACTACCTGCACTGGCAAAGCATTAATCATGGTAAATATAAACAAAAAACACTGCAGTGGTTGATTAGAGCTTATTCTGGAATTTAAAGATGCCCACTGCCAAATCCTAGAGATAAACATCTATGAAATAAGGGAGTTAATGCTTTCCACAGAGTTCTCTTTGCCTTACTTGTGAGGAAAACTCATCCTGGACTATCTGAATTGCTACTGAACCAGCCTGAATGACACATGAATGGGATTTTGTCTGACACTGAAGAGTTTGCATAGTACACAAACATATAGTTCTTCTATTACTATATCTATTAGTATTATTCTCTATTATATGGCTCTGAAACCAGAGTTAAGCTTCAGTGTGCAATTACTAGCAAAACTAGTAACTGGGTCCAACTAGTGCTGTTGGACCCAGGTTAGTCCCTTACAGATCAGCAAGTGTTTGCAGGCAGTGAAGCACTAGAGTGAAATTGGTGGTAACAGTTCTGTTCTGTTCTACCTGCTCCAAAACACAAGCACTACATTCCCAGTCTTGCCCATAAATATTATAGTTTGCACCTGCTTGAGTGAGGAGACTTGCTTGCCAAAGAAACTGTCTTAATTTAAGTGCTGGAGACAGACTGCATCGTGTGCTGTTCCTAACAAAAGCCCCTTAGCTGCTCAGTTTTCCCTCCTCCCCTTTAGGCTTTTAAATTATTGACAATAAGATAGCAGCTGCAAATAGAGACACTTCTTTCAGTAGAGCAATATCACATTCTGGCTGTTTCCTCTACTGCTTTAGTTTCCCTGGCTTGGTTAGTTTAAAACAATCCCTTCAAATGTACCAAGTCAAAGGGCAGAGTGTATAAATTGCTCTGTAGAGTTCTAAATTTACTTGCAGTGACTTCCCATCAAACTGGCCCAATCTGCAAATCAACAGATGATTGAACTGCTGCCTCTTACATATTTAATCTTGGCTCTGAAATTCCTAATGTGATCTCTCCTGCTCTTACATAATTACCAGTAATAAAGACCAGCATTCAGAATTTAGTTGAGAATTATTTTGATGATGCATGAAGCAGAAGAGGCTCCAGATGCTCTCTTGAATAGCTCTCGCTGCTTAGTAAGCAATTGGGAGCAGTCACAGCCTTTTTACTGTATTTAAACAGCAAGTGGGCTACTGGGGCTTGGTCCTTAGAAAGGCTTGGAAGTATTACTGAATTGCAAATTGTCTTTTTAAGGCTGAGAGCAGGAATTCTACTTGAGCTAGTGCAGTGAGCAGAGATGACTTGGAGGATGTGTTGGAAATACATGTGTTCAATGATTTTAAAAAGATTATTAAGGCCCAGATAAAATAAATGCAAGAGATGTGCTTCATATCTCAGAGCAGATAGAATCATAGAATGGTAGGATTGGAAGGGGCCTTTAGAGATCATCCAGTGCAACCCCCCTGCAGAAGCAGGTCCCACCTAGATCAGGTCACATAGTTGATCAAAGGCTCTACACAGAGCAAGTATATTTGTTTTCTTGGAACTGATTATATTCCAAGGGAAAACTGTCTTGCAAATGAAAGCTTTGCCTTCTTAATTCTAAACCTTGTAGTTGCCAAATTTCCCACTGCCTTAAATAAGCTTGGTCTGTTCATTAGCAGGAAAAATAGTGACCTCAAGGTATTAGTCTCCTAGACAGGAAACTAAAGAGTCTGATCCCTTTAAACTAAGGGGGTGGGGGGAGAAGCAAAACAGAACAAGCTGTCCCCTCTAGCTGGGAAACAGGGCAGGACAGGGAATGCAATGATAAGTGCCCTTCATCTGCACACTGCGCTGAGATACGGAAGGCTGACCACCCTGAGAAAGAACCTCCTGCACCTGTCCAGGGAAACCTGTGTGTTTGAGTAAGCCCCTGCGCTGCCTCTACACCAATGCACGCAGCCTGGGGAATAAGCAGGAGGAACTGGAGATGTGGGTGCGGATGCGGGGCTATGACCTCATTGCGGTCACAGAGACATGGTGGGACAGCTGCCATGACTGGAGCACAGCCATGGAGGGTTATGTATTGTTCAGGAAAGACAGAATGACAAGGCAAGGAGGTGGAGTTGCTTTCTATGTGAGAGAACAATTAATGTGTACTGAACTGTGCCTGGGTGGGGATGAGGAGCAGGCAGAGTACTTATGGGTAAAAATTAATGGGCAGGGCAAGGCAGGTGATAATGTTGTAGGAGTCTGCTACAGGCCACCTGATCAGGAGGAGGATGTGGACGAGGCCTTCTACAAACAGCTGAGAGCTGCCTCACGATCACAGTCCCTGGTCCTCATGGGGGACTTCAACCACCCTGATATTTGCTGGCAAAGCCACACAGCCAAGCACACACAGTCCAGGAGATTCCTACAGATTGTTGACGACAACTTCCAGTTGCAGATGATCGAAAAACCAACAAGGAGGGGTGTGCTGCTGGACCTGGTACTGACGAATAGAGAGGGCCTGGTTGGGGATGTGAAGGTTGGAGGCAACCTCGGCTGCAGTGACCATGAGATGGTAGAGTTCAAGATCCTGTGTTGAAGAGGCAGAACACAAAGCAGGACCGTGACCCTGGATTTCAGGCGAGCCGACTTTGGCCTCTTCAAAGATCTACTTGGATGGATCTCACGGGATATGACTCTAGAAAACAGAAGTGCCCATGAGAGCTGGTCGATCTTCAAGCACCACTTCCTCCAAACCCAGGATCAGTGTGTCCCAATGCACAAGAAAGGAGGAAAAGGAGGCAGGAGGCCTCCATGGATGAGCAAGGATCTACTGGGACAACTCAGGCAGAAAGCAGCCATCTATGAGAGGTGGAAACAGGGGCTGGCTTCTTGGGAAGAGTATAGGAACATTGCCAGGGCATGCAGGGCTGCAACTAGGAAGGCTAGAGCCCTTCTAGAATTAAATTTAGCCAGGGAAGTTAAGGACAGTAATGAGGCATTTTTCAAGTACATCAGCAGCAGAAGGATGGTGAGGGGGAATGTGGGCCTGCTGCTAAACACTGAGGGTGCCCTGGTGTCTGAGGATGCAGGGAAGGCTGAAGTACTGAATGCCTTCTTTGCTTCAGTCTTTACAGCCAAGGCTGGCCCTCGGGAAGCCCAGTCTGGCAAGGATAACAGGATGGCCAGGACAGCAGAGGACTTGCCCTGGGTGGAAGAGGAAGAGGTTAAAGACTTGTTGGCCAAGCTTAAGGCTCATAAGTCAATGGGTCCTGATGGGATGCATCCTAGAGTGCTGAGGGAGCTGGTTGATGTGATTGCTAAGCCTCTCTCCATCATTTTTGAACAATCATGGAGGACAGGTGAGGTGCCTGAGGACTGGAGAAAGGCCAATGTCACACCAGTCTTCAAAAAGGGCAAGAAGAATGACCCAGGAAACTACAGGCCGGTCAGCCTCACCTCCATCCCTGGAAAGGTGATGGAACAACTCATCCTGAATGTTATCACTGAACATATGAAGGATAAGATGGTTATCAGGGGCAGTTAACATGACTTCACCAAGGGGAAATCCTGTTTGACCAACCTGATATCCTTCTATGAGGGCATAACGGGCTGGCTAGATGAGGGGAGATCAGCGGATGTCATCTACCTTGACTTCAGCAAGGCTTTTGACATTGTCTCCCATAACATCCTCATCAGAAAGCTCAGGCAGTGTGGCTTGCATGAGTGGACAGTGAGGTGGGTCAAGAGCTGGCTGAATGACAGAGCCCAGAGGGGGGTGATCAATGGTACAGAATTGAGTTGGAGGCCTGTGGCCAGTGGAGTTGCACAGGGATCCATTCTGGGACCAGTCTTGGTCAACATCTTCATCAACCACCTGGATGAGGGGACAGAGGGACCCTCAGCAAGTGCCCTGCTGGCACCAAACTGGGAGCACTGGCTGATTCCCCATTCCGCCATTCAGCGGGATCTCAACTGGCTTGAGAGTTGGGCAGAGAGGAACCTGCTGAGGTTCACCAAGGACAAGTGCAGAGTCCTGCATCTGGGAAGGAATAACCCCATGCACCAGTACAGGCTGGGGGTTGAACTGCTGAAGAGCAGCTCTGCAGAGAGAGACCTGGGAGTCCTGATTGATAATAAGCTAAACATGAGCCAGCAATGTGCCCTCATGACCAAGAAGGCCAATGGCATCCTGGGATGCATCAAAAAGAGTGTGGCCAACAGGTCAAGGGAGATTCTTCTCCCCCTCTACTCTGCCCTGGTGAGGCCTCATCTAGAGTCCTGTGTCCAGTTCTGGGCTCCTCAGCTCAAGAGGGACAGGGAAGTCCCTCTTGGACTAGATGATCTCTAAAGGTCCCTTCCAACCCCTACCATTCTGTGATTCTATGAAATACACTATGCTCAGAAAGGAACACTAATTCTTTCCAATCTTTGGACCCATCATCAAGACTTGATTCATCAAGTCTCTACTGAGATACTAAATGGCAACATTCTAGGAGCTGTGTGCTAGCAGATGTCTTCAGCCTCACCACAATAACCCAGGAGTACAGGGCCATAAAGAACCCTCAAGGATGGACTGAGCCTCCTTTTGCTTAGTCCTAGCTTTATGGGATAATCCTCTTCTTCATCTTTACCAATTTTCACTCTTTTTTTTTCTCCTTAGAATGATAAAACACATCTGGTGTTTGTCATTCCAGGCTGGATGTAAAGGTTGAACAACCATCGTTGTGCCAACACAATAATTTGTGTAGTTTGGTTTCATTCTGGTCATTAAAAGGAGTATGTGTTCAGTGCCAATTATTACTGAAGGCTAAATCTTGTCTTAACATGTCTGAGAAAGACATTACCAGGTAAATACAATAACTGGATGACTCAATAGATGAAGAACAAAACCATGTTCCTGCCTACAGGGAAGGGTGGGGAAGAGGAGAGAGAAGGTACCTACCAGACATTTTCCCTATGGTTCTTTAAACTACACAGAAATAGTTTGTCATGTAATTATTTCACCTGTACAAATCATATCCAAGCACTAACTGAAAAATCTGGTCACTTTAGTGCAGCTAACTGAATGTTAAAGGCAGACTCCATCTTTGCTTGCTTACAAGATCTCTTCACACCTGATGATTTATTTGCTGCCTTCTTCATCATCTTACCTTATGAATATATCCAGACAATCACTTGTATTCAACTAAACTGGCAACAAGAAGAGGTGATGTGAGAGAAAGAGGAACACAGAGAAACTAGAGAGATAAATCAGAAGTGCCAAGAGCAAAACTCCTAGGCTATTGAGCACAATGCAGGCTTTAAGAAAGCACCATGACAGCATTGTTTTGAGAGAACCAAAGATATCTAAGGAGATGTCAAAATCCAAACTCCTTAGAGACAAAATATAGATCCTAGAGTGGATTTCAAAGTTTGATAGCACAAATGATCAAAGGAATTGAGGATGCTGATAATAAACCATTAGTTAGCAACCACCTTGAACTACTTCTCTGTCTGCCTGAAGTATTTAGCATCTGTGAAAGAGAAACCAACCTGCTGCAGCCTGGTAACCAAAAGTCATGAATAGTCAGCTTGGATGTCCTGATAGACTTCCCAAGTTGAATTCACAACTCAAAAGAGTCCCAGAGAAAGAGACTGTTATAGCAAATAAAGCTATTTTCAGAGGGCAAAATATAATTAGAACCAAAAGTTAACTTTGGATCATTAATTGCAGACCTGCAGCTGTGTGATGGACATGATGTATTCCCGTTAACACTGTCTCATTATATACAGTGATCACACACAATCTGTGAAAGTATTTAAAAAACCACAACCTGTGCAAGGTTTGCTATCAAAATTTGTCCTAAACTCCTCATCTTTTCATCTTTTTTCTGTTTTCAAGGAATAAACTGCAACACCACCCATGTAAAAAGCCAATGTAAGAGAGAAAATACATCAGCTAAGCATCAGACAAGCAAAAGCTCTCCCTCTATGGCACAAAGGAATTGCTTGTTGGCATTCTGGGGAGGTGAAAACAAGAGATTAAGGAAGATGTAAAGAATGACCTTAGGCTTTAGTTTTGATAATATGTTGGGAAGATGGCTGAATGACAGAGCCCAGAGGGGAGTGATCAATGGCACAGAATGGAGTTGGAGGCCTGTGGCCAGTGGAGTTCCACATGGATGGGTTTTGGGGCCAGTCTTGGTCAACATCTTCATCAAGCACCTGGGTGAGGGCGCAGAGGGACCCTCAGCAAGTGTCCTGCTGGAACCAAACTGGGAGGACTGGCTCATTCCCCAGAGGCTGTGCTGCCAGTCAGCCAGATCTCAACCAGCTGGAGAGTTGGGCACAGAGGAACCTGCTGAGGTTCAACAAGGACAAGGGCAGAGTCCTGCAGCTGGGGAGGAACAATCCCCTGCAGCAGGCCAGGCTGGGGGTGACCTGCTGGAGAGCAGCTCCAGGAGAGAGACCTGGCAGTGCTGGGGGATAATAAACTGACCATGAGCCAGCAACGTGCCCTCATGGGCAAGAAGCCAATGGCAGCCTGGGGGCATCCAGCAGAGTGTGGGCAGCAGGGCCAGGGAGGTTCTGTTCCCCCTCTGCTCTGCCATATCTGCTGAGGCCTCATCTGGAGTCCTTGTTCTGGTTTAGCAAGGAGCAGCTTTTGGCTTAGTAACAGGGGGAGCAGGTTGCAGTGAAGACCCGGTAAAGAGTTTGCGGACCCTCCCCCGGCTCCTGGGTTCACACCCACCTCCGGCCCGGCTGGGCCAATCTGGCGCCTCTGCAATCACTATTTAGGGGATGGGAATTAGAATGCGACTCAGGAGGTGTAAGAGTGATACAAGATGGAGGCGACCACGCGGACCCTTCAGCCAGAGAAAGAAAGGAAGGAGAAGCAATAGACCAGAGACTCCTCTGCAAGCTGTGGCGAGAATGCAAGCTGTGCCCCTGCAACCTATGGAGATCCATGGCAGGACCGAGAGTTACCAGCAGCTCCATGTGAGTGAGCCCGGACGGGCGAGGGACTGTGTGGGGAGACGGCTATGGTCCAGGCTGTGTTGGAGAGCCTGCACGTCACAGAGCAGCCCCACACGAGAGGCAGAGAGGAGCTGCAGCCTTTGGAATAAGTGCGCATCGGAGCAGCCCGTGCAGGTCTGCCATGTATGTGAGTTACCTCACGGACTTGCAGGGAGGACTGGCGTGGAGTTCACCTGTCCTGAGGAGGGACAAACGGCAGAAGCTATCTGGAACAGACTAACTGAAACCCCCACTGCCTGCCCCCCCAAACCGTTCAGGGGGGGGCAGGGTAAAAACCCCGGGATCAGGGCTCTGAGCCCGGGAAGAGGGGAGATGTGGCAAGAAGGTGTTCTTAAAAAGGCTGGTTGGACTCTTCATTGATGTATTCCTCTGTGTTGTTTCATTTTGGTTATGTTTTGGGTTTTGGGGTTATGTTTTAGTTGATGTTGCATTAAATTGTTTCTCTGTTTTCTTCCCCAAACCGAGTGGCCTGGTCTGTTTTGTCCTGAACCTTAAGCGGCAATTAAGCTCTCCCTGCCCTTGAGCAATTCTCAGCCTCTTTGGTACTCGAGGCTAATTGTGGTCTTTGTTCCCTGATGGGCCTAAACCATGACACTTGTAAAACAGGTTCTCTGCAGATAGGGCAGATTTGCAAGCAATAAGCTAAGGGAAGAGGTAAAGAAGGAAAAGGGAGGGGGGAAAAAAGGCAGTTGGAGGCTGGATAGTTAAAAAGCAACAAGGGCAAGAGACTCTGAAGCCAGAAGATATGATTCTCTTCTTAAGACACTCTGTTTACATAAATACTTAAATACTTTCAGTGACTTAATATTTTAAGAACTGTGACACATCAACGCTTGAGAATCTTTTCTATATCAGATAGGCTAAGTCAACCTGCTCAAGTTATTCCCCCCAAGGGCCAAGTTCAGTCTTGTAGCATCACTGAAAGTCTGCTGAAGCTGGTCTGTACAATGGTGTTAGTGAGAGGGGAACACAGCTCAGAACACATCATGTTGTCCATGTTTTCTCTTTGTGAAACTGATGCTAAAGACTAGTTAGAATTCAGGAACTCTCTGTGTTTAGGCCACATCCTGTAAAACTCAAAGCAGAGCTTAACTCTAGTCTTCTTGTTCACACCTTAAAATGAAGCTTTTTGTAGGATTTAATAGTCTGTCATCATCAAAACAGACACAAGGCTCTATTTTAATATCATAATTAGAGAGACAACACCATGCTCATGGGACTGTGTATGAATCTCTATTGGTAAGGTAGAAACAAGAGCTAGGCCCATCAGTTTCCTGGGGACCTAAAGAACACTTTGTCTCCATATGTTCTTCCTTATTTTGCATTGTATTGCTGCCCGAAATGTCTAGTGTCCAAAGTCAGAGCCCCCACTAACAGAAAATTTCACAGAGTTTATATACTTTCCACAAATGATTACTTCATCAGGTCCCCGTGATGTTTACCAGTTTTCTTAGACTTTAGGATTATGTTGTGCTCTTTCATGTAGTTACTTGAGACTATGCTTATCTGAATCCACAACCAGAAATTTCCATAGATAACAAACAGGTAAACATTCGAGATAACGATTTCTTTGAGAAAAACAAGATTCAGCGTTCAGTATTCTTCACTAATCTCTTTGCTTTGTTTAAGCAAGAATGCACAAGCTCAGCATGCCCCACTAGTTCCCTAGACTACTAGGTTACATCAACATCCCACACTGCTCACTAGGCCTCGATACAGACCTTAGCCTAACTACTTCTAACTTTCCATATACAGTAATGCTAACAGTATTAGTTCCCACATGTGCAAAGCCTGCAATTGTAAACACAGATCACTGTTGTGCACACCTCTATCAACAAAACTACCTATAGAACACCAGAAAACAGGACAGATGAGAACAGACCATAGGGATCATTTTCTCTCCCTCAAATTATTAAGGGCTACTAAAGAAAGAGTTTCTGCTATGCCTACTGTATGTTAAAGAAATGGAAATCCTGTCCATAATACATTGCTGCCTCAAAAAGAAGAGGGAAGGAGAATAAAAGGGCTCAGAATGATCCTTAGATACCCAAAAATGAACATCAAGAAGCTTCCCTTTTGCTTCTGCAATGAGCAAAACATTTTCACCCCTTTTCTTCAAGGAGGATGTGGAAATGCTGAAGAGAGTTCAAAGAAAGTGCCACCAAAAATGACCCAGGTCCTGGCAAACAAGCATTACTGATGTAAGGTTTAACAAGCTTAACTTATTCAACTTAATTGAAAAGAAGGTTAAGAGGTGACTTGATCACTGTGTGTTTCTACTCACACCTTTAAGGAGCACCTGACAGTGAATGGCCTTTAAGGAGCACCTGACAGTGAATGGGGGGAGGGAGGGGGGGAGGATGTGAGAGACGAAAGGAGGCAGCGCCGCTGCCGCCCCTTCAGGAGCGCTACGGGAGTGGCCGCCGCGCTCAGGCCCCTCCCCGTGAGGCGGTGGCGGCTGGGTTTGGGGGGTACCGGAGCCCTGCGTTGGGGGTACTGGGCCTCGGGGCCGCTCCTTTCACGGGGCTATGTCTGCCTACAGCCGCGGCAGCGGGGCCGGGCCTCCCTCCGCCCGCCTCCTGCAATGGCGCCGTCGTGAGGGGAGAGTGGTGGAAGGGCGGTGGCTGTTCGGCCGCCTCAGCTGCGTCCCGGGAGCGAGGGGCATTGCCCTCAGCTTCCTGGCACCAGGGCTTCTAGCAGCGGGGAGGCCGCGGCCTGTGTGTGGCCTTAGGCCTGGCGGAAGGCCCTATGAGGGGTCCCAGGTCCCTCAGTGTGTCAGGCCCTGAGGTCATGGCCGCGCCTCTCTCCTTGGGGCTCCTGGGTCTGTGTGTAGGTGTTCCCAGCCCTTCTGCCCGCCTCAGGTGAGCACCCTGGGGCTGGGGAGCTGGAGGTGACCAGGACCTAACCTCTCTTCTACCCTCTGCAGGCGATTAAACCTTCTGCATGTGTTCTTGCAGCACCAGCCTGTCCCTGGAACAGCAGCCACTTTGGTGCTGGTTTGGTGCAAGATCTGGTGCACATCTCGCGCTGTTTCTGTGAGAAATCTCCCCATGGATATTAGAAACCTTGACACAAGAGCAGAAGGAGTAGAGTGAGGCTTCTGTTCTTCTAAGACCTCCCGTGTTGGGGTTGTTTTTTGTTTTGTTAATAAAGAATTGCTTCCAGAAGATTTAACCACAAGAGTTGCTGTGGTTTTAAGTTGTGATCCAGACATACCTTTTGTTTGTTTGCTTTCTGTCTTGCTCATTGTAAGAAACTATGAACTAAGGTATTGTTTATTGAGATTTATGTTAAGCTCAATGTAAAGGTTAGACAACAAAAGACAGGAAAATTGCATATGCGAACAGCTGCCAGACATCACTTGTGTGTAATTGCCTTTACATACCAATACCACCTATGCAAGCAAAAGAGATACTGCTCAAAGATAACTACAGGATGTTCTGAGGAACAAAGGAGGAAGACTCCTCACTCAACAACCACCGGAAGGCAGAAAACGACCCCCTTCACAGCAACTGAAGAATGCGCAGAGTACCTACAGTGCTATAAAAAAGGGACTGTTTGAACTGATTAGTACGGCAGTTGGCGGAGCGCAGACTCCCCTGTCGTCCAGCGCTGTCTTTGCTCATATTCTACTTGCTACAATTAATAAAATTATAATTGGATTATGATCCGTTGTGGTCTCAATTTATGACACTCATCTTCCAGAGGAAAACACACTCTGTGCAGCATCAGGCTTGTTGAGTTGTAAGCAGGCACAGAAGTACCCATGACCCTAACCTCAGGTGCGTGTTCTTGTTCTGCTGTCTAGAAAGGAGTTTGGTTAATAGTTTGATATATTCACATTCCAGCAGCACAAATCCTCCAGTACCCCAGTGCATGTCGTGGCACAGACACCTCACTCCATCTGTCACATACTAACATTCTGTTGTTTTGTGTTAGCAGGGACAGGAACAATAAAAAGGGGCAAAAGAGATATGAAAGAACAGTTCTATTTAAAGCCTTTACACTGCCCTTAGTTCACCTCCACTGTTCTTAATATTGTCAGGTTTCCAGAGCTCAGTGGTATCTCTTCATTTGGAATTTCCTTGTTTGTTGAGGTCAACCCATGAGGCTTATTGTAATGATTGTTTTATTTTACCATTCACATCATCTGTTATTGCAAACGGGAAACAAAAATGTTGAACAATCTTGATTGTGGAGAGAAGGAATATTACCCAAGACTATCCAGTTTCAGAGTAACACAAATGTCTTCTTCCTGTCAGCACAGGAGAAAGTAAAACACTCATTGTCCTGGAGAAGTGAAGGGACAACCTCAGAAGAATCTCCCGCTGCTGTGAGAATAGAACCTAAATAAGGTGTAACCTTGTTTGGCATTCCTTTGGAGCCCATGTGACGTGGAGTAATGTACTTAAATCCTCAAATACTGTGGTAAATCTGGCCCATAATCTGCAGTGCACAAGCAGCATGGATCTGGGAGCAACATCTGCTTTGGAACATGCACACCAACTACCTCTGAGGATGTTATAGTCCCGAGTAAGGGTCCTCATTCTCTTTCTTTCTGCTGAAATCAAGCTGATTTAGAAACTGGTTAGGTGATCACAGGGTCAATTCCAACGTGGCTGTGGAATTGGCCATTTAAATGTTGGTTTGGTTTCTTTTTTTTCCTTAAATTGACTCTTTAGGTGCTTTTCTCTCTCTATTTTTGACCTTGCCTTCCCCTTTCTGTCTGTATTCTTTCAGGAGTGAGTTTTCAGTGCTGACACTCTTGCCAACGTAGCACTTGTGCTGTGCAAATGACAAAGGCAAGGAACTAACAGATGAAAGCCAACTGGTGTTCCCCATATGATTTCAAGTTCCTTTTTCTTTATAGAAGCAACATGACTGAGGTTCCTGTCTTCAGCTTGCTTTATCCTACCCATGAATCTCTGGATTTACGTGTCAGCCTGCGTTCTGCATTCTGTTTTCTTTCTCTCTGTGTGTGTGATTCATTATAGTTCAGCATCATAAAGAGAATCTCAAGTGGGTAACACATATGACAGAGATACCATTATGAAGTTGCTGTCCTGCAGTGCATATAATCAGGAATATGCCCTGAAAGAAAGCTTTGGCTTCCCTAAGATGCTTTCAGAGTTCTTGTGTGGCAAAATATCTCCAGCATGGCCCTGAGTGAAATGATTTTTTTTTCAAAGCCCAGGTTTCTTCTTTGTGTATTTGATTAGTTTTGGGTATAAACACTGTCAAATGCAGCTTAGGGCTATGAAAATGGGAAGATCTTAGCCTTATGTGTCCTTTTGGAATGACATGTCTTTAAAATGTCACATCAGGATAATGGTTTTGAGCTTCATGACCTTGTTTGCAAGGGTGGCCTAAGCCAAGTCACCAGTGCCTGGCACACAGTTGATTGTAAAGCATTATCCAAGTGGGATAAAATCTTCTGTAGCAGAACCAACCCCCACCTGACTCACTCAAGAGTCACATTTCAGATGATTTCTGCAAGTGGAATAGTGTGTTATTTTGTCCCAAATTATAGTGTGGAGGAACTTGAATGAAGCTGAGCACAGTGGGAAAACCAGAGTGCCATGGTATTTATGGTCATGCTTTTTTTTTTTGTAGGCTTCCACACTGCCTAAGGGGGAATCTTTCAAGAGCTAGATCTTCACATGAAGATCTGGTTTCATTCTTTTTCACCATCAATCAATATATTCTTAGAGGATCACAACTTGTTTGTCGTGTTCTAAAGCTGGATTCTCTTGCCTGCAAACTGAAGTGCAGATCTAAATGGGGAGTAGCTGGAGTTCAGAAACGCTGGAGTTGAACAGAGATTTGAACAGCAGAGTCCTGCTGGTTGCAATCAAAACTACATCTTGATGCTTTAATCATATTAAGCTTAATAATTCAGAAAGCAAAGGAGGAGCAAGAGTCAGCTGCTTTTGAAACAGAACTCATTATAGCACAAGGCAGAGTGTTTAGAATTAGAAGGAAAAGGTTTCTTTTGTGTGTCTCAATGTAATGAAAAGGAATCAATGTTCGAGCCACTGAATTTTATCCCAAGAGTTTTGATTGAATAAACTAATGAAAGGCCATGTAATTGAAATATGGAAGTAGTTCCATGGAGGAACCAAGTGTAAATAGGTTGAAGGAGGAATTCTACACGTGACTAGAGGAAAGGTTGATCAGTTACTGATGAATAATACAGTGGTCTTCTTGTAACATGCAGCTCCAGAAACCTGTTAACTGGCTGTTGCCTGAAGCAAGAATGACAGAGGAGGGAGAGAATCTTTCTGTGTGCAGTAGGATCTCTGCTTTCTGTAACTGTCATTAGCTTTTGCTGCTGGACTTAAACCAGGCCTGGGTGAGGTGTGTGTGCAGAAGCCCACCCCAAAAACTGAACTTGTCAGAAAAAGCCTTGATTTGTCCCTTAAAGTGATAAAGGTCACTCAACTGAGTTTGATGGTTAACTCAACTGTTTCAGGATGGAGGCCATGGAAGCTTTTGGGTTTGGCTAATTGAAGCCAAGAAACTTCTATGCTTCAATTTGAATGACTGACACTTGGCAGCTCTGAATTATGCAGCTGGAGAAGCTCCAACACTGTTGGGCTCTCAGATATGGGCTAGCCATTGCCTCCGGTCTGAAGCTATCTTTTAAGCAGGCAAAACACATCATTTGGTGCTATTTGTTATAAGCTATATTTTACTTTGAAAACCACAACAAATCATTTGTCTGAGGAATGTGGAGTTGCATTTTTACCCTTTTGATGGGGTTTTCTGTTTTAGCCTTTGTTCTTGGATGTACTGGGCAGGTTCATGTCTGCTCTGGAAGGATGAGTGCATTGTGGGTTGGCCCACAATGTTTGTGTAAACCCTGCAGCAGATGAGGAATCCAGTTCAGACCTTTAGTCTGTCCTCTGGTTAAATTAAAAATAGTCATGGTCAGTCCTCTGTAAGTAGCTATTATGACTGGGAAACTAAAATGCAGAACCACGTCTACTCCTTACGCCCTCACTTGCCCTCATAGGGGTCAGATGTGAAGTGGAACTTCCTCAAAGGGTGTTCTCACTTCTGCACCATTTCCTGTGATGAGAACCATCAATGCTGCTGCATAAGTCAACACTTCATTGCTTGGTGGGTATAGTGAAGTCCCATTATTGGTGCAAGCCCCAAATCAAATCCCTTCCCCGAGTCCTTCTATTCAAATAAGATTATCACTGTGTCTATCTGAGTGGCCTTGTTAGCCTGTTCTGATTGCAGGCAGATGCTGTACAGCTAATGGTGTCATTTCCGTTACTACATCAGTTGTTAAGTGGGCCAGAAAGCAACCTTTAAGATTAAAGTTTAATCAAGTATTTTGAGAGTGAGCAAGTCCAGACTTTCTTCTTCTTGAGAATGACAAGGCTACTTTTTTTTGCAGTCCCTGACAGAGAGAGAATGTTGTGTCAGAAAATCTCTCCAGTGACAAATAGCAAACAAAGAATGTTTTCTGTGGGATGGCATGAGCAACCTTGTATTTTAAAGTTTGTATATTAATTGCTTGGTAATGGGCAGTTTTTGGCAGAGGTTCTTTCTGGTATGGCCTCAAGAATTTTAATGGAGCATCAGTCAGAGAATGGAGAAAATATACTTTAAGAAACTGAATATTCAGTTGTGTCACTTTGTGACACTGGCTGAATGAATCATGTTCAAGTTTTGGTCATGTGTAAACTCTGCAGTAACTTCATTAAGAGCAAAAAGCTGCATTACATTCTTGCCTTAGAATCACAGAATGATGGGGTTGGAAGGGACCTTTAGAGCTCATCCAGTCCAACTCCCTGCAGAAGCAACTCCCACCTAGATTAGGGAGCACAGGAACGTGTCCAGGTGGGTCTTGAAGACCTCTAAGGAAGGAGCCTCCAGAACCTCCCTGGGCAGCCTGGGCCAGGGCTCCCTCACCTCACACTGAAACAGTTTGGCCTTATGTTTAAATGGAACTGTTTGTGTTCCAGCTTCATCCCATCACCCCTTGTCCTGTTGCTAGCTACTATAGAAAAAAGTGCTGCCCCAACCTCCTGACTCCCACCATTTAGATATTGGTAACTATGAATGAGATCCCCCCTCAGTCTCCTCTTCTCCAGACTGAACAGCCCTGAGGCCCACAGCCTTTCCTCAGCAGGAAGATGCTCCAGTGCCCTGAGCATCTTGGTGGCCCTGTGCTGGCCTCTCTCCAGCACTTCCCTGTCCCTCTGCAGCTGGGGAGCCCACAACTGGACACAGGACTCCGGATGAGGCCTCAGCTGATATGGCAGAGCAGAGGGGGAGCAGAACCTCCCTGGTCCTGCTGCCCACACTCTTCTGGATGCCCCCAGGCTGCCATTGGCTTCTTGCATTGCCAGGTCTCTCTCCTGGAGCTGCTCTCGAGCAGGTCACCCCCAGCGTGGCCTGCTGCAGGGGGTTGTTCCTCCCCAGCTGCAGGACTCTGCCCTTGCCCTTGGTGAACCTCAGCAGGTTCCTCTGTGTCCAACTCTCCAGCTGGTTGAGATCTGGCTGACTGGCAGCACAGCCTCTGGGGAATCAGCCAGTCCTCCCAGTTTGGTGCCATCAGGGCACTTGCTGAGGGTCCCTCTGTGCCCTCACCCAGGTGCTTGATGAAGATGTTGACCAAGACTGGCGCCAGAACCCATCCCTGTGCAACTCCACTGGCCACAGGCCTCCAACTCCATTCTGTGCCATTGATCACCCCCCTCTGGGCTCTGTCATTCAGCCAGCTCTGCATCCACCTCACCTCCACTCATCCAAGCCACACTGCCTGAGCTTTCTGATGAGGATGTGATGGGAGACAGTGTCAAATGCCTTGCTGTGTCTTCAGAATAGTTCTAAGAAGAAGCAAACAGAAACATTAAAACCCTGTCGATATTAAGGAGTTAATTTCTTGTAGGCTTCTGAAAATGGTTCCCTAAATGTTTTCAAATTCCCTGAACATTTTGTGTGCAACCTTTTTACCAGCAGAGGAGCTGTTACAAGCTGTAGTCTTACAGGTCCACCAGCACTTATCTGTAAATATGGACAAAATGACTTTTTCTTTGGAAAAACAACCCCAAACAGTTTCTTTTTCCCATCCTGAGGTGATTGAGCCTCTCTGCTTTGATTCCTTCTGGTTTTGTCCTTCTTTTAGTGGTCATTGGCTGAGATATCCCCAAGGTAGCGTATCTTTCCCAGAAGATAAGTGCAAGTTTGCTCTGTTTAACATCACACCTTCATTCAACCCAACAGAACGTGTTAAAACCAAGGCAAAATCAGTGGGAAAACTGTCAAGTGAAGGGAAAACCTTTGGCTTACATTGAACACAGCCTGTGATTTCAAAAAGAGTCCTCAGCACAGAGAGACTGTTCTGTACCCAGCTGTTCACCTCTTCTCTTGTGTTCTGGCCACCTTGTTTGAGAGGAGGAAGGGAAAATCTGAAGTGCCATGGCTTGAATGAGCTTTGAGTTCTGACTGATGTATGTTTTAGCAATCTGGTAACTCAAAGGTGAGAGCCGAGAGGATTTTCCCTTCCCCCTGACCTGGCACATTCTCATTCCAGCTTGCTGGAATCATTTGCATCATTCCTACAAATGTCAGGAGAAACTTCACAGCAACTTAAGAGAGCTCATCTTTCAAAGAGGGAGGTACCAGTCACTTTACTGGTGGTGCTATTTTTGTGTGAGAAGCAAAGCATCCCTGTTGCTGTTACACTTTAGATTCAGTGTCAGCCAGAAGACAGGAGTTGTTACCCCTCACATGCTGCTTTTAGGATCCTGCAGGTGTGAGGTCATGCTCCTGTGTTGCCATTCAGGGTCTATCTTGTGATGCCTTTTATGTCAAAGCCAATCTTTTTTCTTTCTCACCCCATCAGAGTTTCATAGCATGTGATCTGTATAAAAATAAACATGGAGACTTTAGGATTGCTGTCCACACCAAGTGATAGTAGCAAGGATCTGGAGAGTTAAACTCCTTAACAGATTCTGCTTTTCACCTTCAGATCCACACCTTATTGTGTAAACATAAGTACTGTACACCCAGCAGGAGCTGCAACCTTCATTCTGCTGTGTCTTTGTGTACACACTCTTGCTGCTGGATTGTATTTTCCTGAACTCCAGGAGCTCTGCATGTTTAGCACAGAAACCAGCTGTTGGATGGTGAGAGTTGCACAAAGGCTTTTATGCAAAGTGAAGAGAGAAGGTTAATGTCTTCAGGCAGCAGAGATAATGCTATAGTCAAGGTCTCAATCTATTGTAGGGGAATCACTCCTCATGAAGAGGATTTGAGGTACAGTCATCAACTGTGCCTGTATCCCTCTCACTCTGAGGGATGGGCACTCTCAGGTTAGTGAAGGTACCAAACTCATCATGCTTTTGCATGACAAGCCTCTGTTAAACAAGTCTGCCTATGTGTCTTCATAGCTCCCTTAGCTTCAGAAGGCCTGTACAGTTCATGATCCTTCTCTCCCTTTCTCCCTCCCTTCTCACTGTTGCTGCTTTTGTGCTTTTTCCTTTGTTCTAAGCCCTTTGTGCTTGCAACAGCTGTCCAAGCAGAGTTCATGAAACCCATTTTGTTTCCTAAAGATATTTCTTAAGCCTGAAGCTATTTCTAGCCTTTTCCAGCTCCAAATGCCACACATCACCCTGTGTTCTATTGATTTGTGTGCTCCTGTGGTGCTGTTACACTCAATTTTTGGAGCTGCCTCTTTATTTGTATGGTACATTTTACCTAATCCACATTGCTCTGCTCATCTAATGCTCTCTATAAAGAATGAAAATGTACAGGGCTTGTTGGCACAAGTCAGGAGAGAGCTACATTTCCTGAGGCTCTGCTTTGTTTCCAGGAGCTCTTTGCTTTTGAGTCTGTTGTGCAAGTATTTTGCATAAAGCTTCATGTGAGCTTCAGTTCTCAGGCTTCTCTGTCTTGCAGTTCATGTACAGTACACACAGACTTGGATTGCACAAGAAGATGCAGAATAGGCTTGGACAGGTTCCTTTCCACTCTCATCTTTTCCTCAAATGCAGAAAGAAAAGAGCTGAGAACCCTGCCTAGAGCATAGGAGAGAATATTTACTGTCCTGGAAGACAGAGCTGCGTGAGGAAGGTGTGTCAGTAACCCACAGAACAGCTGCTTTTTGCCAACAGGCAAGCAGTGTGAGTGAGCACTCGAGAAATCCCCACTTAGAGTGACTGTGGTTAGGATCTAAAGCAAATTTGGGGGAGAAAAGCATGGATTAAAGAACCCATTTAACCATTTCTGGTGTCAACAGCAGCATCCCTCCTGGATGGTTGCCAAGTTAGGGGGTTTTATTTGCATTGTAAAGTGCCTTCAGATGATTTTCCTGAAGGATGCTGTAGAAATAAACCAACTGCCTGATGGATAGAAAATTACTCTCTTGAATATTTGGCTCCCTCCTCCTCTAAATTACATGTGTCTAAATTTCCCTGCTTCAAAAATGAAACCAGCTATGTCATGGGTGGAATGAGCTTAATCTTATTACACACAATAGTTCATTAGTGAAGTAGAAGCAATTTCATGTATTTATGCATTGCCTGCCCATAATTTTTATTTGAATGCAGCTCTTTCAGATGGAAACAACAATCTAGTGCTCATTGAATTGCTTGTTAGACAGCATACAGTCATAGAAAGTGTTCATGGTGCGGGGATGGTTACATTTGAAAACTAGGGAACTAAAATTGGCACTGGGAAGCAACCCCGTGACTGAGGGTTGATGGTTTGGTCACTACTGTGGGCTGAACAGAGGAACTGGAGGCAAAAGATTGAATCTCTGCAGCATGCTGACAAACAGCTCACATGTGCCCTGTGAAAAGCAGCACCTTGAGCCCAATTCTAGAGGCCTCAGGAATAGAAATAGGGGCTGAGGCTTTGCAGCCACCATCCTGACTGAGTCTGGTGAGGCTTTCCAGAGCTAAAAGCAGAAGTCTCTATCATAGAATCATAGAATGAGAGGGTTGGAAGTGACCTTTAGAGCTCATCCAGTGCACTCCCCCTACAGAAGCAGCTCCCACCTAGATCAGGGAGCACAGGAACATGTCCAGGTGGGTCTTGAAGAGCTCCAAGGAAGGAGCCTCCACACCTTCCCTGGGCAGCCTGGGCCAGGGCTCCTTCACCTCACACTGAAACAGTTTGGCCTTATGTTTAAATGGAACTGTTTGTGTTCCAGCTTCATCCCATCACCCCTTGTCCTGTCACCAGATACAACAGAAAAAAAGTGCTGCCCCAACCTCCTGACTCCCACCATTTAGATATTGGTAACTATGAATGAGATCCCCCCCTAGTCTCCTCTAGACTAAACAGCCCCAGGGCCCACAGCCTTTCCTCAGCAGGAAGATGCTCCAGTGCCCTGAGCATCTTGGTGGCCCTGTGCTGGCCTCTCTCCAGCATTTCCCTGTCCCTCTGCAGCTGGGGAGCCCACAACTGGACACAGGACTCCAGATGAGGCCTCAGCAGATATGGCAGAGCAGAGGGGGAGAAGAACCTCCCTGGCCCTGCTGCCCACACTCTGCTTGATGTCCCCATGCTGCCATTGGCTTCTTGCACTTCCAGGTCTCTCTCCTGGAGCTGCTCTCCAGCAGGTCACCCCCAGCGTGGCCTGCTGCAGGGGGTTGTTCCTCCCCAGCTGCAGGACTCTGCCCTTGTCCTTGGTGAACCTCAGCAGGTTCCTCTGTGCCCAACTCTCCAGCCGGTTGAGATCTGGCTGACTGGCAGCACAGCCTCTGGGGAATCAGCCAGTCCTCCCAGTTTGGTGCCAGCAGGGCACTTGCTGAGGGTCCCTCTGTGTCCTCACCCAGGTGCTTGATGAAGATGTTGACCAAGACTGGCGCCAGAACCCATCCCTGTGCAACTCCACTGGCCACAGGCCTCCAATCCCGTTCTGTCCCATTGATCACCTCCCTCTGGGCTCTGTCATTCAGCCAGCCTTGTGCTAAGGAGGTGGTATTTGTCACCCAGTAGGCTGGGTGCTGGGTGCGGGGGAGAGCATGGTAGGGTGGCATAGAATTCCCATGGAGTGGTAGCCATACATTTGTGGCTGCTCACCAACATTTCTCCCCACTTAAGCAGCATGATGTTTATTGGTCTGTTGAGTAGGTACCATCTGTGAATATGCTCTTTTTTTTGAGACCATAAGTATCTTTTCAGCCCAGTTTATTCCTACATAGAGAAGAGCAGCTGGCAGCTGGCTGAGACAAGCAACCTGTTAATGTCAGTCCTGAGTCAGTCAGCAGGATCATTGTTTTGAGGCAGTGCCTTCTCCTGAGTGGCTGATCACAGAGCTTTCTGCTTCTGGAACGGAATTCTTTTTCATTATGCTGTAACATCATGTTGCAACGCAATTATTTCCAGATCTCTATCTACTTGGTAAGAAATACATGTCCTCTTGAAAGACACACAAATCCTGATGATGAAATTGTATCTTTGCTAATTACAGCAGAAACCTGCTCAGCTTTGTCTGCTATGTGGTGCAGTTCTCATCCTTGTCTACTCAGAACTGTTGAGTCTGTGCAAGGTGACCTCCTGATACAAAACACTGTGCTGAGGCCATCAAACTCACCCCATGTCAGGCCACAGAAGAAATGAATCTGTCTGTTCAGATGTTATTACTGGTCGTGCTTGGCCCCTTTGGACTCTCTCAAGCACTTTTAGAGATCAATTGAATTCTATCCCTTCAATCTGTGTATTTTCTCTTAAGCAATAAAGTGGACATTGTCTTGCTAAAAGATACAGCTAGGGATTGGTGAGTCTTTTTAATATCCTTAGGTGGGAATTAGGGAACAAGAGTGGCTGCTTTGTAAGGAATTACTGGTTATTATTACAGACTTGTGAAAAACAGACATGAAATTAGCAGTTGTGTGTCATTTCATTACTGCTTTGACAGTCTGCTTGCTTTTTCTTTAAGGGTAGGATGGTTGCTAGGGCTTTGTAGTGAATAACCTTTTTGTGTTCAGCTCAAGGCAGAGTATAATTACTTCATAATTTTGGTTCATGGGGCTGTTTGAGACATTTTTAAGGGGAAAAAAAAAAGGAACTCAGCTTCTTTTAACCCTCCCTCATCTCAGTTGACAGTCATTGGCATGTCACAGTGACAGGAAGAGAAGCTCTGTGTCTCTCTTCATCATTTGCACTTGGTATTTGCCTGAGGACTGGCTACCACCAGTGAGATGAATGTGGACTTGACATTGTTACAGGCTGGCACTGATTGAAAAGTGAAGTTCCCAGTCAAGGTGCTGTGTCTGGTTCTGTGATGTAATCACTGTGCTGAGATGAGGTGGTGGACAGCAGCTGCTGGAAGGGATTGCACCTTGGGTTAAAGCTGACAGCCTGCAAACCCACATCAAACTCTTTGGCTTCGGGGGAAAACTTCTTTCTAGGAGTCAAGAGAGTCTTCCACGTGGTTGTAGTAAACTTCTCCCTTATCAGCCTGGTTTTTGAGGACATGACAGGGTTTTAGTCAGCTAGTCTGATACAGCTGTGCTGCTGCACAGTGGGGCAGTGAGATGGCATAAGGGTAGGACTGATCAGATCAAAAGTGGGTGTCTCAAACACAGATATCTCCATCTGAGCCACTTGAAGAGCAAGTTCATGGTCAATCACCCAAAGACATGATTTACCCCACCTGATTGCAGTTTATCCCTGCTTGGGCAGTTAAATCATGCTTTGAGCTCCAGACATCATGGGCTGAAGCAGCAGCAGGTGTTTTGCCCAGGGTGCAGACAGCTTGCCAATGGACATGACCTCCTGCAGCTTCCCTGCAGATCACACCTAACAGATACAGCACCCTCCTCCTTCTGTAGTGTACTGAGAATGCAGTTACACATCTGCTGTGCCTTGTACCTTACTGTTAGATGAACTACTGCAGTCCAGTGCTGCAGACATTATATGGTTGGGGTTTCTTTTTCCCTTGCTGATTGCTTTATGTGCAAAGTCTCAAATGATGTGAATGCTAAAAAAACATAAGTTACCCTTACTAGGAGCTATTTAGAATTGCAGGCTCGTGTTGGTTGGCTCATGAGGAAACATGTTCTTGCTTAAGGTGTGTCTCTAACTTGGGCTCCATCACTTCTGCACATTGCCATAGCAACGCTGCAATGGCATGGGAGTTCCTTTTATGGCTGAGCTAGTGGCTGGAGCTAGTGGCTGGAGCTAGTGGCTGGAGCTTGGCAGGCTGTGTTACCAAGCAACTCCCAGTCCTGTGCTCCTGTAACTAGGAAATGCAGCCTGTGCTTTTTAATACTGCCCATGATTTTGATCATATCTTCCTTCTGGCAACTTTTGGCTTCTTGGTGTGAAATAATTCCTATGCAGTACTACAGAAAGCTCTCTATTCCATGGGGATTCCCCCCCCCCATCCTGCTTTCCCTCACTTCAATGGAGGAACAGTCATAGGACAGCAAAGACAAAAGTCCATTTATTGCTTTTAAAAAAGTTCTATTCACCACATGATGCTGAAGAGTCATTAAAGTGATACCATCTGCAGCATGTGAAAAGAGATGCATCCTTAGCTTCCCAGATTTGCAGCTGATCAGATGTCCCATTTCAGGACAAGCCTCCCAAAGCACAAGTACTGAAATGCTTTCTGAAAGTCCCTTCTAATTCCTGCTCTTGATCCTGCTTCCTTTTGTGGTTTTCTCTTCCCTGTACTTCAGAGGGATTTTTGATAATGAGTTGCTTTGTGGAGAAGGATGTGTGTTAGCAAAGCTTAGGAAATGGTTACAAAGCTAGATGATGAAATGCAGGTGGAAAGTTGTGGTAAATATTGGTGTTGTAGTCATATCCTACCTGAGGTTGCCAGTCATTTCCCCCCCCTTGAGAGAGAAAGGGGCATAGTCCACCTTGCCAAGAACAGCCAGTCGACTTGAACAAGAGGAAAGAGTTTATGCAAGGATTAACTTCAAGCCCACAACCCCTCCTATTTAAACTACAAGGGACTAGGCACATATTTAAAGTGAACTTTAAGGACTTCATTGTACACCTGCCAAGGGTAGGTGTGACAGACTGGTAGATGGGGGAGTGTCAAATCAGTGTCTCACAGGAGGGCTGCTGAAGGATGTGTTGCAGAGGTGGGATCCTGGTGAGGTAAGGAGTCATATGCCAATGGATTAAGGTGTGTTAAAGCATCGGAATAAAGCTGAGATGAAGTCTGTGACTTATCAGCTTTATCTTTTTATGTTTGCTGGCTCTGGCAGTGATCAGTGCCTTTAAGTGAAGTGAAAAAAAGGAAAAGCCAAACTTAAGGCACCTGTTTAACTTTGGCAAGGAAAAAGCCTTAACTTTGCCTGTAGAATTCATATCCCAAAGCCTGAGATGAATTTGTGCATATATTTGAAAGAGATGCAAACAGTTTTTATCAGGTTTGGTGGGGTTTTTACCAGCATGTAAGAATTCATTTGGACAGAGCAGGACAGGTTCCTAAATGATTTCATCAGGCGTCACTCCACTGGCCTGAAATGGGCAGCATTAACTTGTTACACCAACTATAGATGTGACCTTTCAGATCTTGCATCCCCTTTTCTTCTACATAACAATCACACCTGCCCACAGTGATATTTAACACTGCTCAATACTTGTGGAAGTGACAACATCCACACTGAATGGCCTGTGTTTAGTCACATGTGTCAGCATTAACAAAGGATGACACTTCAAAATGCCCCCTGTGATGTTGTGCTGTGCATTTATGTTCCCTGAGGAATGCTCATTGTCAGGGGAAGTAATTTCATGTCTCACCTATTTAGCAGATAGATTGGGAAAGTTGATCTTTGCTGGTTTGAGACAATAGATTTCTTTATTACCATCAAAAGTCACCCTCCTTGTTTGAATCAGGTGCATGTGCCCCAGCCTTTACTGAAGCAGACTAGGTTCTAAGTCTTTGTATGTCATCCAGTTTCAGTCCAGTCTATTGTCAGCTGTAAAAGGTTCTTTTAATCTTATTGTAGGAAATGTCAGGTGAGGAACTGACGGTTCTGAAGGTAACAATTTCCCATTTATCCCCAGTCTGTGTAATACATGAGTGGATACTCACTGCCTGGGAATAACCATTGCTGTCAATCTCATTTAAGATCTGTTCAGTTCTATGCTTCTGGAAGGATTCTGCCTGTCTAATTTAGCTGTAGCTTATAAAGGAGAGAGTGGCAGCAAATCAAAGGCTACAGTCAATTTATTAGTTGTGGTTTAAATATTTGATCATGGAGAGACTGAAGGTTCAATATCAATGTGCATTTACAAATGGTTGTAGGGTCTGAAATGGATCAGATGGAATAAAGAATTCACAGAATCACAGGGATTGAAAAGGACTTCCAAAGCTCATCCAGTGCAACCCCCCTGCGAGAACAGCACCACCTAGAGTAGGGCACACAGGAACTCATCCAGCTGGGTTGGAATGTCTCCAGAGAAGGAGACTCCACAGCCCATCTGGGCAGCCCCTTCCAGTGCTCCCTCAGCTCAACAGGGAAAAAATTCTGCCTTGTGTTGCTTTGGAACCTCTTCTGTTCCAGCTTGTACCCCTAGCCCCTTGTCCTATCATTGAGAACAGCCTGGCTCCATCCTCCTGACACCCACCCTTTATTTACTGTAGTACTTCCCCTGGGTTTTATCCAATGAGCTCAACACTGCTTCAAGTGGGACAAGGCTTTATATTTGGATGTAAACATCTGCAAGTGCTGAGTTCTTTGTCATTCCTCTGCCTGTATTCCCAAGGGATAGCAAGAAACAGGTTTCCAAAACCATGCCAAACATCTGGTCAAATCAGCACTCTGTGAATTCATTTTGGTCAGGAGCTTCACAGATTTGCCAGGTGCTGATCACTGTTGAAAACCTGTCCCTCATTTATTATTTAAATAGTACCACTAGGGTAAATGCATCCACTTGCAAGTTAACATGCTTCTCGCTATGAGTTAAGCTGGTAGAATCCATCCTGGTTAAGACATGCCCATTTGACTAAATGGTATTTATATTCTCTGCTCTCTTTATATGCTGGCCATCCCCCTGTGTATCATCTGAACTCTATCCAGGTTGTGTGGGAATCTCTCTCATGGCAAAATGTTGATTGAATGAATTTTGAGCAAGAGAAACAAAACATCAATAGTCAAAACACACAGGGAATAAATGCCTGGAAATGAGAATGCTTCATCTGAGGTGAAATATAAACCCAAACCAACCTGAAACACACCAGGTATTGTTTTGTTAAGAGATTCTTTTTCTTCTCAGACATGAAGAGATCAGTGTAAGACAAACATGCTAGCAGCTACTAGTTGTGTTAGCTCCTTGTTGTGCTCAATATATCAAGGGAAGGGGAGGAAAAAAACACCAAAGGATTTATGAGTCACTGTTTTCCAAGGATGCTGCTTCCTCTGCAGATATTTACAGGTTGTTTTTTAGGAAGACTTGAAGTTTACAGACTGCCCACTGAAGTTCCATTTTTGTTGCAGGGTCATAATGTTGCTGCATAATTCATGTGATCACACAGATGCTGCATTTAATGCTTGATTAAAGGGGAGGGGAAAAGAGGCTTTAGCTACTCTTAAATTACTATGTCTTTTATAATAGATCTTTAAGATAATGCCATGATACAGCCTGTGTCTCTATGTTGATATGGTTCTTCAACCCCACTGCTCAGTTGAGGCTGGAAGATGTTGATATCCCCTCATTTAAGCAATCTTCTCTTTTTTTCCATTCTAGACACAGAACTGTTGGTCTCAAAGTGCTTTAGAATCTTCTATGGAGAAGGAACCTGATGTTTTTGTATGAAAACAGCCTCAGGATCACACTGTCACTTTCAAACTCAACGCATCAAACATTTAACACCTGTTAAGTATTGCAAGTAAGTATTACTTTCATTTGGCAAGTGTTCCAAAGCTTGACAGTGTTCCCCACATATCCCTCCTGTCTTCCAACTGCGCAAGTTTGGAACATAGCAATGAAGTGTGTGTATGTCAGGAGGGAAAATCCTTGAGAACATGCTTGGAAGCAGTCTGACCTTTTTTTCTGACCTCTTCAAATTCTCTCACTGCAAATGAAGCAGGGAGGAGAGAGAAAGGATTTGCTTTTTCCAGTTTCCTCTAAACAACAAACCCAAATACTATAGGAAATGCCATGAAAGCAATGAAAATGGTGTTAGAATTGCAAAGCCGAGGATTTAAGCAATAGGAAAGGAGAGAATTGAGGTTCCCATGTGATTTTAATTCAAAACTTACTCCTGAGCTTTCCTTGCCATGGGCCTCATTTTCTTGTGCATCACCTGTTGGGTTGTTATTCACACCAAGGCAAAGCATGTGCATTAAACACATAAACATGACTTCTTTAGTTGACTGCACAAGAGTAAGTAACTGCAGAAAGCAGAGGGAACAATGCATGAGACTCATGTCTTCCACCTGTTTTCTTTTCATGATCCTTTTAACTTGTTTGCCTGCAGTTGTGTGTTTACACTGTGCTATCAAAAGCCCCAGCAGTGGAGCTGAGGTACTTTCAATAGAGCTGTGGCAGGTGTAGGTAAATTACTGGTGTAAAGAACCTTTGGCTTCTTTTTCTACAGCACTAAATAGATTTGCCATGAACACTTAGCAAAAATAGCACCTGGAAGAAGGAAGGGAAAAGGGGAGGAACTTTCCTGCATGTGAATTACTAGCTGAAAGGCAAACATCTCTTTAAGGTGGGAGCTCACCCGCACCAAATGTCCTCACCAGGATTTTTAGCCCTGTTGTTGCTTGCTCAGGTTAATGTCTGGCTTCTGGTAATGGTAAGTGAACTTTTGAATGTTGCCCAGGAGGTTTAACCTTTGTTTTCTAAACAAAGAGAAAAACAAAAGGGAATGCTGATAAAATTATCCCTTCTGCTATAAACAACTGCAAGTGGCTGTGAGAGCTCTGGCGGGTGCTGATGGCTGGTTGTAGCTTCCAAAGTGGGCTTATTTGCCCCACTCTCAGCTGTAGGTGTTACTGCCATGAATTAAACTCTAGGAAATGGCAATGGCAACTGGAGAAACAAGCTGTGTTGGCTGTTAGGGTTTAATGACATCCATTGGAGAATAGTTTTGTCGATACCAATCATGCTCCAGTAATGTAGCTGAGGTGAGATCTTGACCAGCTTGAGAGTTGGGCAGAGAGGAACCTGCTGAGGTTCACCAAGGGCAAGGGCAGAGTCCTGCAGCTGGGGAGGAACAACCCCCTGCATCAGGCCAGGCTTGGGGTGACCTGCTGGAGAGCAGCTCAAGGAGAGAGACCTGGCAGTGCTGGGGGATAATAAGCTGACCATGAGCCAGCAACCTGCCCTCGTGGGCAAGAAGCCAATGGCAGCCTGGGGGCATCCAGCAGAGTGTGGGCAGCAGGGCCAGGGAGGTTCTGCTCCCCCTCTGCTCTGCCATATGTGCTGAGGCCTCATCTGGAGTCCTGTGTCCAGTTGTGGGCTCCCCAGCTGCAGAGGGACAGGGAAGTGCTGGAGAGAGGCCAGCACAGGGCCACCAAGATGCTCAGGGCACTGGAGCATCTTCCTGCTGAGGAAAGGCTGTGGGCCCTGGGGCTGTTTAGTCTGGAGAAGAGGAGACTGAGGGGGGATCTCATTCATAGTTACCAAGATCTCAATGGTGGGTGTCAGGAGATTGGGGCAGCACTTTTTTCTATAGTAGCTAGCAACAGGACAAGGGGTGATGGGATGAAGCTGGAACACAAACAGTTCCATTTAAACATAAGGCCAAACTGTTTCAGTGTGAGGTGAGGGAGCCCTGGCCCAGGCTGCCCAGGGAAGGTGTGGAGGCTCCTTCTTGGGAGGTTTTCAAACCCACCTGGACATGTTCCTGTGTGACTTGATTGAGGGAAACCTGCTTTAGCAGGGGGTTGGACAAGAAGATCTCTAGAGGCCTATTCCAACCCTCGCTATTCTATGATTCTGTGAGTTTGGGATGACAGTACCAGCATTTGTCAGGTTCTGGGGAGTGACAAAGGGATTACAAAAGATGCAGGACATCTGAGAGACACATGAAGAGTGGTTTGCATGGTCCTGCCTTTATCAATATGACAAAGGCCAAGCCTCCATTGAGAAGACCTAGTGCCTAATCTAAGCCATATAGTCTCTGTCACACAGGAACTCAGGCAGGTGCCTGTAGAGAAAGAAAGTAGCGTTTCTTTTATTTAGCCACTATTAAGCCCATTTATAGTGTGGCCATTTGAGTACCTGGTATACAGTAGATGCTCTGAAAGCTAATTAAGTAAGTAACTAGAGCAAATCCACTCTTAGCTATGCAGGGAAGGTAACACTGACAGAAATCAACAACAGGGCTGAACAATTAAGCAGATGGACAGTTCTGCAAATGACTCTGGAATTCACAGTGGAAAATGGGCTTGTGAAGGCAAAGGGGTTTTGCTAGTTACTTGAAATCCTGGCTCCATTCACCTTGAGCTTTTTGAGGCCAACAAGGAACCACAGACTGCTGTGACCTCTTGGAAAAACCTATGTGCTACAGGGTAGAACATCTTACCCAGGATGCAAAACCCCTGGGGAAGAGAGTTGATAGGATGCAGAAGCTGGAAGATTGGACTGAGGTGGCCTCTGACCAGGGTCATCTGACCTATCTGACTTGTGTTTGCTCTTGTTCTTGTATGAGGGGGGAGGAAAAGGTTGTACTGTGCCCTCAGTCTATGGCTGAAGGTACATAAGCTATGAGAGAGGTTAATTTAAACATAAATCCCTCTTTTCTGTACCTTGATCCAAATGGTTTGTAAAGCTTAGGTGCTTCTTTTTAGGATTGACAATATGCAGCTCAATTGGCCCACCAAAAAACCCCAGTAAAAATAGATGGATGAGGATTGTGCAGATGTATGTGACTAATCCTTGGCAAAACCTGTGATGTATTCCTCAAATGCTCAATCTTAAGATGTTTCACTCTTTCTCTCCTTTCCACTGACACTTTTTGTTGCACTTCATCTTTTCTCATATGAGATCATGCTCAAATGTTGCAGTTGGGAAATGGTTTTCCTGTTGTGCTGTGTACTTACTATACAAAGCATGTTTGGAGTGTGTTTTCTTCTTCATCTTGCTCAGATCTGTTTCTATTCACACACACACACACACAGGTTTCATAGCTGAACACACACATACACACACAGGTTTCATAGCTGAACACACACACACACACACACATGTTTCATAGCTGAAACTTGCAGCATGTTTTGAAGGCAGCCAAGAAGGAACTTTAATGGCTCTCCTGGAAGTCATTCAAAAACCACTCCCATGGACTGCATTGGACATTGTATAAGGCCCCCAAAGCAATATTCGGGGAAGTAGAAGGGATAACAACTTGAATACTCTAGGCCTCTGTTTGGAATGCTTTTTGCAAGGTGACATGAACATTTCTAAGGGTATCTTTGTGCCACACAAAGAATATATCTAAATGTGAAAGCTTCTGGGGCTAGTTTGAGTCCAGCACACACCATACCCTGTTCTGTGGCTTTCCCACCTCTCAGTTTAGCCAGTCCCTTTTCCCCAAGCTGTGAGAATTATCTGCCCTATGCTCAAAAGCATTTCAAACTGCAGCAAAAACTGGCCCTGTGTACCTCTTGGTCTTCCACAAATCCAGTTTGAGCTCCCTCTACCAGGGTCTCACTGTCCTCCCTTTGTTTTGGGAATTGTTGGGGTGGGGTTTTTTTCTCCAGTTAATTGTTCTCATCTTTAACTTTTAATCTCTACACCCAAACTTTTTCAGGACACAACTCCTGAAGCTGTTTTTCCAAATGCTGGACTACAAGGTTCCTTTTGACTCTCAGCTCACACACTTGGGCAGTTTTTCTTAACAACATGAGCCCAGAAACACTTAAAGAATCAATCATTAACTCAGTGTTGGAATGGAGGCTATCTTTGGTGGAAATTATTGTAGACAGGCGGGTGGGAGCACAAGAGATGGGATAGAGACAAACTTCAAGCACTGGCCATAGAGGATTTGTGTTACAGTGGGGTTACATTCACATCTTGAGATGGGTCATCACCAGTTCAAGGTGACCTTTGTCAGCTACCAGTCCAGTACAGCTGCTGCTCTGGGGTAACTGGAATCCTCAATGTTTCCAAAACATGGGGAGTTTATAAACTTCCTGCTTGACTTTGCTTCAGTTTTACCTTCCCCCTTGTTTCAGTCTCCACTTTCCTCCCAGCTGACCATATAACCATGAGAGTGCTGTTGAACTTGTGGGAAAGGTGTCCTGGTGTCATTATTGGCTTGAAAATCAAAGCAAACTCTTGCTGATACTTTGTGCATGCTGTCTTTAGAAACCTGTAGAGTGTCCATATGCGCATTGCTTCTCCTCCCCTCCCACCCACCCTTCACCATCCTGCCCCATCCCATCCTTCTGCTATGCCTGAAGGAGTACCTGGCAGAGAACGAAAGGTACGTTTTACAAATGACACTGTGGATATGCCATTGCCCCTGAGCTCATCAATCCCTGAGTGTATTCCTCTTCCATCATCACCCCAACATCTAGTGAAGTTGAAGATCAACAAAGACAATTATTAAAGGAAGAATTAATACAACACGGAGAAGATATGAAACACACTTTGGCCCATTTGGAGGAACTGATGGAAAAACCAAAAGCAACAGCTAATCAACTGTTGGAATGAATTAATGAATTAACCAAACCAAAGATTAAAGTTTCATCCCCACAGGTGCTCAGAGACCCCTGACCAGATGACTATGATCCAGCTAAGAAATGGAGAGGCCTCATACGTGATGCGGTAATTAAAGGAGAATTTATTCCACAAGCCTTTCCAGTAATAGTAGCACAAAGAAAACGACAATGGGCACCTTTGGATTGGAAGTTGGTAGGGGAAGGCCAGAAAGCTGTAATACAATATGGCTTGTCCAACCCATACGTTCAAACGTTATTGGATCATATTTTTGCCAGTGGATTGATGACTCCATTTGACTGCCGGAAGCTAGCAGAAACCTTCCTGAAGCCCACTCAGGTATTACTATGGGAGTCTGAATGGGAAAAAAGAGTTGATGTGGCAGTAGTAGAAAATATGGACTTACAACAGGGAGATCCGTGGCGAGTCGTCACAGCAGATATGATGTTGGGTAAAGGACCATTTGCTGACCCTCAGGTACAAGCCCGACTGCATGAAGCTATTTTGCAGCAAACACAGACACTGGCTCGTCAAGCATTTAAGATCGTTCCTGACATGGGTGTGCCAGTTCCCTCATATACAACTATTATACAGAAACCTAATGAGCCTTTCATGACCTTTTTAGACCGTCTAAGAGCAGCTCTGGATCGTATACAAAATATGTCAACTGAAGTAAAGGCGGAAATAGGGTTACACTTAGCATTTGCTAATGCTAACCATGACTGCAAAAAGATCCTGCAGGCTCTCCCGTGGACAGCAACTTTGGTCGACATGATAGAAGCCTGCTCTAGGGTAGGATCATCAGCACACTTAGCTGAAGCTATGGCAACAGCATTGAAACCTTTAGTTCAACCTCACAAAGGAAATCGGAGGCCAAAATGCTTTAACTGTGGAAAAATAGGACACGTGAAAAATCAATGTCAGTCCAGACCATTGGTATGGACAAACAGCTCCGCCAGACCATCTGGGTCCAACGGCAGATTTCATGGCAGTTGTTACAGATGTGGCAAGTTTGGCCATAGAGCCACTGAGTGCCTCTCTCGAGTGGCCAGACATACAATGCCTAAGGGAAACGGGTTAACGAGCACAAAAAGGGTGAGCGCGATGACACAAAAATGCCCTTCAACACCAACAGCTGCCTGGATGGCCTCATATCAGCCACTGCAGGAAGCGCAGGAGTGGATGTGGAAACAGCAGTAGATGTAACCATCCACAACACAGAGGTAACAGTTATCTCATCTAACACTAATGGACCCCTTGGTTTAAGTGCTTTGCTTTTAGGACGGTCATCGGCCTCTCAACAGGGTATTTTTGTGCTCCCCGGTGTAATTGGTGTGGATTATGAAGGAAATATTAGAATAATGGTTAAAGTTTGGCAGCCACCAGTTCATATACCTAAAGGAACTAAAATAGCTCAATTAGTTCCTTTCAGAGCTAAAGTTCCATTTTCAGGAAGTTGTAAACATTGAGATGGTGGTTTTGGATCCACTGGAGTATGTTGTAGTAGTGCAGGCAATATTCACTTGAAGACGTTAGAGAGTCTAAGTAATGCACGTGCAGAGACGTACAGGGGCAACATAGTACAACCACCAGAGTTGACTCAAAGCCACCCTTCCTTTGCTAGCTACCTCCTTATATGCTGCTTCTGCCCATGAGATCACCCAGGGCCCAATTGATTAACTTGCAGCACCTGTTTCTGAAGTAGCTTGCCAGCTGCATTAACTTATCCCTACCATCTTTATTCAAGCTGGCTGGTCCAAGCTACATCCGTGCCTACAATTCCCCCCTTTTTCTTTTTTGAACCAGACAGCCTTTAGCAACACATTTCAAAATTAAAAGTACATGAAGAAAACAGAATATTTTTACCCATGGCCATGAGTTTACAACAAAAGGTCAATAACAGCTACATCGCTGAACAATACAATACAGAAATTCATAAAGTCAAAATAAACATAATCTGATATGTGTTGCTAGGAGGGACACACACTGGCAGGAAGGGATGAGTTCTTGGTAGCTCCACTGATATTTCTTTTTCCTGATGTAGTTCTGGACTTCTCTTCAGATCCTTTAGCATGCTGATCTGTGAGCATTATCTGTAAGATGGAAGTATCTCTTCATCTGTAGAAAATACACCATTTTTGTTTTCAAGTTCCCAGTGGTCATCTTAAGTTCTTCAATTCTTTTAATGCAATACAGATAGCTGGAGGAATTTATAGCAGCATATGTAGTGCCACAGTTGTGAGGGTTTACATTTTAATAGTGATGGATTGAGGGTGGATCACTTGGTTCTTTCCTCAAGATGTTTTTGGTTTTTTTTTTTCATTGGTGTTACAGTTAAGTCCTTTCTGTTGATGTGGTTTGATCCATTTTGCCGGAATCCATCGGGGACCTTGATCTGTAATGACACAAGCAGAGCCTCTTCCCCACGTTAACAGATCCGCAGGTCCTTGCCACTCTCCAGTAGTGGGATTCTTATACCAAACTTTAGGTTTGTCAGTAAAATCCAAATCCTGACTCATTTGGGCAAAGTGTGTTAATGCCAGTGGTTCATTCCAGTTTGCCACAATTCTGAGATGATTCATTGTATAAAGGGCTTTCATTAGTCTATCTTCAGGGCTTACCCCCTCTTCCCCCATTTTTTGTTTTTCTAGGAGGCCTTTTAAGGTTTGATGTGTACATTCAATAATGGCTTGACCAGTGGAATTTCCTGGGATTCCAGTAGTATGTTTAACACCCCATAAGTTTAGAAACTTACGTGTTCTACTGGCTATGTATCCCGAGCCATTATCAGTTTTTATCTCTCTTGGAACACCAAGGACTGCAAAGCAACTCCTCCAATGTCTTATGACATCTCGAGAACTGTCACTGGTTAAGGCTGTGGCCCAAACCATGGCTGAATAAGTATCAATAGTGACATGTATACGTTTAAATCGCCCAAAAGGAGCATAGGCAGTGATATCCAATTGCCATATACCTAATGGTGCCAGACCCCTGGGATTGACTCCTACTCCTAGGCCAATTTGATTCTGGCATGCAGGGCACGTGGAAACAATACCCTGAGCGTCTGATATGGTCAGGTCAAACTGCTTCGTCAGCATTTTTGCACTTTGATGAAAAAAATCGTGCGATCTTCGGGCTTGAGAAAATTTGTCAATTATTGGCCCCATAGGTATCAATAAAGGAGCTGCCACTATTGCTGCGAAGTTTTCGGCTCTTGGCCTGAAACACCCAGGCTTGAAGCCTACTTCATGCGGCGATCAACCCAGGGTCCGATTCTCAGCTGGGTGGGAAAAAAAAAAAATCAGTCCTACTCAATGTGAGTGATAGCAGAAATCATCTTCTTTATTGAGAGCAGGCTCTAACTTATATACACAGCAGCTTCAAAGCTAGCTCAGCAACAGCAGCTAATAGATTACATTCTTATGTTCATCCTACTTGCGGTTTCTGCGATAAGCAAGCTCCCTCACATTTTCCCATCTTGTTTTTTCTCCGAAGTTGTTTTCCACCTTGAGCTGTTAGCTCGTTAGCTGAAAACAGTCCGACCTTGAGGGATCAGAAAGCGGCCTGCTGTCTACATGACAGCAACTGCTTTAACCATGGCTCTGACTCTGGTCTTGATTGTGCATTAAATTCATATAACTAGAGCTCAGGCTGCCTTGCCCCAACAGGCCTAACATTATACCCCGGGATCCATGTCCATGCTCCCTCATTTTTTCTCCACAATTCCCCCATTTTGTTTTTGCACAATCAAGACTGAGTCAGTCAATGTATGTACTGCCTTCATAATACAACTATATACTATTCTAAACATTACAAGCAAAAGCAAAATAGTCAATATCCATCTTAACCCTTCTTTGGTTAACATAGTCAACCGATGTGACAACTCCCCAAAAGCTGATTGAAGCCAATTATCAATAGGGTTATAACCCACCATAATATTCTTAGCATGAACCTTTAAATATGCCAAAGCTTTGTGAATAGATTCACTATGATCAGAAAGATTAAAACAACACATGCCTTAAGTCTTGGCACCTGTGCCCTTGTGCCAATAGCAAAAAATCAATAGCTGCACGATCTTGCAATAAGGCATGTCTAAGGCTTTTCTGGTCTGCCAATAATTTTTCAATAACATCAGTAGTAACATTAGCTTGCTGCTCCGACCAACACACTAATTTTTCTAACTGCCGTAAGGCCTGGGCTGCAGCCAACCCAGGTACAAATGCTGAAGCAAATACATTCGCCGTAATGGACCACAACTGTACTTTACCATCACAATCTTCTTTTAAGTTGTGGGTGTCTCTTGTTTTCCGCAACTTGGTAATTTTTAACCAGTCCTGCTGTCGAGGAGCAAACAAAGTTAGTTTCCCTAAATAACATGGTTTCTAGATCTCTCTCTTGATCTACAGTAAATGCCTCCTCCTGAGCAATGAGGATATCATCCATATAATGATACACAAGTGCATGTCTAATACTACTTACATCCCTAATCAAGCCTTCTAATGTCATTGAGGTTTGGTTACTTTGTTTGCTAAGCCAGCATCCTAATTTGCATAGTTGAGTTAATAAAGCAGATACTCTTACACCTGGAGCAAATATACTAGTTGCTACTATTGCTGAGGGAGACCAAAGGTAACATAGTCATCACATTTGTCAGTAAATGCATGCACAAATTGGTTTTGACAATGATGTTTCTAAATCATTGTGTGATCAGGCATCAAGATCGTCAGTTGTCCCAAACTGCATGGTCCCCTTTGTAATCTCGAGGGTATTCCAGGCCATGCCTGGTCCCCACAGACCAGAAAAATTCCCTTTGGTAACTGTACAGGCACAAGACTAGACCTGGATCTTTTTGGTGAAGTATAATTGCACCAAGATGTTGTGTTCTTATACACGCCCAGGATGGGATCCACATTCTGTCCCAAATGTTTTGGTATTGCTGGTAAAATTAAACATAACACAAAAATCCATCTTTATAGATCTCAATAATTCTAACTCCTGTGGCTCTGTTGTCATTATTGGCAACCATGAAATGATCAAATCCCAGCTGTCAACTTTGCCATTACCCTTAAGTAAGGGTTTTGTTTTTCATGCATTTGGTACAGGCCATTGTGCCACATCTGATGGAACTCCCACCAAACAGGTAGAAAAAGGATTATCTGGAGTGGCCATTGATAAACATATTGTAGACTGATTGATTGCTTTGGCCAGTGTAAGCCACATGTTTTGCTTGGTTTTTTGAAATTGCCTAAAGTCATTTACTACAATCATTTGAAGCATCAACAGTATGACAAAATCCATTTTTTTTTTTTTTACTCCTGATAAAAAAAAATCCTTCACCAATGAGTCTAAAACACAAACCACCTTTTAGCTTCTCAATGTCAAAATGTTCTGTTCCTGACACCTAAAACACCTTAGAAAGTTTCCACTGTAAGAAAACCACTATTCATCATCACATTTACAGCAAAATGCATAACATCACGACCAACAGTTTTTACACTCTTTGAGGCAAGGGACTGAGGATGGAAAGGACGAGCCCAGCGGTCCGTGAGGGCCGGGGCCGGCGGTGTCGGCGCGGTGTGTGGGGGGGCTCCGGAGACACTGACCGGGCGCGGGAAGCGGCTGCGCGGCGGCGGCTGCGGATGGAAGGGGCGGGGAGGGTCTGGCTCACTCCGTGCCGTCCCCGGCGCCGGCGGCGCAGTCGGTATTAGTATCTCCTATGTTTTCTTTGTCTCCCCTCGCGTGCCCGATGGTGCCCAGTCTAACATGGGGTCGCGCTCCCCAACTCCTCTGATCATCCTGCGCTGCACCCCCGCCCGACTCCGCCTACTTGGCATTCCCCTGCAAGTCGTCCCAGGGGTAACTCGGCGGGCTGGGCTCGAATGGGAAGCAGCTCTCCCGCGGGAGCTCTGCTCCGAAGACCCTTCGCCTCTCTGACTTTGTAAAAACTCTTGTGTAGAGAAGAACTTTATCTTCTTTTTTTTTTTTTCCTTTTTTTCCTCAGCACGCCCCGCTCAGCGACGGGCCGCGCACCGGGATGGCTTTCAGTGGCGACAGGCTGTGTTTCCATGGCCTCTTGTCACTCCAGTTTCTTTAATACTTCCTGCAGGAAGCTGTCCGTTCCCTTGTCTGTCTCCTTCAGCCTCGGCGCAACAGTCAGCGCCAGGGCTGCAGCCATGGCCATTCGCTGCTCTGCTTGCATTTCTTTTAAAGTATTTATCACATCTCTCCAAAGGAGACTTAGATCTTTACTGATCTTACTATTGTCCTTATCACCACTAATAGTGGCTTCCCAGAGAATGTTTCCAATTTCTCGCCACTCACCAGAAAAGGGAGGTGAGACATAATTAGTCCTGATACCAAACAGTCCAGCTGTTGGCTCGGCTACAGTCTTGGGCATATCAAGCCACTGAGTTACAGCAGTGGCCAAACCCTTTTCCAACTTATACTTTTTCAAACAGTTAATTACTTCTCTCCACTGTTTCATCAGTTTCCGAGCAGTCTTATCTTTGTCTATAACCAAGTCCCAAAGACAAGTCCCATATGCTCTCCACTCCTCCTCATCAAAATATTTCTCAGAGTCTTTAAAAAAGCCTTTACAATTACCATATACAAGTAGACCAGACAAATTGGTCAATTTAAAGTCCACCCCCCGCTTTTCTAAAGCGATGTAAAAGTGAGAGTGCTACCTCCTTATCCATGTTGTCAGAGCCTCGTCTCACCGCAACCTGTAGTCACTCCCCCGGGTACAGCAACCTCTGCTTGGGATCCGGCAGGCTTCCTCCGACGACTGCCTCTGCCTCCGGATTTTCAAGTCTCAGCTCCCCGCAGGCAGGCTCTTTACCCGGTAACACCCAGTGATGGTCCCTGTTTGGGTGCAATATGCCACGAAGTTTTCAGCTCTTGGCCTGAAAAACCAGACTCAAAGCCTGAAACACCCAGGCTCAAAGCCTACTTCATGCGGCGATCAACCCAGGGTCCGATTCTCAGCTGGGTGGGAAAAAACATCAGTCCTACTCAATGTGAGTGATAGCAGAAATCTTCTTCCCCATATTGAGAGCAGGCTCTAACTTATATACACAGCAGCTTCAAAGCTAGCTCAGCAACAGCAGCTAATAGATTACATTCTCATGTTCATCCTACTTGCGGTTTCTGCAATAAGCAAGCTCCCTCACATTTTCCCATCTTGTTTTTTCTCCGAAGTTGTTTTCCACCTTGAGCTGTTAGCTCGTTAGCTGAAAACAGTCCGACCTTGAGGGATCAGAAAGCGACCTGCTGTCTGCACTGACTACATGACAGCAACTGCTTTAACCATGGCTCTGACTCTGGTCTTGATTGTGCATTAAATTCATATAACTAGAGCTCAGGCTGCCTTGCCCCAACAGGCCTAACATTATGCTCCGGGATCCATGTCCATGCTCCCTCATTTTTTCTCCACACACTATCTTGTCAACAATTTAATTGCCAACTGATAGGCCATCTTTTAAGCCTGAATGGCTTTGAATATGTCTAATATAATAAGCAGTTTGACGTTCATTTATCTGATGCCAGAACCACAGAAATAAGTTACACAGTTTCTGATTAGAGATTTCTTTCAACAACGCTCTCTCTAATCGAGTGACGGCATCGACCACATAGAGGGAATCAGAGATGATGTTTAATGGGACGTCTGGCCATTTCTCGAAAGTTTTAACTACAGCCATCAGTTCCAGCAGTTGAACTGAACTGCCTGGGGAGTGAACAGTTAGGTTTTGCCATTTTCCATTCTCCCACCAAACCACTCCTGCTTTGGCTTGGATCTTACTGGCGTCGGTAAAAACAGTCAGGCCTTTAACAGGTACTGCTGATCTCAACGGCCGGTCTTCCATTTGAAATTTAACAGAAAACAATTTACGGGACAGAATTATTTATAGCTCCTGGATATGACAATAAGGCCCACTGTAATTCATGAGATTGTTGCAGTGCCCAGTTCAAGAACTCATCTGTGAGAGGAATGAAAGTGACGTCTGCCTCAATCCCTGCTATTTCCAGCAGACATTTCCTGGCCTTAACTATTATTTTCGCAATTGCATCAAGCCTCGTGGTAATTGTTGTTTGCAAACTATATGGCAAAAATATCCACTCCAGGATCCTCAATGGGTCTTTCGCTACTGAATCCCATTGCATCAAGACTGCCATTACATGCTGGTTTTGACTTATCACAGCAATGTTAATAGACAAGTCAGGATCATATCGGTGACTGTAGTTACTGACTATCTTGTTTCCTATTTTTTCTATTGCTTGGATTTGCTGCCGAGACAGTTTTTGCGCACTATCAGCCTCTACTGAGCCCTTTAACAAAGGCATTAGTGGCGCAAGGTCCTCATTCATGATACCACATATGGTTCGTACTCATTGGATATCACCTATTAGCTTTTGAACATCTGTTAAGTTAGCAATTTCTGTTTTAATTGCCACCTTCTGAGGATAAATGCGTGCATCGGTGATATTACCTAAATATTTCCAAGAGGCGTGCATTTGTACCTCCTCTGGCGCAATCACCAACCTGGAGATGCTCAACTGTCGGTTCACTTCTTGTAGAATGCGATGCTGGTCCAGGTCTTTTCCTGCAATCAAGATATCATCCATATAATGGTAAAGTAAGACACGAGGGTATTTTTTGCACAGAGGTGCCAGCGCCCAGGCAACATAAGTTTGACAAATAGTTGGTGAGTTCTTCATTCCCTGAGGTAAAACAGTCCATTGGTATAATTTTGCTGGCTCTTGTTTGTTAATAGATGGTACTGTAAAAGCAAACATCTCACTGTCATCCTCATGTAGGGGAATTGTGAAAAAACAGTCCTTTAGGTCAATCACCAACAGGGGCCACTCTTTTGGAAGCATTGCAGGAGAGGGTAATCCTGGCTGTAAAGCACCCATGTCCTGCATCACTGCATTAACAGCTCTTAAACCATGTAACAGCCTCCACTTCCCTGATTTTTTAGGGATAGTAAAAATTTGGTGTATTCCATGGACTGGTGGATGGCTTCATATGACCTTTCTCTAATTGTTTTATTTACTAATTCATGAATGTGGGCAAGCTTTTCTTTGCTTAGCGGCCATTGATCAATCCAAACTGGTTTATCTGTGAGCCAGGTTAACTTCAGGATTGGTCGCCCATCAATGGCCGCCACTAAAAATTTTCATTTGACAAACGAAAGCCCATTTGGCTTAAGGGCATCTCTACCTAAAAGCCAAACTGAAGTATTCATTACATAGGGCCTAATTTGCACACATCTATTCTCTTCGCCCTGTATGCATACCAAAATTAGGTCTGGGCTAATTTTTGTCATCTGTATTCCTCCTACTCCAACAACAGGGGTGTCTAAATTCTCTAAAGGCCAGCTTTTTGGCCAATAGGATAATGTAACAATAGTAACATCTGCTCCCATATCCAGTAATGTGTTGTACCTCAACCATGTGTTCACCATTTGGATGTTGGAATACAACCGTCTGAGTGGGCTTTTCCCTGTGAAAGTGGCATTGCAGTCTTACCTCAGGTACTCCAGTGGATCCAAAACCACCGTCTCGAAGCTTTACGACTTCCTGCAAAAGGAACTTTAGCTCTGAAAGGAACTAATTGAGCGATTTTAGTTCCTTTAGGTATATGAACTGGTGGCTGCCAAACTTTTACCATTATTCCAATGTTACACCGGGGAGCACAAAAATACCCTGTTGAGAGGCCGATGACCGTCCTAAAAGCAAAGCACTTAATCCATAGCCAAGGGGTCCGTTAGCGTTAGATAACTGTTAACTTCCCATGTTGTGGATGGTTACATCTACTGCTGTTTCCACATCCACTCCTGCGCTTCCTGCAGTGGCTGATCTGAGGCCATCCAGGAAGCTGTTGGCGTTGAAGGGCGTTTTTGTGTCATTTGCGCTCGCCCTTTTTGCACTCGTTAACCCGTTTCCCTTAGGCATTGTATGTCTGGCCACTCGAGAGAGGCACTCAGTGGCTCTATGGCCAAAACTTGCCACATCTGTAAACAACTGCCATGAAATCTGCCGTTGGACCCAGATGGTCTGGCGGAGCTGTTTGTTCATACCAATGGTCTGGACTGACATTGATTTTTCAGGTGTCCTATTTTTCCACAGTTAAAGCATTTTGGCCTCCGATTTCCTTTGTGAGGTTGAACTAAAGGTTTCAATGCTGTTGCCATAGCTTCAGCTAGATGGGCTGACGATCCTACCCTAGAGCAGGCTTCTATCATGTCCGACCAAAGTTGCTGTCCACGGGAGAGCCTGCAGGATCTTTTTGCAGTCATGGTTAGCATTAGCAAATGCTAAGTGTAACCCTATTCCACCTTTACTTCAGTTGACATGTTTGGTATACGATCCAGAGCTGCTCTTAGACGGTCTAAGAAGGTCATGAAAGGCTCATTAGGTTTCTGTATAATAGTTGTATATGAGGGAAACTGGCACCCCCCATGTCAGGAACGATCTTAAATGCTTGACGAGCCAGTGTCTGTGTTTGCTGCAAAATAGCTTCATAGAGTCGGGCTTGTACCTGAGGGTCAGCAAACGGTCCTTTACCCAACATCATATCTGCTGTGACGACTCGCCGCGGATCTCCCCTGTTGTAAGTCCCATATTTTCTACTACTGCCACATCAACTCTTTTTTCCCATTCAGACTCCCATAGTAATACCTGAGTGGGGCTTCAGGAAGGTTTCTGCTAGCTTCCGGCAGTCACATGGAGTCATCAATCCACTGGCAAAAATATGATCCAATAACGTTTGAACGTATGGGTTGGACAAGCCATATTGCATTACAGCTTTCTGGCCTCCCTTACCTCCAACTTCCAATCCAAAGGTGCCCATTGTCGTTTTCTTTGTGCTACTATTACTGGAAAGGCTTGTGGAATAAATTCTCCTTTAATTACCGCATCACGTATGAGGCCTCTCCATTTCTTAGCCGGACCATAGTCATCTGGCTGCGGTCTCTGAGCACCTGTGGGATGAAACTTTAATCTCTGGTTTGGTTAATTCATTAATTCATTTCCAACAGTTGATTAGCTGTTGCTTTTGGTTTTTCCATCAGTTCCTCCAAGTGGGCCAAAGTGTGTTTCATATCTTCTCCGTGTTGTTATTAATTCTTCCTTTAATAATCGTCTTTGTTGATCTTCAACTTCACTAGATGTTGGGGGTGATGATGGAAGAGGAATGCACTCAGGGGTTGATGAGCTCAGGGGCAATGGCATATCCACATTGTCATTTGTAAAACGTACCTTTCATTCTCTGCAGGTACTCCTTCAGGCATAGCAGGAGGATGGGATGGGGCAGGATGGTGAAGGGTGGGTGGGAGGGGAGGAGAAGCAATGCGCATATTCGGCTCCTGGAACGGTGCTCTAACAGGTTCTGGGGGAGGTGGGCTCACATCCATGCTCTCCTCTTCTAGAGATGGAGCCGAGGGTATTACGACATTATCCCCTCCAAAGAGTCTCTTAGTATTTTCTTCTAGAGGTGGAGCCGATGGTACTATTAAGTCACCACCTCCAAAGAACCTTTTAGCATCTACCGGGAACGCAGATGGTACAGCAGTTTCTGCTTTCACAGCAGCAGCTGCAGCACACTCAGCTTCTAGCTGGTGTATAATGGATGATAGTGATTTACACAAGCCGATAGCATCATTCAACATGTCTCCTAGGTTTTCCCCAGTGTCCCTTTTCATATACTTCTTGAGGGGAAACAAAGAGACCTACTTCCTGCCCCCATCTTACAAGTCTTTGCAAATCCTCTCTTTCATAACTGAATCCTTTCTCAGCAAGGATATGCTGAAGGGTGTCAATAGGATTTTCCTCTTAGCTTATGATATTTCCCCTTATATCAGTTTATTCAGAGTCACTTACCTTTTCAAGCAGGAATCCAAGTGCTTTTCTGCCGAGGGTTCTTAATCCAACCTAACTCGGCGTATCAACGTCAGGGGTCACCAAATGTTGTAGTAGTGCAAGCAATATTCACTTGAAGACGTAGAGAGTCTAAGTAATGCACATGCAGAGACCATACAGGGACAACATAACACAACCAACAGAGTTGACTCAAAGCAACCCTTCTTTTGCTAGCTACCTCCTTATATGCTGCTTCTGCCCATGAGATCACCCAGGGCCCAATTGATTAACTTGCAGCACCTGTTTCTGAAGTAGCATGCCAGCTGCATTAACTTATCCCTACCATCTTTATTCAAGCTGGCTGGTCCAAGCTACATCTGTGCCTACAGGAGTACCTGAGGTAAGACTGCCAATGCCACTTTCACAGGAAAGCCCACTCAGACGGTTGTATTACAACATTTCCAAATGGTGAACAGATGGTTGGGTACAACACATTACTGGATATGGGAGCAGACGTTACCATTGTTCCATTATCCTATTGGCCAAAAAGCTGGCCTTTAGAGACTTAGACACCCCTGTTGTTGGAGTAGGAGGAATACAGATGACAAAAATTAGCACGGATCTGATTTGGTATGCATACAGGGCAAGAGAGAATAGATGTTGTGCAAATTAGGCCCTATGTAATGAACACTTCAGTTTGGCTTTTAGGTAGAGACGCCTTAAGCCAAATGGGCTTTCGTTTGTCAAATGAAAATTTTTAATGGCGGCCATTGATGGGCGACCAATCCTGAAGTTAACCTGGCTTACAGATAAACCAGTTTGGATTGATCAATGGATTGATCAAAAGCTCGCCCACATTCATGAATTAGTAAATGAACAATTAGAGAAAGGTCATATTAAGCCATCCACCAGTCCATGGAATACACCAATTTTTACTATCCCTAAAAAGTCAGGGAAGTGGAGGCTGTTACATGATCTAAGAGCTGTTAATGCAGTGATATAGGACATGGGTGCTTTACAGCCAGGATTACCCCCTCCTGCAATGCTTCCAAAAGAGTGGCCCCTGTTGGTGATTGACCTAAAGGACTGTTTTTTCACAATTCCCCTACATGAGGATGACAGTGAGATGTTTGCTTTTACAGTACCATCTATTAACAAACAAGAGCCAGCAAAATTATACCAATGGACTGTTTTACCTCAGGGAATGAAGAACTCACCAACTATTTGTCAAACTTATGTTGCCTGGGCGCTGGCACCTCTGTGCAAAAAATACCCTCGTGTCTTACTTTACCATTATATGGATGATATCTTGATTGCAGGAAAAGACCTGGACCAGCATCACATTCTACAAGAAGTGAACCGACAGTTGAGCATCTCCAGGTTGGTGATTGCGCCAGAGGAGGTACAAATGCACGCCTCTTGGAAATATTTAGGTAATATCACCGATGCACGCATTTATCCTCAGAAGGTGGCAATTAAAACAGAAATTGCTAACTTAACAGATGTTCAAAAGCTAATAGGTGATATCCAATGGGTACGAACCATATGCGGTATCACGAATGAGGATCTTGCGCCACTAATGCCTTTGTTAAAGGGCCCAGTAGAGGCTGACAGTGCACAAAAACTGTCTCGGCAGCAAATCCAAGCAATAGAAAAAATAGGAAACAAGATAGTCAATAACTACAGTCACCGATATGATCATGACCTGTCAATTAACATTGCTGTGGTAAGTCAAAACCAGCATGTAATGGCAGTCTTGATGCAATGGGATTCAGTAGCAAAAGACTCATTGAGGATCTTGGAGTGGATATTTTTGCCATATAATTTGCAAAAAACAATTACCATGAGGCTAGAGGCAATTGCGAAAATAATAGTTAAGGCCAGGAAATGTCTGCTGGAAATAGCAGGGATTGAGGCAGACGTCATTTTCGTTCCTCTCACAGATGAATTCTTGAACTGGGCACTGCAACAATCTGATGAATTACAGTGGGCCTTATTGTCATATCTAGGAACTATAAATAATCATTATCCATCCCATAAATTGTTTTCTGTTAAATTTCAAATGGAAGAGCGGCCATTGAGATCAGCAGTACCCATTAAAGGCCTGACTGTTTTTACCGACGCCAGTAAGATCCAAGCCAAAGCAGGAGTGGTTTGGTGGGAGAATGGAAAATGGCAAAACCTAACTGTTCACTCCCCAGGCAGTTCAGTTCAACTGCTGGAACTGATGGCTGTAGTTAAAACTTTCGAGAAATGATCAGACGTCCCTTTAAATATCACCTCTGATTCCCTCTATGTGGTCGATGCCGTCACTCGATTAGAGAGAGCGTTGTTGAAAGAAATCTCTAATCAGAATTTGTATAACTTATTTCTGCGACTTTGGCATCAGATAAATGAATGTCAAACTGCTTATTATATTGGACATATTCAAAGCCATTCAGACTTAAAAGATGGCCTATCAGTTGGCAATGAAATTGTTGACAAGATAGTGGCAGCTCCTTTATTGATACCTACGGGGCCAATAATTGACAAATTTTCTCAAGCCCGAAGATCGCACGATTTTTTTCATCAAAGTGCGAAAATGCTGACGAAGCAGTTTGACCTGACCATATCGGACGCTCAGGGTATTGTTTCCACGTGCCCTGCATGCCAGAATCAAATCGGCCTAGGAGTAGGAGTCTATCCCAGGGGTCTGGCACCATTAGGAATATGGCAATCGGATATCACTGCCTATGCTCCCTTTGGGCGATTTAAACGAATACATGTCACTATTGATACTTATTCAGCCATGGTTTGGGCCACAGCCTTAACCAGTGACAGTTCTCGAGATGTCATAAGACATTGGAGGAGTTGCTTTGCAGTCCTTGGTGTTCCAAGAGAGATAAAAACTGATAATGGCTCGGGATATATAGCCAGTAGAACACCTAAGTTTCTGAACTTATGGGGTGTTAAACATACTACTGGAATCCCAGGAAATTCCACCGGTCAAGCCATTATTGAATGTACACATCAAACCTTAAAAGGCCTGCTAGAAAAACAAAAAACGGGGGAAGAGGGGGTAAGCCCTGAAGATAGACTAATGAAAGCCCTTTATACAATGAATCATCTCAGAATTGTGGCAAACCGGAATGAACCACTGGCATTAACACACTTTGCCCAAATGAGTCGGGATTTGGATTTTACTGACAAACCTAAAGTTTGGTATAAGAATCCCACTACTGGAGAGTGGCAAGGACCTGTGGATCTGTTAACGTGGGGAAGAGGCTCTGCTTGTGTCATTACAGATCAAGGTCCCCAATGGATTCCGGCAAAATGGATCAAGCCACATCAACAGAAAGGACTTAATGACTGTAAGAGCAATGGAAAACACAATCTTGAGGAAAGAACCAAGTGATCCACCCTCAATCCATCACTCTATTAAAATGTAAACCCTTGCAACTGTGGCACCACGTATGCTGCTGTGAATTCCTCTAGCTATCTGTATTGCATTAAAAGAATTTAAGAACTTATCAAGACGACCAATGGGAACTTGAAAGCAAAAATGGTGTATTTTCTACGGATGAAGAGATACTTCCATCTTGCAGATAATGTTCACAGATCAGCATGCTGAAGGATCTGAAGAGAAGTCCAGAACTACATCAGGAAAAAGAAATATCAGTGGAGCTACCAAGAACTCATCCCTTCCTGCCAGTGTGTGTCCCTCCTAGCAACACATATCAGATTATGTTTATTTTGACTTTATGGATTTCTGTATTGTATTGTTCAGCGATGTAGCTGTTATTGACCTCTTGTTGTAAACTCATGGCCATGGGTAAAAATATTTATATTTTCTTCATATACCTTTAATTTTGAAATGTGTTGCTAAAGGCTGGCTGGTCCAAAAAAGAAAAAGGGGAGATTTGTAGGCACAAATGTAGCTTGGACCAGCCAGCTTGAATAAAGATGGTAGGGACAAGTTAATGCAGCTGGCAAGCTACTTCAGAAACAGGTGCTGCAAGTTAATCAATTGGGCCCTGGGTGATCTCATGGGCAGAAGCAGCATATAAGGAGGTAGCTAGCAAAGGAAGGGTGGCTTTGAGTCAACTCTGTTGGTTGTGTTATGTTGTCTCTGTATGTCTCTGCATGTGCATTATTTAGACTTTCTCCATCTTTGAGTAAATATTGCTTGCACCACTACAACAGACTGCTGAATGAACTCATTGTAGGGGCTAGTCCCTGTTCTGGGGTTGCCTAATCCACTAGCCCAACAGCCAAGGCTGCTGCAGCTCCCTTTTTCCAAGGAGCAGGTCTGAGTGCTCTGTTTCATTGAGTTGCTTTGCCAGACAGAGTTACTAACCACTGGCCTTTCTCAGCTGTCAAAGACCTATAACCTCCAACAGTTCTTCTCTGCTCAGAGTTATCTGATTACTTATTTAAAAGACTTTGTGCAACAAGAATCAGGGGCTGGATGTCTCATTGCACCTATGCCTGAATATTTCAGTGGAAGAGTTGCTGTGGAGGTGAGGTTACTGATAGAAACACCAAGTGCCCAGTGCTGACCAAATGTTTTCTCTCCTTTTCTTGCTGTTCTTTGCTTGAGTAATCAGGACAATCCACTGTTAGGTATCAAATGAAAGTAAATTATTAAAATAAAGATATGCTGAGCTACTTGACAAGACTTGAGTGCAGGGTACAGAATCTGTGGGTGTTTGGCACAGCCCCAGCACTGCAGATATTTTAGCTCTTGCTTATTTTTGATTCTGTTCAAATATGATTTACCTTAAAAAAAACCAACCAAACAAATTAACTGCAAAGTAGCTGATGTTACAGAACAGATTTTCATAATGGGGGGAAAAAAGATGGCATGACAAAGCTGTAGGAATGAATTGTAGGGCACAAGTGGTGTTCTCCGGTATCTTGGCTTCAAGTCATTCTGGAGCTCTCAAGGCAATACATACAGTGGTTTGTTCTACCAAATCACCCTCTTTCAGAGAAGAAAGCTTCAGAAAGGATTGAGAGAGGCACCAGCCACACTGCCATTGATGCTGTTCATGTACAGTCCTTCGTGGATCTCCAAAGCAACTGGAATGGGATCATAGAATCATACAATGGTGGGGTTGGAAGGGACCTTTAGAGCTCATCCAGTGCAACCCCCCTGCAGAAGCAGCTCCCACCTAGATCAGGTCACACAGGAACGTGTCCAGGTGGGTCTTGAAGACCTCCAAGGAAAGAGCCTCCACACCCTCCCTGGGCAGCCTGGGCCAGGGCTCCCTCACCTCACACTGAAACAGTTTGGCCTTATATTTAAAGGGAAGTTTTTGTGTTCTAGCTTCATCCCATCACCCCTTGTCCTGTTGCTAGGTGCAACAGAAAAAAAGTGCTGCCCCAACCTCCTGACACCCACCATTCAGATATTGGTAACTATGAATGAGATCCCCTCTCAGTCTCCTCTTCTCCAGACTAAACAGCCCCAGGGCCCACAGCCTTTCCTCAGCAGGAAGATGCTCCAGTTCCCTGCTCATCGTGGTGGCCCTGTGCAAGGTGCCGCAGTGATGTAGAAACTGCATTCTGTATTTTGTCACATTTTAAGGGATACATTTACTTGAGGTGAACATTTCACTCCCTCCACTCTGGCTGCAATAGAAGTGAAAGGGACTGGAAGCAGTGGCATACAGCCCTTCCCATACTGCCCATCCCAGGATGCATTTTAATGCAGCTAGTTAGGAGCTCTTCCTGGGATACTTTGGCAGGAACACACACACACACGACAAGTCTGGTGGTAGCAGAAGCAATCTGTAGCGCTCCAGCTTTGCTTAGTGAAGTTGCAAGTCCATTACCAAACTATGTCTCTCAGTTGCAGGTCTAGGCTGCAGACATCACATCTAGACCAAGAGGAAGAAATTATTCTCTCATATGTGGGCTGGTGTTAAGTATCAGTGCAAAAATAGATGAGAAAGAGGCAAGGGTTGTGATACTAACTGCTAGCAGAGAGCTGGGATCAGCTCAAGTAAGAAAACCCTTTCAAAAAGGAATTTGCAACATCCAAAGCATCATTCTTTTCACTTTGTAAATTCAGCTCCAGTATGTCTGTAGTGTCATTTGTCCTGAAGTTTGGGGTTCCTGTGCTACAGCACAGATCTGTCACTGCACTGCAGGCATCTCCAGGGTATGAAACAACAACAGCTTGATGGCACACACCAGCAGCTCAGGAAAACTTAAGAAAGGAGTTTCAGCAAAACAACAGAGCAGTTGGAAAGGGCTGTAGGAAGGGTGTACAAACAGAACACAGCACAACAGGCCAAGCAAGCTGCATCTTGCCATGTTTCTTGTCTTTAAGATGTAAGACTGAAAAGAAATTGCCATGAAGTGTTGTCAGTGCTGCTCGGGGGTGAACACACAACCTCTGGTCTAGCCATGGTGACAGGAAGCTGTCAAATGAGCAAGGCAGTAATGGTTACAGTAGACACTGAAGAGGAACAGTAGGATGAGCATTTTCATGAAAGACCCCCCCTACCCCCTCTCGTAATCAAATCTTTTGAGTGTAGCCCACACATGGTTCAGAGGCAGCTGCTTTGCTGATCCTTGCAAGCCCAAATGTTACATCAGTACACACCTACTTAACAATACCCCTTGGGTTCATGAAGAGAAGGTTACATTATGGTTCCTAGGCCTTTTGAAAAGTGGAATAAACTAACAGTCTTTATTCCCTTGAGAGAAAAAAAAAATGAGGTGGAAATGGTGCCAACTGGTTTGTAATCTGAGCATGCTTTCCATGGGGTATTTTCACAGCTGCCTTATCAGCTTCCCATAAGGGTGTAGCAAACAGTTTAGGAATGTCATGAAGAAAGGATTTGGAGTTTTGCTGTGGTTCATGATAATGATGCCCTCTTGGGATAATGGATCAGAGTTGGAAGATCCTCCTGGAGATAGGAACAATGCTTTAAAAATCCTCTCACCCAAGATTCAGCAGCTAGTGTGTGTAAACTCTGGATGGAGATAGCCCCATGGTTGTTTATGGTGCTTTGACTTGGAGCAATATTCAGATGGGAGGCATTTCCACATCCCCTTCTGTGAGATTTCACTTCCACAAAGTGTGGCTGTTTCTGGCACTGTCGCTCTTTTCAGTGGGATCTTGAAACTTGGTGAGCCAAGTGAGTGCTTGTTAGATCTCAGTTGAAACCATCAACTCCTAGCAAAATCAACTGCTAAAGGTCAGTTCTTTACTGAGGTCAGTGAGAGGACCTTGACTGATTTCACTGGGTTGAGTGTCATAAGCTAAAGCTCAGAAATGAAAGGAAGGAAGTGTTTTGGTGCTGTTGTGTCCAGAAAAACTTACTGTGCTGTTTCCTCTTCATCAGTGCTGCTGTTCACTTACCAAAACAGCTGCTCAGGCCACTCCTCTCCTACAACACCTTGCATTTTGGTGTAGGCAAGCAATATATAAAAGAATCTCTCCTCATTTATTGTGTGAGTTGCACAGGAGACATGATCTGCTGGGAAAGAATCATCACATCTTCTGTTAGCACTGCTAAGGGGTTAATGCAATACATGGGACTGGTTTAGCAGTTTCACTAAATATCACTTATTCCATCAGCACTGAGAGTTCCAGTTTGTATTTGACAGAAACAAATTGAGTGAACCAAAGCTTTTTTTTCCTTTCATAAAAAAAAATGACTGTGACTAGAACTGTGCTCTTTACAATTACAACATATTCAATCAAGTTATCAAACTCCTGATAGTTTTACTTCAGGTAGCCTTACTTCTTTTGTTGGCTTGTAAAATCCTTCTCATTGCTTTAGAACTGTTCTTGAGCTGAAGCTTTCCCAAGCCTGATTGTGAAGATGAGCAATGTTATCTTCCTTCCACATAGCTCAGGTGCATGCTGCAAATTGTTTCACAGAATTGGAAGGGACCTTGGAAGGGACCTGGAAAGCTCATCCAGTGCAACCCCCCTGCCGGAGCAGCACCACCTAGAGTAGGGCACACAGGAACTCATCCAGCTGGGTTTGGGATGTCTCCAGAGAAGGAGACTCCACAGCCCATCTGGGCAGCCCCTTCCAGTGCTCCCTCAGCTCAACAGGGAAGAGATTCTGCCTTGTGTTGCTTTGGAACCTCTTCTGTTCCAGCTTGTACCTGTTACCCCTTGTCCTATCATTGGCCATCACTGAGCACAGCCTGGCTCCAGCCTCCTCACACCCACCCTTGGTGGATTTGTAACCATGAATGAGTTTCCCTTCATCTACCAACCCCTGTGCTAAAGAACACGTCTCATTTACATCATAGTGTCCTGAGTGAAGTGTTTTCTTGGTAATATTCATGCTCATCTGGGAGAAATGTTTAGAATTAATAACTTTCCATCGAGCTGAAAACAGCGATTTGCAGCAGGCTTTGGGGCTTTACTTTGTCCTGTGGTCAAAAACACTGCTGCAGTTTGAAGTTAAATCTCTTTTCATATAGCTGCTATGAATTTCCCTAGGAAAACCCCCAAATCCGTCCCAACTGTATCTGGTTTTAATTTATGACAAATGCTTACTGTTCTTACAGGTCTCCATGGATGGCAGCTTCACAGTCATCTAGTTCCATCCTTGCAATTAGGAAACTGCAAGGCCTCATTTCCAATCAGAATCATCCTCCTTGCATTTTAAGCCTTTGTCCTGTTTGTTGCAGTCATGGAGAACAGTTCCTTGCATCTCCTGTTGACCTTATGCATATGTGAAGGTTGTTGTCATGTTTTTTTCTTTAGGCTAAATATGCTGGTTTTGTTCATTCTCTCAAGGGATAGGAGGATAGATGAGGTAGGCAGAAAATAACACAGAAACTGGTGGTCTCTTGTTTTTCTGACCCTTCAGTTTGGACAAAGATTTATTAGTAGAAGTAACATGATGCACAGGAGCTTTCCGGAGTCAAAGACATATCCTCATAGAGGTAGACTCAGTGCTTGTTTATTAGTAATACACACTGATATTTATACAATAGTACAGAATTCAGGTGATAGTAACATAACATTTATTGGTTACATCTGCAAAGCAATATGCTACTCGGCACAAGCTAATTGGTTAATTGCTAAAGCTCACACTCTTAGTTTAAGCAAAATCTCAGTACAGCTGTGGTTAAAAATATCCTGCTTTTACTTCTCAGCTGCTCACTGTTTTCAGGCAGCCTCCTCCTGGCATGCACCCAAGGTCAAGCTGACCTGGCTATCTGTGGGAAAGCTTGGATTGTGCAAACATGCTTCTGACAAAACTCCATGTCATGTATCAGAAAGAAGCTTCTTTACAGTAACATCTTCTGATTAGAAAAATTAGAACACTGAGGCAGGTTTTTAGGGTGCACAACCCCTTGACCAGCAAACTTTGAGCTCTGTGAATGAATCTTTTCCTGCCTGTGTCTTCAGACCATCACAGCAAAGCACCAGTCCATAGATAGGATCCCTCCAGAATGCTGACACATAAATGACAAAGGATAATGTGCTGGACTTTTAATTACTGGCCACACACAAGCTGGAAATTCAGATTTAGCAACTCTCAGTGGATCTTTATTCAGGACTCTCTAAACATGACATGTAATCCAAGATTCAGTAGCCACTGAACACAGCCTATAAATAGCTGTGACAAGGCTAAATGGTGTGAAGCTTTTCCTACCCCAAACCATTTCTCTGATTGCCATCTGCAGTCCTTAACAGTGATCTTGTGAACTCTTAAAAACTCAGATAGAATTGAATGGGGAAACACCAAAAGCTGGTAATTCTAGTTAGGTCTGTACAAATTCTGGTGTCTTTAATCAACAGAGAGTGTCTTAATTCTGTACCTTAACAAAGATTTGCCAGAGGTGGGTTATTTCAGACAAGATGCTATCTTGCTCACATGCAATCATGAAAGCTCCCTGTGGTGCCTCTCAAGGGTAAAATGGGTGAGATTGATATTGTTGACAAATGATGATCTGCTTGAATACATCCTCTCTTTCTTTGGTATACAATGTTGTTCTTTTAATCATGGAGGTTTCCTGTTAAATGGACACAGAATTCTGGACTGAGGCATTTGGTTGGTGGATTAAGGACTCTTGGCTCAGCAGCATTAGGAAAGTTTCAGGGTGGGAGGAAACACAGCCTAGACAGGGGATATGATCATCCTGCTTAAAAGCACTCTGCTCTCTCTACTACCAGAACAACTCCCTTAGGTCTTGTCAAACACCCTTCTTTCACAGTGTTATTTGGTGAAATGTTACTCTTGCTGAGAATTTCTTGGGGACAATAGGAAAGGCCTTCTGCAAAGGGTCTCTGATCATAGAATCATAGAATGGGAGGGGTTGGAAGGGACTTTTAGAGATCACCTAGTCCAAACCCTTTGCTAAAGCAAGTTCGCCTTGATCAGGAGGCACAGGAAAGTGTCCAGGAGGATCTTGAAGAGCTCCAAGGAAGGAGCCTCCACACCCTCCCTGGGCAGCCTGGGCCAGGGCTCCCTCACCTCACACTGAAACAGTTTGGCCTTATGTTTAAATGGAACTGTTTGTGTTCCAGCTTCATCCCATCACCCCTTGTCCTGTCACCAGATACCATAGAAAAAAAGTGCTGCCCCAACCTCCTGACACCCACCATTGAGATCTTGGTAACTATGAATGAGATCCCCCCCCAGTCTCCTCTTCTCTAGACTGAACAGCCCCAGGGCCCACAGCCTTTCCTCAGCAGGAAGATGCTCCAGTGCCCTGAGCATCTTGGTGGCCCTGTGCTGGCCTCTCTCCAGCACTTCCCTGTCCCTCTGGAGTTGGGGAGCCCACAACTGGACACAGGACTCCAGATGAGGCCTCAGCACATATGGCAGAGCAGAGGGGGAGCAGAACCTCCCTGGCCCTGCTGCCCACACTCTGCTGGATGCCCCCAGGCTGCCATTGGCTTCTTGCCCACGAGGGCACGTTGCTGCTCATGGTCAGTTTATTATCCCCCAGCACTGTCAGGTCTCTCTTCTGGAGCTGCTCTCCAGCAGGTCAACCCCAGCCTGGCCTGCTGCAGGGGGTTGTTCCTCCCCAGATCACAGAAATAAATCCCCCTGGAAATCAGCAGTCTCCTGTTCTGACAGACCTTTGGTGCACAGCTCAAGACTTGTCTGTCATCTCTTGACCAAACACCTTTTAACTTCATCTGAGATTGTGGCTTCTTTTTTTCCCTACTTCCACGTACTGCAGAGGGAAATGGGATTGGCTGGGAGTTGCTTCCTGTTATGGTTATACATATTTTTGAGGACATGCAAGCAGAACAAGTTTCATCTCTGTTGTCTTCTATTATTGAGAGAACTAGAATCTGGGTGTTAGATTCACAAAATACAGTTCCTTTCATGTTGCCTGGCCACCTCACTCCAAAATAGGTGTGCACAGGAAAATAAAGCTCTTTTTACTGCTCTTTTCTACTCTGAAGCTCTGTTTGCAAGGCCCAGTTTCAGCTGTTGTTCACATGAAGGGTAATGCTGGTGTCATAATGCAGTCCTGGTGACAGGAAGGCCATGAAGCAAACATTTGTTTAACTTCAGACAAACCCCAGTCACTTCCCCAGAGCTCAAGGTGCTCTTGCCAAAAATTAAAGAGCCAGCAAAACAGAAATCTCCCTTTCATTCTGAAGAGAAAAACCCACCTCAATCTGTTTCATTCCTTACTGAAAGGGATGTCAGACCCTTGTGTTCTTTTACACTGCTGAAGTGTGAAGAAAAGTAGTATCTCCCATTTAAAGGTTTATACCAGAACATTTCCTCCACAGGCTTATGTTTCTTAGATAAGAATATAGTAAGCAATGTTTGTTTTCTCTTTTATATGGTCACACTTAATAGAATCCATCTAGGAGATGAGCTGATGGTATATATGATGAAAAGGACCAAGTGGTTTTCTCTCTTCCTTTAGGGATTGTGGCTGTTTAAGAGACAATATCTTGGTACAGCCACTTTTTTTTTCCTTTGCTGTTGTGCAAACTTCATGTCAGCCTGCAGCACAAACACACAAAGCAGAAAGGGTTGATTGAGGGTTTCTGTGTACTTTTGGTCTCCCTAGCTCATCAAAGAGTGAGTGGTTTTCATGCCAAGGGGATAGATGTAGTAAGGGGTGGTGTGACCAGCTTGGATTGGATTTCTGGGCCAAAGTTAGGAACAGTGATCCTGAAATCTCCCCTCTCAGCCAAATCTTTGAAGACTTTAAATGATGGAAGTGATTTGTGTTGAGATTCTTGAAATCATACAATGGGAGGGGTTGGAAGGGACCTTTAGAGATCATCCAGCCCAACCCCCCTGCAGAAGCAGCTCCCACCTAGATCAGGGAGCACAGGGACGTGTCCAGGTGGGTTTTGAAGACCTCCAGAGAAGGAGCCTCCACACCCTCCCTGGGCAGCCTGGGCCAGGGTTCCCTCACAGTAAAATACCTATAGTTGCACTTCTGCACTTACACAGACTCAACCTAGTCTCACAGGTCTGGGCCGTCCACTTCCAACACAAGCATTGAGTTGAAGAAGTTCTTTGAGGTCTCCTTTGGAGAACACCCCCAGTCTGTATTGGCACACTGTACCTACAGCCTGGGTGTGCAGTGGAAAGAGTCACATGTGCCTGAGGAGGCCCTAAAGTCACAAACTTTGGCTTGAGACTTGGGGGAAACCTTGGGAGGATCTTTCTATGCTCCTGCCTGTGCTGATATTCTCCCTTGGGCCACAACAACAGTGCTACAGGTTTGGGGAGGAGTGGCTGGAAACCTGAGGGACCTGGCAGTGTGGGTTGAACAGGAGCCAGCAGCATGCCCAGGTGGCCAAGAAGGCCAGGGACATCCTGGCCTGGCTCAGGAACAGTGTTGTCAGCAGGAGCAGGGAGCTGATCAATGCCCTGCACTCGCCTTTGCTGAGGTTGCACCTCGAATCCTGTGTCCAGTTCTGGGCCCCTCTCTACCAGAAGGACATGGAGGTGCTGGAGAGGATCCAGAGGCTGGGCTACCAAGCTAGGAAAGGATTTGGAGCATGTCTCAGATGAGGAAGGGCTGAGGGATCTGGGGCTGTTGAGCTTGGAGAAAAGAAGGCTCAGGGAAGACCTTCTCACTCTCTCCAACTACCTAAAAGGAAGCTGCAGCCAGGTGGGGTTGGTCTGATCTCCCTGGTAACAAGCCATAGAACAAGAGGAAACAGCCTCAAGTTGCCCCAGGGGAGGTTCATGCTGGATGTGAGGAGGAATTGCTTTGCTGACAGGGCTGTCAGGCATTGGAACAGCTGCCCAGGAAGGTGCTGGAGTCCCCATCCCTGGAGGGGTTTCAGAGATGGGTGGATGCTGCACTGAGGGCAATGGGCTGGTGGATGATAGGGTTGGAACAGATGCTGCACCCCATGAGCTGAAAGGTCTCTTCCAGCTGAAATGATTCTATGAGTCTATGATGCTGGATTGGCTACAAATAACTAAATATTCAGGTCCTATGGCTCCTCTCTTCCCATTTAGGAGCTGGTGGTTTGCTGGTCTTTTTCCTTTCCTCTTCTAAGCTCCATACTGGAAGCGTTAGATCCTCCCTCTCTTTTACAAGCCCAATGCCTTGACATCTGTTTTCTCAGGAATGATAAGGGTATGTATAGAAAGCAGTTGACATCAGTTCTGAGAATATTTCCTTGTAGGTGGAACTATTATTCGTCCTTGGTACCATAAGTGCAGAGAGGCAGTGATTTGCTATGCTAATAAGTTGGGAATTATTCTGGCTATGTGTGGTTTCAAAAGTCTATAGGGCAAAAGAAGAGAAGAAATAACAGAGAGTACTTCTGCGGGAAGCAATGGAAGAGATGGGAGGATGGAGATTTAGATGAAAACATTTCAGGAAGATTTCCCTACTGGGGGTTTGGGGATTTTTTTGGATGCCACTGGAAGCAAAAGCCAAGCAGTGAAGTGACAGATAGAGATGATATGTATTTCCTCTCTCTGATCCAAGCTTCATTCCAGAACCTTGGCATGGTGGTTATCAGCTCTGCTAACCAACACACAGAACAACCAAACCCAACTGTTATTAACACCTCCTAGGTATAGGGTTCTTTATTTTCTTGACTCACAACCAAAGATCATCCTCTTGCTCAATTAGTTTAGTCATTCATTCGTGATGTGGTACAGGATCAAGTTGGAGGCCTGTGGCCAGTGGAGTTGCACAGGGATGGGTTCTGGGGCCAGTCTTGGTCAACACCTTCATCAACCACCTGGGTGAGGGCACAGAGGGACCCTCAGCAAGTGCCCTGATGGCACCAAACTGGGAGGACTGGCTGATTCCCCAGAGGCTGTGCTGCCAGTCAGCCAGATCTCAACCGGCTGGAGAGTTGGGCAGAGAGGAACCTGCTGAGCTTCACCAAGGGCAAGGGCAGAGTCCTGCAGCTGGGGAGGAACAACCCCCTGCAGCAGGCCAGGCTGGGGATGACCTGCTGGAGAGCAGCTCCAGGAGAGAGACCTGGCAGTGCTGGGGGATAATAAACTGACCATGAGCCAGCAACGTGCCCTTGTGGGCAAGAAACCAATGGCAGCCTGGGGGCATCCAGCAGAGTGTGGGCAGCAGGGCCAGGGAGGTTCTGCTCCCCCTCTGCTCTGCCATATGTGCTGAGGCCTCATCTGGAGTCCTGTGTCCAGTTGTGGGCTCCCCAGCTGCAGAGGGACAGGGAAGTGCTGGAGAGAGGCCAGCACAGGGCCACCAAGATGCTCAGGGCACTGGAGCATCTTCCTGCTGAGGAAAGGCTGTGGGCCCTGGGGCTGTTTAGTCTGGAGGAGACTGAGGGGGGATCTCATTCATAGTTACCAAGATCTAAATGGTGGGTGTCAGGAGGTTGGGGCAGCACTTTTTTCTATAGTAGCTAGCAACAGGACAAGGGGTGATGGGATGAAGCTGGAACACAAACAGTTCCACTTAAATATAAGAAAAGAACTCTTTCAGTGTTTCAGTGAGGGAGCCCTGGCCCAGGCTGCCCAGGGAGGGTGTGGAGGCTCCTTCCTTGGAGCTCTTCAAGACCCACCTGGACATGTTCCTGTGCTCCCTGATCTAGGTGGGAGCTGCTCCTGCAGGGGGTTGGATTGGATGAGCTCTAAAGGTCCCTTCCAACCCTCACCATTCTGTGATTCTATGATGTGCAAAGCTTTTCACCGTTCTGGGGTTAGAGGGAAACAAACAATCTGTACCCAGAAGGTTTAGCAAGGCATCTATCCCAAGGGAGTGTAAGTACTTTTAGTTAATTTAATGAAAGGGACCATTTTGTACTGGACTCAAAAGCTTATTTCTGTCACTATGATGGTTCACAGTGGACATTGAGCAGTGCTGACTGGATTGCTGGTTGCAATGTGTATCTTTAGCTCTTTAGGTAACTTAAATAAATGTTTACATTAGCTTCCACAGGTAAGATGGCTTTTATCTTCCTGTGTGTTCCTTTTGCACCTGGGCTTCAACCGTCCAGCTGACGTCTCCTAGGGGAGGATGAGTTAAAACCGTTGGGTTTTCAGGTATCATTCCCAGAGTCTGATTTAAATACACAGTCAGAGGCTGTGGGGCTGTTTAGACAGCACAGAAATGAGCCTTCTGTACAGCCCGGGGCAGTGCCCGCTGCGGGCCGTTGTTGGCAATGCCGGGTCTCACCAGACCCCGCTTCGCTCGGCCGCGCACCCTCCCGAGCAGGCCGTGGGGCGTCGGGTCGGGGCCGCAACGCGCCTTTAACGCCCCGGCCCTGCTGGAGGCACTGACGGATACCGGAGCCGCTCGAGCTCTCTTCCCCGCGGCCCAGCCCGCGGTCCGCTTCCCGGGAGCGATTCCCTCACAGCAGGACCCCGCGCCCCCCGCTCAGGGGTCGGTGCTGCCGCCTCACGGGAGGGGCCCCGCCCGCTTCCCGCCTCTCGATACGGTGCCCGCCGCCCGCCGCCTCCCGCCCGGGCTTTATCGCAGGCGGCGATCACGGATGTGCTCCAGGCGCATCTGGCCTCCGCCGCTTCCCGCAGCGGCCGCGCGGCGGGAGGCTGAGGAGCCCTCCCCCGGCGCAGCTTGCGCTCGGGCGGAGAAGGGGGGAGGGGGCGAGTTCTGTACGACCCTCCCTCTCATGACTAACGCAGCGGCCTCACAGACAGAGAAAGAGAGCCTAGGGGTACCTGCGCCCGCCCGGCACTTCCATTCCCCCTCTCCCCGCCCGCTGTTCCCGCCCCGCCCCCTCCCTCCCCCCCCCCGTGCGTCCCAGCGCGCGCGCCCGTCAGGTAGCGGCGGCGCGCTCCGAAGCGAGCGAGGGGCAGAGGCGAAGGAGCCGGCGTTCCTCTGCGGAGGTCGCGGGCGGGCGGACGGCAGGCAGGGACGGAAGGAAGGAGCGTGCGAGGGAGTTGGGCGGTGAGGGAACAGCGGAGCCGGCGCCGCCGAGGAGGGGCGAGACCGGCCGCCCCCCCTACCCGTCCCCTCCCTATCCCGTGCCTCCCCTTCAGGCGCACGCTCAGCCCGGAGCGGCGGCTCTCGGCGATGTGGTGAGAGGGAGGCGCCCCGCGCTCGCCAGCCGCGGGCCGTGAGGGTAGCGCGGGCTGCCGGGGAGCCTCCCGCCGCCGTCGCGCCAGGTAAGGGCCGGCAGCCGCGGGATGCCGTCTGTGTGTCCGTGTCCCCCCCACCCCCTGTGGCGACAGATTGGGGGTGTGTGGGGCGGGTGATGTGAGGGGGCGACGCCCGGCGACCTGTCAGCGTGTGATGGGGAGGCGACGAGGGCGGCGGGTAGCGGTGTCTGGCTGGAAATCGCGGTGAGACCTTCCCCCCCTCCCCTTGTCCGCCACGCCTCTCCTCCCCTCCTGCACCGCGCGATGCAGCACACGGGTGGGGGCCGCGCACAGCCTCCACACCGCGGCGGGAGGGGAGGGTACAACCCCCCGGCACCGTAACAGCGCTGCTCCCCGCGGGCCCCGCGCCGGGGGAGCCCCTCACCCCGCGCCCGGGGGCTGCCCGGCTGCCGTGGGCTTCGGCTTCGTTAATAAAAGTTGGGTGGCGTTGGTGTGCCAGGGCTGCCGTGGAGGTGGGGCCGGGGCGAGCGAGCGTGCAGGTAGAGTTTTTTAAACCCCCATCTTTTCGGTTAGAAATCACTTGATTTAATTAAAGAGAGCAGCGTGCAATCTGCTAAGGTAAGTGATGAATATTTTGGGCGCAAATCACTTGCTGCAGGATCCGATCCATCCCTTTAGCGGGTGTAGGAAGGCGTTTTACATACCGAATGGCCCCGAATTTGCAAGGGCTGTGCTCGGGTGACACCCACGTGAGGCAACCACCCACCGAACTCCCTCCCAGCTGCTGCCGTAGGGCTGGGAAAAACAAGGGTTAAACACCCCTCCCTCCCCCTCCGATTTCCTTCATAAGGGTAAGGCGTGTGGAGTCTAATGACACATGGTATCTCTCTATTAGAGGCGTGGGTTGGTTGTTGGGGGCTCAAATGTAAAAAAGAAAGGAGAGATGATGAGACAGAAGGTTTCCTTCCCATGTGTTTTGCAAGGAGAAGGTAGATTCTCGTCCCCATTTGTGTGGGGAAGTTGAGGAGCTGATATTGGATGGTGAAGGTGGGTTAGAGAATGATCCATCAACGTGGATTTTAAGCTTTGATACAGGTAGTAATATAAAGAGAATGAAATATCTGGAGATGTTGAATTCTGAAGGTTAATTAGTGCTGCTGGGGGAGTGTGTATCATAGCTCCAGGATACTGAATGAAGGCAAATAAAGGTTGAGACTGGGAGAAGGAAGAAATGCAGTGAACGTGTCATAGAGAATAACAACATGGCCATGAAACCTTGCTTGCAGCATTGCTTAGCTTGGAGTGATTTCTTTTAAATGCTAAAGGTTGGATGTTGCCTGTTCTTTTTTCTTTAATCCTCCAAACTCAAATACCAAACCTGCAACTGCAAACATCCATTCTGAACGTGTGAATTCAAAAGCTAAGTGAAGTGAGTGCCTTTTTTGTGAGAACATACCCAAGAGTATTTCCTAGCTCCAGTCAAATGAGGCTTTCTTACAGGCACCTTAGAGCATGGATACTTTTTGGAGAGGTATGTTAATGTAGAAAATGTACAATGGATGTGCAACCCAATGATAAAAATACAAGTTACTCTAATTTACCATCATGAAAATCCCATTTGTGAACAAAAACACTAGGGGAGGGAGTAAAAGCAGTAGTGCTTACGCAAAGGTTCTCTTAAACTGTTTGTGGTTTGTGGCCATTATGACTCTGGGAGTTGTAAAAATATAAGCAAACTGCTTAGAGTGCTGCATATTTTTTTTTTTTGGTAGGAGCTCTTGCTTAGTTGCATCATAAATACAAAAGGCTCCGCATTCCAAATTTACCACCATGTGAGTGGAGTGGTGGGGCCTTGTCCTGTTTGGATCTAGGCCCTGAAACATTGAAGGATGCATTTGAGCTTGTGATTACCATGTGAATTCCTGGTTACCTATTCATAATCTCCTTTACCAAGCAATTCCTATCTTCTTGTTATCTTTTTGTCTTTTCCATTGCTTTTCCCCATGATCCTACATGAGCTCATGTATTTTGCAAGTGAAACACATATATCCTGCACCAAAAAGATGTCTTCTAAAGTACTTAATTACCTCTTAACATTTCAGGGTACATACACTAGATTTCCTTCCAGTTAAACCATCAGCATCCAAGTACATTGATGTTGAGAAATCCATGAAGAGCACTTCCCCTCCCTCCCCAACATTACAGACAAACATGCCTGACTTACTGCTTGTAAATCCTCATCCATATTAATGCCCTCCCATGCAAACTGTGGCTCTTGCTTTTTCTCTTAGGTAGCAAGCAAAGGAGAAAACAATAAGGAAGAGACTAGAAAATTCTAAACCAATCTCTTGGGACACTACAAAAAAGTAACCTACTTCTCTCCCAACTTTGTGTGTGTTTTTTCTTCTTTATAAAAAACAAACCAGGAGAGGGTTATCTTCCTATTTATCTTTTAACTTGAGTTTACCTTTTCCAGGGGTGGTGAAGCTTGTGAGGAACTGGGAGGCTAGTACCCAGATGTAATTCAGCACTGTGAAATATGAAAAGAAAGCTTTTTACTTGAATGGTTTTTACCAAAAAAGTCCTAATTTTGTGTCTTTTTGATACATAAAGTTGACTTTTTTGCCTTTAAACTTTTCCATATGGATTTTCATTAGAGTAGAATGATATTGGAAAGGACCTTTAGAGCTCATCCAGTCCAACCCTTTGCAGAAGCAGGTCCCACAGGAATGTGTCCAGGTGGGTTTTGAAGACCTCCAAGGAAGGAGACTCCACAACCCCTACCATTCTATGATGTGGCAAGATGGTTTCCTTTGACATCTAGACAAGCAGATAGCTCTGAAGGTAGCTCCTTGATGAGATTAAGCTGATTTAAAGAGTTGGTGCAACATCAGGGATCTCTTGTACTTGTTCTCTCACCTGCAGTTGCAGGATTGTGAGCAGCCCTCTCTCTTATACCAAGTTAAATGCTTGAGCAGCTGCTGTGTGAATGAAAACTAGTTATCTTTCATTTCTAACTGGATCAATAAACTGAACTTGACCTGTTGAACGTGAGGGTGACAGGAGGAGGATGCAGGAATACGAAACAGAGCAGCTGGACATGTCCCTCGTGGCAGTCATGAGCTCTTTGAGTGGTTGATGCCAGTTGTGAACTCGCTACTTGAAACCCTAAACTGCTTCCTTTTCCCTGTGCAGCAAGTGATTTGTTTTTGCTCAGTACTTTGCTTCCAACAGAGTAAATATGTGCCAACCTCTGGGAACATCTCTCAGCATCCGCAGGATGTGCAAAAGCCGTGTGGTCACAGCACACGGGACTTGGTGATGTTACCACTGAGGTTACCACAGTTTTTGGGAAAAATGGAACCTGGTTGCTTCCGACTTAGAATTTGAAGGCTTCATCTTGGAATAAGCTGTTCATTTTCACTCAAAGGTGGAGAGGATGCCTGTTGCATTCACTGGAGAGAAATGAATGTTTCAAGCTCGCTGCATCCGCAAATATTTGCGTCAGTGGAGTGAACTGGATCATCCATCTCTGCTTTATTTGCCAACTGGATTTTAGGAGCTTTAAAAACCAAATTGTACTTATGTTACTTAGGATGGCTTGTTTGGTGTCTTTAACATTACAAAGGGAGAAAGCTCAGTCTTGAAACAATCCCATGTTAAACCTCTCCATCTGATAGAGTTCGTTTAGGTTCTCCCTCAGCAACTTGTGATGAAAGGCTCTAGTTTGGTGATGGACAAATTGGTGAGGAATTCATGTGGTTATCCTAACTGTGGGATTCTGATGAGAGAGCAGAAGTTACTGGATCCTGAGTAAAAATGCTGTGTGTTTTTGGGGGGCTGTGGTCATGGACTTGTGGTGTTTCTGATCTTCAGGAAAAGAAATCCTTTGAATAATCAATCCATAGAGTTCCTTGAATAGTCTGTTTTTTCTGCCTGGACAGCATTTATAAGCTAGCTTTCCAAAATGTGTCAAAGGAGTTAATTTATACTGTGATGTGAGGAAACCCCCCATCTTGATAAGTACTGTTTAAAAGAACATTAATTAGCAATGATAGAACATAGAAAATACAGTGTGCTGCTTTGACTCAAGCTTGGGTTTATGCCACGTTGCCTGATTGTTTGATTTCAGAGGAGTCATTGCTTATTCATGCTGTTTATAAAATACATGGAAGAGTTGGGCTCTATGTATTCTGCATAAAGCAAACTTTGGTCCAAGTGTTGCTTCATCGAGTGATGATATAGATATTTTGTTTGGGAAAGCTTTTTCTTGCTAAAAACCTTCCTTTTTTTTGAATTGAGAATTTGAGAGGGGACTTCCCCCCCCCCCGCCCAATTTCCCAAGCAATCAATCCTGTTGCTTCACAAAGATGGGAATTATTTAGCTTTATCAAAGAAGTAACCTTAGATAGCAATCCTTAAGAGCCAATTTGGCAAAAGGCACACGTAGCTACTTGAGGAACATGAAGAATCCTGGTGAGTTAATGTTACTATTCCTATTGCAGGCAAGTTAATGCATGCTGTTGCCTTCTTGAGCTGGGGCCCTCATGCTGCTGAGGAATGATGTTGTATGAGCTAATGCAGAAGGAAGTAATCTGTTAAGAGTGGTGTTCTCTTTTGAACTGGCATATCTCATGAAGAGAGTGATGAATCATGCGTGTTGACATTTCAGCTATTACCAGTATTTGTTATTTATTTGTCCTTTATGGAAAGAACATCTTGGTGACTGAAGGAATATCTTCCAGAGCACAGATGGCTCTGTGATGTGAAAGCTGGACTTACTGCTTATTTCTCTGTTGGGTTGGGGAGTGATTTGTTGTTAAGAGATCTCTCATATTCAGAATTTCAAAGTCTTGGAGCAACTTGATGCTCATTAGTTATTCTCTTGTACTTAATGAGAAAGGATAAAGTGGTATATGTCCAGAGTGGAGATCCTGGGATGTATGAATTATCCTTTCTTTCACCACAAGCAGGTCCATTCATGTTGTGCCATTTCACATAAATTATTTAAAACTCATCTGCTTCGTGTTTCTGACCTTATTACACTGATCAAAGCAGAGAAAGCTCAAAGCTGTGTTTGTTCCTGTGCTGAGCTGTGAGTGCATGCAAAGAGCAAATGTCTATCTTCCATTCTCCAAAGCTTGGGAAGATGGAGACAAGCTTTTGTTTTGCTTCTCTTTCCTAAAGTTCTTTAATCTGGAGGTTTGGGATCATTCCTTTCAAGAGAAGGTTGCACGTAACACAGTGGAGGTTTGGTCATCATGATGAGTTATTTGTCTTTAGGTCCCATTTTCCATATCTTCTGGGTTTTTGAACCATCCATTGAAATGGGTGATTTGTTTTTTCAGAGATCAAGGACAATTTTTAGAGTTCCATTATGTAATACTTAAAACCTGAAGCTTGTAGAAATATCTCACTAATGAAATTCAGCTGACGAGTTGGACTGTGTCTTTAACCCAAATCTGCAGGGGGTATTTTAAAGGTAAAACTAAGGAACAGCTTGATAGAGCAGTTGAGATAAAATCCCCAAATAGCAAAGAATAAGGTAAATGTGTGTTTTTTCTCCAAGTCCCTCAATGGTGAATATTCTATTGTCTCACTTTTACTCCCATCAGCTTTAGTTGCTAATTGTGATGAAACTGTAGCCATCCCAAACTTGCCATTTATCATGATCCTCATTAACAAGAAGGATGTGGGATGGGTGAATTCTTGTTTGCATTACAAGTCCCACTGGGGATTTGTTATTAATTAACAAGGGTGAGAAAAGAGGTGGTCAATTAGTATTTTTGGATAGGAGAGCTTCCTTTTCACTTGTATATATTTAGGGTGTTCAGTTTGGTTTTTCCATCATACTTTTATCAGATGGATTTCTCTGTTCAGATTAAATAATCTGCTTTTACAAAGCAGGCAGTAGGAAACATTGCTGCTGCAATTTGGAGGTTTTTAGATGCTTTAACAAGTGAGGTCTGTTGATGTGTGTGAATGGTTCCCCTCCCCCTTGTTTTTATATCTTCTTTTCAGCTGGCTGCCTTAAAATATTGGACTCCCTTCTTAGTTAGGATAAGAAACTTGATGAATGCAGTTGACAAACCATCAGTGCATATGAAAAGTATAAAAATTGAAGTAAAATAGCTCTTCAGCATGGGACTAGGACTATTTATAGTGTTTGTGGTTCCAGCAAGCAGTTGTGCATTGATCCCAATTGCTCAGAAGCATTAACTGATACTCCTGGCTTAATAGCCTTAACCTGGAGACAGTTGTGCTCTCTTCTCCTCACTGCCAATTACCTTTATGGTAATCTGGAGTTCCTTGCAGGTGAATTTTTCTTCCTTAAATTACAGAGTGTTTAAGTTGATGGAGCTAGATCTGTGGTCAGTGTTTTTAACAGTTGGCTTAAATATTGAGCCCTTGAATATGGCTTATGTCATGCTTAGTGTTTTCAGTGGATTGATTCTGTCTGAGTTGGTGAAATACTGTTATTTCCAGTGAAGCTCGGGGGGAAAAAACTGAAGCAAACTGGGAACTGTAAGGAGAAACAAATGTGAACTTAGTTGCTTCCTAGTCATGTATCTAGAGGTTTAAATCTAAGATGATTTAGATTCCTTCTAGATGGAAATGGATTTATTTGCTTTGTTGTTTTAAGGAAACAAACAAACAGACAAACAAACAGCTTATTTGTTATTGCTCTGAATAAGTTTTCCCTGTCTGTGCCATCACCCAGCTGTTGATTGTTGTTACCTTGGTTTCCCTGATGAAAGTTGCCAGTCCTTCAGCTGTGCTAAACCAGATGACCCTCTAGGTACAAGGTAAAAAGAATCATCCTGTTTTACTGCCTTTCTCCTGGTGCACCTGCCCTCAGATTGTTTACTGGTGGTGGTGGTCAGGTAGAGTTAAGAGTCCAGGTGATGCCTTTATCCATCAGTAAAAATGATCTGCCATTTTGGGTTGTGATCCCATAAACTTAGTGTTTTTAATGAAGAGCGATTATTAGAAAGTAAAGGAATAATATGCAACCAGATCCAAATGAAATGTACATATTTCTTGTCAGTTCTTTTATTTACCTCTTCAATAACAGATGATTTTCCTTTTTACCTCATCTCCCCTTGTATCCTGTGGGATTATTCAATGTTGAGAAACTTTTTGAGAGCTGGGTGCTCTTAATGTTTAGATAATGATTTGAAGAGGCTCAATAATGAGGAGACAAAAGATACACAGCACTTCTGTAGAAATGAGATACATGTTTCTAATGCTGAGAGATGCTCATGAGGGAAAGCCTACACCTTCTGGAGCTCACCAGGACTTGGGAGCCCTTAGGGGAATGGCAAAATGGTGCTTCTGACTTGAAAGAAGTTGATCAGAATCAGAGTCTCGAGGGTTGGAAGGGACCTTGAAAGCTCATCCAGTGCAACCCCCTTGCCAGAGCAGCACCATCTAGAATAGGTCACACAGCAACTCATCCAGCTAGGTTTGGAATGTCCCCAGAGAAGGAGATTCAGGCCTAAGCTCCACTTCTCTTTCTCTAGGCTCTCCTTACGGTGTACAGGTCTTTATTTTCATGTCTTGAGTCTCTTAGTGGTTAGTCTGTGAACATGTAGGGGTCAGCTGCTGAGTAGATAATTGGGGCAGGCCTAGCCAGACTGTTTCTGGGTTCAGGCAATTATTCTGTGCATGTAGCTGTATGTTCCTTCATCTGCTACTTTCTGTAGTTGCTTAAGTTGGGGGTCTAGTGCTTATTATCTTTCCTAGCAGCTTTTGAATTTCTAAATAGCCTTAGTTTATTAGCTAATTAGTATTTAATGAAGGGAGGGATCTCTGCTTTACTAATTTAATAGGGATTTTTTTCCCTCATTCAAATAATTCTTTCCTGTGTAATTTTTGATGTAAGATTTGATTTGAGGACCCCAATTCAATTTTCTGCTGTTTCACACAGTTATTAACGTGAGATACTCAGCTTCACAGATCATTAGTTTGTTTAAAGCCTTTGTGAAACAGTTTTCCATCAGCACCTTTGGTCAGGACTTGAGTGTGTGTCAAGATATCCCTTGCCTTTTTATCTTCAGGGGTGGGAATTTAGTGTAACAGGCACCCTGAAAGAGAGGAATATTGCTCTTTGAAGATTTAAGCTGTAATGCAGCTCCCCATACCCCACTGGTAAGATGATTTAAATAAATAAATCAAGCAAATGCAATGCTGACAGCAGGCAGTGCTCTTCCACCTCCTCAGCAGAGGTGGAATATACCACCTGGCATGACGTGGGTAGCAGCCCAAAAAATAATAATAGTGGGAGTTCTTGCCAGTTACAAGTTGTGATCACAGGCCAAATGGCATAGTTCTAAATCAGTGGATGTTTCCAAAGAGAAAGAGATGCAAGTGTTTATTTTTTGCCAACTTGAGAAGTATTTTGAGTCCCATGGAGGGGTCTGTGGTGAGGTTTGAGTCGCTAACGTATGAAAGAAAGTGTGAGGGGAATATGGACTGTGATGCCTGCTAGACCGTCTTCTAGGCACTAAAAAAAAGCTGCCTTTTTGATGTATTATGTAAGCTCTGACTTGGTTTAATACATGCAAGGTTGAAACTAAAGGGTGGATGTCAGGAGGATGGAGCCAGGCTGTTCTCAGTGATGGCCAATGATAGGACAAGGGGCAACAGGTACAAGCTGGAACAGAAGAGGTTGCAGAGAAACACAAGGAGGAATTTCTTCCCTGTTGAGGTGAGGGAGCACTGGAAGGGGCTGTCCAGATGGGCTATGGAGTCTCCTCTGGAGACATTCAAACCTAGCTGGATGAGTTCCTGTGTCATAGAATCAGAGAATAGTAGGGGTTGGAAGGGACCTTTAGAGACTATCTATCCCAACCCTGTGTGACCTACTCTAGGTGGTCCTGCTCTGGCAGGGGGATTGCACTGGGTAGTCTTTCAAGATCCCCTCTAACCCTTGAGATTCTCTATTTGATTTTAGAAGGCCAAATAATGGAAGTGGCCTATTGATTTGATTTAGGCTTTGCCAAATGGGGACTCAAAGATATCGATTCTTCATCCTTTGGTACTATCAACTAGTCATGAACAAATCACTGCCTACTGCCTTAAGAAGATGAAAAGGGCTTTGTAGCTAGGTGAAAAATTCCCTGTCTTGTTTGTGGCCCATGACATTTCTGTCTCAGAAGTTAGACACAGCAAAATCTAAGTGCTCTAAAGTGGATGCAGAACTGGTTAGCAAGTTGCTTAGTAACCTGGATGACAGAACTGAGAATGTACTGGTAAAACCTGAGGATGACATCAGCTTCCAAGGGGTTGCAGGTGTAGAAAGAATGGATTAGCTTCAAAAAGGTCTTGAAAAATGGGTAAGTTAAAATAGGAACAAATGAATTTCTCAGGATATATTCAGAATTAATTTGGTCAGTATTGGTATAAATCCAGGAAAACTGGAACAGAGCAAAGCTCTGTAAAATGTCCACATTGAAAAGGAATAAAACCTCAGAGCAAAGGGAAATGGAGAGGGAATTGTGCATTTGTGACACTCCAGGTCTGGTTTCTTACCACAGAGCTGCTCAGACCATGGAAATACTATGTATCAGTATGGACAGAATTCTTCCACAGACACAGATAGGTTTTCAAAGAGGGATTTTGTTGTTCTTTTTCAAGTTATTTGGGGAGATGTTTTAGCTGCCCTTGTGTCAGCATATATTGTCTCACTGCTAGGGGACCTTGCCAATGTCATTCCCCTCACCTCCCAGCTCTAACTGCAGGGGTCTTCATAAAGTAGATAAGCTTTGCATCAGACTCTATTTCTTAGTGGGCTGTTTTACAGCTTCTGCCTCTTGTAAACATCCATAAGAGCTCCTGTGTCACTTATTCTAGGCGGTCCTGTTCTGGCAGGGGGATTGGACTGGATGAGCTTTCGAGGTTCTAACCCTTAGGATTCTGTGATAGGAAGGCACCATATCTGAAATAGCTGCCTCAATTAGGTATTTTTTGCTGAGGAATTTCAGCTTTCACGTGAACCAAATCTGTGACGTGATTTTTACGTGCCAGATGCAATGGTATGATGTCATGGTATCCTGTGTGTTCTCTTGTGTCTTGGTTGCCATTAATATACTGCATTAAAAACTATTGTTATTAACTTCCAACTCTTTCATGGCATTTGTCCTTCCAGACAAAGAGTTTTGCTGTTGGAAGAGCAGATGAGGCACTACTACAGGCTGCATTTACAGTTTGGCATGAGCTGCACTTCCTTGTGTGGTCAATGTTTTTCACTCTAGCATAAACACTGACAAACAGATGCAAATGAACATTCTTCATAAATGGAGGCTATTGAGAAATCTCTACAAGTTTGGATAAAACCATCTTTAAAGATAGATCGTATGACATAAGAATATTCAGCCATTCATCAGTTACCACAAAACTCACCAACTGTAAAAATCTTCCAAGTGATGAGTTTGTCTTCAATGTGTTTTACAGGAATATGGCTTGAGTTGGTTTGCTTCAGTTCAAGAGTGATGCTATAGCTAGAGTAAACCTTGTTGTATCAATGAGTAGCCATTTAGCTATAGATGGAGAACTGACTGGTGTATGTGGGGGATTCCCCCTTCTCAAATGTCACAATGCCACTACCTGCCTTCCTGCATCTGCTGTGAGTGCTTAATGAAATCTACAGCTTTGGAGTTTGAGCTGTTTAAATCTATATTGTTAAGCATCTTTAGTAGAAATGCCTGGATTTACATCTTGTGGCAGTTTGCTCATAGTCTAGACACCTGATGAACTTCTTAAAGCCAGTCCTGCCTGCTTACATTGAAGAAGTTGCCTTTCTGTATTGTATTAAGAGCTTACGCATATGCTGCAAGCTCAGAGCGCAGGAAGTCTGCTGGCAGCAGTCCTGCTCTTCCATATTCTGGCTTCAAGCTCTTTGTGGATCATCAGGAAAAGAAAAACAAAGCAAAAAAAAAAGGCATAAAACGTGACAAGTTGTTGGCTGACTGAAGTCTAGAGAAGTTAAGCAACAAAATGTGAATAAGTATTAATGTTCTGTGTAAGAAACGATGCTGTGTGGCTGGTTCTGGTGGGAACTGCAAGATGGGAATCAAAAGAAGATTGAGCAATGTGTGGAAGGCAGTTTGGAGAACAGGCTCCCTATCAGTGCAGTTTAGGAGCAGAAATAATGGCTATTAGTTGAAGTGGGTCAGACTGCAATAAGAAGCTATATATATATATATATATATATATATATATATATATATATATCTCCTTTTTCTAACAGATGTGCTTTGTCATTTACCATTTCTCACCATTAGAAAGGCCATCTGAGTTTTGCAATTAGTTTGGATTGTGCCATGTTTTGGATGTGTTATCCTATTTTAGGATTGTAGGAGCAATACAGAATGTTTTCCAGTAAAGGTTCTTGCTGCTTTTCATCCCAGATACCTTTCATCCATTTTGCTTTCACTTAGGGCACATATAGTGACACTTAAAAATGCTTCTAAACGCTATAACTAAACAACATGAAGCATTTATTGAAGTAATTTAAAAGAATATCCCATATTCCATAAACAGCAACAGAGAGAATAAATTCTGGAGGCTTTTCTAACTCTATTCAAGGGCACAGGGCCTGGCTACAACACTTCAGTCTATGGAATAACAGATCATAGAATGACAGAATGGTAGGGGTTGGAAAGGACCTTTAGAGCTCATCCAGCCCAACTCCCTGCAGAAGCAGCTCCCACCTAGATCAGGTCACACAGGAACGTGTCCAGGTGGGTTTGAAGAGCTCCAAGGAAGGAGCCTCCACACCCTCCCTGGGCAGCCTGGGCCAGGGCTCCCTCACCTCACACTGAAACAGTTTGGCCTTATGTTTAAATGGAGCTGTTTGTGTTCCAGCTTCATCCCTTGTTCTGTCACTGGATACAACAGAAAAAAAGTGCTGCCCCAACCTCCTGACACCCACCATTTAGATCTTGGTCAATATGAATGAGATCCCCCCTCAGTCTCCTCTTCTCCAGACTAAACAGCCCCAGGGCCCACAGCCTTTCCTCAGCAGGAAGATGCTCCAGTGCCCTGAGCATCTTGGTGGCCCTGTGCTGGCCTCTCTCCAGCACTTCCCTGACCCTCTGGAGCTGGGGAGCCCACAACTGGACACAGGGCTCCAGATGAGGCCTCAGCACATATGGCAGAGCAGAGGGGGAGCAGAACCTCCCTGGCCCTGCTGCCCACACTCTGCTGGATGCCCCCAGGCTGTCATTGGCTTCTTGCCCACGAGGGCACGTTGCTGGCTCATGGTCAGTTTATTATCCCCCAGCACTGCCAGGTCTCTCTCCTTGAGCTGCTCTCCAGCAGGTCACCCCCAGCCTGGCCTGCTGCAGGGGGTTGTTCCTCCCCAGCTGCAGGACTCTGCCCTTGCCCTTGGTGAAGCTCAGCAGGTTCCTCTCTGCCCAACTCTCCAGCTGGTTGAGATCTGGCTGACTGGCAGCACAGCCTCTGGTGAATCAGCCAGTCCTCCCAGTTTGGTGCCAGCAGGGAACTTGCTGAGGATCCCTCTGTGTCCTCAGCCAGGTGCTTGATGAAGATGTTGACCAAGACTGGCCCCAGAACCCATCCCTGTGCAACTCCACTGGCCACAGGCCTCCAACTCCATTCTGTGCCATTGATCACCATGTGCCCAGTCCAAGCTTGGAAGGGTTTTAAAAAAATCAGATTGCTCTAAGCATATACCATGTTGGATGTAAAATAATTTTGGACACATCTTTGTTGTGTTTGAGGAGAGTTTGATGTAGTAGGTGCTTGCATACGTTAAAGTAAACAATGTAATTTTCGAGTTTCTAAGTGCCTGTATAGGGAAGAAAGTTCAGTCTTGTTCTGGATTGATTTTGGATGAATCAAAGGAACAACCTAATTGGTACTGGGCAGGATTTTTGGGGGTATTTTTTTAAGATGCTCTGTAACACATAATTAAAATATAACTGCAAAGAACCCGATGGGATTTGCTGTGTGTCCATTATTAATTTGGTGAGAGGCTCAGTTTACATTCCTACACATTTATTCCTGGTGTCAGGGTCACTGCCTCTGATTTTCTTGTGCTAAGGGGAGCTGATCTGATTTTTTTTGTTATTGATAAAACACAAATAGAAAATGTTTTTTTAAAGTATAAATACTTCATAAAATGCCATTTTATATTCTTCTTCCAAATATGAAACTACTTAAAATATGAACCACTTTGTTCACTTGTTTGATGTGCTTAGTGTGATGGAAAGTTTATTAAATCAGAGTTGGTTGCTTTTTAGATGAAGGAAATCAGTCTCCAGGTTTCAATACAGTGTTATTTGGATACCTTCCTTTTGGAAATTGCTTTTATCTGGCTGCACCTTGGTAGCAACATTTTACTGAATAAAGTTTAGAAACACTGGAGGGAAAACAAGCGAAATAACTCTTGAAGTATTGTGAAAAAGCCAGAGAGAAGCTGATATTTTCTTAAAGGTGGGTTTGTTTTTTTTCTACTAGTATTGTGTTTACCTTTGGTATAGATAAAAGTGTTTCTACCTAGTCTTGAGACAGTTACTAAGTGCATGGGAAGTAATTCTTCTTCCAGAGAGGCACTAGTCTTTCTTTGCTGGTGTACAGGTGTTTTGCTGTTCACAGGATCGTGTTGCAGAACAGCTTTGGCCTCAGCAAATCTGTGTCAGATGACCCCTATACTATCAGCCACAAAATCTTTAGTCTCCTCAAAAGATATCTGGTTGGCATCCCTGTTCCAAGAGGATCTGTCTTCTGGGAGCTCTGACTTCTGCTTTATGTCTATCTTTTCCCTTGATAGCCATGCCTTGTGCAATCCAGTGCACATCATGATGACCCTGGATCTGCCAAGGAGTCAGCTTGTGGCCTGTATATAAGAGCAATGTTCTTTGTTTCTCCCTTGCTGTGAGTTACAAGTGGAGGTGCAGATCTGGTTTTATTTTGCTCAGAACTTGCTCATCTTCATTCTGAGGATGAAAGAAGATGTGAAAATAAAGTATTGGAGGAGAACTTAATTAATGAAGATGGAATTGAGAAACACAACAGCAACAAGATGTTTCTGAATGTGTAAATGCGCTTCCTGAATAGATAATTGCATGGAAATAAATATGCAGAATAGGCTGGTGGGAAGAGTAACTGGGAAGTGGTGAACTCAGTGATAATGTATTTTGAAAAGCTTGGATGAAAAAGGCTACCAATCTCATATGAAGAGGTTAGAGATAACAAGGGCTTATATGAGCATTAAGACTGACTTAATTGAGTAGTTGGAAATTCAGACAGGATTCTGACACATCTCTACAGTCACAACAATCGACATACCTTTGAACAGGACAGAGAATTGCACTTTTGGGGGCTGGATGTGCAAAGATGGTTGAGTGTGCAGGTACTTTTTCTCCCTGAATGTCTATATATAACCTTTTCATGGCAGTTTGAGTTAAAAACTCTAAAAATACTTATTTAAAATTAAGAGATGTGATGGAAAAAGTATTCAATTAACATGACTTTATCAGTGTTATGGGACAGTGGGTAAGGAGAGTAGATATCTTAGCATGCTGCTAGGACTGAGTATTTCAAAGACTTGTAAGGAATGTATTTGCCTATTTGTTTCAGATGATTATCAACTGATACTCCAGATGCATTTCTTTTATCTATGAGGTAGACAAACTTGAAATTGAACTGGAATGTGAAGCAGCATAATTTCTCTAGACACCCTGACAGTAAATATTCTATAGGTCATGTTTTGCTCTGAGCAACATCTTTTGAGTGGCTCTTCAGTGGATTTTCATAGATCTAATTATTAGCTCAGTATTTAGAAGCTGGTAAATCTTCAGGGCTATAATTGCTTTCAAGTTGTTCTGAATTCGCTTATATTGCCCATGTATATCTGTGGTAAGATCTTTGGGACCCGGTAACTAGGTTGATTGCACAAATTATTTCCCTTTTTGTAGCAAACTGATCTGCCTACTTCATTGACATTTTGTGTATGTGTCTGTTTATAGCCATAATTTATATTTCACTGTGGATTTGGGAAAAAAAAACATAGCAAGGGCACATATAGAGAGGTTCCAAGGAAACACAAGGGAAAGCTTCTACCCTATGGAAGTGAGGGAGCACTGGAAGGGGCTGCCCACATGGGTTGTGGAGTCTCCTTCTCTGGAGACATCCCAAACCCACCTGGATGAGTTCCTGTGTGGTCCTGTTCTGACAGAGGGGTTGAACTAGATGATCTTTTGAGGTCCCTTCCAACCCTTACCATTCTGTGACTGAATAGCACTTCTCAGATGGCAGCTTGGAATGTAGCAAATCACTCTTCAGTATTAGACATTAATCTTGTCTAATTGCTACCTGAGTTTTCTGCAGGTGTTTTAGGCTCATAAAATGTATCTTGACACAAATATTTTGATACAAACAGATCTAATTAAGAATTAGAAGGAAGGGGTATTGCTAATAGTATTGAAACTAATTCCTTATCTTGCTCTGTTTTAATTACTTCAGTGCTGTAGTGATTTTAATTCTACTTACATAAATTAAGCTAAGTGTTGAACTTTACTGCTGAGTGTCTAAAGCATGTGGAGTTTGTAGCAGAAACAACCTGTGTAGATCCTTCTTTCTGAACCTGCTGCCAGATACATTTATTATAGTTATAAGTATCTAATAGAGTCAGATAATAGTGATTTTGTCATAGTAAGCACTTCATAGAATGATTTCAAGTTGTGGATCTAATTCTGTGCTGTCAAATGAGCTAACACTGAATCTGTATTACTTTTTTTCTATATTGATACCTTATTCTACATAGGGAAAGTTTACTTCTAGGTGTTTGTAGTGGTAGCAGAAATCATTCCAAAGTTGTTTCTTCCATTACTTTTGGTGCTATGGTCAAAGCTGTTGTATAAAAGAAAACCTTCATAGTCTTTAGCCAGAGACATAACATGCACCTCCTCTATATAAGTTCTGTTGTTTCCATCCCTGTACTGTTCCAAGTCATCTAATGTACTGTGCTTTGTTGCTAATGAAACTTCTGCATGGTGGTGTGTGCAAAGCTGGGTCTTTTCCAAGCTTATCTTACCCATGGCTGTAACATTAAGCATCTTGTATTACCCTTTTAAAGATGATATTCAACATTAAAAACGTGTATTGGAGGATTTGGGTAGGATTCATGTGCTAAGGTGATGACACACTGCAGCTGTAGATGGATGGAAATGTTTTCATACAGAGAGTTATGCCAGATCACAGTTCATATATGGGAGGAGAAAGCAGCAACATGAAATTGCACATTTAAAAACAGAGTGCAAAGCATTTGTTTTCTTCTCTGGCAGCACTGCTCCTGAAACAAGCAAGCCAGCTGAATCTGGAGAAGAGAGAGTCTCAGTAAGGGAGAGAAATTTCTTTCTTAAAGTTCACAGTCCCTTGCATCAGAGCCTTCTGAAGTGATTTGCATTGTTGCCTTTATTACACAGATAATGTCTGTGGGGAGGAGTTTAGAGAGTCATCTAAGTGGACAGAATGATCCTGTGCTGTTGTGTTTTCTCAGTGATAGGACAAGGGGAAACAGGTATAAACTGGAACAGAAGAGATTCCAAAGAAACACAAGGAAGAATTTCTTCCCTGTTGAGCTGAGGGAGCACTGGAAGGGGCTGCCCAGATGGGCTGTGGAGTCTCCTTCTCTGGAGACATCCCAACCCAGCTGGATGAGTTCCTGTGTGCCCTACTCTAGGTGGTCTGGAGTTGCACTGGATAAGCTTTTGAGATCCCTTCCAACCCTTAAGATTCTGTGATTCTGTGTCTTTGCACCAGTTTTACTTTGGTGTAGCCATCACTTCGTGTTTGTCCTGTTAAATACTGCATTGTCCTTGCAGTAGACTTCCCAAAGGAAGACTTGGACATGTTATATTCTGAGAAGAATTGCAGCTTTGTTGAAAACATTCAGCCTGTTTGATAGCTTAAATAATCTTGTTAGAGCCTCCAAAGGGAGCTTTTATGATCTATAGGGGAGAAGTGAAGAAGAGGCTTGGAGAGGGAGAACAATTAAAAAGGAAAAGAGAGGAATAGGGACCATAATGGAGATACAGGTGCTGTTGTTGAGGTTATTTAAATTGTCCTCCCATCTTGTCTTTTAACAATAGTAACAAAAGTTAATCTAAAAGTATGTTCCCCGTGACAATTAAACAAAACTGCAGAGAGAAAAAAAAAAACCACAGAAGGTTAGAATATTGTTCCAAAAGAAAATGAAGCTTAAAAATGATTTTTGGGAGTATGTACCATCACATTAAAGTGGAGTAGCAAGTACTCAGCCTGAATCTTTAATAGCTTATTTCTCAGCCAATAGTTACAGAGAAAGATCTAATGCTTAGTTCCAACTTGAAACTCTATTTTTAAGATTCATTCTACCTATAAAAATAATTGGTTACATGGTTTTCTTGATATATATTGGGGATTTTTCTTTAGTGAGGATAGCTCTGGTAGAAGGGTGGTAACTTTTACTTCTAATGAGAAAATAACTACTGAATTTAAACCAAACCCCTCCAACTCATCAACTGAAATCACTGAAACTTCAAGGGAACTGGGTATCTCCATTAAGGACTGAATTGGTATTTATCTTTTGGCTTTAGCAACATTTTAGACTGTGGAAATGTTGATGTTTCAACAGGTCAAGGGAGGTTATCCTCCTTCTTTGCCCTGGTGAGGCCTCATCTGGAGTCCTGTGTCCAGTTGTGGGCTCCCCAGCTGCAGAGGGACAGGGAAGTGCTGGAGAGAGGCCAGCACAGGGCCACCAAGATGCTCAGGGCACTGGAGCATCTTCCTGCTGAGGAAAGGCTGTGGGCCCTGGGCCTGTTCAGTCTGGAGAAGAGGAGGCTGAGGGGGATCTCATTCATAGTTACCAAGATCTAAATGGTGGGTGTCAGGAGATTGGGGCAGCACTTTTTTTCTGTTGTATCTGGTGACAGGACAAGGGGTGATGGGATGAAGCTGGAACACAAACAGTTCCATTTAAACATAAGGCCAAACTGTTTCAGTGTGAGGTGAGGGAGCCCTGGCCCAGGCTGCCCAGGGAGGGTGTGGAGGCTCCTTCCTTGGAGCTCTTCAAGACCCACCTGGACACGTTCCTGTGCTCCCTGATCTAGGTGGGAGCTGCTTCTGCAGGGGGGTTGGACTGGATGAGCTCTAAAGGTCCCTTCCAAACCTCCCATTCTGTGATTCTATACATACTTTAAAGTGTGTTTCAGGAAGCCTCTTATTCTGATGCAAGTGAAACGATCCATGTTTTTTCCTGAAAGCTAAGCACAGAGGCTTCGACGAAACCTCACTATTGCCTGTGTGTATTAGTGTATGAGAAGCAGTTATTATACCAAAAATCACTCATGAATAGAGTAACCTTTTAACAGGAGGGACCTCAGCTTGAAACTGAGAGTAATTTTAGGTTCAGTGTTGACCCAGTTGAGATTTTCTTTACATGTTTTAGTGCTCTGTGTGTATCTTCCATAAAGGGCTGCGAGACAACAGTTGTAGAAATGGAGTGACTACCAAAGGCAAAGATAGTGCTCTCAGCTCTGCAGAATAAGCTTACTGGGAGGAGGATGATTCTGTAAGCTTTATTTCTGATCATCTTAACTGCCTGGAATTAAAGAGGAGGAATTATTTCTTAGTTGGCAGATTTCTTGTGTTTTGCAGCCTTAATTTAATGGTTTCACCTTAAAGGAATTTTTGGAGATATGGATCAGTTATTATGGGAGTATATTGTAGTGGCTCAATTTGATGTGCCAGGCCATCGAACCCACACAGTCCAGTAGATTCGGTCATCCCTTTCCTCCTCCTGGCTGGAGGCAGGGACCCTCTATTTCTGTTCTTCATCAGAGTATTCACTATCTGATCCTTGCAATTTTAGACCTGAAGTCTCCTCATTGGCATCGAAGGAAGTGCTTGCAGTTCTTCTATGTCTTGGAGATTGCTGATTGTCCTCTTTTGTTCTGGCAGCTACTACGCTGACAGCGCTCTTGGGTGATCCTTTTTTAACAGCTGTCTTCCCCCTTAGTTCACGTACACGTGCTTCCAGCTTAAAAGTGGGTTCACCATCCCATTTCCTCATATCCTCTCCTTGGCCACGCAAAGAGAGCCAGAATTCATTTCGTGGTGTACTCCTGCGTCTGGGACTTCCTTTTCCCCTGGTTGGGACAGTGTCTGACTGAATTCTTAGGGCAGTTCTGACAGTCAGACCATCATCCCACACTGGTGAGGAGGTGCAGAGGCTCTCTTCATAGTTTTGCAACCAAGAAGATATTCTCTCCACTGTTGGTATGTCCATGTCTGGGTGATACACCATTGTCAAGATATTCTAATATGTAGCTGGGGCACTCTGAATCACTTTTCTCAACATGGCCCGTGTACACTGTACATCGTCTGGATCTGTGGAGGCCTCAGCATTATCTAGATCACCATAGATGACTTCCAACATAGCTAATTCCCTTAGGTATTGGATGCCTTCATCAGCTCTAGTCCACTTTCCTTGGGCATTTACAAGGTCTTCCTTGAATGGGTATCTTGCCCTTACACTTGAGAGCAGTTGTTTCCAGAGACTGCAGATTGAGGTCTTCTTTCCAATGCCCCTATCAATTCCCCAGTCCCTAGCGAGAGATCCCAGCTGTTGGGCTTCTCTACCTTCCAATTGCTGACTGTCAGCCCCATTATCCCAGCATCAGAGCAGTCAGGCACCAATCCGCTCACCTGGCTGGCGACTGGAATCTTTTTGCATATCTTGAAGTTCTGTTGAGGTGAGGGACCGAGTAGTTTCCATTTCCTTTTCTAGATGGCATTTGCATGGCAATTGGAATAATTTCTGTTGCAAATGTAAGGAAAAACATCCATCCTGTCTCTTTTTGTCTCCAGAAGGTATTTAGATTTCCTCCATATGACAGACTATACATAATCATTAAAGGGATCACATTGTTTTTACACTTATGGAACTTGATGAAGAAATGCCATCCTTCAGTGCTGAAGTTTCATTAAAGCTTAATGGGGGAAGGGGTGAATGCCTTGTCTGAAAGAAAAACTCCAACCAATACTGCTGTGTTCAGCTCTTCTGTGTTATCTTTAAGCTTAGATACACACTTTTTTATATACATGAGTCATGGATAGAGCATTTCCATTCCCCAAATGAAAGAGAACAGTGTCCCCAAGCATTCCAGCACTGGAGACTCAGAAAAGCACCCATCCCATAGTATCACTACCCCTCATCTTTACTTGGCTCCCTGTGAAACAGAAGGAACCAAGCAGAAGAGAAGGTAGATGGCATGTGTGATGCACTCTGAGCAGGGCAAAGCAAATTCCAAGTCAGAGTTTTCTGATGCTCCTGAGTCAGTCTGCTAAAGTGACTGAAGTACACCTGAGCCAGGGGCAAGGGCTCCTGGGAGCTGATGTGTTTTGTTTTGCTGTTGGGATAAGAGGATATTGGGATAAAAGGCCAATGTCACTGCAGTCTTCAAAAAAGGGCTGGAAGGACGACCCAGGCCGGTCAGCCTCACCTCCATCCCTGGAAAGGTGACAGAACAACTCATCCTGAATGTCGTCATTAAACATATGAAGGATAAGATGGTTATCAGGGGAAGTCAACATGGCTTCACCAAGGGGAAATCCTGTTTGACCAACCTGATAGCCTTCTATGAGTGCACAATTGGCTGGCTAGATGAGGGGAGAGCAGTGGATGGCATCTACCTTGACTTCAGCAAGGCTTTGGACACTGTCTCCCATAACTTCCTCATCAGAAAGAGCCTTCTTTTCTCCAAGCTCAACAGCTCCAGATCCCTCAGCCCTTCCTCATCTGAGACATGTTCCAAATCCTTTCCTAGCTTGGTAGCCCAGCCTCTGGATCCTCTCCAGCACCTCCATGTCCTTCTGGTAGAGAGGGGCCCAGAACTGGACACAGGATTCGAGGTGCAACCTCAGCAAAGGCGAGTGCAGGGCATTGATCAGCTCCCTGCTCCTGCTGACAACACTGTTCCTGAGCCAGGCCAGGATGTCCTTGGCCTTCTTGGCCACCTGGGCATGCTGCTGGCTCCTGTTCAACCCATACTGCCAGGTCCCACAGGTTTCCAGCCACTCCTCCCCAAGCCTGTAGCTCTGATGGGGGTTGTTGTGGCCCAAGGGCAGGACCCAGCCCTTGGCCTTAATGAAACTCAGGGCATTGGCCTTGGCCCAGCCATGCAGCCTGTCTGGATCAATCTGTAAAGCTTCCCTACCCTCAGGCAGATCCACGTTATTACAGAGTTAGTCAAGTTAGTACACAAGACAGGCTTTCTGTTTTCTTTCTCAATTCTTAAAACTTTAAGTCTTCTTTCTGTCATGGATTTTGGTTTGACAGGAAAACGTCAACTGGAACATGTGTTATACCTGAAAGTACTTGGCTTCTGAGTTAGAGCACTGGGAGGTTGTTTAATTACCTACATGGGTATAACCAAGAAACTATTTGGGACTCCAGGTCTGCAGATGAGCTGCTTTGTGCTTAAATTACTTACCTCCCTCATCTACTGAGCATGCTAAACCTTAATTCTTGTGTTTCTTACCTTTTTATTCACTTGGCTTTGGGAAATTATTAGTCATGTGCTTTTTCATAGTAGTTGTTATTTGAAGTGAAATAACATACTTTCATTCCCAACTATTGATGTATTCATTGCAAAATTGTCTGAATCAATTACATAATAATAAAAGAGTGATTTAATATTATGACTTGCAGCAGGTCAGAGCTTTTAAACCTCCAAACTCATGGAGTATGTGGAGAAATCCTGACTGTGTGTTGCTTCTGATTTGAACCTTGCTACAGTTGTGATTTATATATTTAATCAAGAGGGATTAATACTGAAATTCATTCCTCCCTGCCCCCCAAAGTGTATATCAGCCTCTAAATATATTTGTTGTGATACAACATGTCAGAATTTATAACTTTCATACAGTTAAAGAGCAGAATTTACAAATATAATTAAAGGGTTAAAGGCATTTAAAGAAGAAAAGCACTTTAATGACATTCAGTTTTTATTGACAACCCACTAATATCTGCTGCATTCACAGAAAGATTTCTAATGTAATAACAGGAGCAGATGAAAGCTCTGCTATTTAAAAGCTCAGTGCAGAGCATATTAATCAGATATGCTCTCTGAATACAAATGGAAAGTTATTGAGCAAATTACGGGTAGGCAGCACTCATCTATGGCTCAGCCTTACCCTACTCTTTGTATTCTCATATCAAGAGTGATGTATGAAGAAGGTAGATGGCAGCAAACTGAAACATTTATAAGGAGTTAGTTATTCTAAAACTCTTGTGCATGTTTTCTGTTTTCCAAAACTTGGGACAACACTGCTGTTGAGAGAAAAAACCTCTCTTCACTCACTGGATTTGTTAGCAAGTACCTAGTTTGTCACCAGTTAGAAGAACAATTTTTGTAAGATCTTTTTATCTGTTTCTTTAGGATCTAAGGAATGTAGTTCTAATTATTTTTTGCTGATGAAGTGATGCCTAATAAAAATCTTTCTTGATCTGAATGTGTTTGGGTTTGGCCTACACATAAGCTCAGTTAAAATCAATTCCACAACTGGTCTTTTTGCTCGGTGTGATTGAACACTCATTGAGAGATTGTTGGTTGGGTCTTTTATCTATATAGCTGTGACAGAATGCAAATGCTCTGGCAGCTGGATGATTTAAGAGTGCAAGCAGAGTTTGCAGAAACCCAACAAGGGAGTTTAAAGAAGGGACATCAGCTTGCAGAGTGCAATGCAGGTCCAGGTTAGGCTGAAGTAGGCTCTGGTATGGGTCAGGTAGCCAGGGGCACGTTGGCTGGGCAGACCCTTCCTCCGTGTGTATCCCCAATCACTTTTCAATGCTGTGAGACTAAAAGTGTATTTGAATGATGTGTGAGAACACATCTGGAATATTGTGTCCAGTGCTGGGCCCCTCGGTTCCAGAAGGACAGGGAGCTGCTGGAGAAAGTTCAGTGCAGGGCCACAGAGTGGAGCATCTCCCTTGTGCTGAAAGGCTGAGGGAGCTGTGGCTCTGCAGCTTGGAGAAGAGGAGCCTGAGGAGTGACCTCATTCATGTTACAAATCCATCAAGGGTGGGTGTGAGGAGGCTGGAGCCAGGCTGTGCTCAGTGATGGTCAATGATAGGACAAGGGGTAATGGGTACAAGCTGGAACAGAAGAGGTTCCAAAGCAACACAAGGCAGAATTTCTTCCCTGTTGAGCTGAGGGAGCACTGGAAGGGGCTGCCCAGATGGAGTGTGGAGTCTCCTTCTCTGGAGACATTCCAACCCAGCTGGATGAGTTCCTGTGTGCCCTACTCTAGGTGGTGCTGTTCTCGCAGGGGGGTTGCACTGGATGAACTTTCCAGGTCCCTTCCAACCCTTGTGATTCTGTGAATGTTTTCCTTGCTTGACTGGCTGAATCAGCCAACAACCCTGCTGAGAGTCATGTTCTGATTACTAGCTTTTCCACAGAAGTGAAAAATGGAAATCAGAGTGGTAATTGGCAACCCTGAGACAGGAGCACTTCATGAGTTTCTGGAATGCCTCACAATTTTAACATACTAAATTATTCATAGAAGATCATCTGAGAAGTTTCCGACCATCTGAAGAAAACCATCTGAACCATAGAAGACCATCTGAAGGAAAATACTTGGAAGTTACATATTACCTTTTAAATAGTGAACTATCCGATGTATATCAAAGGGAAGTTACCTGCTTTTCTTCTCCCATTTGAAAGGTGATGAGAGGGAAGAGTCAAGTGACCAAAATTAGTATTGATTAACAAAGATTTAAAAGCATGAGCATTAACTTTTAACTAATGATGATAAAGAGCTGTCTGATAGCTTATACTATGGATAAAGTTCTGAAGTTATTCCTGGGAATGAGGTTGTTCAAGTCCTATGCAGGGGACACAGCACTGTGCTGAGGAGATGCTACTGGATTCTATTGATGGGTTTGTTTTTATGTCTTTCAGGACTTCCAGTGAATGGAGGAAGACACTTTTTCCTAGAGATTTAACTTATGTAAAGATATCAAGGTAGGAGATTCTTTTTTCCTACAATCTCACACTTTCTTTGCAGTATTTAATTGTTTAAATAGAGTTGAAGTTGTCCTGTGAATTAGCATCTGTGATCAACCTAGAACTGGAACATGGAGCATGGGCACTGTCTTGTGGTGTCAGTTGTTTACCATTTTTTAAGATAATTGTTTCTGTGCTTAGAGGAGAAGATGGAATAGCTTTCACATATTAGTGTTTGGTCATTCTCTAGCTTTTCCTACTGGAGGTCATCAGGAGGAAAACTGATGTAATGAAAGTATCTCTCATAAGGTTCTGTGTTTAGTGACTTCATTGGAAATGCTTGGTAAAATATTTAAAGTGTATAATAGTGACACAGAATTCTGTAATAACTTACTTCAGTGTTTTAATCTTTCAAGTTGTTTTTTTTGAACAATCCAAAACTTTCTGTGTTCTCAGAAGATTTCCATTGCTTTCCAATGGATTGAACTTCAGTCTCACACTGAGTATTCTTGAGCAGGTTTGTGGAATGAGCTTACAGCAGCTCCTTAATGGGGTCTATGTTTTAATGTGTATTTATGACAATTTAAAACTTAAGAAAGATGGTTATCAGGAGGAGTCAACATGGATTCACCAAGGGGAAATCCTATTTGACCAACCTAATAGAGGGAATAACTGGCTGGCTGGATGAGGGGAGAGCAGCCAATGGCATCTACCTTGACTTCAGCAAGGCTTTTGACACTCTCCCATAACATCCTCATCAGAAAGTTCAGATAGTGTGGCTTGGATGAGTGGAGGTGAGGTGGATGGAGAGCTGGCTGAATGACAGAGCCCAGAGGGGGGTGATTAATGGCACAGAATGGAGTTGGAGGCCTGTGGCCAGTGGAGTTGCACAGGGATGGGTTCTGGGGCTAGTCTTGTTCAACATCTTCATCAAGCACCTGGCTGAGGACACAGAGGGACCCTCAGCAAGTTCCCTGCTGGCACCAAACTGGGAGGACTGGCTGATTCCCCAGAGGCTGTGCTGCCAGTCAGCCAGATCTCAACCAGCTGGAGAATTGGGCAGAGAGGAAGGTGCTGAGGTTCACCAAGGGCAAGGGCAGAGTCCTGCAGCTGGGGAGGAACAACCCCCTGCAGCAGGCCAGGCTGGGGGTGACCTGCTGGAGAGCAGCTCCAGGAGAGAGACCTGGCAGTGCTGGGGGATAATAAACTGACCATGAGTCAGCAACCTGCCCTCGTGGGCAAGAAGCCAATGGCAGCCTGGGGGCATCCAGCAGAGTGTGGGCAGCAGGACCAGGGAGGTTCTGCTCCCCTTCTGCTCTGCCATATGTGCTGAGGCTTCATCTGGAGTCCTGTGTCCAGTTGTGGGCTCCCCAGCTGCAGAGGGACAGGGAAGTGCTGGAGAGAGGCCAGCACAGGGCCACCAAGATGCTCAGGGCACTGGAGCATCTTCCTGCTGAGGAAAGGCTGTGGGCCCTGGGGCTGTTCAGTCTGGAGAAGTGGAGACTGAGGGGGGATCTCATTCATAGTTACCAAGATCTAAATGGTGGGTGTCAGGAGGTTGGGGCAGCACTTTTGTCTGTTGCACCTAGCAACAGGATAAGGGGTGATGGGATGAAACTGGAACACAAACAGTTCCATTTAAACATAAGGCCAAACTGTTTCAGTGTGAGGTGAGGGAGCCCTGGCCCAGGCTGCCCAGGGAGGGTGTGGAGGCTCTTTCCTTAGAGGTTTTCAAGACTCACCTGGACACGTTCCTGTGCTCCCTGATCTAGGTGGGAGCTGCCTGTGCAGGGGGGTTGGACTGGATGATCTCTAAAGGTCCCTTCCAACCCCCCACCATGCTGTGATTCTAAGAAAATAATTCAAACTTCCTTTCATCTCTCTAAGTGCTCAAGTGCTGTCATGTTTCCTGCCACTTTATACATTGCATTGGTTTATTTTGGTTTTGTTTTCTGTGACCTTCACAATGAGCTTCAGATTGGTAGGAAACTCCAATGGAACATACAGTATGTAGCTGGTGTGTTTTTGTATGGTGGCTTTTTGGCTGCTTTGTGTTACAACTGAAAGTTGAAATGCAAGCAGTTCCTGATGGAGAAACATGTTACTCTTCAATCTTTTGGTGGTTTGGGTCAGAATCACGGTTGTTGATGCTGGCACAATGAGACGTTGATTCCAGCTGTAGGAAGTGCCCTAAAACATCTTCCAAGGGAGATGGTTTAATTACACTCAGCTTCTGCAGAACAGTGCCATGTTTTAGCTCAAGCTTAAATACTGAGTTCTCATGAGTGTTGATGGAAGCAGCTACTAATAATATGCAAAAGCAAACTGTTATGGGTTGACACAGAAGATGCCGAAACCACCAAAGGCAAGTTGATGAAAGTGAGGTGATTGTACTCCTAACTTTCCTTTGGTTATAGTTTTTCTGGGAGGCAGTATAATTGACATTGTATATGGAGAACGTTAAGTGTCCCTTGTGAATTCAGTCTGTAGCATCAGTCTAGAATTAGAAACCAGGTTATGCAAAATGATACAGCCCTGTTCAAAATTAAATCTTCTTCATTTTAAGGTCACCTCATGTTCAAGAGAGAACTGGTTCTTCTTTTGACTTTCTTCTAAGTGTTTGCATTCTTTCTGGAGTGTTTCTGCTCTCATTTTAAAGAGCTATTGAGTTTTTCTACTCTGAAGTCCTGACTTTTAAATAAAGGTATTGTTGGGGGATTTTTTTCCCTCCAGAAAAAGAAATTTAAGCCTTCACTTACAAGTTAAGGTTGCAAAGTATTCTGTGATCAGCTGTCTTATCTTACCAGAGTTGTTGTTTGAGAGGGTAAGGTTATCTAGATTGAGGGTGAGTCATAAGCTAGCAGTGGCACTTCTCTCTTAACAGTTGTGCTTTTATTCCTCATCCTTCTTACTAGAAATATGACTGTGTTCTAGACAGAATGAAAAGCAAATGGCTCCTGTTAACAGAGGGCCTTCAAGCTTACACAGAGTACATCTGTTCTTAATGATGGAGAACTGCACCTTTCCGCTGGGATCCTCATGCTGTTCCCTAATGACTCCAGAACCAAAGTGCTGCTTTGGTCAGTCTCTGTTGCCAAGCTCATTAGTGCTCTGGAAGTACTGTTTACTGTTCTCAGAGGAAGTTCTGTGGCTTTTCATAATATTAAGGTCCTTGTAGCATTGATCTCAGGCACTAACTGGATAAAAGTTGCCTCTGAACATAACCACCATAGACTTTAAAGTGATCATAATCACCACAGACTCATCAAGAAATATGTCTGGCCACATTCACCTTGGGGCTGGTGTTGGGAACTCCATGTACATGAGAATTTTACTATGTTATGTACTCAGTATTACTTTTCACCTGGGCTATTAAAGACTGTTTTATTTAGTTAAAATCAAAGCAGAGATTGAAGCTGGCTTCCTGCTTCCTTGAGAAGCTTTGTCATGTTGACCTGCTGCATGCTTGCTCAGGGTGAATGCTGTTTATTTTTATGTATTTATGGATCTCCATTATGTGTAGGAGAGGCAAATATCTAGCTGCTCACAGGAGGAAAGGAGAGAAAACAAATGCAGTGACTTTTGAGTGTGGGATTAATAGCAGGATCTGTAGGAAAGGTAGTTGAGATCTCTTAAGTGTTTTTATGAGGAGCAGGAGGAGGGGAACAGGTAGAACTTCACGTCAAGCTGCCGCATTATAACGTTCAGGCTTTCATGAGGGAACATAAAATGACTGAATTTTGTCCATATGCAGTTGTTCTAATGCCTACTGGTTTAGAGAACTTTGTATAATAAACTCTTAATTGCTTAAAAACCTTCAGTTGATGGGGTTTAGTCACAGAATCACAGAAGCTTAAGGGTTGGAAAGGAACTGAAAAGCTCATCCAGTGCAACCCCCCTGCCAGAGCAGCACCACCTAGAGTAGGGCACACAGGAACTCATCCAGCTGGGTTTGGGATGTCTCCAGAGAAGGAGACTCCCCAGCCCATCTGGGCAGCCCCTTCCAGTGCTCCCTCACATCAACAGGGAAGAAGCTTGTCCTTGTGTTGCTTTGGAACCTCTTCTGTTCCAGCTTGTACCCATTGCCCTTTGATCATTGACCATCACTGAGAACAGCCTGGCTCCAGCCTCCTGACACCCTAGTCCTTTAAATTCCTTTCCTCTTCACCAAATAATCCTATAACTTATTATCACTTTAGGAATGGAAAATCCCTATTGCAGTCTACTAAAAGTTCCCCAAAATACTGAATCTCTACATTCCCTTCCTGTGTTTATAAATGATCAGGGATCAAGCTTATAAACACACATTTCCTTTGAAACATTGTTGTAATCGGTTGTTCACACTCCTGTTGTGAGTCAGAGCTGTTATGTGAGGTGGTTGAATGTACTTGATGAAGTTAGGGGAGCTTCTGTCATACACTGACAATTAGCAGTTAGGACACGTGGCAGTCTATTCTCCCCCTGAGACTGCTTAAAGATGCTCTTCTGGGATACTGGTCCTTGTCATCAGACTGTCTCTCAAAACATCCTCTTGAATTTCAGGGCAATTTTAAATAAGAAGGTAGGTTAAACTGAATAATTTATTGGCAGAGCATGGGAAGTTTGTCTAGCAGCTCTCAGAAGCAAATGGAGAAGAGATTCCTGCGTACAACATAGGTTATCCACAGAGCCAACACTTGAAAGCCTAACTCTGTGTTGTGTGTCTTCCTTTCATTTCTCTCTTTCTTTCATCTTGTGGTAATTAGCTTTATAAATCCATCACTTGTTTTAAAACTAAGTCACTTTTACCTCTTTCTTGCTGAAGCTTGAATGCTCTTTGAAAACAGTTCAGTAACACGTGAAAGGTTACATTTCATGTTCAGGAAATGTTAATTTAGTCTTTACATGTTGTTAAAACCTCAAAACCAATATTCAGAAAGGTACTTTTTTTAATTCAGTGACTTAATCTATGCTACTTATTATACACACTTCTTAATTTCTAATGTAGTGAGTTCAGCTTCTCTCATGAAAAGAGATCATCTGCTACTACCAGATATTTGTAGAGTGATGTATGTAACAAGCTTTTCTGTTGTCTTGCATAACTGTGTATTTTCTGTCAGAGGAATTTCTTCTTCAGAAAAACACAGAAGTAATCACCTTTTAAAATATAATCTACTATTCTATGATTCTGTGTACTAAAGGAATATGATACCTCAGGATCCTCTAAAATAGGTAGAAGCAGATGAATAAAGGAGTAAGCAGTGAGATATGGAATAACCATTTTAATTCTTGACAATACTGAATATTGTCATCAGTAACAGTACAGGGATTGAACTTTAAAAATGAGTTTGGGTTTAAAACTTTGTCAGGATCTTCTGTGTATATTCCACCAATTTGGTGCTGCCAAGTTCTGTTTCATCTGTAATAATAAACTGTGAGACAAATGAAGTAGGAAAAGCCTGCCTGTCCTCTGCACTGAAATGTTAAAAGAGATTTGTCACAGAGGGCTTTCAGTGTTCACATTTCATTGGGACTGGATGAGGGCACAGAGGGACCCTCAGCAAGTTCCCTTCTGGCACCAAACTGAGAGGACTGGCTGATTTCCCAGAGGCTGTGCTGCCAGTCAGCCAGATCTCAACCGGCTGGAGAGTTGGGCAGAGAGGAACCTGCTGAGCTTCACCAAGGGCAAGGGCAGAGTCCTGCAGCTGGGGAGGAACAACTCCCTGCAGCAGGCCAGGCTGGGGGTGACCTGCTGGAGAGCAGCTCCAGGAGAGAGACCTGACAGTGCTGACCATGAGCCAGCAACGTGCCCTCGTGGGCAAGAAGCCAATGGCAGCCTGGGGGCATCCAGCAGAGTGTGGGCAGCAGGGTCTCATCTGGAGTCCTGTGTCCAGTTGTGGGCTCCCCAGCTGCAGAGGGACAAGGAAGTGCTGGAGAGAGGCCAGCACAGGGCCACCAAGATGCTCAGGGCACTGGAGCATCTTCCTGCTGAGGAAAGGCTGTGGGCCCTGGGGCTGTTCAGTCTGGAGAAGAGGAGACTGAGGGGGGATCTCATTCATAGTTACCAAGATCTCAATGGTGGGTGTCAGGAGGTTGGGGCAGCACTTTTGTCTGTTGCACCTAGCAACAGGACAAGGGGTGATGGGATGAAGCTGGAACACAAACAGTTCCATTTAAACATAAGGCTGTTTCAGTGTGAGGTGAGGGAGCCCTGGCCCAGGCTGCCCAGGGAGGGTGTGGAGGCTCTTTCCTTGGAGGACTTCAAGACCCACCTGGACACGTTCCTGTGCTCCCTGATCTAGGTGGGAGCTGCTTCTGCAGGGGGGTTGGACTGGATGAGCTCTAAAAGTCCCTTCCAAACCCCACCATTCTGTGATTCTGTATACTGAGGAATTTGTTGGGGATTGGAAAAAATGCTTGATCCACCTTCTCCTAATAGTGTAATACCTTTTACTACTTAATCATTCTAATTTTCTGTATTAATATGACCAACAGATTGTTGAAAGTGTTTATTCTTACATAATACGTCTGGCTTAGTATGAGCTAAACAGAAGAAAAGCTGTGACCACATTTGCTCAAAGGTACAAAACAACGTGGTTGTGCATGCAAGAGAAAAACAGCAGTTGATTTTGGTGACTTGCCCATTCTTCTACTCTATATTATGAAAGTGTAACTAATTGGGATGTGTATTTGGTGAGTACTTAGAGTACTACAACATAGTCTGTGAGATGTAATGAGAAAGTGTCGTGGATCAATGCTAAACTAAGTCTATTATTAGAAGACCTTTCCTTTCATCTCCCACCTCTGCAGGTCACTAAAGATGCAGCAGACCTGAGATTTCTAGGTGAACTCTGAGAATGTCCTAATGCCAGACATCAGCTCTTTTTCTGCTCCATGGTTCTTTGGAGCAAATTAGTGACCATCCCTTGTATGCCCTATGCAGAGACTTAATTCAGTCCCATTAGTGGCACAGCAGTTTCTTGCATGGTTTGAGTGCTAGAGGTAAACATGATAAATCAACTGTCACCCTCACCTTTGACACTATTCAGGCTCAGTCCGATTGGCTCTTTCAGTATAATTAGATGTAATTAGGTTATACCTCAGCACTGAGGCACAGGTCCACTCAATTCTCTCCTCAGTGCAAACCCTAAACCTGCTTCTTAATTCCAATTCATAGGAACTTGGACTTTTTGTGCTTTCCACTGCTACCATGAGTTTGATTTGAGAATGCCATTGTAAAGACTGATTGTCCTTCCAGACTTCAATGAGGCTCAAAATGGATACCTATAGAGCTGTACAAATACAAGAAGAAAATACTTTTCACTTTCCTTTAGTGGAATTTTAGAGGTTCTTTCTCCTACCCTAGTCTCACCAAATGCTGTAAGATTGTTATTTATTTACCCTCTTTTTAGCTGAGCAGCAAGCTGAGCACTTTACAGTCCCCTTTTGCCCTCGACCTGTATTGACTCACTGGTAAGACTTAAAAGCCACAGGTAAAAGATGAAGAATAGAAGGTTATTCTTGACTGTTGATTGTCAAAGTCTGATGTTACTTCATCAGCAGCAGTGGAGGTGATTCTGGTTTAACTGAGAGCAGAGAATCAAACCTACAACTGAAGACTGCAGGTTGCAAATGGTGTCAATGCTTTATTCACTGCACACCAAGTCTGACTTGTAAGGTCTCACTCTAAGTGCTGCATGAGGATAGTTAAGGCAGGCAAGTTAGGTTTGGGTAGAGGAGCTCGGTGCAGGCTGCCTTGTCTATCTACAGAAGGGAGAAATTCTTCCTCACTTGACCTGTACTTTGCTTCCAGAGGGACTTCAGTTTGCTTGTTGAAACAGGCTTGTGTATCCTTGCAAGCATGATTAATTAATGGGAATTGTTCTTAACCCTGATAGCTGGTGACCATATTTCTCCTTCTATTTACATACTGCTATCACAGACTGTGAAGAAACTCCCTCTCCTTGTTTTGCCTGTCTTGGTAAAAATGTGACACTTGGATTTTCCTGTTCATCAACTTTTAGGGACAAATGAACTTCATTGTGGCTGTGACACGAGGCTGCTTTGTCTTAGTAAAATAGAAAGTGATCAATCAAATGTACACATTAAATGCTCAATATTGTAGAGGAGGAAAAGAGAAGCCATATTTAAACTGAAGCAGTTTTCCAGGTAGCAGCAGGATGTGTTTTACTGCCTTCTTGTCTTACTTTGAAGGTAAATACATTTGGGTTAGTGGTAGGGTAGAAGAATCATAATATTACCATGTTCCAAAAGAAGTAACACTTAGAGCTCAGTTGCCTTCTCTTTACATTGAATGTCTAGTTCATATTTGCTCTGTCTGACATTGCAAGGGGTGTTGTACATGAAAGAGTTTATTAATAACCAGTTGTAAGGGAGGAAGGATGTGTAAACCCAGAAGTTTTCTTTCTGTGCTTCCAGCTGGAACATAACAACCATCTAAAGAAACTAAATAAACAGAATGGAAGACAACTGTGTTTGTGGCCAACTGGGATTCTTTGCTTGCAGTCATCTAACAGTAGGATGCTTCCAAGAGGAGCCTGAGCTTTGTTTAGGAGCCCTGGCAGTAAAGCCAAATAGTGGTTTGTTGTGCTTTGATGTCCTGATGCAAAGCCTCAGAAAGATTCCAGATGATACTGAAACAATTCCTAGATGCAAAGAAATTACTGAGCCCGGATTTTCTGGTTCATATTTAGACATGCAGACAAACATACCCCAAAACATGTGGAATCTAGTAAGTGCATGGGTCTTAAAGAACCACCTGGACATGCTACTGTGTGACCTGATCTAGGTGGAAGCTGCTTCTGTAGGGGAATTTTACTAGATCTCTAAAGGTCCCTTCCACCCCCTACCATTCTATGATTGTATCAAACTCTTTAAACTGGATGTTATTGTATTGAAACTATTAGATAAACGTGAAGAAAATCAAGATGCCATTTCTTGAGCCATTTCTCCAAGAAGAACCTGATACTGTTGCAGGAAAAAGATATGTCATGCTGTATTTCTACCAGATGAAGGTGTTACCTTGCCACTATGGAATATGATATGTACAAGAGAAGGCAAGTTGTGATTTATTCTATGTCCTGATCAAAGCCTCTTTATTATTCTTTTGGTCTAGTTAGGAGCTGCTTTTGTTGTTGCTGTTTTGATGGTATCCTTACTTTAATAAGAGGATGTTCCACTAGAACAAACTGTCAGTGTGCCTGAAACCCAGAAAATCAATTCTTTTATCTTCAACAGCAGAGAGACAGGCTTAGCTTTATTTGTTTTCTCCCTGAGAAACATAGAGCAAGGAAAATCCATGGGTAATGTTTCTCTTTGATGCTTTCTTGCATCAGTTAACTCTGGCTTGGAGTGACTTTCCTCCTCACAACAATTTATTCAACTCACAGAAGACAGTCAACTTGCCCAGGAGCTAAACACAACAGCTTTTGTAGTCTGTGGACTGTTGTCAGCAAGGTTGAATTGTTTTGAGCAGCATGAAGGACAACAACTCTTTCTGATAGGTTTGACATCAGTAGTGACACTGTCTCCCATAACATCCTCATCAGAAAGCTCAGGCAGTGTGGCTGGGATGAGTGGAGGTGAGGTGGATGGAGAGCTGGCTGAATGACAGAGCCCAGAGGGGGGTGATTAATGGCACAGAATGGAGTTGGAGGCCTGTGGCCAGTGGAGTTGCACAGGGATGGGTTCTGGGGCCAGTCTTGTTCAACATCTTCATCAACCACCTGGCTGAGGGCACAGAGGGACCCTCAGCAAGTTCCCTGCTGGCACCAAACTGGGAGGACTGTCTGATTCCCCAGAGGCTGTGCTGCCAGTCAGCCAGATCTCAACCAGCTGGAGAATTGGGCAGAGAGGAAGGTGCTGAGGTTCACCAAGGGCAAGGGCAGAGTCCTGCAGCTGGGGAGGAACAACCCCCTGCAGCAGGCCAGGCTGGGGGTGACCTGCTGGAGAGCAGCTCCAGGAGAGAGACCTGGCAGTGCTGGGGGATAATAAACTATGAGCCAGCAACATGCCCTCGTGGGCAAGAAGCCAATGACAGCCTGGGGGCATCCAGCAGAGTGTGGGCAGCAGGGCCAGGGAGGTTCTGCTCCCCCTCTGCTCTGCCATATGTGCTGAGGCTTCATCTGGAGTCCTGTGTCCAGTTGTGGGCTTTTTTCTGTAGTATCTAGCAACAGGAGAAGGGGTGATGAAATGAAGCTGGAACACAAAAGGTTCCATTTAAACATAAGGCCAAACTGTTTCAGTGTGAGGTGAGGGAGCCCTGGCCCAGGCTGCCCAGGGAGGGTGTGAAGGCTCCTTCCTTGGAGCTCTTCAAGACCCACTTGGACACATTCCTGTGTGACCTGATCTAGGTGGGAGCTGCCTGTGCAGGGGGTTGGACTGGATGAGCTCTAAAGGTCCCTTCCAACCCCCACCATTCTGTGATTCTATGGAATGGAGGCCGTTTGCTAAACACTGTATCTTTCCCAGACTAAACACTGTATGTTTTCCAGACAAGATAGATGGCAGTGCTGGAATTGTGTTGTCCTGGAAATTTCCTGCATGAATGAGAGCAAACAGGCTGTTAAGGTTTATGTCTTCATGTGGATGGTGTTTGGAAATACCTTGCTAAGACAGTTTTAATCTTGTTTTTAACACTTTCTAACAGCTTCTCTAGAAGTAGAGTGTTGATCTTTGTTACATCTCTTATCCTTTTGCTTGACACAGGGATTTTTTTGGGATACACACAGTGAAAAGGTATCACCATGTTTCGAAACAGCCTCAAGATGCTTCTCACAGGAGGGAAGTCAAACCGCAAAAACAGGTCCAGTGGTAAGTCAATGTCAACTCCTCATACTTATGTTTCCTTTGGTTCCTCAAAGGATTCCTTTTATGTTTGGTTTGTCTTTCTGGGTCTTATTAATTGAGTAGGTGTGCTCAGTTGATGATCTTGTAGACTCAAAACATCTTTGTGGGTCATTGCTGTGATTGAAACATCTGTGTTTCAAACTGGATGTAAATTGTGATTTGGTTTTCTTGGGGAGATAAGATGTGGGGGAAAAACAAAGCAGAGTTTACTACAGGCTTATGTGGAACTAACATCAAGGTTCATGTTTCAATTGTGGGAATGAATGTAAATAATCCCTTTTCCTTGAAAGCCACTGTGATAACTTTAGGCAGGGGAATCTTCTTCACTACAGACAACAATTGTGGTAGGAAGTTTAAAGAGGAGACAGAGGAATGGGAAGGGATGGATTTAAGGAGAAATTGCCCAAATTTAACCATCATTTCTGTTTGTCTCCTTTTGCCACCATCCCAGGTAAGGAGTTTTACAGTTAACACTGGTTCCTATGGCTTGGCTTGTTTGATCCATGAAGGAGGTTATGAGAGATTCTGTGTCTAGACTGTGTGTCCATGGGAAACCACAATTCAGGTTGTATTCCCATGGTTGAAACAAGCTCCAGAACTCCACATCATCCCACTTCCCCCACTATTTTACTACCCCAAGTTTGATTTGAGTAAGGGGAGTTGTGTTTTCCAGCAATAGCTTGCCATGTCTTGAAGCTGCCTGGTAGCAGAACTGGCTTGGTGTTGATCCTTAGCTGTCAGTCATCTGTTAAGAGTCTGGCTTCTTGGGAGAATCCCAGGGTTGTGTTGGTTGATCTCAAAGATCCTTGTCGTGGTAAGTTTAAGCAGTGCACTGTGGTGTTGACTTCCTTGCCTTAGCTATTGTAACTGGTGGTGTACAGTGGGGAAAAAAAATGCCTATTTCACAAAAGATGCCCTTAGTAATTGCAGCCTGAGGTTGTGCTCGTCATTCACTGCTTTTACCAAGGGGATTTTCTCACTGCTTAGTCTTTTTGTTGCAGGAGTGGTTGATCTGAAGGAGGCACCTACATAAAAAGACATGTTTGAGGAAGACACACTAGCAGATTGCTCAGTCCTCTTGTGATTTTTTTTTTTTGCGTCTCTGTGAAGTATCACATTTACAATTTCAAGCACAAGTTCTGTGATGATGATCACAACCTTTGGAAAGCCACACATAAAGAATCTTCAATTGTGCTTTTTCTACAGAACCCTATTTTTGTCAGATGTTCTGTTATCAGTCCCTGATATTCCTTTTGACTTCTCTCCCAAGGCAATATTAAGGAGCTTGTATATGCAGATGTGTGCTTCTCATTTTGTGAATGAAAAAGGTTGGTTCTGAAATAACAAGATGGGATAGAGCTGTATCTAAAAGAGATGAGTCTTCTTCAAAAAGAATCTGATAGTATTTAATAAATGAGGGTTTTCTCTAGCTTGATGACTCTACATTTAATGTATTACAGTTGTGACCTAAGTTGTTTTATTGAGAAGTTCTATTTGATGTTCTTCAGGGGAGGAGAGGGTATAAAAAAGGGAGATGGTAAGGTTTGTTACAGTGTCCAAATGGAAAACATCCCTAGTCTGTCAGACTGTGACATGAGATGAATTCATTGCTGAATAAGAGATTTGAATGACTATATTGAATTCTGTGTTTCTTTGCCGTGTTTCAGTGAAGAAAAACCCCATTGGATCTTTCAGGTACACTTCCATGTAGCACTCAGTGTCATGTGTCTGAAACTTGCTTTATTTATTTGTGTTGTCATTCTGGCAGACTCCAAATTTGATGCTTTAGAAGTTGATGATATTTATAGAATCATGTACAAAAGGAGTTTGTCACCCTGTCACTGACAGATCAATCCTGTACAATTCTCTTCCTTCCTTATCTGTGGCTATGTGAAGGAAAGGATCTTGAGGAATCCTCCCACCCTCCTTGAATAAATGGATATATATAACAACCAGGCCTGAGGGATTCATTCTTGGGACTGTTTCCACATGGGCAGCACCATCACTGTTGTCCTCACCCTTAGGATTTCCTGAGGGTGCAGGTGGGATGTTGAGGGTTCTGGTGGTTTTTTTTCAGCCAAGTGCTTTAGCTAGATTAGAATAATATTTATCATTAACATGACTTGCTAATTGGAAGCTGGAAATGAAGCTTCCTTGATGATTTTAGTGCTCTGATTTGCCTCATGGCCTTCAGAAGCTTTGTCATCACAGGGCAGGATGAGCTGGAGGCAGATGTTTCCAGAACAATCCATGTTCACAGGGAAACTTAACTCAGAGAGCTACACCCATCTCTGGGAACCAACTCCAAATCTGGCTTGTGAAAGGAATCTAGTAGTGTTTTCATGTCTGCTGTTAATTCACCTTCAGTGCAATGAGTTGAAATGATGTAGGTAGGTGACAGCCCACTCGAGTCTCTCTGGTGAGTGTGGGTTGCACTATGTGCATCTTAATTTCCTACAATCCAGTTCTTTTGCATTCCTTTGAAGCAGGGTTTGAGGGATCTTGGGGAATCCAAGTGAGTGTGCTAGCCTTGGAAATCACTGTTCTTTGCAGTAACATGGTTAGTAAGATGGGACAGTGAAGTCAAGCTGACAATCCCTAGATGTACTGATGTGATTTGGCTTGATTCTTCATGATTAAAACAACACTGGTAGTGGTAACAGCCAAATGCCTTCTTGTTATTAGCCTTTCAGAAACTGCTGAGCAATTTTGCTGAAGAACTGTGGTTACAGTTGATTTTTGCCTCAGCTGGAGGGATTTATTCTTTTGCTTTGGTGCTTTTTTATGATATTGTGGCTTCAGGAACACACAAAATACTTGGGAAAAGAAGAATACCAAATACGAGTGACTGAACGTACAACTACATGCAGTACTGGCCAATTAAAATAACTGCATTTCCACTGCAGCATCAGATTGTGTAATTCTTTGTGGTTAATTCTCTGTGTATGTGTGTGCTTTCCAAACCCCCCAATAGGATTTTGTAGACTGCACTGTGTGCAGCACAACTCTAGGCACGTGTATTTGTGCTCATATTTAATCTCTCTTGTGACTTGAGAGCACTTTTTCTAGTAATGCCTTAAGGACACATCATGACTACAGTAATAGTTGGAATTAGAATGTGTTTTTTCTTTCACAAATGGATACTCCACAAAGCTATCAGACGACAGTGTTCCTAAAACTGAGATGTGATGGGGATATAGTGAAATATTACCTTTATTTTTTTCCTTTTGAATGAATTCATCTAAGTTTTCTGACTCAGGTTGATATCCAGGGCTAAATTTACTTAGAATAGACTTGTTTTAAAGCCTAAAAGGCTTTTGTTCCAGCACAGAATCTCAAGGGCTGGAACGGACCTTGAAAGCTCATCCAGTGCAACCCGCCTGCCAGAACAGGACCACCTAGACTAGGTCACAAACTCATCCAGGTGGGTTTGGAATGTCTCCAGAGAAGGAGATTCCACAACATCTCTTATTCCTTCTGGCTGAAGATCCAGCATGATGATTGTGGCCAGCAGCCATATGGCTGGAGCAAGCAGTTGCATTAAAGCCTCTAGGTAGGCAACTCTTACCCATCAGGAATTCTTTGGAGGCTTCTTTCCCCTAATTCAACTCTTCCAGGACAATTCTGTCATCTGAATCCAGAAGCCTATAAGGTTCTCTATTGTTTTTATCTAAACCTCTGTCTCATTTAGATGCAGTTTACTTGCTTATACTAAACACTCATTGGTCTGGGTCTGCATTGAATTAGTTTATGTCAAATCAGGCCTCTAATATATTCATCCCAGCATCATGTTAGTGAAATAAGCCTGTGTAATGGATCCAGTCTTTCCACCTTATTATAATGATCCTTGTGTCTTTTCCAAGCAGATGGACCATTTCCTTCCTACATTATGCCATTAAATGAATTCTACTGCAAGAGTACAGCTCCCGTTTTAAAGCCACCTAAAAATCAGCTGCAAACCTGCCTGGTTTTATTTGGATTTCTGTTTCTTTTCATTTGATGAGGTGCACAGTCATGAATTTGGGCCTCTTATTTCTGGCAGAGGCTGAGGTGAGTTGTTAAAGCACTCTTGTCTTTTTTTATTGCTTGTTAAATTTATCTGAGACGTGTCATCCTTTATAAACTAGCCCAAAGGATCTGCTTTTTCTTTGCTGGTGAGTTAATTAGGAATTGTACCTTAACTTGTTCCTAACTGATATGACACACACATCATTTCTATCTCCAGCTTACCAGGAGCCTGCCTGTCACTCAACATTTTCAGTGTTGGGTTTTTAAAACCTCTTCTTCTTTCCTGCTTCATGGGAGAGTGAATGACTTCAAACTTCCAATGTATTTATAGAGCCTTTTGGAACCTGCCACTTCATATTTGAATTCCAGGACTAAAAGAGCCACTGTCAAATGCTCTTCTCTCTTAATTCTTGCCTTTCTTAAATAAAGGCATTCCTGTGAAGGTGTCATCACTGCTTTGTTGGAAGTCCATGCAGTTCCTTAGCCATCGGATCCCTTTTGGAAGTTTAAGCATAATTTTTACCCCAGTAGAGAGTCCCAATTATTTGTTGGATTTCTTTTGCTGTAAGAAATTGCTGAGTGATGAAAATCCAGCTGGTGAGTCCTGTAGATGTTGGGAGAACTTAATGTAAGAAGGTATTAGAAGTGAGATATTAGATGACCTATCAGACTTACTATGGTACTGAATACCTAGTGTATCTACATATTCAAGGTAATATCAGGCCATTTTCTTCGCCAAAAGTTCACTAGTTCTTCCTAACTCTATTTTTGAGCAAAGTCTTGAGTGTGGTGAGAAATCTGTAGCTCCTCTGACCACGTTGAAGTCTTGTAGTTGAATTGAACTCATCCCTCCTTAAAGCTTGGCTTTCTCTTCTGTAACTCTGTGTATTTCTTAGAAAGGAAATATCATAGAATCACAGAATGGTGGGGATTGGAAGGGACCTTTAGAGCTCATCCAGTCCAAACCCCTGCAGAAGCAGCTCCCACCTAGATCAGGGAGCACAGGAATGTGTCCAGGTGAGTCTTGAAGACCTCTAAGGAAAGAGCCTCCACACCCTCCCTGGGCAGCCTGGGCCAGGGCTCCCTCACCTCACACTGAAACAGTTTGGCCTTATGTTTAAATGGAACTGTTTGTGTTCCAGCTTCATCCCATCACCCCTTGTCCTGTTGCTAGGTGCAACAGACAAAAGTGCTGCCCCAACCTCCTGACACCCACCATTTAGATCTTGTTAACTATGAATGAGATCCCCCCCTCAGTCTCCTCTTCTCCAGACTAAACAGCCCCAGGGCCCACAGCCTTTCCTCAGCAGGAAGATGCTCCAGTGCCCTGAGCATCTTGGTGGCCCTGTGCTGGCCTCTCTCCAGCACTTCCCTGTCCCTCTGCAGCTGGGGAGCCCACAACTGGACACAGGACTCCAGATGAGGCCTCAGCAGATATGGCAGAGCAGAGGGGGAGCAGAACCTCCCTGGCCCTGCTGCCCACACTCGTCTTGCAGATAATTTTAGCAGCTGCTGCCCATATTATTCTAATTCTTATTTCTTTACGTCTGATCCACAAATACCTTTTAACATCACAGCTTTTAACTGCACTTGCTTTATAGTTTATAAAGGATTCTAATTTGACAGGTTTGTTTAGTCCTTTACAGTGTTTATGATTCTTTTATTAACTGAATCATTCCACTGGAGTTTAACAACCTGGTTGTTTTGTGCTTCTGTGTGAGTGTAAGGAGGGGAGTGGGGATGATCCAGCTCTGACAGCCTAAGCCTTGCCAATGTTTTCAGAAATTGGAACATCATCAGCTGTAACAAGTGTGTTGACTAAGGCGGCCTCCATCCTGTTATGAGTTATCCTCACCCCACCCCTTGGGTTTCCAGTGACATAAAAGTGAATTTATTACCTGAAGCACTGTATGGTTTTGTTCTCACATCCTCTTTGTGGCTTTTCCCACCCTCTTGAGATTTGTTTATTGTTTTATACACAGAATCATAAGGGTTGGGACCTGGAAAGCTCATCCAATGCGACCCCCCTGCTAGAGCAGCACCACCTAGAGTAGGGCACACAGGAACTCATCCAGCTGGGTTGGAATGTCTCCAGAGGAGGCTCTACAGCCCATCTGGGCAGCCCCTTCCAGTGCTCCCTCACCTCAACAGGGAAGAAATTCTGCCTTGTGTTGCTTTGGAACCTCTTCTGTTCCAGCCTTTACCCATTGCCCCTTGTCCTATCATTGGCCATCACTGAGAACAGGCTGGCTCCAGCCTTCTCACCCACCCTTGATGGATTTGTAACACGAATGAGTTTTGCTACCATCCAATACACATTTGTATACTAATCCTTTTCTGAAGAGAGATTTTTTTACCCCTTTGTCAGTTTTTTCTCTCATCTCATGGTACTATCTGGTGTTCTTCAATGACTTGCACACATCAGAGCTGTATTTTAACCCTTCCTCTGTGAGTTAACCCTCCTCTTCTAACTCCCCTTATTGTGATACACTTATAAAACTACTTTCTTCACTGCCCCAGTTTTCAAACCTTACAATATGACACACCTCTGTTTTTCCAACCTTTCATCTCACCAGGTTACTGCCTTTTACTAGAGGATTTCTGGAATAGGTCAACTCCTTATGAAGTTTTCTTTCATTTAAATCTCGAACACTCATAATCTTGTACTTCTTCTCGATATTACCCTGTTTTTGACCTTATTTTTTTGTGTGGAAATTGAAGGAATGCTGTATTTTTTAAAGTCTTCCTTTTACCATGTCTTTGAAATGCTGTATTTCAGGTTGTTTACTATGAGCCTTAAATTTGGGGGCTTTGAAATCCTTTTTTCCCCCATTTAGCTGTACTGTTCTGTAGATACAGGCTCTGTATCAGGTATATTGGCTCTTTTCATAGAATCATAGAATGGTAGGGGTTGGAAGGGACCTCCAGAGATCATCTAGTCCAACCCCCCTCCAGAAGCAGGTTCACCTAGATCAGGTCGCAGTTCTTATTTAGTTCATTTTTATTAAAATAGCCTGTATCAGAGCTTGAAATGTTCCTTTTTTTATTTGGCTCCGTGGATTCACCAAGGGGAAATCCTGTCTGACCAACCTGATGCCTTCTAAGAGTGCATAACTGGCTGGCTGGATGAGGGGAGAGCAGCCAATGGCATCTACCTTGACTTCAGCAAGGCTTTTGACACTGTCTCCCATAACATCCTCATCAGAAAGCTCAGGCAGTGTGGCTGGGATGAGTGGAGGTGAGGTGGATGCAGAGCTGGCTGAATGACAGAGCCCAGAGGGGAGTGATCAATGGCACAGAATGGAGTTGGAGGCCTGTGGCCAGTGGAGTTGCACAGGGATGGATTCTGGGGCCAGTCTTGTTCAACATCTTCATCAAGCATCTGGGTGAGGGCACAGAGGGACCCTCAGCAAGTTCCCTGCTGGCACCAAACTGGGAGGACTGTCTGATTCCCCAGAGGCTGTGCTGCCAGTCAGCCAGATCTCAACCAGCTGGAGAGTTGGGCAGAAAGGAAGGTGCTGAGGTTCACCAAGGGCAAGGGCAGAGTCCTACAGCTGGGGAGGCTGGGGGTGACCTGCTGGAGAGCAGCTCCAGGAGAGAGACCTGGCAGTGCTGGGTGAAGGAGGTTCTCCAGAGGGACAGGGAAGTGCTGGAGAGAGGCCAGCACAGGGCCACCAAGATGCTCAGGGCACTGGAGCATCTTCCTGCTGAGGAAAGGCTGTGGGCCCTGGGGCTGTTCAGTCTGGAAAAGAGGAGACTGTGAGGGGGGAATCTCAGCCATACTTACAAGTAGTTGAAAGGTGAATGTCAAGATGGGGCAACAGTTCTTTCTGTTGCCTCAAGTGACTTGACAAGAGGTAATGGATAAAAGCTGTAATACAAAAAGTTCCATTTAAACATAAGGCCAAACTGTTTCAGTGTGAGGTGAGGGAGCCCTGGCCCAGGCTGCCCAGGGAAGGTGTGGAGGCTCCTTCCTTGGAGGTCTTCAAGACCCACCTGGACATGTTCCTGTGTGACCTGATCTAGGTGGGAGCTGCTTCTGCAGGGGGTTGGACTGGATGAGCTCTAAAGGTCCCTTCCAACTCCCACCATTCTGTGATTCTATGAAATGCACACAAACAGGAGAGGAAGTGAAAAGTTTTCCATGTGAAGTGCCCTGGCCATCTCTTACTCCTCAAATAAAGAGTTTTCTCATCCACAATGCAAAAAGAATCTGTACTCATGCTTCAAAAGAAAATACATTATCAATCATAGAATGGGAGGGCTTGGAAGGGACCTTTAGAGATCATCTAGTCCAACCCCCCTGCTAAAGCAGCTCTCACCTAGGTCAGGTCGCACAGGAAATAATAGTGAAAAAATACAAATAAATCAACTAAGAGCAAAAGCTGTGTCTGTGAGTTCATCTATTCAATATCAGGGATGTCTAAAGATTGATCTTTGGCTTTGTCAACTGGAACAAGCCAAGCCTCAGCTATTAGGTGAGCAATAAACTTGGGTTCCTTAACTTCAAGAAGAATTGAAACCAAGTTAAGAACCTTAATGTGTAAAAAATGGATTTCTTTGCTTCATAAAACCATTTTAAAAGTCATGTCACAGTTCTGGAGGCATCTCAAGTATTGAATATTTAATAAAGAAATAGTTTAGTGACACCCAACAATTGCATCCTGGTTTTTGTCATTTTACTTGTGTATGTTGCAAAGAATATGTCTGTTTTCTTCTGATGGGAACTTGATGTGGCACAAAACTAAACCAACATCATCACATGCAGGAAACAAAGCTGAAGTGGAGAAAAGTTCAAGCCAAGTATCAGGCTTTGTATTTTTGTGCTTTATAGATGTTGAAACTGTTGGCAATGAAATTCTACCCGTAAGGTATAATCAATATCAATTCTAGAACCACAGAATGGTGGGGGTTGGAAGGGACCTTTAGAGCTCATCAAGCCCACCCCCCTGCAGAAGCAGCTCCCACCTAGATCAGGGAGCACAGGAATGTGTCCAGGTGAGTCTTGAAGACCTCCAAGGAAGGAGCCTCGACACTCTCCCTGAGCATAGATAATTTCCTTCACTAATTAACCTGAGACTTTGACTTGTAAGATTTTTCAGTAAGATTATGTTTGAGGAAGATGTTTCCAAGCAGTAGGTGACATGGATAGATGTCTCGTTGTGTTAATGTGCAGGCTTGCAGTACTACAGCAGGAGCCTGTGACTCACAGGGCAGGTGGGTTGAATTAATCTCTTGGAATTAATTTAGCTCCTAGGAAAATGTTCTTTCAAGGTGGCTTTTCACAACTTAGAGTACTAAATTGAGCTTTTTTGAAGTGTACATGAAGAAATTATTGAAAGGCTTATATTTTGTGTCTTCTCTCTGGTTAATTTGTAGGGATTGGTTCAGTGACACCACAAGAGAAGAATCTTTTAACAACAATATATGTCTTTTTTAATGCAGTATAGGTAATACCAAGAAGAGAAATTGTAACCTGAGAGTGGCAGAGCATGTGACACATGCTACAATGCCAAAATCATAGAATCAAAGGGGTTAGAAGGGATGTTTAGAGATGATCCACTCCAGCCCCCCTGCAGAAGCAGGTCCCAACTACATCAGGTCACACAGGAACATGTCCATATTTGTTTGGGGAAGAGAAGGGCAAGTTCTTCCTGGTGTCTTTGGAAGATTGTACAGTACTGTGGAAGGAAGAAGCATTAAATGCTGTGTGGGTTAAGAGAGAGGCTCTATTCCCAGTTCTGTTGTAAAATAGCAGAATGCAAATCAAACCTCTCATCTCGATTTCATTTTGTGTTTAAGCTTCTAAATGTGGTGATGAAAGCCAAGATGAGACTGTAACTGGATGGCAGAAGGTATTGTGGAGTTGTTACTTGATTAGGTTTCATTTTCAATGTGTCTGATTTCTCAACTATTCAGTTATAAAGTAAGCAGCAAAGGATATAGAAAAAGATGGATGAGGTGTGATGACAGTCAGTATAAGTTGTGATTACTGCTCTGAAAGAAGCATTAGAGTCCCTCTGTATGTCAGACACAGCTTTGAGTGGTGAAATTAATGTACCCTTTGGCTAGAAGGCAAGATGAAGTTATGTCCCAAGGTGGTTTTGGCTTGATAGCCTCTGAAATACTAACTTGGAAGTGCTGCTGTAGAGCTGCTGGTGTGATGAAGCAGCTTTAGCAAAGGCCTGTCAGATGGTTGTGAGGAAGTTCCTGGGACTTCATAGTACAGATGCTTTCTTTTTAATTGTTAGACATTTCATTTTGGTACTTAAGCACAGTTAAGAACCTCTTCAGTTTCATGAGCTTTTGCCTACTCCATGAATTGCTTTTATTTCACAAGTGGAAGCTGTATTGGGTTTATGTGGCAAGGTTTTGGTGGTGGGGGTGGGCTACAGAGCTGACTGCTGTGAGAAGATGCCAGAAGCATCCTCTGTGTCTGATAGAGCCAGTGTCATCTGGCTCCAAGACAGACCCAAGGGAATGGTGGCAGTGCCTCTGTACAGCAGCAGCTGGGAGAGAAGAGTGAGAGTATGTGAGAGAAACAACTCTGCAGACACCAAGATCAGTGAAGGAGGGCAGGAGGTGCTCCAGGTGCCAGAGCAGAGGTTCCCCTGTAGCCCATGGTGAGGCCCTGTCCCTGCAGCCTTAGAGGCCAAAGGGGAACAGGGACCCACCTGAGCCTGGCCAGGACTCCATGCTGGAGTGGGGTGATGCCCAAAGGAGACTGTGACCCTGTGGGAAGCCCACACTGGAGCAGCTCTGGTAGGACCTGTGGCTCTGTGGAGAAAGGAGCCCACACCAGATGAGGTTTGCTGTGAAGATTTTTGACCTCACAGGGGACCCATGCTGGAGCAGTCTGTTCCTGAAGGACTGCACCCTGTTTAAGGGAGCCATGCTAGAGCAATTAATGAACTGTAGCCCATGGGAGGGACTCACATTGGAGAAGTTTGTGGAGTACTGTTTCCTGCAGGAGGGACCTCACACTGTAACAGAGGAACAATGTGACGAGTCTTTCCCTTGAGGAGGAAGCAGCAGTAGAGACAACATGTGATGAACTGATCACAGCTCCCATTTCCCATCCTCCTGTGCCATCTGGGAGAGAGAATGGAGATGATTGAGAGTAAATTTAAGCCTGGGAAGAAGGAGTAGGAATGTGTTTATGTGTGTGAAGATTCAGTTTTTATTTCTCCTCCCCTTACTCTGATTTGATTGGTAATGAATTAATTTCCCCAAGTTTTGCCCATGATGGTAATTGCTGAGTGATCTCTGCCCTTACCTCGACCCCCTGAGCCTGTTCAGCTGAGGAGAGGAGTACTAGAGTGGCTTTGGTAGGCACGTGGCATCCAACCAGCATCAACCCAGCTCAAAGGCCTGTTGCTAGATGCCACAAGAGACAGTGTGCAGGGAGTTAGTGGTCAGGGCCAGGCCATTGCTGCTGGTGTTTGTTCGGGCTGCTCTTGCAGAGATGACTGAGCCATTTCACTTGAACTGCTTCTGGCTTTCTGTCAGCATACCCAGGAGCCAACTGCTGGAATCCCTAGTGTCCTGTAGCTCTTTGGAGCATGACTAGGGGACAAGCTTTGCTTGTTCTTCTGGTCTGTGGTGGATGTATTTGAAAGAGATTGGTTTGTCTCCACTGCTGTGTCCAGAGAGCTGAACTCTCTGGCCTCACATGTGTGTTAACCAGATCTATTTTCATCACACTCTTCTCAGTATTGTTAATCCTTATTACTCTAAGCATGCTTTTACTTCAGTTTCCACTAAATAGGGGGGATTTTTCCATACCAACTTTTTTTCCCCCCTCCTATTCCTAAAGAAAAATAGTACCTATATTTCTATTCAGAGTGACTTATCCATGGGAAGTGTTGATACAGGTTCTTGCATTTGTTTATTACACTGACAGGTGTTGAAACTGTGGCTTCCATCCTAAAATGATGTTCCAGGTATGAGTCACATTGTTATCTTGGAAGGATTTTTTGTTCACTGGATATTGCCCAGCTTACAGAAAACCTACTGATCCTATAGTGAATTGTTCTAATGCATGATGTATACAAATAAGATCAAGCACAGCCGAGTAAAAGTTGACATTCTTTTCCTTTCTCCTGCATCCTCTTCCCCAGCCTCCAGTGTTTTCACGTGGCTTTGCCAGGGTGGCTTTTTTCCATGTTACTGGTTTTGCAAAGACGACTTCATTCTCAGAAGCATCTCTTGGATGTAATGGGAAAGGTTATGTTTGTTAATCAAATCATAAAAGACAGGTTGAGCAAGGGACCGTAAAGATCATTGTGGAAGATAAGTCTTGCAGAACCTTAACTGCGAACATCCTGTAATGTAAACAAGTGCAGCTTGCTTGAGACACGTACCTTAGAGCTTACAACATAAGATATAACTGATTGCGCATGAGCAAATGAACTCCACGAAGAAGGGTCACAAACAGGCCACTAGAGGAAGACTACTGACTTCATCCCCACGACCACCGAAACCACCGGGAGGCAGAGAAGGACCCCCTAGCAACAGAACTAGCACAAGCGCAGAATACTCCAGGAAGTGATGCACCTGGCCAATAAGGACTGTATAAAAGGACTCTGGTATAGGGGGAGGTTGTGCGTCGTTGCTGGAGCAGAGTCTCCTGGCCGCCCAGCGCTGTTTTGCTTATTTGCCACTTGCTCAATAAATTGCTTTAATGACTCATCTAAATTGGCTTGTGAACTTTGTCACAGCAATCTATAACATTGGATGTGAAGTACCTCTACAAGTGTTGGCAGATCAATGTCTGTAATGTCATTGTTCCATTCTGTTTATTGGAGTCACACTTGCTCTTTCCTTAAGGAATAAGAAGTATCTAGTACTTAGTATTTTTAATAGAACAATGATGTTCTCTTTGTTAGAAGACTTGATTATTTAAGCTGTCCTGTCTTCAGAAGTTTCTCCTCTTCAGACTGTATCTATTGCATGCACAGGAACTTTTACTCTCTCAACATTCATGTGAAGACTTGTTTTTAGTAGCAGGCTTATTTTTAGCTAACTCATGAATAATTTTTGCTAAAACTTCCATTTTTAAATTATCTATTTGAGGGAATTGGGGAACTTTTTACTGCAGAATCTTTCTGGTGTGGATTGATTTTTCTCCTTTTATATCTTTTTCTTTTTGAGGATATGATCAGGATAGAAACTGACCCATACTCACCTGGCATACAAAAAAACATCCAAAATCTAAGTGAGTTAGAGACAATGGTTCTACAAGAAGCTTTGACAAAGTGTCCAGTTCTTAGCAGAAGATGTTTTAGGTTGTTTAAGCAGGTTCGAAAGTCTTAGATGAGTTAGGATCAAGTGGTGCATGAAACCATCTGTTATACTTCAGGATGGTTCTCAACCACCAACTCTCCTCTGAGACTGCTGTTAAAGACAAAAACAACCTGATGAGCTGGACCTTTGGTTCATCCTTATGGGTAAGAAATTAAATCACAGATGATCTCATGATTGCAATTTAGAGACGCATTTGTATTTGGATTTTCTCATGTTACAATTGCAAGTGAAGCATTAAGAGGTGAATTTACTTTTATACTGGACACATATGAATCTACTTTTAACTTATATGAAGCCCCTTTCTTTCACTGATACAAGAATTAATAGTTCATCAGCCACTTAGAGTTTTCTTCAAGTATTCCATGAAGTTGTTCACAGTGGAATGTCTCATTTTGATCACTGAGTTGCTTTATTTGAATTGGAATTCTAAGTGGCTAAAAATCCCAGCTGCCTTTGAGCCCTGGCTGCTGATCCAAATGTCTCTTAGCTGGGATATGTTGCCCTGAAAGCTGACCTGCAAGATAAAAAGCTCAGTTTATACAGTTCATAAGCTGAATATCCAGCTATTCTTTATTGATAATTAAACAAAGCAAGAACTTTCTTTGCTCACTGCCTGTGCCTGAGACACATCCTTGCTGTTAAATGGAGACATTTGATAGACCGACATAGACCGACCAAGTTTATACCTGACACTCTCCAGAGAGAAGATCATCACTTGACAATAGATGTGAAGCTGGGAAAAGAAAAGCTTTCTTTAGCAGCTCAGGAGGAAGTGTACAGTTTGTTCCTACCCCTGCTTGGGTGAGGCTGAGGCAGGGGAAGTGCAGGAGAAGCACCTGAAAGAACTTCAGTGAAAATTAGGGCACAGTGGGACAAAAAATGAACCAAAACAGAGGCTACTTTTATGAGTACATAATAGCTAGAAAGCAGACCTTGTCTTCATCATTTGCTTATTAATTCAAGTCAGTTGTCTTAATTTTCTTCCTGTGTTTCTCCCAAGAGAAGGATTTCACACCCTTAGTGTGGCAGCACTTGGAGTCTTACAGTTGTGCTGATTGAGCTTTTAGACTCTTTGTTTCACAAACCTCTGTTTTAATGAAGCAGAAATAACATTTTTATTCACAGAGTGACCATCTGGAAACAAAAGAGTAATTTTCATTTTCCTAAACAAATTGATGCCATTTTGGGGTGAATAAATTCTCTCGACATGGACTATTGAAAAAAAACCCCAAACCAAAGTATTTCTGATCTTACTTATGTTAGATTTTCCAGATGTTCTTGAAAACCATATGAAGGGAGGTAATGTAGGCTCCTCAAGCCCTTCTGAAAATCCTGTCCTGTGTTTACCTGCTGTTTTTAAGTATGATGTGGCTAGAATCACAGAATGGTGGGGGTTCGAAGGGACCGTTAGAGGTCATCCATTCTAACTCCCCTGCAGAAGCAGCTCCCACCTAGATCAGGTCACACAGGAATGTGTCCAGGTGGGTCTTGAAGAGCTCCAAGGAAGGAGCCTCCACACATCTGGCCACACTCCTCATCTGGCCACAGGACTCCAGATGAGGCCTCAGCACATATGGCAGAGCAGAGGGGGAGCAGAACCTCCCTGGCCCTGCTGCCCACACTGTGCTTGATGCCCCCAGGCTGCCATTGGCTTCTTGCCCATGAGGGCACGTTGCTGGCTCATGGTCAGTTTATTATCCCCCAGCACTGCCAGGTCTCTCTCCTGGAGCTGCTCTCCAGCAGGTCATCCCCAGCCTGGCCTGCTGCAGGGGGTTGTTCCTCCCCAGCTGCAGGACTCTGCCCTTGCCCTTGGTGAAGCTCAGCAGTTTCCTCTCTGCCCAGCTCTCCAGCTGGTTGAGATCTGGCTGACTGGCAGCACAGCCTCTGGGGAATCAGCCAGTGCTTCCAGTTTGGTGCCATCAGGGCACTTGCTGAGGGTCCCTCTGTGCCCTCACCCAGATGCTTGATGAAGATGTTGAACAAGACTGGCCCCAGAACCCATCCCTGTGCAACTCCACTGGCCACAGGCCTCCAACTCCATTCTGTGCCATTGATCACTCCCCTCTGGGCTCTGTCATTCAGCCAGCTCTGCATCCACCTCACCTCCACTCATCCCAGCCACACTGTCTGAGCTTTCTGATGAGGATGTTGTGGGAGACAGTGTCAAAAGCTTTGCTGAAGTCAAGGTAGATGCCATCCACTGCTCTCCCCTCATCTAGCCAGCCAATTGTGCACTCACAGAAGGCATCAGGTTGGTCAAACAGCTGCCTTAGATCAATTTGAAATTGCACTTCTACCTATTTCCTTTTAAATTCAATAGGTTAAGAAAAATTTTTTCTTGACTGTTTTGTCTGTGGGTAGGTGTTCCCAGGCACATGGGTTCTTGGATACCGTGGTGGGTAAGAGGTTAATGTCAGCTTCGGGCTTTTTTCTTTTTTCTATGGACAGAAAGCCTGCTAGTGTTTTGTAACTATACTTGGCAAGAATAATGATTTATCACAGGGTGCTTTTTCCAAATGTGTCTCTTTAGGACAGTGTGCATGAAAGAAATCTACGCAGCTGGCCCTGCTCCAGCTTCTCCAGCAGCGAGAATGAATAACGCAGCAGCTCCGGGCCAGGGAACCCCATTAATCTCCTGTGAAAGGACGAGGGCTTTCAGGCTTCGGAGGGGAGAAGTCAGGGAGAAAGGAGACTGGGAGCTTGGCTATGTGCAAGGTATCTTCCTGGCTTGTGCTGCCACTGGTACCATTGCCTGTGCCATGTGCTGTGGATAAAACAGTGTTGACAAGGGAGAGGATGGCTTGGCCATTAGTCTGGGCTAGTATAGCAAGAAGAGAACATTGTGAAAAGAGCTCCTGCCTCTGACTTCCTTAATGGTAAAAGCCCCTTTCAGTGAGTGGGGATAAGCTTCCTTGACTAAATACTGTGTACTGTCAGAGATGCCCATAGATCTTGGCTGCAGATTTGATGGAGGATTAACAAAGTTCTCCACAGAGCATGGTTTCTTTGTGCTGACGCTTTACTTCCCCCATGTTTGCAGGTAGGTTGAGGAGAATCTTCTTAAGTCTGTTGACCGAATCCTAGAGATGAAGATTTTAAGAGGAGAACGATTCCCTTTTATTTCTGAACTGAAGGTATCTGAAGAAATCTGTTTTTTTAACTTTCCAGGCAGCTGGCTTGCCAGGATTTCTGGGTATGAACTGTAGTTAAGATGACTGTGGACCTACATTAACCTTTCTTCTATTGATGTACATCTGAATTTCTCCTTAGGTATGAACACAAAACCCCTCCATAATCATCAAGCAACCAGCACGTTCATGATACAAAAGCTACTTTTTACCTTGCTGCCTTCTTTCATTCTTGTGATCTAACTAGTGTGGATTCCTTGTCCATACAGCATTTAGCATCTTTGTGAAGCTACAACCAACTTCAAGTATTGCAGAGTTCTTAACGTTTTAAAAGACTTTTCATGAATTATCAGTTTTCTGAGTCGAAATTCAAGCTAGTTTTACACTTCCAAAGTATTTTCCAGCATTAGAAGTCAGTAATATTTCATTATTTTACACATTTGTTTGTGCTTGTCGTGTTCTCTTTGTAGGTGCTCAGTCACGTGAGCAGTTTTTCAGGCTGGAAGTGTTTTTCTAATCAGTGAGTGCTTTGTGCTGTGACTTTGGTTGGGCAGTAATGTAAAAATATATATAAATTAAGGTTGACAAAAGTATAAAAATGATCTGTTTTCATGATAGATGATAGAAACACTCTTTCTGCAAATGAATTCCGCCCAGCATCTCATATTTAACCTGTACAGAAAATGTTGTGATTTTCCAATACCGATGTGAGCTGTAAGACAGGAGTGAAGCCAAGAAACCTGTGCCAAAAGTAGTTTGCTGCCAGCTTGGTTGTACTCAAGGACCCCTTTTTATTTCATGACATGTAATACCAACATTAACATTGCAGTAGTGCTTTATGTGCATCAGTGATAACTGGGAATGTTCATAAAATGTGGAAAGTGACTTTCATGGTAATTTAATAGCATGTAAATCAAGTGCAGGTTAACTAAGATGATACTTCATGCAGTGCCACTGTTAGGCAAATCTATGACCCATCAGACTTGGGGATTTCTAGCCAGTAAGACTGATGGAGAGAGGTAGATAACTACCATGAAAGTGAGGTTTGAAAGAGTTCCTGAGCTGCCGAGTGAAGTGCTTAAGGAATGTATGAGAAGCCAGACCACTGTGATTAATTTTAAGGCTCAAATCTCTGTAAATCTTCCTCATATATAAAAACCTGAACTCAGTTATCTAGTTTCCTGTTGGATTTTGAACAGAAATATTTCAAGTTAAAAATTACATATACAAACTTAATGTTACAAACTTGTAAAGAGGAGGTTGAGATTAAGCTTGCTTTCTGAATTGGACGTGTAGGCCTGAGAGTGATTGGTGTGAATTTAATTGCTCCTGAGGTGACAGTGCCACGTACCAAACCAGGAGTTTGTTGAGGTGGTCACCACAAGGTCCCCAAACCTCCTTGGGAACAGGAGGAGGGAGAAAAATGTTCTTTGGACTGGATTTGTAGGTGTAAAAAGGACATATAAAGAGTCCTAATGCTGAATTGTCACCTCCCTGTTGTTTACAGTAAACTGTACAAAGGAAAAACGTGGATGATAAAAAGGTGCTTAAGACTAGCCACAATCAATTTAAAATGTCTCTCTGTATAGAGAAACCTGTTCAACTTGAGGCAGTTTTAAACAGCAGTTACAGTGAAAGCTGGACATGGGATTTGTAGTATTGAGATGTAGACGAGGTGTGTTATGGGACAACATGAAGATTAACCAACAGAGTTAGAGAATCAAGTTGAGTGGTGATCAAAATGTAATTGTATGTTACTAAACTTCAGTATAATACTTGGATACAACTTGTTTTTAAATGGAGGTATAATCGCAATCAATAGGAAGGCTGATAGCACTTCAGTAAACAGCTCTGTAACAGCTTTGTGGTAACGTCTTCCAGAGCGAGTGTCTGTCCTCCTGTTAGCTCTTACCTTGGACTAATTATTACATTAAACTGGTACAAAAGGTATCAGAACTCTACTAATTACTTTTCAGTCTGAAAAAGGTCAGGATAACTGTGTTTCATTCTCCTTAGTGCTCTCTGGGGCTTGGAACCAAAGGGCTGATACATAATGAAGGCAGAGTTGAAAAAGAAAGAGATCCATTCTTGGGTGGTATTAAATGAGCAGTGAGGATCTGAGTGATGGGAGACGTGACATCTAAGAAGAAAAGTCACTGTTGCTCTAAAGGAACCAAAAAAATGGCTTTTATCTTTCATGTGGAGACTTGTATGCAATAGTGGGGACAAAGGATATTACCAAGTAGTGTGTGCATGAAGGTGTGTCAAGTGTATGTTGACATAAGTGATTGTGCTTCTAATGAGCAGAAGCTGATGAGTCAAATGAACGCCCTGCACCATCTCGCTGTCTTAAAGCAGGCCACGAGTCATGGTGTTCCACAGGAATCCAGCTCCTACATTTTCACCATCAGGTGATGGCTGTTACCAGCATGGCCCCAAAACACCAGGCTCTGCTCAGGAGAGACTGGGCAGCCTGGTTTTGCTGAGCTGTGGTGAAATAGGTGTCTGCTCTCAAAGCTGATGGCTGCAGCCTGAGGCCTGCACCATGCTGGGGCCCAGGACACAGGGCCTACACCACTGGGGAATGTGAAGGCTCCAAGCACCATATTTTCAGGAGGAAATTAGTAAGTAAAGGCTAAACAATGTGTTCTGTGTTATAAGTTCTTCATCCGAGAAAAGGAGATAGATGTGCCCATGCGTGGAGAGGATCCCTGAGCAGGTGACACTCAGTGATAACATTGACATCCTTGCTTGCAGGGGCCTATGGGATTGTTGATGGTGCTTACTTTCCCCTAATATGACATGGGAAACTCCTGCATGCTTCAAACTCTGCATCCAGCTGTATAATCACTATCTATATTTTAACCACATAGGTATAGTGTTAATGAGTAAAAATATGCTGCATGGTTTCCAAATCAGGAACAGTGTTGTCAGCAGGAGCAGGGAGCTGATCATTCCCCTGCACTCGGCTTTACTGAGGCTGCACCTCAAATCCTATGTCCAGTTTTGGGCCCCTCTCTACCAGAAGGACATGGAGGTGCTGGAGAGGATCCAGAGGCTGGGCTACCAAGCTAGGAAAGGATTTGGAGCACGTCTCAGATGAGGAAGGACTGAGGGATCTGGGGCTGTTGAGCTTGGAGAAAAGAAGGCTCAGGGGAGACCTTCTCACTCTCTCCAACCACCTAAAAGGAAGCTGCAGCCAGGTGGGGTTGGTCTGATCACCCTGGTAACAAGCCATAGAACAAGAGGAAACAGCCTCAAGTTGCCCCAGGGGAGGTTCATGCTGGATGTGAGGAGGAATTGCTTTGCTGACAGGGCTGTCAGGCATTGGAACAGCTGCCCAGGAAGGTGCTGGAGTCCCCATCCCTGGAGGGGTTTCAGAGATGGGTGGATGCTGCACTAAGGGTGATAGGGCTGGGACAGAGGCTGTACTCCATGAGCTGAAAGAGGTCTCCTCCAGCTGAAACCATTCTGTGATTACTAGCAACACAGTTTTTAACTCCAGGTATTCATCTTGTCATGCAATCACCTTCCCACATTTAAAGCAAGAAAAAAAAGCAGAGTATAGTTGCTGATAAACATGCCCTTTATGTAGTATGAGTGTCTCTAGACAAAATAATGATTTGTTATCAATAAACAAGGATGCTACTTTTTCTGTATGAAATAGATGAGGTGAATACCAGAGTAGATGAACCCGTTTCTTTCCAGCAACAAATAAAAGGTTTGAGATGAAATAGAGATCTGTGTCACTGATGTCTAAACTTCATTTGAATCATAGAATTCCTCAAGTTGGAAGAAGCCCATAAGGTTCATTGAGTCCATCTCTTTGCTCCTCACATGACTACCTGAAACCATTTGGGATTCATTTTGCTCCAAAATAACCCAAACATTGCTTTATATGTTTTCTGAAGTACCTGCACACCCCAGGAAAAAAAAAAAAAACACTCAGTTGTCCTTGTGTCTAAAATTCATGGGAAGTAATGCTGACAGTGTATCATGTAGGAGTAGGACTGAAGCTAATACATTTATTATGACAAGGGTTTTGGTTTTTTTCTGACTATATTTCTGTACAAGTTGCCAACACAGTAGGACCCTAATTTCCATTTGGGCTTCCAAGCACTGCAGTAATAAAAATAAACACAAACACACACAAGAAGAGAGTTTCTTTTTAATTCTGCAGTTGTTCTTAGTGGCCTTGTGGCCTTTGGCTGTGTGGATTGGGGTTTTTTATTGGATGTTTGTTCATAGCTGATAAGCAGTATGGGTGGTTTGAATGGGATATCAAGCAAGCAAGTACCCTCAGCAAGTTCCCTGATGACACCAAACTGGGAGGACTGGCTGATTCCCCAGAGGCTGTGCTGCCAGTCAGCCAGATCTCAACCAGCTGGAGAGTTGGGCACAGAGGAACCTGCTGAGCTTCACCAAGGGCAAGGGCAGAGTCCTGTAGCTGGGGAGGAACAACCCCCTGCAGCAGGCCAGGCTGGGGGTGACCTGCTGGAGAGCAGCTCCAGGAGAGAGACCTGGCAGTGCTGGGGGATAATAAACTGACCATGAGCCAGCAACGTGCCCTTGTGGGCAAGAAACCAATGGCAGCCTGGGGGCATCCAGCAGAGTGTGGGCAGCAGGGCCAGGGAGGTTCTGCTCCCCCTCTGCTCTGCCATATCTGCTGAGGCCTCATCTGGAGTCCTGTGTCCAGTTGTGGGCTCCCCAGCTGCAGAGGGACAGGGAAGTGCTGGAGAGAGGCCAGCACAGGGCCACCAAGATGCTCAGGGCACTGGAGCATCTTCCTGCTGAGGAAAGGCTGTGGGCCCTGGGGCTGTTTAGTCTGGAGAAGAGGAGACTGAGGGGGGATCTCATTAATAATGGCCAATAGCTCAATGGTGGGTATCAGGAGGTTGGGGCAGCACTTTTTTTCTGTTGCACCTAGCAACAGGACAAGGGGTGATGGGATGAAGCTGGAACACAAACAGTTCCATTTAAACATAAGGCCAAACTGTTTCAGTATGAGGTGAGGGAGCCCTGGCCCAGGCTGCCCAGGGAGGGTGTGGAGGCTCCTTCCTTGGAGCTCTTCAAGACCCACCTGGACATGTTCCTGTGCTCCCTGATCTAGGTGGGAGCTGCTTCTGCAGGGAGGTTGGACTGGATGAGCTCTAAAGGTCCCTTCCAACCCCTACCATTCTATGCTTCTATGATTCTAAGCAGCCAATGTACCTTTATCTCTTGAGGTATGTTTATGCAATATGTGTACCAGCAGACACAATTCCAGCAACTATCTGTTTTGTACTGCTAAAGAGATGATGTTCTTGCCATAAAGATGCAGTGGTGAGGTGGGGAGCCTACTTCTGAAAGGTTGCTGAGATGTTTTAGCAGCTGGGTGATGCTTCAATGAGCCCAAGTCAGCTCCCTCAATAAACCAACCCATCATCCCAACTCTATGCTAATGACCTTCCTTGATGAGAGAGGAACTTGTCTGATCAATGGATGGACTTAAGTATGTTTATGAATTGCCAAAGCCTTTTAAGCCAAATTGCTTTTTTTACTTCATTAATTAGAACGTTCCCATATTGCAGCCAGTGCTGGTTTTACTTCAAAACAGATGGTTTGTTCTGTGGGATATCTTAACAACGTGAAAATACCAAATGTGCTTCTCCCTGATTGAAGTTTTACTTCGGTTTTGACATGGAATGAGTTTGCATCTCTTTTTTTACGATTAGGAAACAAAATAAATAGTCACAGCTTAACATTTTAAATTATTTAGAGGCACAGCTTAAGATTTTAAATGATTTAGAGGCTTAAGGTGAAGCACAGGGAGCAAAACCGTATCATAATTTTATGCAGTGATTCGGTATGGTGAGGTTTTGTGGCTTTATTTTGTCGTTGTGGGTTTTTTTAAAGCCGTTTCCGAGGTGGTTGTTTGACAAGAGGCCGGGGATGCAGCGATGAGGAAGGTGGCAGGGACGGCTTAGCTGGGCGGCTGCCTCCCGCTCGGGCCGGGCAGCAGCAGCAGCCGCGGGGCCCCGGGCGCGGGCGGCGCTGGGGCTGCAGCGGCCTCGGCACCTGCTTCCGCAGCCCCCGCGCTGCTGCCGCGGAGAAACCGCCCGGCTTCACAAAGGAAGAACCCGCAGCGGAACGCAGAGGTGGGTTTGTGGTGCTGAAGACGGTGGGGAAGACATAAGGGGCTGTTTGTTGCTTAGGGCATCTTTTCTTTCCTGCTTCGAGCCAGGATGCGGTTGTAGGTGTTGGATGCAGCTCAGATGTTGAACATTAGGTGATGGATGCAGCTCAGATGTTGAGTGTTAGGTGTTAGATGCAGCTCAGATGTTGAATGTTTTTTAAAGCTACGAGGCCTTTCTCTGACTTTACATGAAAATGTGTTTAAAGGTTTGCAAAATATCTTGTGGAAGTGTTGATTTACACGTAAAAGAGAGTTATCTTTTCAATAATCACACCAATCAAATACAGGAGGGTTTTTTCCCCTTTCTATAATGAAAAACACTCTGTCTCCTTTCTTCCTTCTCCACCTTTTTTGGCTTGTTAATTTGCTTGTGTGTGTAGAATAATACCAGAGAGCATTACCAGGGGAGCATCAGCTGAGATGTAAAAAAATCCTGCCCATATAAACACTTCATATTTTATTGATAACCATTAGTACACTATTTAGTTTGCATTGTGAATAACAAGGCTTTAAATTATTAGTGGCTTGCTTTGTTTTTCAAGTCAGATACTTGGGGGAAAAAAAAGATGGCACAGTGAGGAAAGAAGTAGGGACTGGGTTGTGAGGATCACAAGGACACAGAGATATGAAAGCTTAGGTAAAGCTGGCTTCTTATATCCCTTTAAACTTTGTGTTATTTAGATTATTAAGCAGTGGGAGTAATAAGCACAGAATGTGAAGGGTTGGAAGGGACCTGGGAAGCTCATTCAGTGCAACCCCCCGGCCAGAGCAGGACCACCTAGAGTAGGGCACACAGGAACTCATCCAGCTGGGTTGGGGATGTCTCCAGAGAAACTTAGTAACAGGTAAAATCCTCTTTGAGAGCCTCTGTAGGTCTTTTCTCATCTTGTATCATTACAAGGGAGAAAGGTGATTATTTTATGAATACACAGATTTCAGAGATGATTTGGTACATGGGCTGCTTGGAATAATAGAATGGTAGTTCACAGGCTTCAGTCATGGGATGCACTGAGCTGAGGGGGTAAGGACAAGGGGCTGAGTTCCCAGGTCCAGCTGGGATTTCTGTCACAGCCTGAAATGTGTCATTAGTGCAGTCAAAATACTTCAGCCTGTAGTGCCCTGTTAGGGAAGGGACATTGCTGGATTGGACTTGTAAACTCATTTAGCTTTCTGATAAGATGACTTGTCACCATAAGACACATACAAATGGACTACTTAACCAAAATGTAGGGGGAAGCAGCTTTTTGTTGAGAAAGCGCTTTCCCATTTAGACTGTGAAGGTTTAACTGAAGTTGGAAGGGAAGGAGGGTTCAGGGATTAATGGTCCCACCATTTGTGTTCGTGAACTTAAACACAAGTTGTTGTTTTGTGACTTTTAAAGTATGGCTAATGCTTGGCCAGTTTACTTCTTATATTTAAAGAGATTGTTTGATTTATAAGTGGATGATTACATATTTAAATACTTTTATCTACATTACTGGAGTGTAGTCAGCTATTTATCCATTCAGTCTGGATCTGTGGGGTTCATTTATTGTGCATAGCTGTTCCCCACCCTTTACTGATTGCAGTAAAGACCATAGCTCAAGGAAAAAAGCCCTGTGCTTGAGTTTAAATGCCCTATAGTGCATCTTTCTTGGTTCAATTAAATATTCTAAATAAAAAGACAAGATATCCTTGTTTCCTCTGCCTAAAGCATCATCTTTTTCAGATACCACTTTACTAGTAAGTGGCTTAAAATTAGAAGGATGCAGCAGATCTATATGTGCTAAAATTAGTTTAAAGCAGTAGCAAATATACCTCTGAAGGTCTATTTCAGGTTTGGTTAGAAATCTGCTTTCCCTTCTGCTTAGCCATGTCCTGGTTGTTATGTAACTGAGGTTTGCAGATGAAACAAAAGAAGGTGAATTCTCTCCATCACCAGCTCTCGCAGCACTGGGAAGGTATGGCAACATCAAGGCTTTGAATGGATTTGTTTTAGTTTATTTAAGAACTAAAAATCATGTTTAATAGTGATAATAGCTTCAGCTAGACATCTTCTCCAGCCTCTTACATCTCCCAATTTCTTCTCATCTTAGACTTTAATGGTATGACTGCACATCCCTAGCATGCTTGCAGGACCAGATGATACCAGGAATGTTCTCTGTGGGCAAAGCAAAGAGAAAAGGCTTGAAATCTTGACCAGAAAGTTTCAAGTTAAGCTGTTAATTGTGAAGCAATCACAAAAGTCCTTGAGATTTTCTAAAGTGTGGGCTGATGAAAAGCCTCACAGCAAAGGGCAGAGGCTCTGGAAAACAATTTTCACAGTCTCAAAACTAGAAGATGCTGCAGTGATGAGTAGTTCTCCTGCTGCTGCCTCATGTAGGTACCCTTGAAAACAGGGGAGAGCAGTGCCAGGTAGCCTTCATATCTTGGTTAATCATGGTTAAATGATACAGCAACTTACAACTGTAATGACTCAATCAAATGAGTGCCCTCTTTCCTGTGCTGGCAAAGATAAAACATCCCAGCTGTGCAGTGCAACTGCTTTATTTGCTTTGAAATCACAGTGTTTCAGCCATCTCTTCAATAGTTACACAATCATAGAATGGGGGTAACTATGAATGAGATCCCCCCTCAGTCTCCTCTTCTCCAGACTGAACAGCCCCAGGGCCCACAGCCTTTCCTCAGCAGGAAGATGCTCCAGTGCCCTGAGCATCTTGGTGGCCCTGTGCTGGCCTCTCTCCAGCACTTCCCTGTCCCTCTGCAGCTGGGGAGCCCACAACTGGACACAGGACTCCAGATGAGGCCTCAGCACATATGGCAGAGCAGAGGGGGAGCAGAACCTCCCTGGCCCTGCTGCCCACACTCTGCTGGATGCCCCCAGGCTGCCATTGGCTTCTTGCCCACGAGGGCACGTTGCTGGCTCATGGTCAGTTTATTATCCCCCAGCACTGCCAGGTCTCTCTCCTGGAGCTGCTCTCCAGCAGGTCACCCCCAGCCTGGCCTGCTGCAGGGGGTTGTTCCTCCCCAGCTGCAGGACTCTGCCCTTGCCCTTGGTGAAGCTCAGCAGGTTCCTCTGTGCCCAACTCTCCAGCTGGTTGAGATCTGGCTGACTGGCAGCACAGCCTCTGGGGAATCAGCCAGTCCTCCCAGCTTGGTGAGGGTCCCTCTGTGCCCTCAGCCAGGTGGTTGATGAAGATGTCTCCTTTCTGAGAAGCCTCTGCCTAGACATTTACATGGCTTTGGTGACAAATGTCTTTGGCAACAAATGTCTTTTTATCCTGTTCTAAGGATACACACATAGTTTCCTAAAGAAGAAACAGAAAGAGGTATTCCCAGGTATTGCCCACTGTTCAATGCCAACGGCTGGATGCTGTTACTTTAAGGCTGAACTGTTTCAAATTTAACTTCAAAATATGAATTGTGGTCAAAGAATCTCATAACATCTCCTATAACAGACCCTGGAATGTTAAACTGGGGAGGTTCTCACGGTGCCTTTGATATTTATCACTTTGGATCTATAAAACTGTAGACTCTACAGATATTTCCCATCTTAAATGTTTTTATATGGTGTGATCATAACATTTTAAGCTTTAATTCATCTCAGAATCCCCTTGCAGGAGAAGCAGAGCTTGTTTGTAATAAGGTGTGTTTGAATTTTAGGTGAAATTCTTTCTTAAGGTGCGATTCTCACTGAATTGTGAGAACTGGATTATATTTAATGAAATGAAGTACAGTTCCTAGTATTTAATGTGATATATTTCCATGAGGTCTATTAGAAGAGAGATTGTGTCTTTACCAGCACACTGAGGAGTTGATTTGCTGCTTTCTGCTGCTCCAATAATACCATTTTATATGGGCAATAATTTAGTTGCAAGCAATAAAAGGAAAAGCAGAGAATAAGACCTGGTAACATTCAGTCAAACCAAGAGCTAGGCTGCTCAGAAAGATGTTGCCACTCCATTTAGACACACAATCTGTGCATTTGTCAGTGAAATGCTATGGAAATATCCAATATGTTAATGAAGTATTGAGGTTTAGGAATAAAAAACATTATATAGGATGATTTTCTCCAGGAGAATGGTGAGTTAAGGAGATGTGAGGCAAGCAACTGAATTGCTGTGTTCTAATAGTGCTGTTGTAAGGATAAATCAAGCAAATGGCATTGAAAAAGAGTTGCTGGATATAGCCCAGTAGTCATATTGTAAATATCAAGGCACTGGTGTTAGGTATTATGTGGTTTAAGGTGTTCTTTGGTTAGATTCTGTCAGAATAATGTAGAATATATACATTTTAGAAGCGATTGTTTTCAAACTTCAAATGTACTTGAGACAGAGAGGAAAAAATGAGTAGATCTGCTTTCTTAGAGATGCAAAGACTTCCATAACAGCATCAAAGCTGAATCATAGAATCATTTTGGCTGGAAGGAGACCTTTAAGATCATCAAGCCCAGCCTTTGTCTCAGCCCTAGCAACCACATCTTGTCCAGAAGAATTAATCTCCAGATTGAAACCCGTAGCACATAATGTCCCTGTAACGTGCTGAAACGTCACTCAGCAGCACAGGTTCTGTGGGAGCAAGGCTTTAACATTTCTAAGTGTACTGTAAGTTATGGCTTAACCTTTTTAGCTGATTATTTCTCCATCATGAACATTTGGTACTGAGAGTGACCTCAAGCTAGTTTGGAGAAGTTTCCACCATGTCTCTGCAGTGCCCAAGTAGCCCTGAGCTTTGGTGGCACGGAGGTGTCCTCACCACGTGCTTCACCTTCTGCTCTGAGAACCTTTGCTTGGGAGGACAGCTCACCCACACTGCTGTGGTTCACACAGCTAAGGGCTGCTCTGCATTTCTTATGGAAATGGTCATTCTTTTGCATTTCACTAATTAGTATGGCTTGATGTAAATGGCATCAAAGGATGTCTTCATTAGACTGGATGCTTGTTTCTTCGCACTCAAAATGTGTTTCTAAAGCAGCTTCTTTTGCATGTTTCCCTTTGGAGAAGCTTGTGGATGCCACACACTGGGGCAGGAGGTGGGAATGCATTTTCCCAGTAAGGCTTGTAATTGGGACCAGCTGAGATGAAGATAAATTTTACACATAACCATTGTCACTTGTGCCAGATAACTCAGTGGGAGATTAAACCTAGGATGAGGGAGCACTGGAAGGGGCTGCTCAGATGGGCTGTGGAGTCTCTTTCCAAACCCACCTGGATGAGTTCCTGTGTGCCCTACTCTAGGTGGTCCTACTCTGCACTGGATGAGCTTTCAAGATCCCTTCCAACCCTTGAGATTCTGTGGTGTGAGGAGCCATGGGCAAGAGACCACAGAGATACCCTCAGGGAAACCCAACCAGAGCTCCCTTGGAGATCTCTTGCAGAAGCTGCCTGATTCCATTTGGATCATCCAATATCTGTCAGTAGGACAGAAATCCCAAAGCCTTTCTTGTAAGGGCTCTCAAGGGACAAAGTATTATCACTGATCCCATCTTGATCAGTGGATATTTATGACCATGACTGGACAAGTGTATTTTTTTATGTCTCGTGTTTCTTGGCTGTGAATTAAGCATTCAGGTCAGAATCAAAACTTTAGCATGGCACTGGTGTTACAACTGTTGTCTTGTTCCTCACTGACAGAGCTGTGCCTCAGCTTTATACCATAAACAGCTCCAGATTTTAGTTGGACTGCCCAAAAGTGTCTTGGGTCATCTGCCTGCCAAGTGCTAGCTATGAACTTTGCTTTGGGATCTTACTTTTTAGGGAGCTTATCCCAAGTGGTAATCTGTTGCAGGTTTCATAGTGGGGGTGTGTGAGCTATGATGGTGTCTCTGTGATCTACTAAAACTTCAGCTGAGGGATTTCCATCACTGCCTTTCGTTTTCTCTCCCCATATGGTTGATTTCTGTGTTTCAGCAATTTGGGCTTCATGGACAACCAAGACAACAGCCCAATGACTGCTCTGAATTGCACAAGTGTAGGTGTTTTCTCTCTCAAGAAGGTTTTGATCCACTCCATGCTGTGTCCTAACCCAGTAGCTGGTTTTGAAGATCATGTTCTGTGCCAGCTCATGGTCTTGGGCTTCCACAGGTACCACAAGTATTGTGTTCAGAATGACGTGAGTCAGAAGAAAATGCAGTAAGGGACAGGAGAGCAGCTTCTGCTTTCTGAGCACCACAGCCAGTCTGTACCAAGAACTGAGTGATGGCCTGTGCTGGGAGGGTGATACTGTTTGGGAAGTGTTCAGAGGGGACTCTGCTAAGTCTAGAACAAGAAATGCTTGAGTCATCTGTCTCTTTTCCTTCACTGAACTAGAATAAACCGTGTTGATTTCACAGGGGTTTGATGTGGAAGACCCACAGGGACTCAGCATGAGTTTGCAGCACAAATAAACCTCACTCTCTGCCAGAAAATAATACCCAGTGAAAACCTTCACCACTGGGCTTTTCTTTGTTTCAGGCACTGTTGTTGCAAGGTTTTGCCTGATCTTTTGTCCAAAAGTTGATTTTCTTGGTTGAGTGGCCAAAATGGGAGCCCAAGGAACATCTTTTCTGTCATCCCTGAGATCTCGTCATATTACTCCCATTTGGGCAGAAGGTACAAAAGCATGAGTGTGCAGGCTTTATCTTTATATATTAAAAGAGCTGGGGAAAACAAAATAAGTGATTAGAAACATTGCCACCTTACTCATTAAGTGGGTGTGTGAAGCAGCAATCCAGCTGGGAGGAACTCAGCAAAACCCTGGTCCTAAGTTCCTATATTGAGACAGGCAAGTATGGGTCTTTCCTGCTGCAGAGCACTTCTTGCAGCACAGATGTCTGTGGATACTATAGTTAAGAGAGATGATGGTCAATTATTCTTCTTTACAAGCAATTCTCAGAAAGGAATATTTCAGAGAAGCTGTCTGAGCACACGGGTTTGCTGCTATTAATGGAGATTTTCTTGCATGTGCTCTGGAGAGTATAAATGGCATTTTTCTGGGGAGGCTGGAGGTTTTGCTGTTTTGCCTCCCCACTTTAACAGAATCACAGAATGGTGGGGTTTGGAAGGGACTTTTAGAGCCCATCCAGTCCAACCCCCCTGCAGAAGCAGCTCCCACCTAGATCAGGTCACACAGGAACATGTCCAGGTGGGTTTTGAAGAGCTCCTGAGAAGGAGCCTCCACATCCTCCCTGGGCAGCCTGGGCCAGGGCTCCCTCACCTCACACTGAAACAGTTTGGCCTTATGTTTAAATGGAGCTGTTTCTGTTCCAGCTTCATCCCATCACCCCTTGTCCTGTCACTGGATACAACAGAAAAAAAGTGCTGCCCCAACCTCCTGACACCCACCATTTAGATCTTGGTAACTATGAATGAGCTTCCCCCCTCAGTCTCCTCTTCTCCAGACTGAACAGCCCCAGGGCCCACAGCCTTTCCTCAGCAGGAAGATGCTCCAGTGCCCTGAGCATCTTGGTGGCCCTGTGCTGGCCTCTCTCCAGCACTTCCCTGTCCCTCTGCAGCTGGGGAGCCCACAACTGGACACAGGACTCCAGATGAGGCCTCAGCTGATATGGCAGAGCAGAGGGGGAGCAGAACCTCCCTCACCCAGCACTGCCAGGTCTCTCTCCTGGAGCTGCTCTCCAGCAGGTCATCCCCAGCCTGGCCTGCTGCAGGGGGTTGTTCCTCCCCAGCTGCAGGACTCTGCCCTTGCCCTTGGTGAAGCTCAGCAGTTTCCTCTCTGCCCAACTCTCCAGCTGGTTGAGATCTGGCTGACTGGCAGCACAGCCTCTGGGGAATCAGCCAGTCCTCCTAGCTTGGTGCCAGTAGGGAACTTGCTGAGGGTCCCTCTGTGCCCTCACCCAGGTGGTTGATGAAGATGTTGACCAAGACTGGCCCCAGAACTCATCCCTGTGCAACTGCACTGGCCACAGGCCTCTGACTCCATTCTGTGCCATTGATCACCACCCTCTGGGCTCTGTCATTCAGCCAGCTCTCTTCACCCATTCATAACTCTCACTCTCAAAAAGAATGAAACTTCAAAATCCTTTTTTGGGGAAGGGGTAAACACCCCCTTCATCTGTTGTGAGCAATACTTTGATAAATGCTATGTAGTAAAGTACAAGTAAAACCTCTATTGATTTTAACCTGCAGCTCAGTTAAAAGGTCATACTCTAGTGGGCATAGTGTTGATGTGAGATTTTCCTTTGACCTGAAAAGGTTTAAGAATGAAGAATTCCATGCTTTTGGGGTTTGCTGCATGATAAAAGAGCTGTTAATTTCAATACAGACATTATAATGAGGCTGCTTTATTGACAGTGATTTAGTCTTTAATTGACAATGATTTAGTCTTTATTGACAATTATTTACTTCAGCTGCTTGCCTAACCTCCAGAAATTTGAGCAGCTCAGACTCAGCCTAGATCACTGCCGTGGGACAGGTTCTTCTGGCTCACAAGACTGTTTAAGAAATGTTTAAACCACACAAAAGGATTAATTTAGGTATCTCTTTACTAAACACCATGCTTTGTTCTTTTCTGCTAGGAATATGATATACATTAAGAAACCAATTTGGAGCTGGATCTCTGCTGTTTATCCCTTTAAAGTCCTGAAAAGATTGTTGTCTTTTTGAAATGGAATCCAAATGTCACTTCAGCTTTGAATATTTTGAAAGCAAAACTGGTTCAGTCTTCATAGGTGTACCATGTGTTGGAGTGGCCTTGACACCTAGATTATCCCAACTGACAGGTTTCAAGATGTATTATCACCCTTTAAACTCAAGGCTGCCTATTGATGTGTGCTCCCTTTACAATTAACAAGTAGACTTGTCTGTCTTCCTGCTATTAGTCAATAAAGGGTGACATGGAGTTACATCATGGGAACCAAAACATTGCCTTTTGAAAAAAGAAGGGTTTTATAGCATACAGATGAGTCCATTTTGGTGGAATGCAGCTTGGTTGCCTGGGGCTAACACACTTGGTAACTCAGGCACATTGCAGACTGGTTTCTTGCTATGGCTTCGATGCATTTGTGAAAGCCTTTATAGCTTTTCTGCTGGATACATTTACCTTTGGTACATTTTCCTTATTGACTTGATCCATAAAGAGATAAGGGGGAATGTCTCTGTCAGCTCTCATGCCTTTTAAGTTCATTTTGTTGCAGCTTCAGATAGAGTTGGAAGCTTTCCTTTCAGCTTTGGATGAAAAGAAGGTGAGTCATGCAGGTAACAGTGTTTGCTCTGTGCAGTTCTTCATAAACAAGTGACAGGAGGATCAAAATTATGAACACTGAAGCCCTGAGTGACCTGATCTAAATTGGTGTTGCTTTGAGTAGGAGGAGTTGAACCTACAGAGAAGTCCTTGTATAAATTACTTTGAGAGCCTCAGCTTCAAGGGTCGAGGACACAACAGTCCCATAGTACTCAAACAAAAAACCCCTTTCAGGTTAACAAAATAACAACAGCATCCTAAATTCTCCTGTCTGTGACTCAAGAAGGGGGTAAATGAAGATCTGTTCAAGTCAAACCCTTTCTTTCCTTTGCACTTTAAGTGTTTTTACTGTTTAAAAACTGAAATGAAAATCCAGAAAAGGACTCAGGGATTGATTTATTCTTGTTGTACTGCCAGGAGTAATAAGGAATCTGTAGAACTGAACTATGCAGCCACTCAGTTTCCCTCTGTCCTTTAATGGAGATGAATAAATATCATTACTGGGCTGGTAATTCCTGGTGTCGGTTAAGAAGAAAGGATTGTCTTTGGTTGGGTAACATATTTGAGTGTTTTAGCTGCCTAAATACAAGATGTAACTATTGGAAAGACTTAATTTTCATTAATTGCTCAAGCAGCTGTGCAATTTAACAAGTGCAAGAAGAATAAGGTAGAAGGATGATGCTGGTTTTGTGTAAAACCAGATCAGACTAAAACTGAAAGGGCACAAATCATATTTTTCCTTCTTACCTCCTGCCCTTCAGCCCCTCACCCAGGAACTGAACACACAGCAGTGTGTAGAGTTTTGGAATCAGCTGGATCTTCTTTACTCATGTACTGATACCATAAGACTGCCAAAATCACAGAAGCACAGAATGTTAAGGGTTAGAAGGGACCTGGAAAGCTCATCCAGTGCAACCCCCCCCTGCCAGAGCAGGACACCTAGAGTAGGGCACACAGGAACTCATCCAGCTGGGTTGGAATGTCTCCAGAGAAGGAGACTCCACAGCCCATCTGGGCAGCCCCTTCCAGTGCTCCCTCAGCTCAACAGGGAAGAAATTCTGCCTTGTGTTGCTTTGGAACCTCTTCTGTTCCAGCTTGTACCCATTGCCCCTTGTCCTATCATTGGCCATCACTGAGCACAGCCTGGCTCCAGCCTCCTCACACCCACCCTTGATGTGTTTGTAACATGAATGAGGTCACCCCTCAGGCTCCTCTTCTCCAAGCTGCAGAGCTCCAGCTCCCTCAGCCTTTCAGCACAAGGGAGATGCTCCACTCCCTTCAGCATCTCTGTGGCCCTGCACTGAACTCTCTCCAGCAGCTCCCTGTCCTTCTGGAACTGAGGGGCCCAGCACTGGACACAATATTCCAGGTGCAGCCTCAGGAGGGCAGAGCAGAGGGGGAGCAGAACCTCTCTGCACCTCCTGCCCACAGCCCTTCTAATCCAGCCCAGGATGCCATTGGCCTTGTTGGCCATGAGGCCACGTTGCTGGCTCCTGCTCATCCTGCTGCCCACCAGCAGCCCCAGCTCCCTTTCCCCTCGCCTGCTCTCTAACAGTTCATTCCCCAGCCTGTGCTGCTACATGGGGTTGTTCTTTCCCAGATGCAAGACTCTACACTTGCCCTTGGTGAATGTCATTGGATGTCTCCCTGCCCAACCCTCCAGCCTGTCCAGGGCTGGTTGAATGGCAGCACAGTCTCTGGGGTGTCAGCCACATCCCTCTGCTTTGCCTCTTTGTTCATAGCTGGCATTAACAGCTGTGTTTAAAGCATGTGTAAACAGATTGAAGACATGCAAACTCAAACAGACTAAGATCTATATATAACTATATAGAGAGATCTATAGATAACTCTGCCTTTCCCCACCTCACACAGTTAATTGCTGCTAGTTGAGTGCTCACAAGCTTTTACCAAATCTTCCGTGTTCGTTTTCCTTGACTACAGTTTACCATTCAGCTGGTTTCTGATTGAACATATGTGTTTTCCTGCAAAGCAGCAGGCACAGTGAGGGAAAGGGGGGATGATGCTACATGCCTGCTTGCTTTCATTCACATCTACAGTTGCATTTCTGGGGTGGTTACAGCAATGTCATTCAAGTGATCAATGTAGTGTGATTTGCTAACAGTTTACAGCTAAATTCTTTCACTTTCCTCCTCTTATAACTTTTGTACATTCCTTATAGAAGTGCCAGACTCTGTCCTTAACGTGCTGCAATATGGGGTGCTGGGAGCCAGCACCTGGATGCAAAAGGCCTCTGAAAGCAGATGGGTTTGTAGCTCACAGGCTGTGAGATTTTTGTCAGTGGAGAGGACTTTTGAGACTTTAAGTTTGACTTTAAAAAGGTATTTTACGTGATCTTACATGAGCTGCAGTCTGAATTGAAACGAATCTCTGCAAGTCAGAATGAAGGCAAAGCCTGACTGGTGATGATTTGGAGTTAGTACTGGGGTTGTGTATGGATTTGATTTTGATATAAAATTCCCAGTTGTCAAAGACTTGAGAGTGCTGAGTAGAACAAGGTGAAGGAGCTGCAAGCTATTTGATCATACTATCAGTAGCATCAGTATCAGTAGTGTCTCCTTCCTTGGAGGTATTCAAGACCAGCCTGGACACATTCCTGTGTGACCTGATCTAGGTGGGAGCTGCTTCTGCAGGGGGTTTGGACTGGATGATCTCTAAAGGTCCCTTCCAACCCCCACCATTCTGTGATTCTATGACTCTATGAATTAAAGCTAGGTAATCAGATTTGAGGTTGTATACCCAGGGATGCATGAACATCCTTGCAAATCAGAAAACAGTGTTGGGCAACTGTGGTGGTGAAAAGATTGTGTTTCCAGTTTGATACTGTGACAGAAAAGGCTAATGTATGCAAGATGTTCTTAAGTCAGATGAGAGAGGAGCTCAGGGGTATTCTTAAGCAAGACATAAAGATGCTGAAGGGAGTGGAGCATCTCCCTTGTGATGAAAGGCTGAGGGAGCTGGGGCTCTGTAGCTTGGAGAAGAGGAGCCTGAGGGGTGACCTCATTCATGGTTACAAACACAAGGGTGAGTGTCAGGAGGCTGGAGCCAGGCTGTTCCCAAGTGGAAAGAAGTAGCTTCTACCCATCAGGAAGTCAGGCTAGGTCATGTAATGGGCCTTCCTGGATTTTAACATCAGTCTTAAAGTGATAAAAGAATTCTCCAGTAGAAAGCCACCAATATGTGTCTATGTTACATATATGTATGTGTGTGTGTGTGTGTCTATATATCCATACGTCTATTAAAAAAGTCATCACACAGTTGAGGAAAATGTCTGATCTTAACATGCCACTTGCCTGGGCTGGCTTCTTGCTGAGGATTGCTGTGCCCTCTGTTTCTGAGAAGCATGAAAATTGCCTCTCGGAAAACAAACACTCACTTGCATTAGCCTTAAAGTCCTCTGTAGATGTGGGAAAATAAGGTAGAATGTTTCCTAATGTTTCTATTATAGTGCTCAAAGCACTTGAGTCATTACGTGTTCTTTCTTTTAAAGAAGCTGGATCTGTAAAAGCCTGAAAAGAATGAGATAATCAGATGAATTTGTACCTGCCCATAAAGCTGAAATACTTTGACATATGATTTGGCCATTATGTATTCAGGTGAAGTTCCTCTCCTTTTGATTCCTGTTCCATCTTTGCTGCAAACCTTTTGAGTTTATTACTGCTGTATCAAATCTTGTTTCATATTTATGACTAAGCTTAAATGTGCTTCAACCAATCTGGAGGCATTTACATTCTCTTTTTTGTTGTTTCGACCTTAGAGAGTTAGCTAAGGGCTTAACAGCTGTGTGTGCTAATGGGTGCTAATGCCTCCTGCCCAGGGAGAAGCTGAAACTGTTCACCTGCCTTCCACACTGCCTCCATGCGTGCAGCTTTGCTTGGAGCTTGAGCACATTTGGGCTTTTGTTGTTGAGTTTGGTTATTTTTCCCTTTTCTTCTCCACTTGTGACCCACTGTGAGCTTAGAAATAGGTTTCAAAGCTGAAAAAACAGCTCTCCTTTCATTTCATGGAGGAGTGAATTCTTTGTGAATTCCTAATTCACTTGCTCATTTAAATCTTCTGGTAAGTCAGACTCAAATATCATTAAATACTCTTACCTGCAATCTGTAGGTTACTTAAAGACAGGTCAGTGTTAGGAATTCCTCAGATTTTTTCATCTGCATCTCCAAACAAACAGTAATCTTTTCAAAAGCCTGAGTGCCACTTAAAATAAGGGATGGATTGATTCCTGCTTGTAATTTCATCTGTTTGTATAACATGCTCTACATCTTTCTGCATTTTGAGAGATTTATACAATTAATCTGGCTTCTTAATAGCTGCCTGCTCGAGGAAGCTACCACAAAAACTTAGTCATAATTTATTTAATCAGCAGAACAGCTGTTTCACTACAAACTTTCATTAATAAACTTCAAAGTTTGTCTACATAAACAGCCCAATTTTAGCACTAACAGGTTTCTCCATCATCTTCTGTATAGCAGTAATTTTTAAAGTGTGATTATTTTACATAATGTAATGCTATGCAAAACTAGGCCTCATTAAATGAAACCTTCAACAGTCTCAATTTGAAATTGCCAAGCAAAACAAAGATAAGTATAAACATTTTTTTTTCTCTTAGCAGATAATTTACACCTCTCATCCAGGTAGTGGGGCAGCGCAAGGGAAACAGCTAATTAAGGAGTAATAGCAAAGGCAGGTGAACTGAATGTAAAGTCAGTTCTGAGCCTGATCACAGACAAGATTAGAAACATTTTGAACAGTGTCAGTTAATGCACAAGAGATTCTGGTTTAAATTCTCAACTATTGATTTGGGTTATGTTGGTAGATTTTCAGGCCTGGTTTCCCAGTGGTGAATGGATCAGTGCTAGTGAGTTTGGACCTGCAAAAAGGGGAATATCTTCAGAACCTTATCAGTAAAGTTATTCTGGTGAAAAAAAAGCACTCCCTAAAAGTTATATAATTGTGCTGTGAAAGAAATTCTGGCTGGGATAAAGAAGGACAAAATAACACTTCAGCCAGGAAGTAAGATGGGATTAAACAGTCACTGTGCAGGAGTGAGGGAGCTGCTGAGGGACCACAGTCCAGTGGGCTTCCACTACGAGATTTAATCTCACTTTTAGCATTGAAAGTGGGTTTCCTCAGCCAGGCTCAGCCCTGTTGTTCTTGTGGCTTCATGTCATGCTATGCCCGAGAGCTGCCTGATTCTATGATGGGGGAGCTGGGCCTGCGCTGGGCCTTTGGTGCTCGGGAAGGAGTCTATGGGAGTGAGGGTTTTCCAGCAAGTCCCTCCGTGCTTGTAACTGTGTGGAGATCATTTGGAAGACAAGATGGAAATTACTTAGGCTAACAAAGTTCTCCCAGATGAAATCCTCGGATTAACACTCCTATCCTTGCCAAGTCCTGCCTGTAACTGTGAACCTGAGTGTGAATGAGCAAGAGGAATGTCAGCAGCAGCCACTAAGACACCCAGGCGGTTTTACCCACACAAATGCATCTCTGGGCATAGGTGGTGATCTGTTACTAGTAAGAATGTGAAGTCTCAGATAAATTAACTTCACTGGATGAAAGGAATGGTGTTACCAAGATTGAGACCCATGGAAGAGAACTTATACATTGCTGAAATGCTGTTGAGTGAGCGTCAGAGAACCCACAAGTCTTTGGATGTTCAGGCATTGATTCAGAGCTCTTGATTTCACCTTAAAAGTTCCAGCGTATCTGCCAGTCTTCTCTATAGGAGTGTAGTGCTGTGCTCCAGAGCTTTCTGTATCTGGGGGTGTGATGGATTATTGGGGTGGTGGATGTTGTTTGCTTTTCTTAGGGAAGGAGGAAGACATTTTTCTGGAAGAGAAAACAAATGCAACCAAACACCCCATGGCTGATGGTACTGGGCTTGTTTTTCATGTGAAAGATCAGGCTGTATTTTGGAAAGTTCAAGGTTCTTTGCCATGTTACACATTCTGGTTAAGTAAATTTTCCTCATAAGCTTTCTGCAGGAGTTTGTTCATCATTCCTTATCCCTGGTGCCTGCTAGAGTGACACTCCAGCCATGTCGAGTTCTTACTTCTCCTATCTTTTCCTTGCAAAGTTGTCTGACATTGTCAGGTTTGAACCAACCTCTGACACAGCTTCTGGGTTTGAATTCCGTGCCATCTGCTGTCATCAGATGCTTGCTTCCATGGTGGTAAGATGCAGGCAGAGCATGTGAAAACAAACCATCAAACTGCTTTTAATAATTTTCTAAATGATTTTTTGCCCACCCCAAGAAAAAAAGACAAGATATTTTTGCCATAAGGCAATTATTGTTTCACTTCCAGCAACTTAAAAGCAATTTGCATTTGGGCTTTTGAGTCTTTATTGTAGAAATAACTTCTTAATTGTATCTGATTACATTTTCTGTCTCTGTAAGAAGCTTTATTTGGAGTTTTTATAATCTTTCTAATTGAGAAGGGACTTTTTCTTTGTCACTGTACACATTTATAGCATTATATGATCAGAGTAAGTCTTCATTTCCTTCAGGTGACAGGTTGGTTATTGATCTGCTCTCCATGACTTGCATTTCTTTGAGGAGTGGGTTCTTTTACTAAATGCTCTTACAGAGCAGAATTTGCTGGAATATCGACTCAAGATTTAAGTTCTTTGTTTCTGAAATGATTTTCTTTCACTTGCTTTTGAATATTTAATCCTCCTTTAAAAAGGATGGAAGGAAAGGGAATGTAGCTTACCTTCTGGGATGTGAGTAATCCACAACATCATTTGAATTGGCAAAAATTGTTCCTAAGCTATCATGCATAATTTGCTAGGGCTAGATTGATAGTACCTCCTGGCTGATAAATCAGAAAAAATGACTATAAAGAGCTTCTGTAATTGTATTAATTAGAGAGATTTATGCCTGATCTCTGCAAAGCACTTTATGATACTGCATACAGCTCGGCAGCAGCATGCTTAGGCTGGTGCTGCAGTGCCAGGCTGACATGGCATCCATCCCTTGTCACGGGCAAACTCCTTCCTGGACAACCAGAGATGATGTACTAACACTTTGCTGTTCCTCCATTTCTCTTTTTTAGACCTTTTAATGTTGTTCCTAACTAAATTGAGCACTGTGCAACACAGCCTTTGGTCGTGGTGCAGGGATTGCTGTGTAACTTGAGACCGTGCAAAGTGCCATCTAAAATGAATGTTGGAGGACTATCTAGATATAGTTAAATGGCCAGGAAATTTGATGCTGGTGCTTTGATCCTACATAGCTGTGTATTTTATTTCATCTTTCAGGCAGAATTCCTTGAGCACTTAATTTCTTTCAAGGCTTATCTGTGTTTATTTGTAAACGTGTGTGTATGGAAATTACTCCTAGTGCTTGAGTAGTACCTGGAAAAGAACATTTAGAAATAAACTTAAGTAGGAGATGGTGTGGTATTTATGATCAGAGGCCAGAAACTGTAGCTGCTTACATCTGTGCAGATTTTTCTCTTGCCTTGTAAAGCCACAGCAGCCATAAGAAAGAGAAATGCTGTGGATGTTTGGCTTGCATTATTCCTACTTTAGTGTTTGACTAAAACATAGTTACTCGGATTTCAGGAGGTAACAGGATAGAAGAAGGAGTTTGGTTGCTTTTGGGTGAAAATGCCTTTGATTAAAAAGGTGTCATGTGTTTCTAAAAACATCAGTAGTGCGTTCACCGGAAAGGGAATGGAAGAATTAATTCAGCTGCAGTATGAGAGTGCAGAACGCAACAAGAGCTGAGAATGGCAAATAAGACTCAGTGTTACATCTGCTTGAGAAAACACTGAAATGTCAAAAAATGAAAGGTTTTTAGGTGGGATTTTTTCTTCTCCCTTTTGTTTTCCCCTAGTTTTCTTCCTGTAATTTTGCTAGCACGTTCAGACTCAGCACTTAAATTACTTTCTTTAGTACTAAAAGCCCACAGAATTGTTTGGAGAGCCATAGCAATTTTCATACCAGCCAGTCCAAGTATGTTTAATTGTGACAATACCATGGTGATTATCACATACCCACTTCAAGCTGGAAGACCTAAATTTCAAACTGCATGTCAGTTGGAACAAATCCTAATAGACAAGTAGCTGGTAAACTCTGCCAAAATTCAATTTCCTGTGATAAATCATAGATGAATAAATAGAGTTTGACCAAGGTAATTGAATTCAGTACATCTGGATGGGCGAAGCGTTGTAGGCTGCAGCTGAAAGCAGGGACCTGCAGTCTGAACAGCACTGCTCTCTGTGATCTGGGGAACATCACTTAGAAGAGCATTAGGGACAATTCCTCTTATGCTTTTGTGGCAAAATCAACATTTTGGGAGCTGTGAAACTGATTTAAGAGCTAGGAAAGACACATTGGCCATAGTAGCTCTAAGAATCAACTCAGGCTGTGCCAGTCATATATGAGAAAAAGCCCTTTTGAGTTTAACTTAAGCTTAACTTAAACCTTTGGAAGTACTTGAAATGTTTTGCTGGGGATTTTGGTGAGCTGTGCTCCTGTCTTCCTAGGGAGGTGAGGCAGTTGCCTTTCCAGGAGGTTTGTGCCTTCTGTCCCCAGCATTGTACAGCATGTGGGGAGCATTGCCTCATTTGTGTGCCTACAGTGCACTGGTTAGAGCCCAGGGAAAGGACTTGAGGGGCTTTTGGATACCTGTGAGTTCAGCCAAGACTAAAATGGTTATTTTCCATATGGTTTGGGGGGAGGGGGGGGGGGGGGTGGTCAGATCCTTTTTCCTATTCAACAGGGCTTTGAATCCATAATAAATCCCTTCCACTGTTCCCTTTCTGTCGGCATTGAGGGATTGCCAGGTGCTAGCAGCAGGCTGCCTGTCATCAGAAGAACCTATTTTGAGCTTCAGTCACTTGTACCAATTTCTCAACTAATTTTAGGAAAGATGACCACTAAGCTGTTCTAAAAAATGCTGTTTGAACTTTTAATTAGAGGAACATACACAAAGGCAAAGACAAAAATTGTGCCCTACAAAACAGGGAACTCGTGGTGACTGTTCCAAGAAGTGCATTTTGTATATGGTGTTAATTGTTTTTAGTTGATTACAATTTAACATAGTCAGTCAATTGGAATAATTAGGATATCTGTCATGCTTGTGATTGCTAAAGGTCCCAGGCAGCCTTATTAAGAGTATACAAGTATTTTATCAGCTGCAGATGGAGAGTGAAGGCACGTTGAGCCAGCGATGACAAGGAGGGAATTCATCGCCGATCCTCCTTCACTCTTGTCCCGTTCCCTCCTCTTCCCCACCAGACACCAAAAGCTCTCACATACAGAACAAAGGCTTTTCCCACCTTGTAATGAATTTTAGAAGATGAGTGACTCTGCTGGCTGTAGAGCTGTTCTTTGATTGCTTTTTGAAACATTCTGGTTATTTTTGTGTTTTCCTCCCCACCCCTAATAGATGTCTTATTAATTAATCTGTTCAGATTGGAAGGTGTAACCATTCATAACTCCTTCTGCTTGTGTAGATTTAATTCTATGCTAATTCAGCTTGAAAGCAAGAAGTCCTTATCCCAAAATACTGGAGACCACAACTTTCACATGGCTAGAATGTTCTGCTGCACGGAATGAAACATTTTGTGCTGTCATGTCAATGAAAACATCTTCCTGTTTAACTTTTAGCTCTAGATTGTGCCTCATAGGAGCTGCTGGGTTACTGAATAAGGATAATTGAAGCTGTTTCCTTGGCTTGGCAGCTCTTTCTAGGGATTGTGCCTGAGGTACAGTTCTGATGAGCCTGAGGCACATTTGGGCAGAGTGAGACAGAAGCCATGTGTCAGAGCAGCTGATGAGGTCCATGGGAGGTGGCGAGGCCTGGGGCAAAACTGCTGCTGGAGGGGAATGAATGCAGGGTACCTGGAAGGGATGTGTTTTATGCTCCTCCAAGCAGTTATGAAGATGGGTTTCCATTTCACTGTGGTTGAAATAACATGGGGATAAGTCACAGCAGTAAGTGGAAAGCTGTGCTTTGGAGAGGAGGAAGGGCAAAAGGATGGTCCTGTCTTCTCTCTGCATGACTGACACGGTGTCTGAGCATTGACTATTTCAGAGTGACTTTTCCAACTGGATGGTTCTTCCAAATACCTAATTATGGGCATCTTTAACAAAGCTTCTTGTAAGAGAACATTCAGTAACTCCAGTCTACAAATTCTAGTATGTTAGATCTAAATGCTCTGCTAAGGCTCAAACTGCCTACTCAGTCAGAGCCAAGGCATGTAGCTTGACATCTTCTTTTGAATGGATTCTTCCTGTCTCAGTTTCCCAGCCCAAGTTGTCTATGCTGCAGGTGTTGGGAATTTGGCTTCCAAGGTGTGTTTCTCAGGTCAGAGCTGCATTTTTGTTGTATGATATAATGCTGATTTGCTAATGAAGAGCCTGTCATCTGTCAGACTCACACTTTGCAAAAGACCCCTTGGGCTTAGAGAAATTGCCTAAGCAGTGGTGGTGGTGCAGTTTGCTTTTAAGGAAGAAAAATACAGGGGAAAGAAGGTCTAGGGTAACAATCTGTACAGGCAACATACTTTATTTACCTCTTAACCTCATTTATCTTCTGACTATCACGTGGTTTGTTACCAAAAAGGTCTTCATTTACTTGTCAGACCAAAAGTAAAATGATCCAGCAGTAATATTTTGTTAGGTGGGTGCTCTGAGTTATCAATTTGTCTGATTTGGATAGCAAAGCAGATATTTTGTCTGAAATAAATGAGAAAACCTTTTCTGTCATCAACTGAGTATTCTGTCCAATCACTCAACCTATTTCTTGTCTTGTGAAATAGGTAACACTTTCTTTTCATCCCTCACTAGTGAAGTTCTTTCTGACTCTGGTGGTTTGATCAGCTTTTCTCTCCAAGCAGTTCCTCAGCTTTTATTGAGTGGGTGGATAAAATTCCATCTCCTGGATCTGCATTTGTGTTTCCTCACAGTGACTTCTGAAGAGGAAAGCGTTTCTTATTTTTTGCTCCTCTCTGAAAGGTGTAACCATGGCTCTTTTTTTATCTGCTCATCCTTGGCTGATCCTCTGTTGCCCCCACAGGAGCTCAAAACATACTTTCAGAACAAATAATTATAAGTTGATGTACGTAGATTGCTGCAATATAGTACCTTTCTGAATCAGTGACAGTAAACATTATGTTCAGCTGATTACTTCCTACACTGCCCCATTAACTTTTATGTAGTTTCCAAAAGGACCAGCTTTACATTTACCTCAAATGATTAAAATAGTGAACAAGTGAGACTACTCCTATCCCTTTTAGTAACCAGATGGAAAGATTGTTCATCAAAACTGCTTTAGGGGCAAATACTGGAAATTGGAACAGTAAATCTAAACATGACTCAGCTAAAATGCGGTGAACTTAGATGGCTTTTTTGGCTGTGAAAATACTTGCTTCCAATATACACTTTTGAACAACCAATCTTGACATGATGAGTTAAGTTTGATCGTTTCTGTTCACCTTGGCTATTTCAGAGTCTCCTAGGTCTGCTTTTGCCTCTTATCATAGCTATTTAGATATATTAAAGAACAGTGTTTTCCCTACAGATGGCTTTCTCCTCTTGAGATTGTTCCTTAATGAGCTCGGATAGGATATAGGTACTGAGGGTAGCTGGCCTGTGTTTATAAATGTAGATAATATACTTATTAATGGCATTTTAAAGTGCATGAAATAGAAAGTGCACCCATTTTTATCGTTATGGATAAAATCTGTAATGTAATTTCATCAGCTTTAATGGAATAACCAAGCCAATGTGTATTTGTATTCTGGTCTTTTAGGTGTGTTAACAAAGTGGCAATAATACCAGGTTTCTGTATTCCCTCATGCCCTCTTACAGCCAAGACTCCAGGAATAATTTGTTCATAATGTTGAACATTTGATATTCAAGATTATTTTCAAACCACAGGCTCAGTTGGAGTTAATGCATATCTTATATCAGCACTGATTCCTCATTTCCTTACTGCTCTTGTGTCCAGTGGGACTGTATTTAACATATAATGAGAGGAAAATCCCTTATCTGTATGAAATGTATATTCATTTTCCTCCTTTGGCTAAAGTATTTCAAAACACAGCCTGGCATTTTGATTTTCTTAAATACTACCATTTTGTTTGCCAAATAAAAAAGGGAAGGTCTATTGATTAACAATTACCAAATGCAATATTAGATGTGTTAAAACAGATTTTTTACTTCACCTTCCTTTGCTTTGCATAAAAAAAACGTGTATGCAGTTGAAAAGCTCTTGTTTTCTTAAGTGGTTCATTATTCTATCAGGGCAGCCATGTAATTGAGGCAGGCTCTTTCCTTTTTTGACATTTTGAAATGTCACTGCCCAGCTTACCTCTGAAAAAATACCTGCTCTTGGTATGTGAAGAGATGCTCATCTGCTGGGTGCAAACATCTAGGAATTAGATTTACTCTGAAGAACGTTATCTTTAACGTTATTTGCAGAAACAAACCATCTCTGCACAGAAATACCACACTTTGTATATCTTGTGTGATTTGTGCGAGTTACCGGGGTTGTTCACCAGGGATTTAACTGCCAAATGACCCAGTTCTGTCCTATAGTTCCTTCAGTACAAATCTTCCACCCTCAACACTACCACCCCGCCCAGGGAGATGTTTTGCTGGCGGGTGGATGCTTTATTCTCATAGTAATATAATGCGGTTCTTAATAGTTTTTCTCATAATTGGTACCATAATACTGCTTTTTAGTACAATAGTAACTGTTCTATTTGTTTTCTGATCCTCAAGACCCCTCACGAAGGAAACGCTCAGGAAGTGACTTCTTTTGAGTAGCAGCCTCAGTCTGTGGGGTCTGCTCTGCTTTCTCTCCAGGCACAGCCCACCCCTGGGAGAGAGGCTGGCGGCTGCCTCTGGTTCGTGTCCCTCCTTCGCCGGGCGGGAATCTAGCGTCATTGCTGAGGGCGAGATTCCCGCCCGCCGCTCCTACCCGGGGCCGAGGCTGAGGGCCGGGCCCCGCGCTCCCGCCGCTCCTACCCGGGGCTGAGCCTGAGGGGCTGAGGACCGGACCCCGCGCTCCCTCCCGCAGCGGCCGTGCGGGAGGGCCCCGGCAGCCTCCGCCTTGCCGACAACTCTCGCTTCCATCTGGCATCTTCCCCTTCCTCCCGCCGGGGCAAGTTCAGGTGTTATTTGTCTGTTTTCGGCAGCGTTTTGAGAGGACGATGGCAGTTGGAAACCACATCGCCTTGCGTTCCGCCGCTCACGAGGCTGAGCCGTCCTTCCGCAGGGACGCCGGGCTGGGCTGGAAGCCGATCAGGTCCTGACTGCCGGGATTTGGCTTTGTGTGAGTCTGCCGCGTTTTCCAAATGCCATTTCGATAGCATGCAGATTGAAAGGATTGATTTATAAGCTATGGGAGCGCGGGGCACGCTCCGTCAGTTGCTGTTAGAGCAAATCTAATGCAGTCGGTTCTTGCAGCAGATTTCCCAGCATGCGTAAAGCAGCCTGACCCACCCTTTCATTTTTCCGCGTTAAAAACCCCCGTCTCTTTTGTCAGTTAAACCGGCAAGACGTTTAGTCACGTCGTGTGTTTTAGAGTCTGTTTTAATTAAGCAGGGGCACGGGAAGATTGGGCTGAAGTGGCGTTTGATTTTATTGCAAACTTCCTCGTCTTTGCCTTGGATGTGAGCACCTGGCAGCGAGGGGATGCTGAAGGTTCTTTTGCTGCCACCAGCTCGTGTTGTTGCAGATGCATCTTCCTTGTGTTTGCAGACCCATCGTACTAATTGCGATGCAGGGCTTTATGCAGCGGGGTTGGTTTAGTAGGATTGCTGAAAGCCTCGGGGACTGTCTTTTCTGTTTGGGGAGAGGTCGGTTCAAAGGACACAGTTATTCTGTGTGTTGGAAAGGATTTGTTTGTGGAACTGGTTTTAAATGGAGAACTGGGGAAAGGGGGGAGAGACAAGGAGCGAGTGAGGCAAAACGAGAAGCAGGCGTTTCTCAGAGCCATTTATAGTAAGAGAGACTGCTTTTCTGAAGCTGTTACTAAACGTGATTGTTGAGATTACTTAATCTCTTTGTAATTGAGAGAAAGAATTAATAGCTATTACTATTTGCAGTATGCTTGCCACATAATCAGCCACACAATCTAGAAGTCCCCTGGATGTCTGCCCCCAGTTTCTAACATCCCAGCTGTTAGATGCTGATGAGACAGCATCTTCCTGAAATGAAAAATAATGTGTAAACACTAATAGAATTTCTTAACACTGAGATCTATAAAAATCACAAGCAGCTTTCCTCCTCCTCATTGGTAGATACAAGACAATGTGGATTTACTGAGTCAATATTGTACTATGTCATTCACTTCCCTTGTGGCATTTGACAAAAAGAAAAAGTAGCTGTTTTCTGTTTCTCTTGGCAACTTCTGTAGAAGCTCCTTAACTGGGTTTATCTTAGTCTCTTCTGATCTTTAAGTTAACACACATATCTGTGGTTTCTAGTAATGATTTCACAACCCGTTTGCTTTTGGTGACCTATTTTAGCTGTTGTATCCGGCTTTGTCAATAGCTGGTGTTTCACCATGCTGCCAATTAGAGCAACTGAGTTGATTGCACTTCTGTGGGTGATACTATCTGCAAGCTATCGTCTACATAGTAGGTCATGCCTAGAAATAATAAGTATTGCTAAAGCAAATGCAGCTACCCCAATGTGTCAATAAAATAACTAACAGCATTGTTGGGGTGACAGAGTGCTGAGAGGTGAAAAGTATCAAGACCATAAACTTTAATATTGGGAAGTTTCAAGAAGGTGAGAATGAATGTTCCCTCAGCAACAGTAATTTGCCCCTTTTTGTGTGTGTGTGGATATTAAGATAACTCTTTAATTATGCATGGTATTGTTCCCTAGTAACCTTGCTCCTCCACTGCAGGGAATGACTTTGCTCAAAATTTTGATTTATAGCAAAGAGAGGGGGGGAAAAAAAGAGTTGAATTGTTCAACTATTAACTATGGGCTGTTCCTTATCTTCCTGCAGCCCTCTGCCTTTTCACCATGTGTGTTAATTCTCTATATACCAGCCTTCCTCACTACTTGGCATTGATCTGTTTGCATTTTCTAATGCTTTATTGCAAGTATTCGTTTCACCATTACTGCCTGTGAGGCAGAAGGTGCCTGCTCAGCCCTGTAGACTCCATCCTGCCTGGATCTGCTTGTGGGAGGCTCTGTGGTTTCTGGTGCTTTTGCTGGGATTTACAGGGCACAGCAGAATGGAAGGGTCACTGGTCTTACAGGGTAAAGGGCTTTCTGGAGCAGCCAAATGACCTTCAGGCTGACACAAGTTAATACATAGAACCCATGTTTTTTATTTATCCACATTGAATATGAACACAGGTGCACTTCTGTACATCTGTGAGGGGGACAGCTTTGCACCAGCTACGTTGCTTCTCAAAATACCCCTCATTAAAAGCCAGTGAAGGGTTTGAGGATGCTGTACTTCACCCAAGCTACAGCCTCTGCTGCACCTGTACCAAATGCAGCAGCAATGGGTGAGCACAACTGCATGCTGACTAAAGACATACTATATGCTGAGTCATCAGACTTATTTTTTTGCCTTTCCCACCCTCTTAAATTGATTCAGGAAGTTAATTTACTGTGATCTTTTAAATATATTGTGTAGCTTTCAAATTACCTGAGAAATCTCTCCCAGATTCTCAGTCCTGTGAGAATCTCTTCTCAAACCTAATGGCCTTGACAGTGAGCTGTCACCATTTTGCATCCCACCACTGAGTGCGGAAGAGCATGAAGAGAGCAGGGCCACTGGGTCTATAAGCTATCAGCTCTACTACCTTGGTTGATGCTTATTCTTAAAGCAGGAGTACAGGACTATACAGGACAGAACCTGTCCTTCCAAATGATCTTAAGTAGAAAATGCATCAGTTCCTATTTAAGCATGAAGTGTTCCAGCTGGTATTTTATCTCTTGAAGCTCCCGTCATGCATGTTTCAAATTCAGTGCACTTGAAACAGGTATTTTCTACTTCAGCTGGGAAGCTGAGTTCCTGGAGACCCAAATCTATTCATTTGGGGCTAAAAACTCTCAGTATTTTTTGTCTTTGAAAAGAAAGAATCTGCTTGTCCTTTACATTGGTTCCATTGTAGGAAATCCAGGTAGGATTTAGATTCCCAATAAAGCTATTGGGTAAAAGCTTTCAGTCTTCCAAACAGTGCTTTGCTTTTTTGCCCCTGTCAGAAAGGTATCAAGGAAAAACCTTGTTGCTTCTGTTTATGGTGGAAGCAGATTTTGGAAATGCTGCAAACTAGGTTGTTTTAAAATGCAGGTTAGTGCTTTGGTGCTCTGGGTTCTACCTCATGTCAACCTCATTGTCTTTGGTGTTTTAAAATGAATTTGGAACATCTCTTTATGGTAGGGAAACTATTATTAGCATAATGAAATATTAGCTGCCTTTGGTGCTGAAAGGTATTTAACTGAAATGAAAATACAGCTGTCTAAATCTTGTTGCAGAGCACTATGGAAAAAGTTACTGTTGTGTCACCAAACATTCCTAGTTTTACCATAGTTTTAATACCAAAAATTGCAGTAGATTTTTGAAAGTCTTACTTCAGAGGGGTTTTAAAATGCAATTTAACCCAACTCTGTTGGATCTCCCATCCATGGGAACCTCATGGGTTATTCTCATGGCAGGACAGGGTGGTATGGTCCTTCTCTGCCACATGACCAGACCTTTTCATGTGCTGTCTCCTGAGAGACTGCATCCTGCAACATCTCTTCCCTCCAAGTCCATCTCTGTCAAAACCAATACAGCATTTTAGCAATTCTATACTGGGAAGGAAAATTTGCCAGGACCCACCTGTGGATGAGCTGGACTGTCCTGGCAAGGAGGTTCTTGAACATCACTCCCAAAAACTACGGAGAAAACCCAAAGAGTTTACCTTTTGATGATGATTATGTGGCTTTTGATACAGTTGTGGTTTTATACATGTTGTAGTGGTACAAGCAATATTCACTCAAAGACATAGAGAATCTAGGTAATGCACATGCAGAGACATACACAGGCAATGTAGTACAACCACCAGAGCTGACTCAAAGCCACCCTTCCTTTGCTAGCTACCTCCTTATATGCTGCTTCTGCCCATGAGATCAGCCAGGGCCCAATTGATTAACTTGCAGCACCTGTTTCTGAAGTAGCTTGCCAGCTGCATTAACTTGTCCCTACCATCTTTATTCAAGCTGGCTGGTCCAAGCTACTTTTGTGCCTACATATACAGTGACTTTCTGTTTGTAACCCATGTCTTTGGAATCTTTCAGTCCTTAGCATTATCTTACATTATGTCTTTATATTGGGAACTCCAAAGGTTTTTTGTGTTTTTCATAACCTTAGAGGTTGTCTCTGTGGGCTAGTCACTGGGGAGCCTTTAGAGATGATGATGATGATGATATATGTCTGCAAAGCAGTGTTCAAAAACAACATTGTTTATTACAAGTGAATATACAGAGACAGTGATCTAATGATAGTCTTTGATGGTAGCTGGGCTGTGGGAAGGCTCAATCCCAAGAGGCTATCTCCAGGCTAATAAAGGCTCCTATTTGCAATGTCCCATGGTATAAAAGAGTGAGAAGGGGAAATGAGATGCTCTGTGGCCTCCTTGACACCTGGCAATCGTGATGGCTTAGCAGGGCATAGGCAGTTGATCTAAAAGGAGGGATTTCTGAGTTGCTGTGGCTGGCTTTGGGAGGCTGACCTTTATATACAGCTTTTGTATGAGCAGGGAAAAATGCAAAGGTGATGGAAAATTGCATTGCTGGTACCAATTCAAGTGGCCTGAACATTGCTTTGGGGGAAACTGAGGGCTGGAAGCATTTTGTCAAGGGAAGAGGAAACAAAATCCATGGCCTGGGCTGGGGGCTTCCTTTTTTGGGGAGTGGGAATAGATGTAAATGTTCAGTCCCCTTTTCTGCTGTTGCGCTTCATTGCACAACTGTCATCTGTTAGTCTGGCTTGAACGGGAACTCACGTGTAATAGGAGTTGATAAAGTTGAATTACTTTATAGCCTAACAAGCCCATCCAACAATTAACTTTGGGGAATCTATAGATATAAACATAGCAAAGTGCAGCTGCTTTTAGTATAATTGGCAAGTGGAGCTGCTAAAATTGACTGGTGAGGTTTTTAACCAGCTATTTAAGAACTGAATGGTTTCCAAAGTATTTGTAACAATTCTAAAAGCTTCCCTTTCCCCTGCCATCAGGTGAAATAACTTCTGAAATCCATCCCTGCTTTTTAAACACCTGGTTTTGCTTTTTTCCCCCCATTCTGCAGAGTTAGGCAGCTTTTTTTTTTTTTGCTTTCAACCTTTTTAACCCCTGTGTACTTAAAGCATTCTATATTGATGTGCAGATCTATTGTTTCTAATCTGGTCAGTTGATCAATGAAGAGCAGCAGGTAATTAATTGTCTAGTATTGTACACAACATCCCACTCAGCATTTCTCCAGCTGGATTTGGTATTTGTTAACTGTAACTGCATTCCTAAACAATTGCAAGAAGATAGGATAAGAGTGGCTTTGTTCTTCTCAGCTTTCCTTGGTTTTAGCTGACAGATGATTTTAAAGGAGAAACCATTTCCAAAGAAGAATCCTCATTCTAAAGGTTTTGATCTTTTGCTTTAACAGTCCAAAGTGAAGGAAGGAATTGAAGATGCACAATTTGTTTACTGTTTCATTCAGTCTGTGGGGTCAGCAGGAGAAATTAAAAGCCCACTTTATATCCTGAAGGACCTCACAGATTCCATTTTCAGTGAGCTGGGGAGAAACTGGAAGGGGACAGCAAAGGAGGCAGACAGCAGTTTGTTTGCCTCACTTTCAATCTGCAAGAGGGACCATTTGTTCTGCTGTTCATACAAAATAGATGATGGTGATCAAGGAAAAGTTGCATCTGCCTGACCTGTCAGTTTAATGTTCTACTTGTGCTGTTTTGATTCTCATGCAGATGGAGGGAACGAGGAGCCACCAGACCGAAGACAGGCAAGTGTAGACTCCCATCAGAGCCGATCTGGGCAAGGTAAACCTGAGTGTTGTTCTGCCTCATTTGTTCACCTTCTATATATACATTTGGTGTTTTTTCCTAAGACTGTGTAATCTGATGGAGTCCTGTAACCATCATTATTATCCACAGAGCTACAAATTCACTCATATTCACAGAACAGACCCATCTTTGGGGAGTCTGAAGGGGTTTAACCTAAGCTGTGGCACAGCAGAGGCGTAACTGCAGAGGGTATGGCATCTTGTGAGAAACAAAACAAGCTTTCTCTTGAAAGACTCAGGTCAGACTCTGCAGTGAAGCACTTTTATTAAGTGTTCTTGCAAGAGCGGGTGTCCTAGCTAGCAGGCACACCTGATAGGTACAATATTCTGCTTTTTATTCCCTATCCCAGCTGCAAGGTCCCTCCCTTCTTTCCACATTGATTAGGTACTCCAAGGTTTACAACTTCTGAGGCGCCTAAAAATCCTCCCTAGAGGATGTCTGTTTTTTGTATCCTATCATGGATTCCCCCCACAGTCCTAAGATTTAAACTCTAATTAACACTTCAAACAAGCAGATGTTAGTTGCTACACAGAACCAGATAACAGTCCTGGGGCCAATTCACTGATTTACACTACACAGAAATGGACAAGGTCAGTTCGCTGATTAATACTATACAGAAAGGGATAACAGAAAAAAACAATTCTTTGTCTTCATTTCTTTTCTAATTGTGGTAGTTCGAGCCTGGCTGGATGCCAGGTGCCCACCACACCACTTTATCCCCCACCTCCTCAGCAAGCCAGGGAAGGGGAGAAAATAAGATGGGAGTCTCGTGGGTTGAGATAAAAGCAGTTTAATAAATAAGCAGCAAAGCCGCGCGCGCGGGAAGCAAAGCAAAAGCAGATAAGCTGTTACTCTCTACTTCCCATCAGCAGCGATGTCCGGCCACCTCCCGAGAAGCAGGGCTGCAGTACGCGTAGCGGTTGCTTTGGGAAGGCCAGAAATGAATCTCGCCTCCCCTTCCTGCTCCTCTCCCCCAGTTTATATTACTGAGCTGAGGTCATATGGTATGGAATATCTCCTTGGTCAGCCTGGGGCAGCTGTCCTGGCCATAGTCCCTCCCAAGATCATGCCCACCCACAGCTATTGGTGAAGGTGGGGGAAGGAATGCTGGAGGGACAGCCCTGATGCTGTGCAAGCGGTAGTCATAATATTGATATCAACAGTAAGCACAGCACTGCAGGAGCTGCTGTGGAAAATCGCTACCATCCCAGACCCACTACACTAATTCTGCAAAAACAACATCAGCATTTCTCACAAATTCCCCCCCCTTTTTTTTTTTACACATTTGTTGCCTTTTGCAATGACTCTCCTAGTTTAGACAACATTATTTCACAGTTATTCTTTAATTCTATCTCTTCTTGATCTTCTTCCTGCTCCTTAAGGAGAAGCATTGTCTCATGGTAGGGAGGTGGGTCTAAGGGCATTTTTTTAGATAATGCAGTTTCAATTAATCTTTGTACAAGCCCCCTAACACATGGGATTATACAGCATCTAACTGCCGTTAATATCCCTGCAACTACTATCAAGAGAGGTAACCACAGATATTACCACTTCTTTCCATTTCCCAAACCATGATTCCACCCATCCCATAATAGAGTTACCTATCCCTGAATTCTCAGCCAATTCCTCTGCTAGTGTGGTAAGTCCCTGTAATGCTCTGGTTATGGTTCCATCTGGTGCTGTATTGTTTGGTATGAAAGTGAAACATTTGTCTCCTAACATTACACAGACCCCCCTCTTTTCTGCCAATATCATATCTAGAGCTATTCTGTTCTCCCATGCCATTCTGCTAGTGGCATCTAGTTGTTCTGCAATTCCTCTGATTGCATCTCTGGTGTAATTTATAAACCGCTGCTGATTGTAATAAATATCGTTTATCCAATCCACATTCTTATTTATTGTTACCCACCAAAACACAGAGGATTCAAACCCTGCTGCTGTTTGATTTCATGCTTTATATTCATCAGGTACCCCCCTGGGAACTCCAATTGAATCAATATAGATCCTGTCATTGAATGACACCCCCAGATTTCTTTTCATTCTTTTCCCCGAAATACATGATTCTCTTTCAAATGCCAGGGTAAATGGAATGGCCAATTCAACAGGGGCACATGTGCTTTTCCAATTTGGAGGGGGCACAGGCCTCAGGATTTTTCCTCCACAATAGCACCACATATCTGCCCTGGGGATACTCTAAGCCAGAGTAATTTCCTGCTTTATCCTCAGTCACGTTCAGTGACTCAGCACACATTTCCAGGTCTCCAAGATACCTGGTAGCCCCTTCACCCTGTTGTGAGAGACAAGCTGTGTGATTACCAGCCACTGTAGAGAAAACAGGAGGTACTTTGATGTCTTTGCTCTGCAGAGCAGGGAATAACAGTGAGAGAGGCTCAAAGCTCTCTTTTCCCCATGCAGTCTTTTCTTGGTATAGGGCAGTCATACATCTCGTTCCCTGTGGTTCTTTATCCTAAAGGAAAGGGAACCACTTGTGCAGTAGGTCTTCCTGAGGCACATGCATAGCAATTACTATGATTCAGGCTTTACACTGCATATTTAAACCCATTCAATCCAGGCATTTGCATCTCCATATCCTGCTTCAGTCTCAAATGTTTACGTTAAATTATTTACTTCAGTTATAGTTACAATCTTTGGGTCATTTGGTGGGTCTCATGGGTTTATTTTAGGTAATTTAGTAGGAGTTGCTATCCTTTGGCTCAGTCCCCTCTTTGATTTCTACACTACAATCCTGAATCCCTTCCATTTATATCCGCTCCAAGTTCATAGGTTCTATTTCACAAGCATCAAACTGTATAGTTTGTGGAGCCTTCTTGTCAGTTACATTTATCCATAGTTTAACCGAATACTACTTTGTCCCCATGATGCTGTCCCCTGGATTTCCAACAAACAATAGCCCATAATTACAATGATCTCCCTCATTTTCAACAATTAATGACATTTCTGCTACCACCACCTCATCAGTTAGTAACATTAATGAATGTCCTTGTTTCCATTGGATTCTTATTGCTTCTTTAGTTTAAGACACAAGGGGTTTGTAGTCTGACATACGTGCCACTGTCCATCCTTGAGTGCAGAGTCCCATTAGTCCTCTGAGTCTGATGTAATAAGTCCAGTCTTTTTTTAGCTGTTCTTACTGCTGTCTCAGTGGTCAGTAACACCTGGAACAGGCCTTGCCATTCGGGTTGCAGTTTGGTTCCTTTTCAGGACTTGATCAGGATCTGCCCTTCAGGCTGGATGGTGTGGGCTGCAAACTCGAGAGGTGTTGTTTGGGCCAAAAGCCTTTTTTCCTGAGGAAAGACAAAATAAAACCCCAGTATCTAATTCTTTTAATAAATATTTTTGGTTTAAAGGGCCTTAGGCCAGGTTCTCTCATCATTCACAAATCTGTTTGGCAACTGTGTACATTCCTACACATACATATTTTCTTAAAGCTAAATCACACTTTGCTTGCATACCCCAGTGACTTCCTTGATGTAAAATAGCCATTATTTCCCTCATAGCTTGTTCATTTAACATCTCTTTTTCTGTGAACACAGGAGTTGCCTTTGGTGCAGGTACCTAGGAGGTGAGATTATACATACTCACAATCTCATGGCTTAATGTTGCCTCTTTGGCTGCTTCATTGGCCAATCTGTTTCTCCTGGCCCTAAAAGAATTCCATTTTTGATGCCCATTCACACAGACCACAGCAATCTCATTGGAAGTGATAAATTCTTTAATACTTGTTTAATTACTTCTCCATGTACTAATACTTTTCCCTTGCTATTGAGTAATCCTCTTCTCATGCCTTTCCAAAAGTTTATACCACTTCAGAGGCATACCTTGAATCAATATAAAATGTTCATCTTTTCCTTCTCACAGTTGTAAGGTTCTGTTTAAAGCATATAATTCACATGTCTGGGCTGACCAGGTATTTGGTGGTTGCCCTGCTTCTTTTGGCTCTTGACTCATTCCTTCAATAATTGCATAGCCATTATGCCTTTTGCCTTGAATTACTCTCAAGGCCTGTATGTAAAGGTATTTCTTTCCATTCAGGTCACACTGATACTCTATTATATCTTAAACAATTATGTTCAAAGTTTTCACATGTCATGACTCCCTTCCATAGGGAAGTGGATGGATTAAGGCATGGGCTGGTAATCAAGATTAAAGTTGAGAACATTGTCTTTTATATCAATATTCTAGAATGGGTTAGCCACCTTTCAGCTTTTCGAGTTCAAATAGTTTTCACTTATTGGGAGGTATTTATTACTAATATCACTCCAAACTTTAGTTTTCTGCTTTCCTCTACTAAGAGGGCAGTGGCAGCTTTTGCCTGTACACATTCTGGTCATCCCCTCAATATGGGATCCAGAAGGTTGGATATGTATGTTCTTTTGGTTGTCATTCACCCCCTCATTGTTGAGTTAACACTCCCTTATCTACTGTGACAAACAAAACAAGCAGTTTACCTAAGGATGACAGTGCTAACACAGGAGTGGTGATTATACTTTGTTTTGATTCCTGGATTGGCTTTTCTTCTCCTTCTGTCCAAGTTAAAACATTTGTCTCTTCATTTAGCAATTTTGAATCTAACCCATTTGTTTTCTGTGCATAAAAGTTTACCCACAGAGGGCCATAGTCAGTTAATCACAAACATTTTCTTAATTCCTTTTTGTTTATTTGTTGGCAAGAAGGGCAATTCCACAACTCCCTTTATTCTCTCTGTATTCATTCTGTGTTTCCCTTCACAAATAAAATGTCCAAAATATCTAACTTCCTTTTTGACAGATTGCAATTTGGATTTTGATACTTCTTGCTCTCCTAAAAATTTTAATAATCAACAAAGAAAAATCTGTGGCTTCTTTTACCACACTGTTTTCTTTGCCCAAAATTAAAAAGTCATCAATATACTGAAGTAAAATAACATCAGAACAAGGACTATCAGATTTATTTGTTTTTATATTCTTTCTTAATCTTAATAACATCAATTTAAACATAAGGAAAGAAAATCTCTCTCCTTTAACTCCCGAGAGTTTTATTTGTTGATAACTTTGCCCCATAGGGTATAAAGTTTAATGAGATTCTGGCAGCTCCCGTGCCAACCAAGAGGATCACCTCTTCTTCCTGGGATCCCACCTTTAGATTTATCAAGGGCTCCCAATGGGACTTCTAATTACGAAACTCCAGACCTCCCCATTCAGTATCTTCAAAAGACAGTAATGACACCACCTTTTCTTTTTCCTTCCACTTGGGGCATTCTCTCTCAAAGTGCCCCGCTTCCCCACACTTAAAACATCCCGCTGGGGAGGAAACATCTACATTGGCTGCCCAGACTGTCCTTTACCTTCCCCCAACACTTCTTCCCCTGACTCCTTTCGTGCCTCTTTGTTCCATTCACTATGCTCCTGTCTTCCTTCACATTCCAATCACACACCTCAAATTTCCAACCCTTATCCGACAAACTCTATCCATTTGCTCAACTTCCATAATCCCAGTCCAAAGTCATTCTGAGGCTAAATTAAAATTTCATCCCACATTCCTGTGAATTATCTTTTCTTTCTCTTCAAACAAAATAAGTTTCACATACATTTTAACATCAACTTTAGATTATATCCTGAACATAAAAAACAATAACACACGCTGACTTCCTCACACATACATAACATATCAAGGGGTTAAAACCTTCCACAAAAACTCACTCACTGATTGCAAAACATTTTACACAAACACACTCCTCGTACATACAGTGCAGAGACCAGCTCTGCAGGCGCCTTTAGTTAAGAGCACACACAATTGCTGCAGCTTAATTTTTTTCTTTTTCCTCTAATGTTTATAGTATACAACCTGAACTGCAGCTTTTTTGGCTACAGTCTGATAAGTGTTTAACTTATCAGCAAACAATTTTGTTTTGAGATTGCAATATTACAATTTGACTTTACAAATCTCATTGTCATTCTATATGAGTGTTTTAATAACACCTTCTCCTTTTGTTGGAGCTGGTTTCACTATGCTGTTAACAAAATCAATTCCTATCTTCCTCAGCCCACAAGATCCTTTTCTATTTCAATAGACAATTTTATTTTTTCTTTTTTTCCTCATTCAGGAACGTTAAGTTGAACTGATACGTTTAGTTTATAAAACAATCCTCTGTGACACTACATTTATTTTGTCAAATGACAGGGACAATGAGAAAGACACAGACATCAACAAAAAGACCAGTCCCACTTTACTCTCTACGTCAAAATGTCACAGAAAACAAGACAATGCATTCAGCCACCACAAAAAGCCCACTAGACTCTGGGCAGCAACAACAACAAAAAACAAAACAAAATAACACAACAAAACAACACACGTAATCATTTATATATTATGCAAGTTTTCAGGTGAGCTCACTCGATGTCAATAATTGGATGCTTGGAGGCAACAAAATCTAAGGTCCACAAACACTCATGCTGCCAAAACTTGTTTCCTCATCTCTTTAGACCACATAAAACAACAGTACTGTATCCTGAGTACCCGACGTCTTCTCAGCTTCCAACATCCTCCCAAAGGACTATCTGGAAGAATGGTCCCGGGACCCTTTTCCTCGTCCCTTTTATTTCCCTCAGGCCTGGCACTTCTATTTCCCATTCTGACTTCCCGAGACTTTTACTGTCACTCTGTGCTTTTGCTTCGTCCTTCTCCGTCTGTTTTCCTCGCGGAACAACAGAACCGCGGATCCAGACTCCGCACTCACTTCGTACCTGTGGTACGTCTCAAGCACACACACGCACACAGAAAGTCTCTCAGAATGCTCCATCCAGGTAATAATTAATAGTCAATTTTCTTACCCTGGATACCCGACCACCAAAGTAATACTTAATAGTCAATTTTCTTACCTTGGTCCATGCACAGAGTTTCCTGGTCGATATGATCGTGCCTACTATTCCTATCCTTTCCCCCTGTGGTTCACTGGATCTGCCTTCAAAACTTGGTCTCAGGATCCGGTCGGTCTCCTCTGGAACCCCTGTCGATGATTCACGGGACAGTTGAAATCAATGGGATGCGTCCTCCCGTCCTTCAGCAACAGGTCCTCCAGGAAGACGACTTCATATCCCGGACGAGCCCCCAACTGTGAGAAACAAAACAAGCTTTCTCGCGAAAGACTCAGGTCAGACTCTGCAGTGAAGCACTTTTATTAAGCGTTCTTGCAAGAGCGGGTGTCCTAGCTAGCAGGCACACCTGACAGGTACAATATTCTGCTTTTTATTCCCTATCCCAGCTGCAAGGTCCCTCCCTTCTTTCCACATTGATTAGGTGCTCCAAGGTTTACAACTTCTGAGGCGCCTAAAAATCCTCCCTAGAGGATGTCTGTTTTTTGTATCCTATCATGGATTCCCCCCACAGTCCTAAGATTTAAACTCTAATTAACACTTAAAACAAGCAGATGTTAGTTGCTACACAGAACCAGATAACAGTCCTGGGGCCAATTCACTGATTTACACTACACAGAAATGGACAAGGTCAGTTCGCTGATTAATACTATACAGAAAGGGATAACAGAAAAAACCAATTCTTTGTCTTCATTTCTTTTCTAATTCTGCAAAAATAACATCAGCATTTCTCACAATCTCCATTCTGCTGAGAGAGGGACAGAGCTTTACACAAAGGCATTTGCTGGAGGTAGTGGTAGTGTAAGAAGTCCTCAGCACATAGCAGCACAAATCAACAGGCCGCTCAGTGCCTATATCTGCCTTCCCCTCTGATTGCAAACCTTCTAGGTTACAGAGCTGTGATAGAGGGACCAGCACATTCCTACCTGGGGCTGAACAGCCCTTTGTTACATCTTCTGCTTTCTTTTGTTTCACCCTACAGCAACAGGGCAAAAGGTTCTAGGAAGAGAGTAGTAAAAATAGATTTGATATTATTTAAGTAATGATTATCCAATCTCTTTTGTTCAGTATCCATCATTCATAATAGGCTTGGTGGTTAAAACCAACACTAGAGCTGTGTAACAGGGATTTCTGCCACTGACAGCAGCAGCTCTTAGATCTGCTCTGGCTTACGTGTCCTTTGAAGTTAGTAGAAGCTTAGTTTTAAGCATTTGCCCTTCTGTGAGGTTTGTGGAAATGCTGGTGTTTTCACACAGCTCTTGAGACTAAGAAGCAGTTTTTGGAAGCATGGTTCTGGTAGGTGCTCTATGCATTGACTTATTTTCTCTTGGGATTGCAGCAATAATTTCACTTCCTTTTAGGTTCCAGTCTGTTGTTGTCATGATGTCCTAATGACTTATGGAGACATTTTCTCCAGAGCATTGTTCTTTTTTTGGCAGTATTCCAGTGTTGCCCAGGCAAAATTATTGCAAGTGATTGAAGCCTGATCAGAACGAGGGGGATTGGAATTTAGACTTAAAACCCTGAAGCCCCGTGAAACATCAACAGCTGAAACTGCTCTATTAACACAGGATCTTTTACAATTGTTTTAACCTTTGTTAATTTAAATTTCCTTATTTTAAAATAGAAGAGAGAAAATTAGGAAGGAATGAGGGTGTTTATAACTGTATGTGTCTCATAGTTTACATCCAAGTAGCATTTCTATGCTTTGGGAATATGGGATGAGAGGTTGCTCGTTTCCGGACGCTGTTATTTGAGATAAAGTTGCTGTTTTGTTACATCTGGAGGCTGAGCCTTGCCTATTTTCTCTGCTCTTAGTCTCTGTGATGTCCTTTTCATTTTTCTGGGTTGTGCCTGTTGGTTAATTGTTCCAAGATCCAGCAGCTCAGATGCAACTGCTGTTAGAAGCTGACTGCTGGGTTTCCCTGTGCCTGTTCCAGACACTGTTCTCTCAGGTTGTATTTCAGCCTATTTATTCAGCATCTCAGCTGCTATGGAAAAATACCAGTTTGGGGCAGAGGACATGGGGCTTTTTTAGCAATTGACCAACCTGTATCTGTTTCCCTGTGTGAGTGTGACTCAAGGAACTGCAGTAACTAGCAACAAGTTTCAGCATGAGAGGGAGTGGAGGGTGCAACTTCTTAGAGAAAGGAGCTTCAGCCCTAAATATTTCCATTTGGATTAATGGATGTGACTGTAGCAACAGGAGTCTCTTTGCTCCATGAAAGTATTGTCTTTAACTTCACCTTGTTCTATGTCCATCTGTCTGCACATGTTATGTTCATCATGGTTGTGAAAAGGGGTTTTATTATGCTTCGACAAACCAGTCACCCGAAACGAGGTGCTCATCTTCTGTGTATACTTCCTTGTTGCCATGGATGATGCCTATGTACTGCAGCTGTCTGTAAAGCTTTATTATCTTGAAAAACCTCAATAAATAGTTTATTAGTTCAAATCTGCATTTTGCAGTTAGCATTTTACTTCAGTGCATTTTAGAGACAAACTGTCACTGTTCCAATACAGCCCTGAACGATCCTTAATTCAAGGGTTTGATGAACCCAATATTCTTTCTGACTGAAAGAAATTGAAGCCTGTTTCAATTGCTATATTTGTGTGTTTGTTTACTCTGTCAAAGGTGAAAGAAATGGTGAGGTCTGTAGAAGGAAAATAAATGTGTTGTGGATATGTTGTGAGCTCATTGGGTTTTGTTGCCGAGCGTTTGAATTTGAGGAGGGAAACCAGTTGTGGAAATGTTGCCTTTATTTCTCTCTAAGAGATACTGTCCTTCAGTTGCCCTTGGCTTTAGGGAAATATTGGTCAAACATACTGCAAACTTACACCATAATAACAAGTGAAATACACCCAGACTTTTGAGGTCTTTTCCAGATCTTAAGTTGCAGAAGGTGCCTGGTGTTTAAGAGTTCCCTCAAACCCCAAAATCTGTCCTGAGGAAGTTGAAACTTTGTTTTTAAGAATCAAAATCAACAATGGCAAATTTTGGGGTGTTTTTTCATGCCTAGTGCAAAATGTGTTTTGAAAAAAACATCACAACTTGTTTGTGTCAATGCCAGTTTTGGCACTGGTGCTGCTTTGCCTCTCCTGGCACTCTCAGGTGATTGTGAATAAGCTTGCAAAGTCAGCAGAGGTGTTCAGCTTGCAATAACCCTGCAAAAAAGCAAGGTCCTCAATCAGCTTCTATCAAGTAAGCTCTATATACAGCCAGGAATTACAATTGGCAATGCACAGATGGAAGAAATCAAGCCTCTTTTTCCTCTAGATTAGCAGCATGCTATCAAATTATGCCCTCCTGGAAAAATAAGCCCAACTGCACTAACAGAGCCATTGCATCTTTGGGATGATCACCATGGAAAACTTAGAAACAGGGTCATCAGACTGGAGATTTCAAGCTCTGCTGAGCAGTAACACTACCCCATGTGTTGTGTGTGTGTGTGCAAGACTTGGGCTTGCTTTTGACAGCTCGTGTGTCTCTCCCAACATACCTTGTTTGTCCTGTCTGCCTGATGTGCTGCATGACATCCATTGGAAGGAGAGCTGAGAAACAACAATGCTCCTGCCTCTGAAGCTGTCGTAGTTGTGTGTAGCTCAGATGTGTGTCATATGGTGGTGCTGAATGTGAGTGGGTGCAGTGAAGCTGCCTGTCTCCCTCAACTCCCTTTGTAGTCCATGGAGAGGTAGTAGATGGAGTCAGTGGAGTGTCCAGGCTGGGATTCATTACTCATTGTCATTAGATGAATCTTGTCCCAAACTCCTAGCCTTCTAGAAGAGGAGCCTCTGTATCCTCCCTGGGCTGTGTGTGCCAGGGCCCCCTCACCCTCACAGCAAAGTTTTTTCCTCATGTTCAAGTGGAATTATATACATCTATATTTATATGTGTGTGTATGTATATATATATATAAAAGGCATGATAGCAACAACATCTAATAAAGCTAAACAAACCCAATACAATGATGTGTTCCCTCTTAGAGATGTGCTCCATTAGAGCATTTGTGTGCACACAATTACAGAAGCATGAAATGAATAGAAGAGCATCAGTGTCTAGCTCATAGTTTGTTACAGTAATGACAATCTCTGATGAACCAAATGTTCTGAACTGTAGCATCCTTCCTAGCACACACAGAAGTATCACCTCTGTAAGGATTAGACTTTAAATACATACTCAGTGAACTACTGTGGCAAAAACATGTTTTGAACTGTCAAAAATAGTGTGTATGTGTAAAGTGTGTTAGTGTTTGGTTTGGTTTCTTGTAAAGAATGATGCAAAAATGCTGAGAGATGTTGCTGAAAGTTGACATCAGCAGTGGATGGCTTTTAGCTACCTCTCCTAGCACACTTCAGGAACTTGTCCAAACCTTCTGACAGTTATTTCAGTGTGGGTTTTTCCTCTGATCAACAATAGGTTGGGATGTTCACATTGTCCTTTGGATATCTCAAATGGTATTAGTCCATTGTCTCCTCTGGAGTATCATGTATTCAAGGCATTTACCCTTTTGTCTTCTCTCCCACCCATTACATATTCTCACAAACCATTGAGAACAGCCCAGTTGTCCGGTGGAAATCAAGTCAGGAGTGTCTTTAATGGAGGGAAAACATCAGTAGGTACTAAAAGCTGAAGTCCATCTCTTTAAGGTGTGGCACAAGTGTAGTCTTCTTACATTATCTGTAATGAAATATTCATGTGAACAGTTTGAAGTTGCTTTTGCAGGTGAATTATTAGTCATGTGGGTTAGGTTGGGCTGGAGATGGTGACTGCTTTTGGAGGCTTTTCTTTGTTTTTTTTTAGAAATACACAATGTAAATGCACAAAAACAGAGAGAGTCCAGCGCAGGGCCACCAAGATGATCAGGGGACTTGGAACATCTTTCATATGAGGAAAGGCTGCGGGAACTGGGGCTGTTTAGTCTGGAGAAGAGGAGACTGAGGGGAGATCTTATTAACATTTATAAATATCTAAAGGGTGGGTGTCAGGAGGTTGGGACATCCCTTTTTTCTATAGTAGATAGTAACAGGACAAGGGGTAATGGGATGAAGCTGGAACACAAAAAGTTCCACTTAAACATAAGAAAAAGCTATTTCACTGTTCAGGTGAGGGAGCCCTGGCACAGGCTGCCCAGAGGGGTTGTGGAGTCTCCTTCCTTGGAGGTCTTCAAGACCAGCCTGGACATGTTCCTATGTGACCTGATCTAGGTGAACCTGCTTCTGCAGGGGGGTTGGACTAGATGATCTCTAAAAGGTCCCTTCCAACCCCTACTATTCTGTGATTCTATGAAAAACAGTAAAAAGAGGATTGCTTTGTCTGAACTATGTTTACAGTGACTCTAGGAATGAGGGGGGATCTCATTCATAGTTACCAAGATCTAAATGGTGGGTGTCAGGAGGTTGGGGGCAGCACTTTTGTTCTGTTGTATCCAGTGACAGGACAAGGGGTGATGGGATGAAGCTGGAACACAAACAGTTCCATTTAAACATAAGGCCAAACTGTTTCAGTGTGAGGTGAGGGAGCCCTGGCCCAGGCTGCCCAGGGAGGATGTGGAGGCTCCTTCCTTAGAGGTCTTCAAGACCCTCCTGGACACATTCCTGTGTGACCTGATCTAGGTGGGAGCTGCTTCTGCAGGGATTTGGACTGGATGAACTCTTAAAGGTCCCTTCCAACCACCACCATGCTGTTAATCTGAAAGATCACAGAATGTTAAGGGTTGGAAGGAACCTGGAAAGCTCATCCAGTGCAACCCCCCTGCCAGAGCAGCACCATCCAGAGTAGGGCACACAGGAACTCATCCAGCTGGGTTGGAATGTCTCCAGAGAAGGAGACTCCACAGCCCATCTGGGCAGCCCCTTCCAGTGCTCCCTCAGCTCAACAGGGAAGAAATTCTGCCTTGTGTTGCTTTGGAACCTCTTCTGTTCCAGCTTGTACCCATTGCCCCTTGTCCTATCATTGGCCATCACTGAGCACAGCCTGGCTCCAGCCTCCTCACACTCACCCTTGATGTGTCTGTAAACATGAATGAGGTCACCCCTCAGTGACCTTAAGCTGCAGAGCCCCAGCTCCCTCAGCCTTTCATCACAAGGAAGATGCTCCCCTACCTTCATCAATCCTTAATCAATTCTTTGTGGTTATACTGTTTATAATCTAATAAAGAGATGTGCTGAGATGCTGTTCCAGAAATATAAACTCTTCAAGGGAAGTGTCAAGACACGGTTCAAAGTGAACAGGGAAAGCAGCTCTCCCTGCTCTCAGCAGGACTGAGCACCACACAGCACTGACCTCACCTGAGCCAGACAGTCCTCTGTCTAGGAATGATAAAAGCAAGAGACTTCCTTGGATTCTAACCAGGTTCTCCTTTGTTTTGCTGTTCCCATCAGGCACCTCCACAGAGAACAACTGTGCTTTTGAACCAGACTACGCCATTCCACCACTCCCAGTGACCGAAGGTATGCAGCACATTCGGATTATGGAGGGCATGTCCCGCTCCCTTCCATCCTCCCCCTTACTCACACATCAGTCTATCAGTGTTCGGCTCCAACCTGTGAAGAAGTTAACTGGTAAGGACTTTAAATAAAGTTCAGTGGGGCTTTTAAGGTCAGGTGGTGCAAAAACAATCTGTAAGCAAAAGCTTTGAACAAGCTTCTGTAATTGAAGTCATCGTTTGTTTCTTGCAGCAGCTCAAACCCAGGAATGGATTCAGTTTCCTGCTGACAGGGAAATAATTTCTATTCTGAAAATGAACTCTCTTGTTTCACAAACATTCTCTGTTTTTTCCTGAGAAATTTCTAGCAGAGTTGTGTCTTCAGTTCCACTTTGTGTTGTGTGGTTCATGCCCAGTGGAAATAACTCTACAGTCATTTCAAAGAACTTCCTGCTAAAATCTGGAATGCCCAGAGAATACATCACAAAGAAATGACAAACAGTAAAGTGATGTATTTTTTTTCCTCCTTAGTTCATGCATATTTTTAAACTGTTTTGTTTCTCTGCTCTGCTGGGATTGGGGTTTGAACACCAAGTAGTTGGATTGTCAAAAGCACTTGGAGTCCAACATCCATTTAAAAGCCTGACATTGTATTTCTACTGGTAAAGACTTTGGAGAAACTTGCTTCTTGCCTAAAACCTCACATCCCTCTGTGCTCATCTTTAAAAGCCATCAGCCAATGTACTGTGTTTGTACTGAGAGAACCTTCCAGAAAGAATTTTGACATGATATAGCCTGATTCACTCTGTACCTTTTTGTTTTCCCTGCCCACTTGTGAAAGGAGAAATTGAAAAGGACAAGAGGAGGAGATTCCTGTATCATAGCAGAGTTGTTTTGCAGGGTGTCTGAGTAGTCTGAGCCTGTTTGGTAGCAGTGTAGCTCAAGAAATGCAAGACAATCAGGCAGAAGGAAACAGAGAAGGACATTAAATCGGTGTAAAAGAGAAGTTTCAGTGCCTTACTCTGCTGTCTTCTACATGAGTTTCCCATCACTAAGAACTTCATGGCTGAAGGTCTGCCTTAAAATGTGAAGTCCTAAACCAGCTTCTTAGCAGGAACTAGAATAGCTGTGAGTTTCAGAGGCCTGTTCTTCAGCAGGGCCAATGCTGTGACACTGGGAAGATTTGTGGGCTTTTGTGGATTTGGGGCTTTTTTTGGAACCATTTTCCCTTTCTAAGACTATCCTTCACTTTACAATCCTGCTGCTGGATGTTGAGAACTCTTTTTCTGTTTGTCCTTCAGCATTTCCTTCTCTTTTATGGAACAGCTCATAACAACAACATATTGTACTTTACCCCAGTAGCTACTGAAACAAGCCAGAGCTTTACAAGATGAGTTTTGACTTCTAGAATCATAACATCAAGCAGCAGGTTACAAAAGTAGTTTCAGAATTCAATCCATTGCAGCTTAGTGTCTCTCAAACCTTGTTGTTATTTTAGTTCTTGATTCTATCCTCTGCTTGTAGCATTTTGTGGGGTGCAAATTCTGTGTGGGCTCTTTTGGTTGAGGATCTTTTTTCCCTGTTGTGCCTCACAGAAAAGGGGTAGCTGTGGAATCCACAACTTTCCTGCCACATAGGTTGTGAACAATTAAAACAATAAATCACAGCTCTTTTCTTTCTCCTCACAGTATGTCTGTACTTGGTGGTTTTCTTGGGTAATGTCTGTTTAGTTCCTGCTTTGCCTGAGTTTTCTCCTGTGATCCTCACATTCATCCAGTTTCTTCTTCCTTTTAGATTTTTAGTTACTTCTTCGGTTTGTGTGGCTTCTTTAGTAGAGGCAGGTAGCACTAAACAACTACATAGACCTTTATTTCAGGTAGAAAAGAATGAAGAACATTCTATTTTACAAATACTTTACAAACCAGAACTAAAGCTTTGTTTTTGTTGCCCTGTCCCCTTCTTTTCACTGTAATCCTCTGTGTTTATATGCTCTCCTGTTGTTTGAGCTGTACATAGAAACAGCAAGTTATCTTATACCACTGCAGCTCCATTTCTTTCTCAGCAAGCTGCCTTGATGTAGATCTGCTGGGCTTTTGACTGATCAACAGACATCAACCTCCTCCCACTTGTCAATATCACAACAATTCATCCTAGCAGATCAAGCTCCATGTATTCATATTTCCAGGTGGAAACAGATCAGGCTTCATTTAGCTCCCAACTCTCAAAGCTTTTGTTTGGTTTGTGGTTTTGTAGAACCATGCTGTAAACGTTCATCTGGTTAAAATTCATACTCCTCTGTCAGTCTGGTTTAGAAACTGTGTGTGATGAAATCTAGACCTGAATGAGATGTGTACAATAAAAAAGGGATGACATCAATAAAATGCTGCTAAGTGTTACTACACAAATGAGAAGTGTAGGCTCCTGCTTTTGTTTAGAGACGCATTTTGGGATCAGGCACAAGAATCTATTGGAAATCAATTAGGAAGATTGATTATGTCTGTCTTCTGCTTCCAGGGTTTTCCATTACCATCTGTTTTAAATCTTCTAGCTAGACCCAATCCACTGTAGCATGAAAAACACATGCTGATGTTTCACACATACGTGTCTTGACTCCCCTGGAGCTCCTGATACACTCAGAATTCCAACAGTGTTTCAGTGCCTTGGTGGATTAGCATGATCCTTTAAATGATTAGTTTAATTTCCTGTTGATATTGTCAAAGGAAAGTGTTGATTTTACATCCTTAGTCATTGTAGGGATTTGTTTGCTTTTGTAGAATGGTAGGGTTGGAAGGGACCTTTAGAGATCATCTAGTCCAACCCCTCTGCAGAAGCAGGTTCATTAAGGAACATGTAAAGAAACTGGGAAGGTAAGGTTTTCTGCTCTGTTATTCATAGTATTTAGAACATTTCTTCATTTCTTATAATCTCTTTCTTGCTTAGCAATCCAAGAGATTCAAAAGCTAACCAATTCCTCAGCAGCAGAGCAAGGTTGCTGTTGAGTGAGTGACCATTTATTAAATCAGCAAATAAAAGGTGTGTTTTTTTTTTTTTTTGCTGGGGGACATCAACTGTTCAGTTTGTAAAGACCTTTCTGAGTTTCATTCATTAATAAACATCATGATCTGTAAAATAAAGAATCTTTGGAGTTACTATTAGATTGACAAAGACAAGTTTACAGCCTCACATTATTCTTTTGATGTGTTTCTCCTCAGTTTTGCCCAATACTCCTCTCTGGTATTACAGAAACCTTGTAAATGCCATCACAGCATAGTCAAAATCTGGCAGAATTGATAAGCAACTGGGTTTGAAAATCTTCCATGTGTCTGCAGGAGCTTTTCATATAAAAATAAGCAGCCAGCAGTTTGACAGTAAATAAGTGGAGATGTTTAACAAAGTCTCGCTGGCTGTGATGGTTGCCTTTTTGCTTTGTCTCATTCTGCTGTCCAGTTGTTAATCCTCCACAGTAACAGCAGTGATTCCTTTTGGGAAAGGGATGAGGGTGATTTTGGGAAAGCCAAGAGAGAAGCTTTTGTCTGTGTGGCAGTTGCCACATGGATTTTTCAAAGCGACCTTCAGAGCATAGAAAATTGTTGAGAAATTATCCAATTGTAGGGGCTTTTTTTTCATGCTGAATGCTTCTTACATACATTTGTGTGTGACTAACCCATTCATGTAATAATTTCCATAGCTGTGGAGTGCTCAGTTAATGGAATTGGTACCATTTCTTACATCAACCACTTCATTGTCTCCTGTATTCCTTTTTTTTTTCCTTCACTAAACATTTCATTCCTAAGGCCATGACTATATTCTGCCTTCTGGAGTCATGCTTTCTGGAATACCTCAGAGATGACAATCACAACACAAAAGACTTGTTACTCTCTTTCACAAGATGATTTGCTGCTGTTGGAAGGCTAAATTATCTTTGGGTCATTCTGGGGTTGCATGTAGAGAAGATTTGTCAGCTCTGACAAGAAGGGAAAAGCAACTACTGAGATGGTCCCTTTTCATAGGCATCAGAGTGTCATGTTAATTTGGGGTTTAAAAATGAAAAGAAACCTTTATGGTGCAGAGAAACTTACCCAGTAGAAACTACTGTGTATCTATTAGTAACATAATCTTTCCAGGTTCTTAACCTGACTGATTTGTAAATGTTATAAATGAGCACAATGGGCCATTTAAGCCAATTAAAACCAATTTATTAACACAGAAAAGAAAAAGCAAAGCACAGCGCTGGGCGACAGGGGGAGTCACCGCTCCACCAACTGCCGCAACGAGAGTCGTTCTGTTCCTCCTTTTATACTCTCCTCCACGTCACCCCTCCAGCATCCTTCCGCGCATGTCCACCCAGTTGCTAGGGGTCGTTTTCTGCCTCCGGCTGATCGTTGATGAAGGCCCCAGTAGTCTTCCTTGGTGTCCTCTGCTTAAGTCTGAAACTCGGAACAACTTGTAGTTGATTAGTTCAGTAATGTTTATCTTTTGCGGTTTCTCAACTTCGTAAGCTATCACAAGGTTGCTAGCCCTTGGTTAACTATTTACAATATATTCTTTCCTGTTTCTAGTGAACAAAAAGTCATGTTCCCATCACAATCCCCCCTTTTTCTATTTCACTCTTTTTGTTCACTGAACCTGGTGAGCTCCTTTCTGCTGAGCTCCAAGTAGTCCTCTGCGTTTTCACTGTTTAGTGGTTCATATCTTGCTCTAACTAGCATAAGGTGAGCAGCCTTCAATCTTCCCTTCACTATGTTTATCAATTTGTTAAATATACAAGGCCCAAAGGTTAATATCAAGATAAATAATATTAGAGGTCCTGCTATAGTGGACAAAAGCGTTGTGAGCCAAGGAGAGTGGTTGAACCATGATTCATACCAACTCTGTTGTGCTTCTCTTTCCTTTTTACGTTTTTCCAATTGCTTCCTGAGCTCAGCCATGGTATCTATCACTATTCCAGTGTGATCTGCATATGTGCAACATTCCTCTCGTAAGGCTACACACAACCCCCCCTGTTGTAAAAACAATAAATCTAAACCCCTTCTGTTCTGGAGCACTACTTCTGATAAAGATCTTACGGATTTGACTAGCCCATCTATCGCCTTTTCGATTCTACTCAAATCTTCATCTACTGAGGCTCTCAAGTTCATCATACCTTTTTGTTGGTTTATTAAGGCAGCTGCCCCTGTTCCCACTCCTGCTCCTCCTATTCCCAACAGGACGGCTACGGTAAGAGCCGTGGCCGTAAAAGGTTCTCTTTTTATCAGGTGGTGTTCGGGAGTAGTCTGATGTTCGTATACATATTCTTTTGGATGGTATATAATTCGTGGGAGTATCATAACTTGTATACAATATTCAGATGATTCATTAAAGTTAGGTATGGATATACATGGAGTTACTCCCAGTGTATTACATAGCCATTTAGTGTTTGCTGCAGGGAGGAGCCATTGGGCTGGTTTTTCAGGCTTAACAACTGCCATATTCATTTCACACAGATGCGTTTTATCTGGTGGAATTTTCCCTATGCACCTTCCCTTCCCTGTTACGTGGGCTATTGATATCCCTGGGGTTCTGTCTTGACCTTTCTTCCAAAAACATTCCCGTGGATTAGTTCCATTAACCCTTTTATGTTTTGCTGTGGCCCCTAAAGCTTCATAAAAGGGCGGATTAATAGCAAAACACAGCCAACATTCATTGGTTAAGTTTGGGTTTGTACTGTTGAGAAGTCCAAAGGTAGCTTGCATCACTTTCCACAACATACTATATTCCCGAGTAGATCGAGCCATTGTTGGCCAATTTTCTGAGTAATTTAATTCTCTTGTAGAATTTCCTACCATCGAATAATTGCCCCATTCTTTTTCTTTCCTTTCTTCAGCAATTACTGGGTTCGGTCCCACAGATGCTGGATCATGAGGGACTGATTCCTTTTTTATTAGAAAGTGCCCTCCCCGATCTTTTCCTGGTTCCCATAACCTTGCTCCCCAGGTTTTTCCCATGAACCAAATTGAATCACTAATTTTATCGTAGGTCACATTTATCTGAATAGACTGACAGTTCCCCGGATTTCTCACTCCACCGCTAGAATCAAGTAGGGAAGGAGTGCAGTCCCATGGGTACCATCCAACTTTTATATATAGGTCCCTTCCTCCTCTTGGAGTAAAGCCATGAGCTATAGTTTCACATCCCCAATATCCACAATAAAATTCCCCAGGATAGTTGCAGTATGCCTTCCCTGGATTTGATGCTGGGCACATATAGAACCCTACCTTATTCTTACAGGGCTGAGTCTGGATAATGTCACACAGCTGACATCTAAAAGAGGGGGCCCCCGAAGTTGTAGTTTTTGCAATGACCCGTTGATCTTCCCATCTGATAAGTGACCATTTAAAGGGTTCATGGCTTGGTACATTGTCTCCTAGTGCTGTCCTGATCAATGACCATATCATCCACATCCACATTAAAGTTAAGTAAAATCCACTGCCAGTGTGGGTATGGTTAATTAGTCTGCCCAATTTTCCCATCCTTCTAACCCGAATCCTCTCGCCCCTTTGGTCATTGCCTGTAAGCTCCATGGGGTTCCGTCCTTTCACCAAGTATCCCTCTGCCTCGCTCGTCAACTAGTTTGCTGCTAGTTACGAGGGTTATTATCTTCTTGGCAGCAAGGATCCTTTTGGGGATGGAACTTACATTCCTCTCGCTCTTTGAGAGAGTTCACAGGGAGTTGCACCTGCAGCTGTTGGTTCGCCCACGGCTTGACCCTCGCGGGGGCCGAGAGGCTGGTTAGAATAGTATTGCCAAATTCAAATAAGAGGCCCCAATCCCGGCTTTGAGGCCTCGGATTGAGGTTATGCCCAAACTATCCCTCCCAGTACGGTTGGTAAGTATGGGCCCTCCCTTTTTCTGACAGTGGATCTATCACAACTTCTTACAAGTTTTAACTTGTACCAATTTTATAACAAAAGTTCAGCAAGCTAAATAATTAACAAAAATGCAAAAGTTAGCTGTTAAAAATTCAAGCTCGGTAAATAGGGACACAAAGTCAATGATAGCTTTCGCTGGATTCTTTCCTGGTTTGCTGGTGACAGTCTTTCCCACTACTTAAGGGGCAGGGATTTATAATCGTACCGTCTTTCCTTCCTCCAAGTCTATGAGCTTTGTCCGGACGTCCCTGGTGTAACCTTAGTTAATATCAGCTTTAGGTCGTCTGTTGGTGTCTTTACTTTCCACTGAGGAGCCGGACACTCTGGGAAGTTGGAAGGGTCTACTGGCCCCTTTATTCGGCTTGCATGAGTCCACCCTTTCTCGGCTGTTCTTATGGCGGTGTCTGTGGTGAGCAGTGTTAAATAGGGCCCTTCCTACTTCGGTACTAGTGGGTTTTCCTTCCAACTTCTGACTAACACCCAATCTCCGGGCTGCACCTGATGTAATACAAGATCCAAAGGAGGTCTTTGGGTCCACATTCCTTTTTCCCATAAACTTCTCCTATACTTTGCCAAAATAATTAAATAACGATTCAAATTGTCGTCATTAATATTGGGGTTTGTTTGTACCTTTTCTAAATTATAAGGCATTCCATATAACATCTCAAAGGGAGATAACCCCGTATCTGCTCGTGGTTGTGTTCTGATGTTCAATAGGGCCAGTGGTATACATTTTACCCATGATAATTTAGTTTCTAACATCAGTTTAGTTAATTGTTTCTTTATTTCTCCGTTCATCCTTTCTACCCGCCCTGAGCTCTGAGGATGATATGGGGTATGTCTTTCCCACTTTATTCCCAACGCATTAGCTAAATCCTGAGTTATTTTCGAGGTAAAGTGCGGGCCTTGATCTGAGTCTATGGTTTCGGGTACCCCATATCTCGGTATTACTTCTTCAAGCAAAATTTTTACTACAGTTTGGGCAGTCTCTCTGGTAGTTGGGAATGCTTCCACATAGTGTGTGAGATGATCCACCATCACCAAAAGGTATCTTATTCGCCCCACTTTAGGTAGTTCTGTAAAGTCAATTTGTAGGCTCGAAAATGGTCTTTTAGCTAAGGGTCGACCTCCGGGAGGTAATTTCCTCAAGTTACTCCGATTAACTCGTAAACAGGTAGGACAACTTTTGGTGATGTGTTTGGCAATGTCGTGCAACCCAATAGTCATATATATGGTTGCAAAATGATCTGCTAGTCCCTGAGCTCCCCAGTGTGTACCTTGGTGTAGTTTATACATAATTCTTTGGGCTACTGCTTTGGGCAATATTTCCCGCCCATCCTGGGTTATCCATTTTCCATTGTCCTTAGACAATTCCAGTTTCTTCAACTTATCCTCTTCTTCGGAGGTGAAGACTAATTCCGTGTCCTCCGTTAATCTATCCTGCCTCTTCGGGTTTTCCCTTAAAAGCATTTCTCTAGCTGCTGCTCGCTTAGCTTCCCGATCTGCTGCATTATTCCCCCTAGTTTTGAGGTCCGTTCCTGTTTGATGGCCTTTTAGGTGTACTACTGCTATTCTTTTGGGTCCCCTCAGGGCTTGCAATACTTCAATTATCAATTGCTGGTGAACTAACCCCTTCCCTTGTGAGTTAATTAATCCTCGTTCTTCCCATAATTTTCCAAAGGTGTGTACTACCCCAAACCCATATTTAGAATCAATATATATCGTTCCCTCCTTCCCCTTCAAAAGTTTTAAAGCTCGAAGGATGGCATACAATTCACAGGCTTGTGCTGACCAGGACTTATCCAAAGCCCCTGATTCCACTACTTGTAAGTTTGTGCCCCTTATGATAGCGTAACCTGATTGACGTTTTCCTTCTACCACCCGGGAGGATCCATCTACAAATAACTTTTCTCCTTCATCTAATTCTTCTTCTTCTAAGTCAGGCCTAATTTTAGTTTGTTCTTCAATAGTTATCAAACAATTATGTGTCAAAGGTGTTTCTTCTACATTCCCAAACAAAAAGGTAGCTGGATTTTGAATAGCAGTTGTTTCTAAGGTAAAATTTGGTGCTTCTAATAAAATTCCCTCATATTTTAGGAGCCTAGTGTCTGATATCCATTTGTCTGCCTTTTGCTGCATAACGCTCCTGATATTATGGGGAGAATAAACCTTGAGATTGCTATTAAAGGTAATTTTCCTAGCCTCTTTGACTAATAACGCGCACCCAGCTAACATTTGCAGACACGCAGGCCATCCTCTGCTTACGGGGTCCAAAAGTTTCGATAGATACGCTACAGGTTTCCTCTTATCTGCCCATTCTTGGGCTAGTACTCCAAAAACTATTCCTTCCTCTATATTAACAAATAAGTAAAAAGGTCTTTTTAAATCAGGGAGGCTTAAAACTGGGGCATGCATCAGACTCTCCGTTAGTTCCCTCAGTTTTTCTGTGTCCTCCTGAGTCCATTTCATCCACCCATCCTGAGTCAGCTTTTGGTATAAGAACCTGGCCTTACTACTATAATTCTCAATCCATTGTCTACAATATCCTGTTAAACCCAAAATTTGTCTAATTTGTCTCTTGTTTTTAGGTATTGGCAATGATAGAATAGCCTGCACTCTTTCTGGGTCTATTCTTTTTTCACCTCGTTTTAAATAGTGCCCTAAATATTTTACTTCTTCCACAAACTGTAGTTTGGCTCTTGAAACCTTTAATCCTTTAAGTCCCAAAAAATTTAAAAGTTTTATACTTTCTTTTCTTACTGCTTCTTCATCTTTTCCTGCTATTAATAAATCATCTACATATTGTATCAAGGTTATCCCAGGTTCAGTTTGGTAATCCTCCAATATTTGTTCCAAAGCCTGCCCAAATAAATTAGGGGATTCTGTAAAACCTTGGGGTAACACCGTCCATCTAAGTTGTTGTTTCCTCCCTGTCTCTGGGTCTTCCCATTCAAAGGCAAAGTAATCTCTACTCACTTCATCTAAAGGACAAGCCCAAAAGGCATCCTTTAAGTCGATTACACTGTACCAGTGATTGTCCGGGCTCAGTTTACTCAATAACGTATAGGGATTAGCCACTACTGGGAACCTGGCTATTGTTCTCTTGTTTATTTCTCTTAAGTCATGTACTAAACGATAAGACCCGTTTGGTTTCTTTACCGGTAAAATTGGAGTATTATAAGGGGACATACAGGGCTCCAGTAATCCCTGTTTGATTAGCCGGTCGATTTCTGGTTTCAGCCCTTTTCTCCCTTCCAAAGACATTGGGTATTGTTTTATTCTTACTGGCATCTCTGGATTTCTAATAGTGACCTTGAAGGGAGTAATTTCTAATCTTCCAGCGTTGTCAGGATTATACCATACTTCAGGGTTGATCCTTTCCTCATCTTCCAATCTCAAGGGGCACAACTTAATTTGGATTTCCTGTTCCACCACTGTGATTTGAATACCTAATTCTACAATCATATCCCTTCCTAATAGGTTATAATCTGATTCGGGTACTAATAAAAAGTCCCCAATGCCCATTTTGGAGTCTGATTCTACCATTACCTCTTTTATTATCTTAACTTCAAAAGGTTCTCCTTTTGCTCCCACTACTGTGGCAGTTTCTCTAGATAATTTACACCCTTTAGGTAATGACTGGAGTGTAGACCTTTCAGCTCCAGTGTCAACCAGGAAAGTAATGTCCTGGCCCTGGGGACCCACCTTCAATTTTATCAAGGGCTCTCTTCGATGTTTCTGGGTCCCCAAAAGATAGAGCCCCTGACCCCCCTAATCCTCCTCAAACTCCTTCTCATCCCTGATCCGCATCCGACATTCCTTCTTAAAGTGTCCCTTTTTCCCGCAATAAAAACACACCTTCAAGTTTTGTTTATCTTGTCCATTCCACCTGGATTCCCTTTTGTCTTGCTTGGGTTTCCTATCCATCTCCCGGCTTTCACGCATTGCAGCCACCATTATTCGGGCTTGTTTCTTATCTCGCTCTTCCTCCCTTCTCACATATACCTTTTGGGCCTCTCTTAGCAATTCATCTAGCTCCCTATCTTGCCAATCCTCTAATTTTTGTATTTTCTTTCTAATGTCTTCCCAGGATTTGGAAACAAAGTGTACTTTCAGTACTGCCTGTCCCATTTGTCCATCCGGATCCATTCCTGAATACAACTGAAAGTTCTTTCTTAGTCTCTCCAGCCATTCGGTGGGGGTCTCATCTTTTTTTTGTCTTTCGTTAAAAGCTTTGTTAATATTCTGTCCCCTTGGAACAGACTCCCTGATCCCTTGCACAATTATTGTTCTGAGATCTTGCATATGTACTCTATGGGCCGGATTCTGATGGTCCCAATTAGGGTTTTGTAACGGCCATTTTGTATCTGCTGCCGGCCCTTGCGCGTGCTGCGTATCCCAGATGCGCATTCCTTCCCTTCTGATCATATTTTTCTCTTCTGCTGTAAATAAGATGTTCAATATAGATTGCAGTTCTTCCCAAGTGTACATGCTGGGTCCCAAAAATTGATCTACCCGCTCGGCTACTCCAAGTGGATCTTCCAAAAGGGATCCCATTTCTTTCTTAAAATCCCTAACATCCCCCGAACTTAGAGGCACCGATATAAACCCTATGCCGGGCTGGGGTCCCCCCATAGGCATCTCTCTTAAGGGATATAAACCCTTCCTGGTCCGGCTTCGGGTTACCGGTCCTGTATATTCGGGTTCGTCTGAATCTGAATCTGTCCCTGCTGGTGCGCTCGGAGGAGCCACTGCTGCCTGTACTTGGGGTGGGGGTACATAGGGTGGAGGTGGCACTAAAGCGTCATCTGGTTTACTTCCCTTTTTCTTACTCTTATTCCCTTTTGGTATTTCGGAGAGCTTAAAAAGAAATACCTCCGGTCTCTCCACCCACACCTTAGCGTAATGACTCTCTTCTTGGGTACAGGGGGGTATTTTGCTATTCACCCAAATATTTAAGGCTTGTCTTACCCAAAGTTCTGAAGAACCGAATATAGGCCAAAACACCCTTTTAGAAATTTCCTTCCCTCCCCATACTTCAACGCAATAGTGAATCATTTTGGCCTTATCCTTGTCCTGCGTGCCTGGAAAATGTCGCCAGTTTTCTAACACAAACCCTAAAGGGCTTTCCCTAGGTACTGGAGGGAGTTTTACCTCGGCAGGGGGCTTACTCTTCCCCTGTCCCATTCTTCCGGAGTGCTTTCTTTCCGCGCTCCGGGATCCCACAGGGGCTTGCCCTTCCCCTGTCTTATTCTTCCGGAGTGCCTTCTTTCACACAATCCCTTTCGCTTCCCCTGGTTCGTGGCCCAAGCCCTCGCGGGTCTGTGGGAACCGCACTACTGAGGGTCCGCACTCACTTGGAGAGTCTGGCTGCCAGCTCTCCTCTCATGCACATCACACAGTCGCACTCCGGGATCCCAACCCCCGCCCGGACGGATCCCGTAATACTCACGCGCCCTGGACCGTCATCCCGCGTCTTCGTCCGGACTTTGTGCACAAAACTTTTAAGGGGGTTCCCCGGGCCCTTAATTCTTCCGGAGTGCCTTAATTGCACTCCGGGATCCCCTTTGCTTTCTCTTTTCTTTCTTTTAGGGGTTCGTCGGTCGGGGTCGAGGGTGGATTTCAAGCACCGGGGCCACCAAATTGGTGGGGCGCCCCCCCTAATGACTGAGAATCCTCCCTTACGGCCTCCGATCCGAGTCACGGCACCAAGCTGTTATAAATGAGCACAATGGGCCATTTAAGCCAATTAAAACCAATTTATTAACACAGAAAAGAAAAAGCAAAGCACAGCGCTGGGCGACAGGGGGAGTCACCGCTCCACCAACTGCCGCAACGAGAGTCGTTCTGTTCCTCCTTTTATACTCTCCTCCACGTCACCCCTCCAGCGTCCTTCCGCGCATGTCCACCCAGTTGCTAGGGGTCGTTTTCTGCCTCCGGCTGATCGTTGATGAAGGCCCCAGTAGTCTTCCTTGGTGTCCTCTGCTTAAGTCTGAAACTCGGAACAACTTGTAGTTGATTAGTTCAGTAATGTTTATCTTTTGCGGTTTCTCAACTTCGTAAGCTATCACAAGGTTGCTAGCCCTTGGTTAACTATTTACAATATATTCTTTCCTGTTTCTAGTGAACAAAAAGTCATGTTCCCATCACAGTAAACAAGTCAGCTTTTTATTCCCTTTAAATGGTCCACTCTTGCTAAAAAGCCCCATAAACATGTTATGGGGTGTGTTTTTCTTTCCAAAGGAACCCAAGATCCCTTGCTAAAGTCTTGATATCTGGGTTTTCTGGTGTCTGGAGACTTGGCTGGCTTCAGAGGTTGATAAATATTCAGTCTGCTTGCAGTTGTCACTCTACTGAATAGTCTAGTGATTAAGAAATCTTGAGGTCCTTGTGGCTCTAAAGGGTAAAGTAATAGTAAGCATAAGTAATCAGTTCTCCCTCTCCTGCCTGTAGAACCCATTGTTTAACAGTGGCTAAGGAGGTATTTTAAATCAGTGTGTTCAACCTCAGTTTATGCTGTTTAATAATGCTTTTTTGATCACAACAGTGGCTTTATCAGCAAGTGTAATGTGAAAAGTACATAATAAAGAGGGATAAAAATAAACAAACCCCAAATCCTACCAGCTCAGGGAACTGTGACAGATACCAATTTGATTTCTGTCTGAAATGAAATTAGCACTTAAAAATTACCAGACTTGCTGCACAAAGAAAGCAACCATTTGAAAACCATTGGATTTAAATATTCTACTGTACATCCAGAGTGTGTTATTGATTACTCAGAACCATGAGAGCAATGAAAATAAGGCATGGTTGCATGGTAGAACTTTGTTCAGGAAAACTTTGCTTTTCAGGACATTTACAGAGATGGATGCATCAAAGTGCTTTCCTGAATCAATGCCAAATATAGTACCCAGTGTTGTATTAGGTTAAGAGATCATAGAATCATGAAATGGTGGGGGGTGGAAGGGACATTTAGAGCTCATCTAGTCTAACCCTCTTGCCAAAGCAGGTACCATAGATCAGGTAACATAGGAACATGTCCAGGTGGGTCTTGAAGACCTCCAAGGAAGGAGCCTCCACACCCTCCCTGGGCAGCCTGGGCCAGGGCTCCCTCACCCTCACAGTAAAGAAGTCTTTCCTTAAGTTTGAGTGGAACATTTTATGTTCCAGCTCATGTCCGTCACTCCTTGTCCTGTCAATGGATACAACAGAAAAAAAAAAAGTGCTGCCCCAACCTCCTGACTCCCACCATTTAGATCTTGTTAACTATGAATGAGATCCCTCCTCAGTCTCCTCTTCTCCAGACTAAACAGCCCCAGGGCCCACAGCCTTTCCTCAGCAGGAAGATGCTCCAGTGCCCTGAGCATCTTGGTGGCCCTGTGCTGGCCTCTCTCCAGCACTTCCCTGTCCCTCTGCAGCTGGGGAGCCCACAACTGGACACAGGACTCCAGATGAGACCTCAGCACATATGGCAGAACAGAGGGGGAGCAGAACCTCCCTGGCCCTGCTGCCCACACTCTGCTGGATGCCCCCAGGCTGCCATTGGCTTCTTGCCCACGAGGGCACGTTGCTGGCTCATGGTCAGTTTATTATCCCCCAGCACTGCCAGGTCTCTCTCCTGGAGCTGCTCTCCAGCAGGTCACCCCCAGCCTGGCCTGCTGGAGGGGGTTGTTCCTCCCCAGCTGCAGGACTCTGCCCTTGCCCTTGGTGAAGCTCAGCAGGTTCCTCTGTGCCCAACTCTCCAGCTGGTTGAGATCTGGCTGACTGGCAGCACAGCCTCTGGGGAATCAGCCAGTCCTCCCAGTTTGGTGCCAGCAGGGAACTTGCTGAGGGTCCCTTTGTGCCCTCACCCAGGTGCTTGATGAAGATGTTGACCAAGACTGGCGCCAGAACCCATCCCTGTGCAACTCCACTGGCCACAGGCCTCCAACTCCATTCTGTGCCATTGATCACCCCCCTCTGGGCTCTGTCATTCAGCCAGCTCTGCATCCACCTCACCTCCACTCATCCCAGCCACACTGCCTGAGCTTTCTGATGAGGATGTTGTGGGAGACAGTGTCCAAAGCCTTGCTGAAATCAAGGTAGATGCCATTGGCTGCTATGGGATAATTGGGCTGAAATCCTCACCTCCTGGTACATGTTTCTCTTATTGTGAAACCCCCCACGTGCAAAAGGTTTGCACAGTGTCCTGTGCTGCACCCAACTCCTCCTCAGGAAAGATGTTTCATTTACATAGTGGGAATTTATATGCACTGGGATAATTTTATTCATCACTGCATTTGGCTATTTTGGGGTTGTTTGGTGGAATGACAGCTTGCAGTCTTTAGGGTTCTCAGGGAGAACGTCTGCGAGTGCCCATGTACAGAGAGAGGAGGGGAGAATGTTACCAAGGAATTTAGGGAATAAATCCTATTTTTCTAGATGTTTAGGTTTAGATTCTCCAATGCCTTATTCCTCCTGTATCCAGTGTGAATGAAGATGTGTTTCTTCAAAGACATGAGCCCAAGGGATCAGTTTTGTTGCAGATCTCACACTTGGAGAACATTTCCCCTCTTGTGCTTTGGGAGTTGTGGGAACTTGCCTGAAGAAAAAGCTTAATAGAAATGAGTAGGAATGTTCTTAAGTGTGCTCAGGCAATTAATAACATCCTCTTTTGTAAAGAAAACGTCTACTCTTTCACTGAATCCTTCCAAGATGATGAGAGCAGACCTAAGCAGGCTGGAGGCTGCCAACAGTGAAGACCCATCTTCATGGTTCTCAACACCCTTCAGATCCAGCCAGGCTGGGGACACCCACAAGCCACCATCACCCATGTCATTTGTAGGAAATGGGAGATCTGGGCTCTTGCCATCACCCTGTCCCTCTGCATCCTCCTTTTCTTATCTCTTTGGAACAGTCACAAGGATTAGAATTCCTTCCTTCTCTTTATCTGCAGCAAATGGTTAAATACGCTAATTGTAACAGTGAGACTAAACAAGCCAAGCTCTCTCTGCTTGAAAACTCTTTGTTTCTTGTTTAATAGTGACAAACCCAGATTAATAATTGCAGCCCTCTGGGACCACTTATTTGCTCCAAACTAATACACTGATTCAGCTGGGTGTGAGCATGAGAGATGAGGAGGCAAGTATTTGAGGGGGGAGTGAGTGTTGGGGAGAAACTGGCTGTGCTGGTAGGTATCTGTTGAAATAAAACAGGATGATCAAGGGTTTCTGGAAGTAGAAATCCCAGTGGCTGAGCATTCAGAGCTACAACGTTGTGTCTGCTTTTGGTTAGATAGTTGCTGTTGTTTGGTCGCTGTGTATTGTCTGTTTGAGCACATGTGTTAAAGGGAAAAGCATCTGACCATAGTTGTGTCTAAGTAATGTGGCTTTTCTCCTTTGTCTTACAGCTTGGGATATAAACCTTGTCTTGTTTATAGCTTGCTATGGCACCTGGATGTGTGAGCTGGTTTTCACCGTGCTGCTTTACCTGGAGATGCTTTAGAGGCACTGCCAGCTTTCACTGTTTTACCTGGAGATGCTTTGGGGGCACTGCCAGCTTTAGCTGCTTTACCTGGAGATGCTTTAGAGGCACTGCCAGCTTTGGCTGCTTTACCTGGAGATGCTTTAGAGGCACTGCCAGCTTTCACTGTTTTACCTGGAGATGCTTTGGGGGCACTGCCAGCTTTCGCTGCACAACAGTGACTGGGTGACAGGTTGATTTGGGGATATTTTGCTGTCTCTAGGAGGAGTGGCTGGATCTCTGCTCAGTGCCACTGTTGCTCAGGCAATCAGCCACCTGATGGTGCTGCAGTTTGGTTCATCTCAGGCTTTGCTCCTATAAAGAAAGAGCTTCTTAACTGCACAGAGCTCACCAGCACCCTCATTTTGCACAGATCTAAGTTTAGATCATTTTCAGCATCCTGCCAGTTTTCCTTCCCATCTATTCATTTCACTCTGTCCTGGTTTGAGCCAGGATAGAGTTAATTCCCGTGAGGAACCAGGAAAGGGCACAGCCTGAACAGCTGACCCAGGCTGGCCAGCAGGTATTCGATACCATCCTAACGTCATGCCCAGTGTATAGGTGGGGGCTGGCCGGAAGAAGCTCTCTTCCGGGGTCACGGGCTCTCGGTCGCCGGTTCGGAGCGGTCGCTTACGTCGGGTCCCGGGTGGATTTTCTTTGTAATATCCCCTTGTCTTTGTTATAGTTGTTCCTCTTCAATTTTCCCCAATAAATTGTTCTTATTTCAACTTATGAGGGCTCTTTTACCTTTTTTATTCTCCCTCTCCGATCCCCTCCGCATTCCGCCGGGAGGGGGAGGGGGAGGAGGAGGAGTTGCGGTTTCCTTCCCCTTTGCTCCGGCTGGGCAAAACCACGACATTAATTGGCGCCCAACGTGGGGCCCGCGAGGTTGAAATAGAACAGAGTGGGTTTAAACAAACTCCTTGTGTACACTCCTGACACTAACTGATTGCTGATCACAATGTTGGTTGATATGCTTGTATGGTGGTATTACATGTCCTCTTATCTGCATCACGTATGTCCTGTGATAGTGTTTCTCGTCTGTGGAAAATGTATGAAAATTCTCATACTACTGCACTGGATGAGATTGGCTTATGATATGATTTTGTCACGGGTTATTAAGTTGGGTTGGAATGTGTACCTGGCTTTTCTGTCTCTTCCACATTTTCTCCTAGAACTTAATAATGGCACTCAATTTATGGGAAAAACTGACATGTTTAATTCCTCCCACTGTGTTACTTACCCTCATTTCTTCAAGGTGCTTCTAATGGATTCTAACAATAATACTTGGAATGTTCTAATTACCATGTTTGTATTATTTTCCCTTGTTTTCACCTCAGCTTGGATTGTTAAAATTTTTTTGAGAGCTATGAGGAGAGGCATACAGAATATGGGCAGGTGTCCAGGGAGCTTTTTACCTCTAAAGATTTGGAGAACACAGGAACCCATTCCTAGCTCAGCTGTGCCAGAACCAGTTGCTGTTCCAACTTCAGCAGTGGATGTTGCAGTTGCAGCTGTGGACACTCATACCCAGACTGTGAATATTGTTGTGTCCACTCAGACTGCTGCTACAACTGTGGATGCTCAAACTCAGACTGTTGCTGTTACAACTGCGGCCACTCAAACTGAGACAACTGATACAATTGCTGTTGAATCGGAGTATCAATTTGTGCCAGTATCAGTTGCTCCTGTACAGAAAAAGAAATACACAAAAAAACCAGTTCACAGCACTAAGGATGAAGATGAACAAGGGATATCACAGAGGGAAGAAGAGTTGGAGCCAGAGATAATCAGCCGGTCCTTGTCCCTGAGTGAACTGCGAGATGTGTGGAAAGATTACAGCCGTCGCCCAGGTGAGCACATTATCACCTGGATGCTCTGATGCTGGGAAAATGGAGCCCACAGTTTGGACTTAGAGGGCAAGGAAGCCAGGCAATTGGGCTCCTTGTCCCAGGACGGGGGCACTGATAAGGCTATGGGAAGACCGTCACAAACCCTCAGCCTCTGGAGGCGACTTCTGTTGGGCGTGAAGGAAAGATACCCCTTCAAGGAAGATATTACAAGCCCCCCAAGCAAGTGGACCACCATGGAGAAAGGCATTCAATATTTGAGGGAGTTAGCTGTGCTGGAGATTATTTATAATGATTATGTGCCCACAGACCCAGATGAAGTTCAATGCACACGAGTTATGTGGCGAAAGGTCCTACGAAGTGCACCACCAAACTATGCCAGTTCGTTGGCAGTTGTCTCCTGGAAAGAAGATGAGAGGCAAAGGGTGGAACAACTAGCTGCTCAACTTCGGCAATATGAAGAAAATGTGTCTTGTCCCCTACAGGCTGTTGTTTCAGCTATAGAGAAAATGTCACGGAAGATTGACCAATTCGTGTCTCGCTCTCCACCTGCCAGTACTCCAACTGTTAAGAATAAGCGTCCCCGTGCTCAAGAGCAGGAACGTAAGGAGTATACACCCCAGAATGTTTCACGGTCCCATCCACAAGACTAAGGAGAGAATATGAGCAAGTGGGATAGGCCACCTACCCCATCTACTCCAAGATCACCCACTCCAAAAGCACAGGCACAGGAGTTGCGGAAAGGAAGGGTTAAAAGAAGTAACTCTCCTTGGAGGAATGCCGCTCCAGTTTCCAGTGAGCAACCCCCTAGACAAGATAGGAGGGTTGATTGCAATTCTGGTTCCCTCGAGGGGACCTCTGGTGTTTCCTGGGAAACAGTAAATGATGACCACGATGACCAGTATTAGGGGGGCTCTGCCTCCAGCCAGGTGGAGGAAAGGGATAATCGGGTTTATTGGACTGTGTGGATTCGTTAGCCTGGCACATCAGATCCACAAGAATACAAGGCTTTAGTGGATACTGGTGCACAATGTACTCTGATGCCATCAAATTTTAAAGGGACAGAATCCATTTGTATTTCTGGAGTGACAGGGGGATCTCAACAGCTATCTGTATTAGAAGCTGAAGTGAGTCTGACTGGGACAAATTGGCACAAGCATCCCATTGCGACAGGCCCCAAAGCTCCATGCATCTTAGGCATAGATTATTTTAAGAGAGGGTATTTTAAGGACCCAAAAGGATACAGGTGTGGGCCTTTGGTGTGACTGCAGTGGAGGCAGAAGAGATTGAACAATTATCCAGCATGCCTGGCCTTTCGGAGGACCCTTCTGTTGTGGGGTTGCTGAAGGTTGAGGAGCAACAGGTACCAATTGCAACCACAACAGTGCACCGTCTGCAATACCGCACCAACAGAGACTCTGTGATTCCCATTCATAAGTTGATTTGCCAACTGGAGAGCCAAGGGGTGATCAGCAAAACTCACTCACCCTTTAACAGCCCTATATGGCCGGTACAAAAGTCTACTGGAGAGTGGAGACTGACAGTAGACTATCGTGGCCTGAATGAAGTCACGCCACTGCTGAGCACGGCTGTGCCAGACATGTTGGAACTCCAATATGAACTGGAGTCCAAGGCAGCCAAATGGTATGCCACCATTGATATTGCCAATGCATTCTTCTCAATCCCTTTAGCAAAAGAGTGCAGGCCTCAGTTTGCTTTCACTTGGAGAGAGGTGCAGTATACTTGGAATCGACTGCCCCAGGGGTGGAAACACAGCCCCACCATCTGCCATGGACTGATCCAGGCCACACTGGAGGAGGATGAGGCCCCAGAACATCTGCAATACATTGATGATATTGTGTGGGGTGACTCAGCAATGGAAGCCCTTGATAAAGGAAAGAAAATAATTCAAATTCTTCTAAAGGCTGGCTTTGTCATTAAACACAGTAAAGTTAAAGGACCTGCACAGGAGATCCAGTTTTTAGGAGTAAAATGGCAGGATGGACGTCGTCATATTCCAATAGAGGTGCTAAAGAAGATTGCAGCCATGTCTCCACCAACTAACAAAAAGGAAACACAAGCTTTCCTAGGTGTTGTGGGTTTTTGGAGAATGCATGTTCCAAATTATAGTATGATTGTTAGCCCCCTCTACCGTGTGACACGGAAGAAGAATGATTTTGAATGGGGTCCTGAGCAGCAACAAAGTTTTGAACAAATTAAACAGGAGATCGTTCATGTGATGGCGCTTGGGCCAGTCCAGACAGGACCAGATGTTAAAAATGTGCTCTACACTGCAGCTGGGGAGAATGGCCCTACTTGGAGTCTTTGGCAGAGAGCACCTGGGGAGGGTCGAGGCCGACCCCTCGGGTTCTGGAGTCGGGGATACAGAGGATCCGAGGCCCGATACACTCCAACCGAGAAGGAGATACTGGCAGCATATGAAGGGGTTCAAGCTGCATCAGAAGTGATTGGCACAGAAACACAACTCTTCCCAGCACCCCGACTGCCAGTGCTGGGCTGGATGTTCAAGGGGAAGGCATTCCCTTCGCATCATGCAACTGATGCTACATGGAGTAAGTGGATTGCACTGATCACACAACGAGCTCACATAGGGAAGCCTAGCTGCCCTGGGATTCTGGAGGTGATCACAAACTGGCCAGAGTGCGAAGATGCTGAAATATCACCAGAGAAGGTGACACGTGTTGATGAGACCCCATCGTATGATGAACTGTCAGAAGATGAGAAGCGGTATGCCCTGTTTACCAATGGGTCCTGTTGCCTTGTGGGAAGGCATCGGAGATGGAAGGCAGCTGTATGGAGTCCCCTATGCAAAATTTCAGAAGCTGCAGAAGGAGAGGGTGAATCCAGCCAGTTTGCAGAGGTAAAAGCCATCCAGTTGGCTTTAGACATTGCTGAATGGGAAAAATGGCCAAGGATCTACCTCTACACTGATTCGTGGATGGTGGCAAACGCTCTGTGGGGATGGCTACAGCAATGGAGACAGAACAACTGGCAACGACGGGGCAAACCTGTCTGGGCTGCCCCAGTATGGCAGGACATTGCTGCTCGAATGGAGAAACTAGTTGTGAAGGTGCGCCATGTAGATGCTCACGTACCCAAAAAGCGGGCCACAGAAGAACATCTGCATAACCAGCAAGTGGACAAGGCTTCTAAGACTTCTCAGATAAATCTGGATTGGCAACATAAGGGGGAGTTATTTTTAGCTCACTGGGCCCATGATACCTCAGGTCATCAAGGCAGAGATGCTACCTATAAATGGGCTCGCGATCGAGGGGTGGATTTAACCTTGGACACTATTGCACAGGTTATCCATGAGTGTGAGACATGTGCTACAATTAAACAAGCCAAACGGTTGAAGCCCATATGGTATGGAGGATGATGGCAGAAATATAAATATGGAGAGGCCTGGCAGATTGATTACATCACACTGCCACAGACTCGCCAAGGCAAACGCCATGTGCTCACAATGGTGGAGGCAACCACAGGATGGTTGGAAACATATCCTGTGGCTCATGCCACCGCCCGGAACACTATTCAGGGCCTTGAAAGGAAAGTCCTCTGGCGACATGGCACCCCAGAAAGAATTGAGTCAGACAATGGGACACACTTCAGAAACAACCTCATAGATGCCTGGGCCAAAGAGCATGGCATTGAATGGGTTTATCACATCCCCTATCATGCACCAGCCTCAGGAAAAGTTGAGAGATACAATGGGTTATTGAAAACCACACTGAAAGCAATGGGAGGTGGAACTTTCAAGCATTGGGATACACACTTGGAAAAGGCCACCTGGTTAGTCAACTCTAGAGGATCTGTCAATCGAGCTGGCCCTGCCCAATCAGAACCCTTGCATATTGTAGAAGGGGACAAAGTCCCTGTGGTACATATAAAAGACATGTTAGGGAAGGCGGTCTGGGTGTGTCCTGCCTCAGGTAAAGGCAAACCCATCCGTGGGATTATTTTTGCTCAGGGACCTGGGTGTACTTGGTGGGTGATGTGCAAGGATGGAGAGACTCAATGTGTGCCTCAAGGGAATTTGATTCTGGGTGAGAATAACCTTTGAATTAAGTTGTATAATGATAGCTGTTGAATGTCATGATTCCTATAGTTGCTCTATGTTATGCATGTGTAGATGATTATGATGTGTAAACCTGGACATGACGTGTAGATGGTATAGAATAAGGGGTGGAATGTCCTGGTTTGAGCCAGGATAGAGTTAATTCCCGTGAGGAACCAGGAAAGGGCACAGCCTGAACAGCTGACCCAGGCTGGCCAGCAGGTATTCGATACCATCCTAACATCATGCCCAGTGTATAGGTGGGGGCTGGCCGGAAGAAGCTCTTCTGGTGTCGCGGGAGAGCGGTCGCTTACGTCGGGTCCCGGGTGGTGAGCAACTGCATCACTCACCAGTTTTCTTTGTAATATCCCCTTGTCTTTGTTATAGTTGTTCCTCTTCAATTTTCCCCAGTAAATTGTTCTTATTTCAACTTACGCGGGCTCTTTTACTTTTTTTTTTCCTCCCTCTCCGATCCCCTCCGCATTCCGCCGGGAGGGGGAGGAGGAGGAGTCGCGATTTTTTTTCCCCGGCTGAGCAAAAACCACGACACACTCCTTTGAAATCATTGTAAAATGATGTGGGTTTGTAGTGCTTTGGTACAATGCTCCCCATGCAGACGTGTCCTGGCTCGATGCGATTGTGCTTGCGATGATCCGTACCGACATCTTCAAGTCTAAACAATGAAACCTGTATCCAACCCAGAAGGGGATGCTGCAGCTTTAAAGCTTACAGCCTTTTTAGTAGAAATTGTTCCTGGAATCCATGTCAGAACTCCTTATATGGTGCTGCTTCCCCCCCCCCCCCCCCCTTAGTTGCCTTGACAACAGCAGCACTGCACCATTTATCAGCTCTGGTCCTGGGCTGCATCACTAGCCCTTCTCACTCCAAAATGTTGAGGAGAGCATCAGTGAATCACTCCCTTTGGTCTGCTGCACCATTATTTACCTGTTCTTTCAGCAGTTGGCTCTAAGTAATGAGCAAATCAAACTGCGCCACGGAAAGGAACTGTCCTCAAATCCTTCATTCCCTCCCTCGAGGGAGGCGCAGAGTCGACATTCTCTGCAGCATTCTGGAAGGAAACACCGAGAGGCTTTAACAAAGACAGAAAGCTCTGTGTTCTCTTCAGCTTTCCTCTCCCTGAGGCTAGGGAAGATGCACAAGTGATACTTGTTAGGGGCCAGGAGGGCATCGCAGGGAGATGGTGGCGGTTGTGCTTAAAGACAGGCGTGACATCAGCAGCGGGAAGTGGCACCTGTAACATCATCCTGACATGGTGAGCAGCAATATGCAGCTAGTGCTGGGGGGAGAGGTGGGGAGCAGGGGAGGAGGATCTTTGCTGAAGTGCTGCCTCTCAAAGCATCGGGTACCTCTGAATTAACAGGCTGGCTGTGATTTTGCTGCTGCTACATTTGCACACTCTTAGATGCTGGAAAACAAAGCTTTGTGAGTATCTGGATGATTTGTCTTGCATGGACTTTGCTTTCAATTGTATTAGGCCATCTCCTTTTAACAGCAAAGCAATGTAGAACAAGAGATTGTGATGCTCCTAGTTTCCCAGGAAGCCATTATTAGGTTTCTATCGGTTAAAGCTTTTGCTGCTGGTGTTGTTTTTCTCTTAACTGAGCTTATCACCTGCAGGATTTCCCATCCTCAACCTAGAATGAATGTGCAATGAGAAGACAAATCCACCTCTCAGCATTACTAAAACAACTAGTGAGGAATGAGCTGAAAACCACTCCAGTCACCCAAAGTGCTTTGGTTTTCACCCTTTGGAACAATGGGACTGAGATAAGATTTTTCTTTTTGTGTTGCAAAAAAAAAACCGGATCACAAATGAGATTGGAGTGCCTTAAAGAAAACCCAGTGTGCTGAGGGAGAGAGAGATTTGCTCCTCACTAAAGGAGTAAGATAAGAAGAAACCCAAATGTATAAACAAATAATTTTCAAGGTAGAATTTGAGGAGAGACTGTTAAGTGCCTATTGCTCTCATTCTACAGGGGTGTTGCACTTCAGATTGTTGGTGTCAGAACAGACTTTTAATCCTTTTTAGGTGTCTATTTTTTCACCTCATTCCATTTGCAGAATGCTTCCATTGCTTTTCTTCGCTTTCCTTTTGGAACTGTCATATTGTCAGCATGACATTGATCTGAAATTCATGGCTTGCATGTAGGAGTGGAGCTCAGATGGGAGGCCCACTCTTGCATTTCTGAACCACACAGTAATGACTTGAGTTAGCTGTAGACTCAGGGATGAGAGGGGTTCAGGATGTGTAATGTAGATTTTTCTGGGGTAGAATTCATTTTGTTTCTCTTTCATTTGCCCTGCTGCATTGCAATCTGAGGCTAGCCAGAGGGATGACACTTGTGTTTCATCCCAATTACTGTGTCGTCCCTTTTTAACAGGTGACGTAAAACACACCCAGACACAAAAGCAACATCTCACTGTCATTTGTCACCTGGATTTTTACTCTTGTCTTGTACTCTACTGTGACAAAAAATCCCCTCACATTTCCAGCAATGAAACCTGCTGGAGAAGGAGGATCCTCTTCCATTTCCAAAGATAGATGCAGAATATTCATTTTCCCTCCTTGTGTCATTACTGTTAATTTTTGGGATGCTTCATCCATTATTTTTGGACCTGTGGTTTGTTTTGACAGGCATAGATTGAAATGGAAAGCAACTGGGCCTGCAGAAAAAAAAACCAGGTGGATGAATACGTCTCTCTATACCCACAGGTGTGCATTTCTTAAACATCAATCTTTTCTGTGAAACTGGTGAATTTCCCACTTCTTTGGGGCTCCAAAAGTGCCCCTGAAATGGATACTGAGAATAGTATACAGCTGTAACTTTTGTTTTAATGAAACCAAATCCTCTGTGATGTTTCTGCATCAATTTCAGGACACTTTGGATGTAACTGTTATGATTTTAAATGAAAGGAAGACAAAAGAAAATGGCCCTATTGTATTTATTGGCTTTGAATAGTAACTAATCACTTTCAGCATGGATTTTCCTGAAGGCCACTTCCAAGATGAACCCTGTTCTGTCTCCTTTGGGCACACAACTACCTTCCATATTGTCAGAACAAAGATCATACTAGAGCCATGCAGAAAATCCCACCTGCTGTCCCTTGAGGTTTGGGATTGAGATTGAATCCAGGCTTCCCCAGGATGAATCCTTTTCCCCAGCTGTTTTTGCTGCTCAGACTTGCAGAGGATGGGGTAAACGTCATCACAGCACTATAGCTGGGGAAAGGTGGTGATAGCTTTTCATTTCAGAGATTTGTATAGATGCTTAAACAAAAGAAGGGAGCCCCAAAGGTTTACATTTAGTGTAGATAACAAAAAAAGGCAAACAAAATAGCCCTGAACCTCTGTGGTTTATTCAGGAGCTCAGGGATGGAAATCTGTCCTTATTTCACACTGGTGCTACACAAAATGGAGCATCTGTCATGATTACACTTGTGGTGTGTGTGAATTGGAATTTTTAGACATAGCAGAGAGGTTTCTATAGCAAGAGAAGGTGGTGTAGGAAGCCTCCTGTGGAGTTAAATCAGGCCATTGCTCTTCCCTTTGCTACATCTTTTCTCCTCTTGCTCTTAGACCATGCCCTCAGAGACTTTCTGTGCACTTGATTGTGCTGCTCTTTGTGAGCAGAGGGACTTTCAAATTGGGAATAAACCCTCATGTCCATCTGGGCTGCTTTTCAAACAAAAAGCCCTCATGTCCAACTGGGCTGCTTGTTCTCTAATCCTTTCTTATTTCTCTAACAACGAGACAACCTGGTTTGGAAGTTCTTCTTCCTGTGTCCTACTTGACCACACTGGGTTATTAAGTTGGATTGTTTGTCCAGAGACTGACTATGACTTTTGTACAAGTTCATTTCACATATTTGAGAGCTGGTTTTTCATCACAGATCCCTCACCAATGGCCAAAACAGACATCAAGTTAAGAACTGAGCTTGGTGGGTGGATCTGGACCATTGCTTTGGCACTTACTGCCTCTTTCTTTGCTCTGTGGTGCCTTCCATTGAGTAGCTGTTGGTGCTCTGATTCTATTCCTGGCTATATATTGCTGCTTTAACCACATGCATATGGTTTGGAATTGTATCAAACATGTCTCTGGCCCAAAATTGAAGCTGTTTGCCCATATACCTGCATAGCTTCTCTTGCCAGAAACATATACCAATGGTTCTTGCATCTCCATCTCTCTTCCATGCACGTCACAAAGAAACAGCATAGTTTGTTACCAAAGTATGATTCTTGATTTCTTTCCAAGTACAAACTGTGTGTAGACATTTCTGAAGGAGCTGCTTTCTTACTTCAGCATCAGCTTTTTGTACAGCTTAAACAATAGCCCTCAAAGCACACAGTTTGTTGAACTACACCTGAGGTTTTCATACTGCATGTGGAGATGGGCATGAAGAAGAAACATCTCACAACTAAATGAAATGAGAGAACAAATTAACTCCAATTGTTTTGAGAGGGTACTTTTACTGAAGAAAAATCCTCACTTGCAGTATTTTTGGCTACCAAGCATCTGTGTGAGGAGGAAAGGCTGAGGGACCTGGGGCTGTTCAGCCTGGAGGAGAGAAGGCTGAGCTCAGGGGGACCTCATCAATACTTACAAGTACCTAAAGGGTGGGTGTCAGGAAGATGGGGTGACACTTCTTTCTATGGTGGCCAGTGACCAGCACAAGGGGTAGTGGACAAGCTGGAATATAAACAGTGCCACTGGAACAAGAGGGGAAACTCCTTTGGTGCTGAGGTGAGGGAACCCTGGCCCAGGCTGCCCAGGGAGGGTGTGGAGGCTCCTTCTCAGGAGGTTTCCAAACCCACCTGGACACATTCCTGTGCCCCCTGAGCGAGGGGAACCTGCTTTAGCAGGGGATTTGGACTGGAGCGGCTCTGCAGGGCCCTTCCAACCCCCACCATTCTATGATTTATTTGGTTCAGTACCTTTGTGTTTATCAAACCAGAGATTTAAGCTCCTGACATGTGCCATGTTGAAACTGAATGATGATGGTCTGGTTCATGTCTGTCACAGTCTGAACGTAGCTGCTGCTTGTGATGGCTGCTCAAGTGCCTCTTCCCTTGGGACTTAGTCTTGTGCAGTTGCTGAGACTTGTGATTAGTTCTAGGTAGCAGCTTGGCTGAAGATTGCTGTGCCTGTTTTCACAAGTGATTTTGAGAGGGTTCCTGTTGGCTTGTTTGAAGGAGCTCTGGGTCTAACAGCAATGGCAGATTGCATTGAGCCTGATGCCTCACCAGGTCTTACTTTAAGTACTTGATAGATTTAAGTCTTTAAGTCCTGATAGATAGATTGCTCTTCAGGATTACTTTCATTATACTTTCTTCTCTCCTTCCATCTTCCCAGTTGGAAAAGTTGCCTTTGGAATCATGTTCCCAAATCAAGCTGGTTAGATAGGCAAGAGCCACGGGCAATGAGAATTTGCTAAAACACTAGCAAATGTCTTAAAACTTTCTTGTTTTCTTGTGTTTTTGGACAACAAAAATGAGTAATGATGTTCTGTACCTGTTGCTGGTACTGCTCTGGAAAACAGATTCTTACTGCCTACTTAATCTGAGGGCAGGTTACATAAGGGGATGAGGATGAATAACTCCACATTGTCCTCTAGTAAAGGAATCAGTGCTACAGAACAAATGGGCTCAGTTTGATCTCATATTTGTTCAAGGTTTATATTTGGACAGAAGGCATTTATACATGTATAAATATATTATTGTGCTGAAATGTTCCTTCTGATTGCCAAATCCCCAGTGCTGCTATGCAACAACCATCTAAACATTGCACACTTGATTTGTTTATACACGCCAGATGAAGTTTCTGCTTTCCTCTTGGCATCTAAACAGTATTTAGCCTTGTGTTAAAGAGATTCAGTTCAGAAATCAAGTGGTTTAGCACTAGAAATACCTCATGATGTGATAACCATGGTGTTCTAAGCTCTGTGGCTACTTTGTTCTAAAGCTCTAGTGCCCCAATGTCAGCTACCATGACATTCAAGGAAAGGAAATGTATTGGTCAGCTTTTGGAAGCCTGGCTTTGACAGATGCTAATTGAAACCTAACGTTGTTCCCTCCCAGTCAACAGAGAATTTTACCTCTTAAGAAGACAAAGGCTTGTTTATGTACCTTTGTTTTCAGCAGGATATGCTGAGTGTCACCTTAGTTCATACAGAGGTGAAAGATGGGAACTGCTGATTGCTCTTCTGTTTTCTTCTGGTTTTGCCTGGTTTTATTCTTTTACAGGCTTTCTGTGATTTTTCTCCATACAGGTGATATGATCCTTTTGTCTGTGGGTTCCTGCCTGCCTTGTTCCTTTAGGAAGCAAGACTTAACCCTTCTCTTTCTCTTCAGTGGTAGAATGTTTGAGATCAAGATCTATTTAGACAAGTGATGCTTTAAGTTCTATTAGTATGTACAGTTTTCTATTTAATGAGAATATGGCTACAGAGAGTAATTTCCGAGCCCCTTAAACTGAATTTCTTCCTTTCATCTCATGGAAAAATGCATCTTTCTTTCATTTCATGTCAAAAAAAGCTCCAAACAATGAAGCATTTTGCTTTCTGCAATCCTTCATAACAGGAAACTCTTTTAACAGGTGAATAAGTTTGTCCAGCATTTTGCTTATAAGAACAACAGTAATATGAAGTATGTAAATCTAAAGGAGCTAAAGCCAACCTCTAAGCTGAGCTTCTGCTCTAATCACCTATCAGAACAACTAAATGCATGAACAATTAGCCTCAAGAAAACTAATCAATCATCCTCCTCCAAACAGAACCACCCAACCTTACCTTGAAATCAGTTCTGATGAGCACTGGCATTCTGTATGTTCTAGCTGTGAGTGATTATTGGCAATGCTGTTCCTGCTGGTGGCAACAACAGGCAGTTAGGGAAACTTTCATACTCCCTAACTTGAAGACTCATCCAGCAATGAATACAAAAACCAGTGGGGAATTGCTGTAGATGTGCACCCAGGACATTGTGCCATCTCTCACTGGTGTAGAGGTTGGTACCACAAGATGTAAGGGCCAAAGCAGTGAGCTGTTGCACTCAGTGGGGTTTTTCCTGTCCTCTCAGCAGTGTTTTGGGAGCTTTTGTGTTGAATTTCTGTCTCTCTTTGTCTGCAAAGTATGAAATCTGTTTAGAGGGTCTGAAAGAGAGCTGTAAAGGCAGCTTGCCTGGCTTACTGACTCCTGGTCTGCTTTGGAGTCTTCAAAATGGGCAATAGGAGAGTGAGCAGAAGAGAGATGATGGGATAGGGATGAAGGCATCAGTGTAGATGGAAAAAAAGTGAAGCTTCAAATCAGAGGAGGAGAAAGAAAACTATTTGACAAAGGATAAAGATAAAGTGAAGAAGGGAAGATAAGGAGGCTGAAGACACAGGTGGGAGCTGATGTAAAGCAAGTTATGGAACAAATGTTTGTTCTGGGAGCTGCCTGTGTGGAAAAGAGCATGCCCAGGAGCTTACAAAGGAGTAGGTAGCTCTTTGATCCTTTCATTGTAACACCCTACTTGAAAATTTCTGTGATGGATAAGGAAAATGAGGCAGCAGAGGATGGAGGAGCAGCAGCCATGTTCTGCTTCAGCCATCAGAGCTGGACTGAGTTTCACTCTTGCACTGCAGTCTGAGTTTTAATTTCTATTCTTCTTTTGCCTTCCCTTCTTAAAAAAAACTCTATACCTGATGGAGCTTTAATCTTACCTCAGGCACACAAGTGGCACCTACAGCTGTGGTTTGTAAAATCAGCCAGTTACCACACGTGTTGAGACCCAGGGATGGATGGCACATCACGGAAGGAGTTGTGATCCTCTCTGTCTGTGATGAAAAGGGCAGCTCTTTGTTATTGTTTGCAGGTTGTGGAAAGCTGAAACTTGGCATTTCTACAAGGTTCTCCTCTGCAAGGTTGAAGCCAGGTTTAGAAGAAGACAGGGTTTTTTTTTCTCTCCCCGTTACACTTTTTACCTTCTGAGTTATGGAAGTGAATAGGGGAGAAAATTCATGTATATCTTTCAATAAATGGGCCTTGTTGTGTGCAACGACTTGCTGCTTCAGCTTAGAGATGAGCACACAGTCTGTGTTCACACAGGTAATCACATGTTTAGGTGTTTTGATTCAATCATTTAGGCATGTCATATTTCCTCATCCCTGTTCCTCTGGGGAGGGAAAGGCTCAGGAGCCAACCATCACTTCTCAAAAGAGAAAGTTCAAACAGCTCATCTACAAGTAAAAGCAAAGCATAAATTACTGAAAGTTGGTTAAATGGTAGCAATTTCCTTAGGTAGAAAAGCACCTTGTAAACACAGCATAATACAGTTTTTCAAGTGTTAATTCAGCCTTGTGCCTTGACAAACAAACAGCTTCATTTGAAGGATATAATACTTTGTGAAGCTCCTACCAGCAAAGAAATATGTATCCTAAATAGAATTTCATATCAATTGAACAATTATGCATGTATGTCTGTAATTAAAGGTCTACCTTGATCAGCTAAAGCAACTAAATGAGTTTTAGCATAGCAGAATCTCAGGGACTGCCACCCAAATAAAATCACCTTCTCTAGTCACATATTTTCCCTTTGTTTTAAATGCTGTTTAAATGCTGGGGCAAGTCTTGTTCAGCATTTTCATTTAACCACCTGGGTGAGGGCACAGAGTGACATTCATCAGGTTCCCTAATGGCACCAAACTGGGTGGACTGTCTGATTCCCCAGAGGCTGTGCTGCCAGTCAGCCAGATCTCAACCAGCTGGAGAGTTGGGCACAGAGGAACCTGCTGAGCTTCACCAAGAGCAAGGGCAGAGTCCTGCAGCTGGGGAGGAACAACCCCCTGCAGCAGGCCAGGCTGGGGGTGACCTGCTGGAGAGCAGCTCCAGGAGAGAGACCTGGCAGTGCTGGGGGATAATAAACTGACTATGAGCCAGCAACCTGCCCTCATGGGCAAGAAGGCAATGGCAGCCTGGGGGCATCCAGCAGAGTGTGGGCAGCAGGGCCAGGGAGGTTCTGCTCCCCCTCTGCTCTGCCATATCTGCTGAGGTCTCATCTGGAGTCCTGTGTCCAGTTGTGGGCTCCCCAGCTGCAGAGGGACAGGGAAGTGCTGGAGAGAGGCCAGCACAGGGCCACCAAGATGCTCAGGGCACTGGAGCATCTTCCTGCTGAGGAAAGGCTGTGGGCCCTGGGGCTGTTTAGTCTGGAGAAGAGGAGACTGAGGGGGGATCTCATTCATATTGACCAAGATCTAAATGGTGGATGTCAGGAGGTTGGGGCAGCACTTTTTTTCTGTTGTATCTGGTGACAGGACAAGGGGTGATGGGATGAAGCTGGAACACAAACAGTTCCATTTAAATATAAGCAAACTATTCTAGACACTAACCTGTATGCAATCTGCTCCTCCAGAATGAATTTGAGTTTGTTTTCCATTTTGCTTATTACTAGCAACTATTTTCTGTCAGAGCAAATGGAACAGCAATTTGTTATCATACTTATCACTGCTGGAGACAAGAGGCAGTGAACCAACCCACTTTCTGGGTTAGTCCAAAGCTTTAGTTGTAGCTTAACCTAGTCAGAGCATTCCAGCATGAATCTATTGAGCAGCTGTTGCCCTGGAATAACTCTGGCAAGCCTTTAGGAAGAAAGTTGCTCCTATTAATGATCCCAGAAAGAAAAATACCAACCCCTCTCTTTCCCCTGTAGATAAGTTTATTTCCAGCGTGAGCTGCCAAAATGTCTTGATCCCTGTAAGGGAGACAGCTCTGAGGAGAAGCAAGTTCTTTAATTAACCTATAGCCATGGCAGGAGGAAGATGGGCTACTTTCATCACTCCATTCTAACTTGTCAAATTGGTTTTTGACTCCTCAGAGCTGCGTCACAGTAGCAGACTTCTCCATGTCACTTCCCATCTAAAATTCTTCTCTTCTGCACCACATGAAGTCTTTTAAAACTTTTTCTTGCAGTAGAAATTCTTCATGTGGGACTCAAGGTAGAAACTTATACATAGGTGGAACAAGATGAAAGGAGAAAAATCTCAGGATCACTTGCTCCAGCTTTCTGAGGCATCTTGTTATGAAAAGTGCCTGGAGAATGCTCTTAGTCATGGGAATTTGTCTTGGGTCCTGTGAGGAGCTGGACTTGATGAACCTCATGGGTCCCTTCCAACTTGAGATATTCTGTGTTTCTGAGAAAACAAGCAATTTACCCACTGGCTTTTGTCATGGATTTCTGACACAGTGTGGTAGTTTGAGCCTGGCTGGATGCCAGGTGCCCACCACACCTCTCTATCCCCCACCTCCTCAGCAAGCCAGGGAAGGGGAGTGTTATGGACGAAAAAGTTGTCACATCCGTTTTCCTCTATAAAGAAAATTTATTAATCAAAGTTTAACACAAAATAAAGACACTTAGCAAGCGGCAAATGAGCAAAACAGCGCTGGGTGACCGGGGAAACACAGTAGTTCCGCCACGGCACACTTTGACCTTCTATTACCCGCCTTATATAGGATCTCAGTGCTGTCCATACGCCTGAACATAGTCCATGATTGGGTTCCGAAATGTCCAGCTTTTACGTCGGAGATCTTCATTGGTCATCCTTAGGATTTAAAGTTCTTATTCCTCTGCATTTGCTGTAGATTGGATGTCCCGATATTCCTAATTTGGACATTTTTGGGGTCCAGCAGTACTTCTGTTCCCTCTCGATTGCTTATTTTTAAGCACTATCACAGTGTCCCCATAGCCCATTTTCACGGCCCACCCCTAGATATCTATAAAGAAACAGAACTGAGAGCTGACCATTCGGACACATATCTCTATAAAACACTCCATATTAAGCTTGTCACACCTAACACATATTTTTCTTAAACTCTTATTATTTTAATTTCTTCCTACTTTATACTATATTTATTATGATCAATAAACACTCTATATTATGATTAATTACACACTTTATATTATGATCAATACACACTCTATATTATTTATTACAGTCCCCCCTTTTCTTTTAGGGTCAAATCTATGATTTACCCTCTTTGTATTGATCAATTAGACTGGTGTACTCTCACTTAATAACGGTATTGAACCTTCCCTATCCATGGACTGTAGTACCATAATACGCACCTTCTTTACTTGTTCCGCTATAATTCCTACGATTCTGTTAAAAATACACGGTCCGATGGGTAGGGCCAATAATAGTAGTATCAGAGGTCCCACTATGGTGGATAGTAATGTAGTTAACCAAGGAGTATAGGAAAACCAAGATTCATACCAGTTTTGGTTTTTTTCTCTCTCTCGTTTTCTTTCCTCAAGCCTCTTTCTTAATTTGGCCATTGAATCCCTAACCACCCCAGTGTGATCTGCATAAAAACAGCACTCTTCTCTTAAGGCTACACACAAACCTCCTTGTTGCAAAAATAAGAGATCTAAGCCCCTCCTATTTTGTAGTACTACTTCAGATAAAGAAGTCAGTGATGATTCTAAGGCTGAAATAGATTTCTCAATTCTTAATAGGTCATCATCTATTACTTGCCTCATCGTATTAATTTCCGCCTTAGAAGAAATGAGTGCAGCAGTTCCGGTTCCTGCTCCAATTAACCCTAAACTCACTAAGGTTGCTATGGTAATGGTTGAGATGGGTTCCCGTTTTGTATGATGCCACTGGTTTTCTTTATAGAGAGTTATCTCCTCATCTGTATGAATATATATCCTAGGGAAGATAACTACGGCTACACAAAGGTCGGCACTTCTATCGAATACCGCAAGTGACACACACGGGGTTAGTCCGGTACGGGTACATATCCATTTAGTTCCGTTTGGGGGTATTAAATAGCCGCTTTCCTGGGTGATCGTATTTTTAATACAAATCCCCTCTTTATCCTTTGGAATATTTCCTATACATAGCCCACGTCCAGTTACAACTTCCAGGGTCATTCCCTGGGTTCGATTAGTTTCTGTCCAAGGACATTTATAGGCATCTTCAGTATGCGTATAGCTTCCATTAACTGCCAATCCTTCAAAATAAGGTGGTTGGACAGATTAACATAGCCAACAATTTGTGGAGTCCGTGGTAGCGTTTACGGCACTGTATACCGATTGTATCAAGTTCCATAAGTTACTTGATGGCCTTTTACTCTTATATCTAGGGATTACTTTAGAATTCAATCTGCTTAAATTACTTCGGGTATTCGTACTCTTTGTTGTGGTTATCCTGCTCGAAAAGGAACTTGTGGTTGTCGTTATTGTTGTCGTGGGGATAACGGGAGGAGTTGTTACCACGGGCATAGGTGGGGATGCTAATGGAGGTTTAAGAACGGGATTTGGTCCCACTGGTCGAGGTGGCGGGAGAATCAGTGCCTTAGTTATAGTGAAGTGTCCTCCCATGTCTTTACCTGGCTCATAGTACCTAAATCCCCACATTCTTGCATTCATCCATCTGCTACTTGCAGGGTCTTTTACGGTAAACATCAAAAACTTACAATCATGGGGGGTTTCTGTCACCTGAGCGAAGTGACCCGGACTATTTCCGTCGAAACCATCGATACCATCGGCACTCAACTCATTAAATGTAGCAGGTGTGCACCCATCGGGCCCCCATTTAAAATCTATATATTCATCTTTATGTACCATAGTTGGTGGTGGTGAAGTTCCCCCAGTCCACCAATATGCTAAGGTTTCACAGCCCCAATATCCGCAGTAAAAATGTCCTGGATAGTTACAATACGAAGGCCCTCCAGCAGGGCATATATAAAATCCTATGTGGTTTAAACATGGTTCCCTTTTTACCAGTTGACAAAGTGTGGCGTTGAGGACGGGAGTCCCTGCAGTTGTTGTTTTACTAATTTCTGCACCATCTTCCCACCTACGGAGGGTCCATATAGAGGGCGTATGGGGATTGGACGAATACCCATGACCGATTGTTATTATGGTCAGGATTAAACAGGAGCATACTTGCCCCTTCATGGAGATGGCCTACTTCCTGTTCCCACTTATCACGTGCCTTTGCCTAGACCAGAGGACTGTCCTGTAGCTTCAGAACAGCCAGGTTAGTTATCTTCTCGGCAACAGTCACGATCTTCAGGGAAAAGCCATTTCCGGACTGAATATTTAATTAATTCGATTCCCCGGCCTCAAGGACCTTTCTCCTTAGGGGAGTATGGGAGGCAATGGTGGCATAAAAGATTTGCAGCAAATATGAATGGCAATTGCCAGACCAATTAGGGTTCCAAACACTCCGGCAACGATAATCCAGGTGAGCATGTTAAGGGAATTCCCAACTCAATTCCACACTCTGGGTCACTCTCTCCTGCTCCTTCTCTTTCTGGTTATGAATTATACGATTTTTCAATATTATTCGCATACCCCAAATACATAATAATAAAACATATAAACAGAAAAACCACACAACAACAAAATTACAAGCCCATGTTACTATAAAATCAAACATATAGACTAATAGCGGGTACTATATTCCCATCCTATGCGTAAACACCAAATGGATAATATTAAAAGGTATAAGCCCACAATAGAGAGGAAAATTATATCACAGATCCCAAGTTCCATAAGGTTACCATGCTACACATAATATATCAGTTAATCCTCATAACAGAAAGTCCACACTGTACATCCTTATTTCCTAAGGTTCTTTTCGTGTGAAGGTCAGTTTCAGGTCTCCTGGTTCCCCGTGGACTCTCCAATCCATTTCCGGCAGAGGTCCCTTCACTCGACTAGCGTGGGTCCATCCTCTCTCCGCCGTGCGGATTGCCGAATCTGTAGTAAGCAATACTAAAAAGGGTCCTTCCCATCGAGGGGTTAGAGAAGATTCCTTCCAACTTTTTATGAGGACCCGATCTCCGGGTTTTATGTTATGTATTGCTACTTCTAAAGGTGGTCTTTGAACCACCATACCCCGTTTTATTAATTCCTGTCTTCTTTTTGTGAGTTCTATCATATATTCTTGTAGGGCCTTTTCCTCCACTTTAGGATGCTCTAATGGCAACTCCAAGTCGTATGGCATTCCATATAACATTTCAAAAGGAGAAAGTCCCGTATCCACCGTAGGCTGTGTTCAGATATTTAAAAGTGCTAGAGGGATACATCGTATCCAATTCAACTTGATTTCCACCATTAATTTGGTCAAATGTTTCTTTATTTCTCCATTGACCCTTTCCACCTTCCCAGAGCTTTGAGGATGCCAAGGGGTATGATATTCCCACTTAATTCCTAAAGCCTCTAAAGTTTTCTTAATGATTTTAGATGTAAAGTGCGGTCCTCTGTCAGAGTCTATGGCTGTCATTATTCCGTATCTGGGAATAATATGTTCCAACAGCACTTTCACTACAGTCCTTGCCGTTGCCCTGGCTACCGGAAAGGCTTCTATGAAATGAGTCAAATGATCTACAAGGACTAAAAGGTATTTATATCTTCCTGTCTTCGGAAGTTCTGTGAAATCCACCTGGATTCTCTCAAAGGGTCTCCTGGTCAAGTGCCTTCCCCCTTTTACCTTTTCTCTTAAATGCTGCTTATTCACCTTTTTACAGGTCAAGCAGCTTCCCACAATTCCTTTTACTAAATCATATATCCCTAAAGTCATATACTTATTAGCAAACTGGTCCACCAGGGCCTGTACTCCCCAATGCGTTTTCTGGTGATATTTATTTAATATGGCCCAAGCCATCCCTTTTGGGATCATTTTCCTTCCATCTGGCAATATCCACTCTCCCTTTTGTTTTACTATCCCCATCTGTTGTAGTTTTTCTTCCTCTCCTTTTGTAAATTTGGTGGCATATTTGGCTGGGGAAGAATCTTGCTCTACCGCTTTGAGTATCAATAATGCCGCCTTTCTTGCCTCTTCATCTGCCAGATTATTTCCCCTAATCTTAAAAGAGACTCCCCTCTGATGTCCCCTCACATGGACTACGGCTATTTGAGTCGGGCCTCTTAATGCCTCCAGACTTTGTTTTATTAGTGCCTCGTGCACCAACCCCTTCCCTTGGGAAGTTATTAATCCTCTTTCTTCCCATATTTTCCCAAAGGTGTGTACTACTCCGAAGACATATTTGGAATCCGTAAATATGGTTCCGACTTTTCCTTTTAATAATTGAAGAGCTCTTAACACAGCATATAATTCACAGGCTTGGGCGGACCAGGTTGGACTAAGGGGTCCTGATTCCTTAACCTTTTCACTTTTTCCATCTATTATGGCATATCCAGATTTTCTTTTCCCATTTAGTATTCTAGATGATCCATCCACAAATAATTTTTCACCCCAAGGTAATTCCTCCTCTTCTAAATCTTCCCTAATTTTTGATTGATACTCTATAACCTTAATACAGTCGTGGAAAAGGTTCTCCCTGGGTTCCCCATATAAAAACTGAGCAGGATTCTGTAAATTAGTAGTTTCAAGGCTCAGCTGGGGGGAATGTAAAAAAAATTCCCTCATATTTCAATAATCTTGCATCCGTAATCCATTTGTCGGCTTTTTGCTGTAACACTCCTCGTATGTTATGGGGAGTATACACTTCTAGTTCTCCTCCCAAGGTTATTTTTCTGGCTTCCTCAACCAAAAGGGCTGTAGCCACTATCGCTTGTAAACAGGTAGGCCATCCGTGGCTTACGGGGTCCAATAATTTAGAATAGTACCCCATCGGTTTCTTTTTGTCCGCCCATTCCTGGGTTAACACTCCAAAAGCCACCCTGTCTTCTGTATTTACAAACAGGTGAAAAGGCCTTTTTGTATCTATTAAACTTAAGACAGGAGAATTTACCAAATCGATTTTTAAACTCTCTAGTTTTACATCGTCTTCTTCACTCCATTTGACTAAACCATTTCCTGTCAACTTCTGATATAAAAATTTAACCTTGCCACTATAATTTTCAATCCACTGTCTACAATATCCAAAGAGGCCCAAAAGTTGTCGTATTTGTCTTTTACTTTTTGGGGCTTGGAGGGATAAAATCGCATTTACCCTATCGGGGTCCAGTCTTTTAGTTCCCTTATTTAACCAATGCCCCAAATACTTTACTTCTTATTCTGTGAATTGTAATTTAGACTTTGATACTTTCAGTCCCTTTAAGCTCAGAAAGTTCAATAGTCTGATACTAGTGGTTCGTACGACCTCCGCATCTTTTCCCACTATTAATAAATCGTCCACATATTGCAGTAGCACAGTTCCCGAGACTGGTTCAAAGTCCTGTAATATTTGTCCTAAAGCTTGCCCAAATAGGGTCAGGGATTCAGTAAACCCCTGCGGTAAGACTGTCCACCTAAATTGTTGTTTCCGAGAAGTTTCGGGATTTTCCCATTCAAATGCAAAATAATCTCGACATTCCCTTTTTAGAGGGCAAGCCCAAAAGGCATCTTTTAAATCGATTACACTATACCACATCAGGCTAGGATCCAGTTTACTTAATAAATTATATGGATTTGCCACGACGGGAAACCGAGTTACTGTTCGTTTATTTACTTCACGGAGGTCTTGTACCAAACGGTGTGACCCATCTGGTTTCTTGACAGGTAGAATGGGAGTATTGTGGGGTGACATGCAGGGTTCTAGTAATCCCTGCTTTAATAATCTATCTATAACTGGTTGTAACCCCTTTCTCCCTTCTTGTGAAATAGGATATTGTTTAACCTGGATCGGTACTTCCGGATTCAATATAATTACTTCGATAGGAGGAATATCTAGTCGGCCAACTGAGTCTGGAGTATACCATACTTCGGGGTTAATTTTGGCCTCATCTTCGGTCGTGAGAGAGTACAATTTTACGTGTATTCTCTTATCTCTTACTTCTAAATTTATTCCTAATTCAATTATTAAATCTCTTCCTAATAGGTTATATTCTGCCTCGGGTAATAACAAAAAGGATCCAATCCCCATTCGAGACGGAGATTCTATTTCCACTTCTTGGACTACAGGTACCAAAAAGGGTTCTCCCTTTGCTCCCAATACCCGCACCTTTTCTGATGAAATACTACACCCTAGGGGTACGTTTTGTAAGGTAGACCTTTCGGCTCCTGAATCTATCAAGAACTCAACTTCCTGTCGCTGGGGACCCAATTTTAACTTTATCAAGGGCTCAGTGTTGTTAGTCGTCCCCAGCAAATAGAGCCCCTGACATCCCTATTCTTCTTGATACATCTTCTCGTCTTCCATCTTCTTTCTACAGTTTCTCCGTATGTGCCCCTTTTTCCCACAATAAAAGCATTCTATATCCTTTCACCCTGTTTTCTCCTTCTGGTCCCTTCGGGAGGGCGATTGATTATTTCGGGACCTATCCTTAGACGGATGTCCACCTCCTTTCCCTTGAACCGCCATTGCCAAAACCCTAGCTTGCCTTTTTTCAGCTTCTTCTTCCCTTCGTACATATACTTTCTGGGCTTCTCTTAATAATTCGTCCATACCCCTATCCTGCCAGTCTTCCAATTTTTCTAATTTCTTTCGAATATCCAGCCAGGATTTTGCCACAAACTGAGTTTTTAAAAGTACCTGACTGGCTGGAGTTCCCGGGTCTATCCCCGAGTACAGCTGTAGGTATTTCCTTAGTCTTTCCAACCAATCTGTGGGGGTCTCATCTTTCTTTTGTCTTTCACTCATTACTTTATTAATATTCTGTCCTCTAGGGACGGCCTCCTTTATTCCTTGTACTATAATGGTTCTGAGATCTCCCATATGGCCCCGGTGTTCAGCGTTTTGATTATCCCAATTAGGGCGCTGTTGAGGCCATTTAATATCTGCACCGGGTCCTTGTTGATGTTGTTGGTCCCATATTCTCATTCCTGCCCTCCGAATCATTTCTCGTTCCTCTGCCGTAAATAAAATTCCCAGGATCGCTTGTAGTTCATCCCAGGTATACAGACTGGGTCTCAAAAACTGGTCCACCCTTTCGGAGACTACCAAAGGATCGTCCAACAAGTTCCCCATTTCTCTTTTAAAGTCTCTCACATCCCCCGAGGCTAGAGGCACTGATACAAATCCCACCCCAGGATGTGGGCCTCCCATGGCTACTTCCCGTAAGGGGTAGAGATCTGCCTCTGGGTGGTCCCGGGCTCGTATTTCCTCCAGGACTAATCTTTGTTTTCCTGTTTGACTTCTTGTAATCCGCCTAAACCCTTTCGAGGGGTCTGGGGGATTCCTATTTTCTTTTTCTTCTTGTTCCGACTTCGACTCCGAGTCTGGATCTGTTAGAATTCGGGGAGCCGTTGGCGGAGGGGATATTAATTCCATGTCTCCTACCATAGAGGTATTATAAGGGGGCGGAGTTGGAGGCTCCTCTGGATCCCTTCTTTTTTTCTGTTGTGGGTTTTCGTTGTTTAACAAGAAAACTCCACTTGTAGGTAACCAACACAGGGCATAATCGCTCTCCTCCTGACTAAAGGGTTTTTTATCATTAACATATAAATTCAGGGCTTGACAGATCCAAGGTTCAAATGAGCCATATACTGGCCAGTATACATGGTCCGGTCTTATTTCTTTATTTCCCCAGACCTTCATGCAATAATTTATCATTTTCTTTTTGTTTTTGTCTCGTGTACTTGGTGTGTTTTTCCAATTCCTGAGCATGAAGCCCAGGGGAGAATCTCGGGGTATGTGTTGATTTTCATGGGCAATATCTATAGTTTCAACCTTTAGCTCTATTTCGGAGCTTTCCTGGGGCCTCTCTGTGGGTCCCTCCCCTATGGAATCAGAAGGCTTGCTCTTCTTCTGTCCCATCTTCCAGAGTGTTTATCTACACGCACACACACTCTCACACCCTCTTTTTGTGGCTCGCTCTCTCGCGGGCTACGAGAAACGCACTATTCAGAGGTCCCGCCCTCACCTTACAGTGGGATCCACACTCACTTCGCTTCCTCTTCTACGGAGGGCGTCTCACTTGCAACACTTCTGGGAAACCCACCCCAACCGAACGGAATGCCGCTCAATACTTACCCTCTCCCTGGGGTCTTCGCTCGGTTCTTCGTGCACAAAGGGTTATGGAGTAGACTTTGCTCAATTACTGGAATTTAGGGTTCGGTATCCGCGGACTTCAAAGGGATCCCAATCCACTCTGGGTCGTCTTAACAGTAGACGAGGCGCGCCATCCAGATCGGGCAGGGTTATCCGTTGATGTCCAGGGATCCGAGTCACGGCACCAAATTGTTATGGACGAAAAAGTTGTCACATCCGTTTTCCTCTATAAAGAAAATTTATTAATCAAAGTTTAACACAAAATAAAGACACTTAGCAAGCGGCAAATGAGCAAAACAGCGCTGGGTGACCGGGGAAACACAGTAGTTCCGCCACGGCACACTTTGGCCTTCTATTACCCGCCTTATATAGGATCTCAGTGCTGTCCACACGCCTGAACATAGTCCATGATTGGGTTCCGAAATGTCCAGCTTTTACGTCGGAGATCTTCATTGGTCATCCTTAGGATTTAAAGTTCTTATTCCTCTGCATTTGCTGTAGATTGGATGTCCCGATATTCCTAATTTGGGCATTTTTGGGGTCCAGCAGTACTTCTGTTCCCTCTCGATTGCTTATTTTTAAGCACTATCACAGTGTCCCCATAGCCCATTTTCACGGCCCACCCCTAGATATCTATAAAGAAACAGAACTGAGAGCTGACCATTCGGACACATATCTCTATAAAACACTCCATATTAAGCTTGTCACACCTAACACATATTTTTCTTAAACTCTTATTATTTTAATTTCTTCCTACTTTATACTATATTTATTATGATCAATAAACACTCTATATTATGATTAATTACACACTTTATATTATGATCAATACACACTCTATATTATTTATTACAGGGAGAAAATAAGATGGGAGTCTCGTGGGTTGAGATAAAAGCAGTTTAATAAAGAAGCAGCAAAGCCGCGCGTGCGGGAAGCAAAGCAAAAGCAGATAAAGCTGTTACTCTACTTCCCATCAGCAGCGATGTCCGGCCACCTCCCGAGAAGCAGGGCTTCAGTACGCGTAGCGGTTGCTTTGGGAAGGCCAGAAATGAATCTCGCCTCCCCTTCCTGCTCCTCTCCCCCAGTTTATATTACTGAGCTGGCGTCATATGGTATGGAATATCTCCTTGGTCAGCCTGGGTCAGCTGTCCTGGCCATAGTCCCTCCCAAGATCATGCCCACCCACAGCTATTGGTGAAGGTGGGGGAAGGAATGCTGGAGGGACAGCCCTGATGCTGTGTGAGCAGTAGTCATAATATTGATATCAACAGTAAGCACAGCACTGCAGGAGCTGCTGTGGAAAATCACTACCATCCCAGACCCACTACACACAGTCAGTTTTCCTTGTCAAGTTTCAGACTTTGATTATACTAAAAAATAAAGAGTGAATGATGACCAGGGACTGCAGGAGAAAATCATGTCAAAATTTTAAGCCTGCATAATATAACAGGATGGTGAGGGTTAGAAGGGACTTTTAGAACTCATCCAGTCCAACACCCTGCAGAAGCAGCTCCCACCTAGATCAGGTCACACAGGAACGTGTCCAGGAGGGTTTGGAAAGCTCCCAAGAAGCAGTCTCGACACCCTCCCTGGGCAGCCTGGGACAGGGCTCCCTCACTGAAAGACTTTTGATTTATGTTTAAATGGAACTGTTTCTGTTTACATTAACCCTTGTCCTGTCAGTGGATACAATAGAAAAAAGTGCTGTATCAACCTCCTGACTCCCACCATTTAGATATTGGTAACTATGAATGAGATCCCCCTCAGCCTCCTCTTCTCCAGACTGAACAGCCCCAGGGCCCACAGCCTTTCCTCAGCAGGAAGATGCTCCAGTGCCCTGAGCATCTTGGTGGCCCTGTGCTGGCCTCTCTCCAGCACTTCCCTGTCCCTCTGGAGCTGGGGAGCCCACAACTGGACACAGGACTCCAGATGAGTTTATTATCCCCCAGCACTGCCAGGTCTCTCTCCTGGAGCTGCTCTCCAGCAGGTCACCCCCAGCCTGGCCTGCTGCAGGGGATTGTTCCTCCCCAGCTGCAGGACTCTGCCCTTGCCCTTGGTGAAGCTCAGCAGGTTCCTCTGTGCCCAACTCTCCAGCTGGTTGAGATCTGGCTGACTGGCAGCACAGCCTCTGGGGAATCAGCCAGTCCTCCCATTTTGGTGCCAGCAGGGAACTTGCTGAGGGTTCCTCTATGCCCTCACCCAGGTAGTTGATGAAGATGTTGAACAAGACTGGCCCCAGAATCCATCCCTGTGCAACTCCACTGGCCACAGGCCTCTGACTCCATTCTGTGCCATTGATCACCCCCCTCTGGGCTCTGTCATTCAGCTAGCTCTGCATTCACCTCACTGTCCACTCATCCAAGCCATACTGCCTGAGCTTTCTGATGAGGATGTTATGGGAGACAGTGTCAAAAGCCTTGCTGAAGTCAAGGTAGATGCCATCCACTGCTCTCCCCTCATCCAGCCAGCCGGTTATGCACTCATAGAAGGCATCAGGTTGGTCAAACAGGATTCCCCCTTGGTGAAGCCATGTTGACTCCCCCGATAACCACCTTTTCCTTCATATGTTAAGTGATGACAGGTTTAAGGCAATTCTTTCTCCTGCTGAATATGCAAATGTATTTCAAACAGAATTGCACCATCCCTTATTGAACTCTTTACACAGAAATCGATACTCTTTTATTCTGCACATATTTAATTTCCCTATAAACATTTCCAAAGCAAGTTGTTTTCTCCCTTGAAACTGGATTAGAGTTGCCTGGTTCATAGAGAAGGTGGTTTTGATCAACAATCTATTTTTATTTGGGAGAAGATGTAATAATTGGAGTGAGATGTGTGCTCATTTGATGTTGTTCAAATGTTTTTGCGGAAGACTTGTTGCTTTCACATCTCACTGAATACCTTTCTGTAATGTTACTGCTGTGGCTTGTTATGATTTCTTGTGCCCTGTATACATCTAGGGAGAAGCAGAGAGAGTGAAATAATCTTCCATTAGGTCTTGGTGATCCCACAGGATTTCAGAAAACCATCTTTTGGAGAAGGTTATTCCTCAGTTTTACCAAAAAAGCCAACAATAGACAATTCAGAAAGAGTAACAGGCAAAAAAGACTGTTTTCAATCAAGACAGTTGCTTATTTTACCTCTCCTTTCCCATTGTTATTCTTCTATTACCAGCTTACTAGACTCTTTTCCTGCCTTTTCTGATCTTTTCCTCTTTCCACCTTCATTTCCTTCAATTTTCTTGTTTCCGGACCTAATCTCCTAAACTAAACATGGGTGTTTTCCAAAGGTTTTGGAACCTTTTCCAGACAACACATTGTTCTCCCTTGCTTGTATATTCTGCCCTACCCTTGATGCTGTGATAACTGTGTGATGAGAGAGGCTTTAAAATGCAATTACAAAAGCTTTTATACTCTGAAATAACAGATGAGGGGGGAAAAATTTCACCGTTTCACAGTGGGTTCTGTAAAGTAATACTGGATTATCTAAAGAAGGATGGAAACCTGTCATTTCGCCATTTTGATTGGAATGCCTTGTTTTCTTTCCAATTGTTACCTAACAAATCCTAATTGCACATAGGCTGATGTATTAGTGCCACAGCAAGAAAAATAATGATAGGGATTGTAATTTTCCCTCTTGGTGGCTCTTACCTCAGCAGAAGAAAGAGTCATCTGAGGATCAGAGGCAGCACTGAAAGCTACGTCTCTCGTGTTTTGGGTGTAGTCCAGCTGTGTTGAATCTGACAGTTATTTGTTCCAGGAGCTCCGTGGATCAATAGCACTGCAGTACTTAAAAACATTTGAGTACTAGAGAGACTTCAATAAAATCTCATCTCTGCAGCATTACGTGGCCACTGGGACGTGAGTCAGCCTTTGGCATGGCAGCCAACATTACTGACTGAAGATGGGGAAGGGATGATGTATGCAAAGCCTTCACTTGTACTCTCTTTTAAATTGGAGTAGTCTGAAGTTTGCTCTTCAAACTGGTGCTCAGGCTTTTCCCATCACAGCCTGACTTGGGCAGGATCTTCAGTTGGATGATTGGACAGTCAGTGCAGAGCTTCTCACTCGTTATCATCAGTCATGGCACTCTTTCATCTCTTTGGTCTGTGATAAAGCCAGTCTTTTTACACAAAGATAGCAAATGTTAGTAGCTCATCCTCTTCTGGCAGAGGAAGACTCAAAGTGTATTTGAAACCCAGCTGTACTTGTGTGTGTAAGGCAAGGAGAGGACAAAACCATGGAGAAAAGTGGATTTAGAGACCTACTTTGTCCAGGACCTTCCCTGTAGTAGCAAGTCAGGACAACTCAGGTGTGTTTATAAGGGTGAGGCATGTGGGTCTGTGCAGTGGAAAGCTGCAGTGGTTTGTGTTAATGCAGCTCAGGGCACAGTAACATTCATTTCTCTGATGCTTTGTAAGGAGCAGCAGAAAAGGCTCTCAGGTACCCATGAGGTGGGTTCATGCTGTGGAAAAATAGTGGCTGTTTCCTTCAGCATCTTCATTGTCTGCAATGAAGGGCTACTTCTGTATGATAATGGGCTACTTCTATATGAGTGATGGACTGCTGCTGTATCATTATGGGTGTATATACAGACACAAAGGCACAGGTATATATATATTGTAATCAAGCCATGGAGTGAGTTCAGATCTACTGCAATTACTGCCTGCAAAAGCTCTTCGTTCAATCAGATCATGAGATGTTAATAACCCTTGTTTTGGTGAAACGTTCCTTTCAGAGCTGAAACTGAATTGAGTAGATGAAGCCAATTGCTAATCCAAGATAATTTGCTTTTATCAATGCCTTTTAATCTAAAGAAACCCTTTTTTAAATTAAAACACTAACTCATCTATAAATTATGAGACAATGAAATGGCAACGTAGGAAGCACAATGGAATTAGGAAGCTCACTAGGCTAAACTAGAGCTCAGTGCTAATAGAGAGAAAATAATAACTCTGAAAGAATAAACACTTCCTGGTTTTCCTTTGGTTTATTTTTATTAGGGAGTAGCTTAGATGCTTGGCATTGATCACAAACAGCACCAGGATTGTTCCCAGTGCTCCTTGCAGATGTACCGAAGGATAAACCATCAGCAGATCCTGACATTTGAAGTGTTTTGTGTGTCAGAGGAGCCATGCAGCCCTCCCATACTACTCATTTCTAACCTCAGGAATGAGAGCTGCAGGAATAACTAACATGGGCATACAAGTATGAAGAATATTATGAATTGGCCTGATGGTTTCTGTTTCTCAAGTGGATATGCTTTCCATATCCTCTGAATCTCTGGTTTTAAAAAGACTCTCAACAAGCCAGCCTGCAGACTGCTAAACTTTGCAGCTTGCAATAGAATATTTTCCCTGGTGTTAGTTTAACAGGGCTTTCTTGCAGTCCTGTGCATCTGTTCTAAATAGATACTTGCTTACCTATGCTTGTAATTTACACCTGGCTGTGGTGGTAGGTGACAAGGTTATTTCTGTCATCAGAGGAAAAGAAAAGGGAGCATCTTCCATCTCCAGTGATGAAGAAGCGTTGAGGCTCAGCAGATCTTTGCATTTTATCTACTGTATCTTCCATTATATGGCTCTTCTAGTGTAAGAATCTGCCCACAGGTTAATAATCAACAGGCAGTCCTGAATCCCAGATAACACAATTCCTCCTTTTCCAAAGAGCAATTTCTTCCAAACAGATATTTTCCCAAAAATTACATTTTATACCATTTTAAAACTAGTTTAGACCCCAGTCTGTTTGGAAGCTTGGGATTCAGTCATTGGTGACAGTGTTGTACTTCCAGTGTCTGTGTGGATTTAAAGGAGATTTAGCATGAAAAATGAGAAGGAAATAATTGATGTCTTCGTCCCCACTGATAGATAGGCCACCTGCTGCAGAAAGCGTCAGAAAAGAGCCATCTGGTTAAACCCACTGAATGCTTACGCTGGTAATTGTTTTGCATCATGTGGTTAATTCCTACTCTAGAGTTACCCTGGGTTTCCTCATTGCTGTCAAAGTCAAATGTGGATTTTATATGAAGGAAAGATTGTTAGTTTTGCTCTACTGGTTTGGATAGCAGTGGGGATTGATCTCGCCAAGAACTGTGGGAACTAGCCCCCAAACCATGCAGTATTTGTTTAAAATAACTAGCTATTTACATTTCAGTTGCTACATTAGTGATACATCTGGTTTAGGCCCCTCTGGGAACAAAGGACCACGATCAGCCATAAGTACTGAGGGCCTTTGGAACTCCCTAAGGACAGGGAGGGCTCAATTGGGAGGGCACAAACCTCCTGCACCCGCCCAGGGAAACTTATGTGTTTGAGTAAGCTCCTGCGCTGCCTCTACACCAATGCATGCAGCCTGGAGAATAAGCAGGAGGAACTGGAGATGTGGGTGCGGATGCGGGGCTATGACCTCATTGCGATCACAGAGACGTGGTGGGACAGCTGCCATGACTGGAGCACAGCCATGGAGGGTTATATATTGTTCAGGAAAGACAGAATGACAAGGCGTGGAGGTGGAGTTGCTCTCTATGTGAGAGAACAATTAATGTGTGCCTGGGTGGGGATGAGGAGCAGGCAGAGTGCTTATGGGTAAAAATTAATGGGCAGGGCAAGGCAGGTGATATTGTTGTAGGAGTCTGCTACAGGCCACCTGATCAGGAGGAGGATGTGGACGAGGCCTTCTACAAACAGCTGAGAGCTGCCTCATGATCACAGTCCCTGGTCCTCATGGGGGACTTCAACCACCCTGATATTTGCTGGCAAAGCTACACAGCCAAGCACACGCAGTCCAGGAGGTTCCTACAGATTGTTGATGACAACTTCCAGTTGCAGATGATCGGGGAACCAACAAGGAGGGGTGTGCTGCTGGACCTGGTACTGACGAATAGAGAGGGCCTGGTTGGGGATGTGAAGGTTGGAGGCAACCTCGGCTGCAGTGACCATGAGACGGTAGAGTTCAAGATCCTGTGTGGAAGAGGCAGAACACAAAGCAGGACCGTGACCCTGGATTTCAGGCGAGCCGACTTTAGCCTCTTCAAAGATCTACTTGGACGGATCTCATGGGATATGACTCTAGAAAACAGAAGTGCCCATGAGAGCTGGTCAATCTTCAAGCACCACCTCCTCCAAACCCAGGATCAGTGTGTCCCAATGCGCAAGAAAGGAGGAAAAGGAGGCAGGAGGCCTCCATGGATGAGCAAGGATCTGCTGTGACAACTCAGGCAGAAAGCAGCCATCTATGAGAGGTGGAACCAGGGGCTGGCTTCTTGGGAAGAGTATAGGAACATTGCCAGGGCATGCAGAGGTGCAACTAGGAAGGCTAGAGCCCTTCTAGAATTAAATTTAGCCAGGGAAGTTAAGGACAGTAATGAGGCATTTTTCAAGTACATCAGCATCAGAAGGATGGTGAGGGGGAATGTGGGCCTGCTGCTAAACACTGAGGGTGCCCTGGTGTCTGAGGATGCAGGGAAGGCCGAAGTACTGAATGTCTTCTTTGCTTCAGTCTTTACGGCCAAGGCTGGCCCTCGGGAAGCCCAGTCTGGCAAGGATAACATGATGGCCAGGACAGCAGAGGACTTGCCCTGGGTGGAAGAGGAAGAGGTTAAAGACTTGTTGGCCAAGCTTAAGGCTCATAAGTCAATGGGTCCTGATGGGATGCATACTAGAGTGCTGAGGGAGCTGGTTGATGTGATTGCTAAGCCTCTTCCCATCATTTTTGAACAATCATGGAGGACAGGCAAGGTGCCTGAGGACTGGACAAAGGCCAATGTCATGCCAGTCTTCAAAAAGGGCAGGAAGGACGACCCAGGAAACTACAGGCCGGTCAGCCTCACCTCCATCCCTGGAAAGGTGATGAAACAACTCATCCTGAATGATATCACTGAACATATGAAGGATAAGATGGTTATTGGGGGAGTCGACATGGCTTCACCAAGGGGAAATCCTGTTTGACCAACCTGATATCCTTCTATGAGTGCATAACTGGCTGGCTGGATGAGGGGAGAGCAGCCAATGGCATCTACCATGACTTCAGCAAGGCTTTGGACACTGTCTCCCACAACATCCTCATCAGAAAGCTCAGGCAGTGTGGCTTTGATGAGTGGACAGTGAGGTGGATTGAGAGCTGGCTGAATGACAGAGCCCAGAGGGTGGTGATCAATGGCATAGAGTCGAGTTGGAGGCCTGTGGCCAGTGGAGTTGCACAGGGATGGATTCTGGGGCCAGTCTTGGTCAACATCTTCATCAAGCACCTGGATGAGGGCACAAAGGGACCCTCAGCAAGTTCCCTGCTGGCACCAAACTGGGTGGACTGGCTGATTCCCCAGAAGGTTGTGCTGCCATTCAGCGGGATCTCAACCGTCTGGAGAGTTGGGAAGAGAGGAACCTGCTGAGGTTCACCAAGGACAAGTGCAGAGTCCTGCATCTGGGAAGGAACAACCCCATGCACCAGTACAGGCTGGGGGGTCGAACTGCTGAAGAGCAGCTCTGCAGAGAGAGACCTGGGAGTCCTGATTGATAATAAACTAAACATGAGCCAGCAATGTGCCCTCGTGGCCAAGAAGGCCAATGGCATCCTGGGATGCATCAAGAAGAGTGTGGGCAGCAGGGCCAGGGAGGTTCTTCTCCCCCTCTACTCTGCCCTGGTGAGGCCTCATCTGGAGTCCTGTGTCCAGTTCTGGGCTCCTCAGCTCAAGAGGGACAGGGAAGTTCTGGAGAGAGTCCAGCGCAGGGCCACCAAGATGATCAAGGGTATAGAACATCTTTCATATGAGGAAAGACTGCAGGAACTGGGGCTGTTTAGTCTGGAGAAGAGGAGATTGAGGGGTGATCTTATTAACATTTATAAATATCTAAAGGGTGAATGTCAGGAGGTTGGGACATCCCTCTTTTTTATAGTAGATAGTAACAGGACAAGGGGTAATGGGATGAAGCTGGAACACAAAAAGTTCCACTTAAATATTAGAAAAAACTTTTTCACTGTTCAGGTGAGGGAGCCCTGGCACAGGCTGCCCAGGGAGGTTGTGCAGTCTCCTTCCTTGGAGGTCTTCAAGACCTGCCTGGACATGTTCCTATGTGACCTGATCTAGGTGACCCTGCTTCTGCAGAGGGGTTGGACTAGATGATCTCTAAAGGTCCCTTCCAACCCCAGACCATTCTATAATTCTATGAATTGCCACTTATGGTCCCTCGTAAAACAGACAAGACTACTCAGTTTGGGGAAGAAAACAAAAGTAAACAATCCCCATCAACCAAGAACAGAACAGAAAACACCACAGAGTGGCACTTAGATGAAAAGCACCTTCCCCCCACCTCTTCCCAGGCTCAGAGCCCTGATCCTGGTGTGGTGGAAATGGGGGTTTCATTCTGTCCTTTCCTGGCTCCTGCCTCTTGTCTCTCCTCAAGACAGGAGGACTCCTCACCATTCCCCTGCTCAGGCACCAGTCCCTCACAACACTGCAGTCTTGCACAGTCTTGCATATGTTATTCCTATGTGCAGCTCCTCTCTGCCTCCTGTTTGGGCCTCTGTGGCCTGCAGACACTCCAGCACGGCCTGCGTCATGGCCGCCTCCTCACACAGTCTCCTGCCATCTGGGCACAGTCACCCGAAGCTGCTGGTGACTCTCAGTCCTGCCATTGCCCTCCCTGGGTTGCAAGGGAACAGCTACTCTCTCCCCATGGGCTGCAGAGGGGTCTCTGGTCCAGTGCTCCTCCTTCCTTGCTACTTCTCTGACTGTGGGGTCTACATGTTCACCTCCATTTTGTACCTCCCTTCTGCCTCTTCTTCCGCTGCGGATGTCCCTCTTAAGTAGTGAGAACCACCAAGATGATCAGGGGACTGGAGCATCTTTCTTATGAGGAAAGGGTGCAGAATCTGGGACTGTTCAGCCTGGAGAAGAGGAGAGTGAGGGGGCACCTTGTTGATACTTAAAAGTATTTGAAAGATGGATGTCAAGGGGATGGTGCAAGACTTTTTTCTGTAGTGTTCAGTGACAGGACAAGGGGTAATGGACATGAGCTGGAACACAGAAAGTTCCACTTAAACATAAGGCAAAACTGTTTCAGTGCTGAGCTGAGGGAGCCCTGGCCTAGGCTGCCCAGAGAGGGTGTGGAGGCTCCTTCTCAGGAGATTTCCAATCCTGCTTGGACACATTCCTGTGCAGCTTCATCTAGATGGACCTGCTTAGATCAGGGGGGTTGGACTGGATGATCTCTAGAGGTCCCTTCCAACCCCCACCATTCTGTGATTCTGTACTTGTGGCCAGTATGTTTTTTTTAATTAAATGTCTATTTTGCAGTTCTAGAAAGACAAGATTTCTAACTACTGACCACTTAATTTGTATTATTCTTATGGTAGCTTGCAGGGTCATAACAAATGCATCATTATAGAAGAAATAACCAGTCTCTGTTCAAAACATTTCACTTGTGTAACAGGAAAGGCTATTTCAATGCTGTTTAATGCCTAAAGTTGGTCTGTTCCATACAGAAAATCTTACAGCAGATCCTAATGGACAGAGGCAGATACAGAATACTTCAAACATTTTGTTAGTTTTTATGGTGTGTGCCAAATGCTCACCTTGTGACTTTGATCATAAGATTTGCCTGTGCTCACAGGAGGATGCTCAAGACCCAGGCAAACTGAAAAATTAATTTTTAGAGAAAGATCAATCTTACTCTTTAACATTTGGCCAAAAAATGTCAAAACCAATTTCTGAATTTATGTAATTTCTAGTTATTATTTATTCTAGGAGAAACCTAATGCCAAAATATGAATCTTGCAGGATAATCTTCATTTGGACAGGAGTCAGGAGTGCTTAATTCTTTTACAAGAAAATCCTCCTGTCATGTAATTGGGTTACATATGAGTTAGGAGGCTTTTTTGTGTTTTTCAGGTTCAGAATATCTGAAACAGAAGAAACTATTGCTCTGTGGCTTTTTTTTTCCTGATCTGCAGTTACACTTATATAGACTTGAGCCTTTTAAACTGTTGTCTTTAAATCATGTTGTCTGGTGGTAACATGCCTTTTTAAGACTTTACACATGCTTTTTGGGGAATAAAACCCATGAATACTGTAAAATGATGTGTATGGCTAAATTTGCAGTACAGTGAGGATTCACCTAGTTTTTGAGATTAGGTTCTTTGTTGTCCTTAAGAGAAACACTCGACGATTCAGCTTGGTGTATCCACAAGCTGATTGCTTCTGCTCTTGGAGGTCAGTTGTCTGGAGAAGGCAGGAATTACTCAGGTGAATGTCAGCAGATGGGGTGGGCTCCTTGGTCAGGAGGGAAGAAGACCCAGAAGAGCTGCAGAAGTAAAACCCATATAGGAGCTGACCTGTTAGGTGCTGATCTATCAAAATGTGCAGGTTCCGCATCTTCTGCAGACTTCTGAGTCCACACTGAAAGCAGCACAGTTGGTATCATAAACTCTCTCCGCGTTACATTCCTTTTGCTCTTTGAGTTAGTAACTCAAATCTTTAGTGCAGTTCCTTCTGGTGACAATCCCATTGCAGCCATTAACATCTCTTGAACTACGAAAACCATGTTTTCTCTGTATTTCAGAACAAAATGAACGTTGCCAAGTGTTGCACTGGATGATTTATGCTTCTAGGCTTAGCCAGAAATGATAAAGAAAGAAAAGATGACTTATTTCTAATGTGTATTATAAAAATGACTGTTAACTGGGGCCATGGAAAAACACTTGAAATAAACTTATTTGTTGAAACTGCAGTTCAAAAATACTAGTGGATTGGCCTGTGCAGAATTATTCTTCTAAACAATATTCATGCCATAGTAATGATCTTCTCAATATTTACATGTTTTCATTACATCGGTATCCGGTACAAGATCGTTACTGTGAATAATTTTTTCACTGGTGTTGGCCAATTTGCAAGGTGATAGAGTGCTTGTGTGTGCATCTGTGGGGTTTGAGGGGGCTTTCTATACAATTGATGTTTAGCATTAGTTGGTGTGTCTGAGCTGGGCAGCACATCCGTGAGCTTCATGTGCTGGTGGGACTAAGGGTGAGAAGGGGGTGTCAGGAGGATGGAGCCAGGCTATTCTCATGATGTCCAAGGACAAGGGGCAATGGGTACAAGCTGGAACAGAAGAGGTTCCAAAGCAACACAAGGCAGAATTTCTTCCCTGTTGAGCTGAGGGAGCACTGGAAGGGGCTGCCCAGATGGGCTGTGGAGTCTCCTTCTCTGGAGACATTCCAACCCAGCTGGATGAGTTCCTGTGTGCCCTACTCTAGGTGGTGCTGCTCTGGCAGGGGGGGTTGCACTGGATGAGCTTTCCAGGTCTCTTCCAGCCCTTAAGACTCTGTGATTCTGTGATGTAGGTTGCTTGCTGCTCCTTTGCAGGCCCCTTCCAGCCCTTAAGATTCTGTGATTCAGGCTGCCCTTATCTTGCCCAGTCTCTCTGGCATTCCTCCTGCCTGGCCTGGCTCAGGTTACAGGCCCCTGTGGACTCCAGAAGGGAATGGGCTGTACATACATCTAATATTCATCCAGGATTTCCTTGTGTACCTGTTTTTCCTTATCAGATCAAGTCTCCTGGGCTAGATCATTAAGAGAAAGAGAATCAGGAGGGTGTTTAGCACCTATTTAGGTACAGAAAGGGGGGAGCTTATTCTTAGCAGAAATGCTAAGCCTTGTCCAAGGGCAGACCAGCCATTCAGGCTTTTTAAAAACAGATTTATGGCAGCCTCACAGGTCATCATTTGAACTGTTGGGCTTTTATTACAGGAGATGCACAAGAACAAACATTCCCCTCCTCATCTTTAGTTTCAGATCCCAAATTTAATTTGCAGAACAGAGAATTATAAATATAAGTGATGTAAATTGAGGCTATTATGTTGAGAATCAGAGAGGCATGAAGCATGCTGACCCACAGTAAGGACTAAGCTTTTCAAATTAGCCTTTCACTTTAGTGGGCATGTGAGTTTAACTTGGAAATGTAATACAATAATCACTGCACATAACTTACTAGTTCTATATCTCTGCTCTGGCAGAAATACTCATTGTAAAACTCACTAACAAAAGTGTTTTAGTAATTCTTTAGTCAGAAATAAAGGTCACACGGAACTTTGTGTGTGGTTTAGAATTCAGGCTGTTAGAACATGCAGAAAAATCCAATTGCTCTAGTGATCAATACAGCTTTGTTACAGACAGTTTTACCTTTTCCCTGCTCTTTATTTACACCTCTGGAATCTTTTCTGGATTTGCAAGGGTAAAAGTGGAAGGCTTTTTTTTTTTTTTGTCTAGCTTTAGCTTTAATCTGATCTTTTCTGTTGAGCACCAAATCTGTTTGGTCAGACGTTCAGAGCAGTTGGAAATTCAAATTTTGATGGTCAAAGGAAGCAATTAACCAAGCACAGAATTTGTGTATTCATTTGAAAGATGTTGAAATCTCTTAAACCCTGGCTCTGTTTAGCTCTCTGTCATCTTACCTGTTCTGTAGTTGCTGAATCTAGGCCTGGTTTTGCTTCCTGTGAAACAAAATAGTTAATAAAATGGGAGGGGGGAAAGGAAGTATTTAAGAGTATCAAGAATGTGCCTCAGTACTCACACACTTTAAAGTAAGACTGTACAGTTTGAAAGCTTTAACAAGAGCCATCTCCTTTGTAAAGAATGCAGATAATTTCTGGCAAGGAGGAAAAAAAAAAGGGGGTAACCTGATATGAGTCTGACAGTGTTGTTTAGTTAAGTGCTTCCATCTGTTGCTTGCTATTTCCTTTACTCATGACCTCTCTTTCTCTCTTCCCCCCTCCCCCTCCCCCTCCCCCTCCCCCTCCCCCTCCCCCTCCCCCTCCCCCTCCCCCTCCCCCTCCATTTTCTCCTTAGCCCCTTTGAGGAAAGCAAAGTTTGTTGAGAGCCCTCGTATCCCAGAGTCTGAGCTTGGCTCACCAACACTTTCTTCAGCACAGAAACTGGACGTTGATGCATACTGCCCTGGTAAGCTGCATGCAAAGGCTTTGTGTTAAAAGAGGGACAAGAGGTAATTCCAACTCAGAAGTATTTTTAGGTGTAGTATGGCTCCTTTTCCTTAAGTGGTTGATTGGACCTTCCTCAGCCAAATTTCATTGACTTAGAAACTAATACTTATTCAAGTTTCCAATTGACACCCTTTGATTTCTGTGACTTGCAGTTTTGTGTGTGGCTGCTCTCCCCTCAGAATAATTGGGAAGATCTGGAGAGTTGGTTTTGAAAAGGTAAAAAATGATCCAATTAACATACTTAGTTGTTAATGCTGGTCTTTAGAGAGGCTGGAATAAAACCACATTTCGGAGCTCTCATTCAATCAACTAATGCAAAACGATGGCATCTTGTTTACCTGCATCCAAGAATATTGCTTGTCTTTGATTTGATTTTTCCTTTGAAAAGAAACATCTTCTAATTGATGTATCCTGGAGTAATTACTCTTTTAAGTATACATCTTGCTAGAGGCCTCTGGTTGAAACATAAATAGAAATGGGTCGTGTCCCTCCCTGGTTTAACCCTGTATGTGTCTGACAGTTGAGGCAGGCAGTTGCATAAATACCTTCAAGCCCAGACAGAGCTCATGCAGATGTGTGAGTGACCCTTAAATCTTTATATAGCTTCACCATGCTGCCGACTCTGTATAATTTCCCACATTCTTCCTAACTGGGAAGTGGTAATCTGGGGAGGGCTGGAGGTTGTGGTGGAGGGATCTGCACTCAGCAGACTGGAACTGGCACCGAGCAAGTGTCTCAGTGCAATGGTTGCTGAATTCTGCACTTTCCTCCCCTGCTTTTACCTACTTTATGAACCAAAGGGACCCATATTCAATACAGGTAAAAGGATGGGACATATAAATATATAGACATGTGATATCTTCCTCTTAAACCTGTAGCTACAGTGGAAAAAGTCATATTAATAAATGACTCCCTAAGAGTCATTTAGAGTGTGATTATTTCAGCTTATAGTCACAATTTGAGGGAATTAATTGAATGGTGTCCAAATGTAGAACTTAGGTTTGCTTTCATGTGTGATGTTTGAAAGAGGAGTTGCCTTAGGAAGAAAAGAGACAGTCCCTGTGCTTAGAAATTATTCCTTTGAGGCCATAGTTGCTCTTTTTCACTCATTGTGAATTACAATGCAAATGTTGCTGTTGCAGCCCTTTCTTCTTCTGACTAAATAGCTTCTGCTGTCATGTTTATAATTGTTAATAATTACAAACTTATTATGATTGCATCCACAGAGGATTCTAATTGAATTGTAAATTTGGCTTAAAAAGCCTTAAATTCCACATTCTTATGTCTTGTGTTATGTCTTGCAGTTGTGTATGTCTCTGTCTTTGCTTGCCAGGGTGCTTTGAAGGGCAGGCCTCTTAGCAAGGCCAGGAGCAGCTCTGAAAATGAGAGCTGTGGGTTGCTTTTGGTTTTTCATCTCCTCCTCTTTCTGATAATGTAGTGATGTGAAAAGAAAGAGTGGTGTTTGCTGCTGCCTTGAAGAAGCATTGAAGAAACATGAAGGAAGGAAAGTGAGAGAGAGTTTTTGTAGTATGTGCTAATGAACAGCAGTAGCTTGGGATAAAGATAGAAACTTCAAATTAGGGGGTTCAGATTTGCTTCAGGTTGCTAAAATGTGTGGGTAGTATCCAGGGTGCCCAGGACCTCACTACCTGGGAAGGTTGTGTTTGCCCAGATCCAGGGACTCCAGCTTCTGAAGAGCCCAGCCAGGTTTGTGTTTAGCAGGCAGGTGAAGGTGGAAGAAAGAATCTCTTGCGGAAGGTTTGTGAAGCTGCTGTAGAAGGAGGTTTGTGGCATGCATGGTTTTCTTGCTCATCCCTTCTTTCCCTCACAAAGAGCTGCAAACATCTGCTATGGTAGGACTGGATTGTGCTTTACCTGCCTGTAGTATGATGGCTGGATTAAAGCAGCTCAGGGGATGAGACCATGGGAAGAAGTAGGTGGCTTGGGAAGGATTCTTGTGTAAAGAAGAAAAGAAACAAAGATCTGGACAACTTCTTGAATCCAAAGAACTTTGAGTCTGAGTGGAGTGATGGGAAGGTGAAGGAAGAGGGGCTGAGTCCTACTCTGGACTGTCACAAAGCCTGCCTTTAGTTGGTTTTCCAGGGAAACAGAGCTCCTTTCTTCAGTGGTGGACTTATTTTTTTCCCCCCTTTCTAAAACATGTGCATCCTGTGAAGGGTGTTAGCACACAGTGTTAAATCCCAAGTGGCTCCAGGAATGCTGACCGGAGATAAAGAAAAAAAAATCAGGCTGAAGATATGTTAGAGCCTTCCAATTGAGTGGAGGTGGAGTGCTTTGTAAAGTGATCCCTGACAAGTAATGTAATGAATTATACACTTAAAGGCAGTTGAAAACACAAAATAGCAAGGAGGAGAGAACATTATCTCCCCTGCATATAGAAAGATTTCTTTCCATTTGAGATGCCTTAGAGATGAAGGTTTTTCTCAATGCTTAAAATGTTTATTTTGAAGGCTTCAAGACAAATTTCGGCACATTCCAGGGAGGTGGTTTCCTGAGCAACCACCCTGCAGACCTGCTGCTGCTGCTGGAGGGAGTTACTGCTTGCTTTTGACATCTTAGAGTGTGAATTGGTGTAAGATATTGGTGCTCCAGATATTTGAGGAAGGAGAAAGAAGATCTAGGTGACTAGTGCCTTTGGAGGCAAGTTCTAAAGGACACAAGCAAAGCTTTCAGCTTGGTATAAAAGTTGTTTTGGAATGATGTTCTTTGTTTTGCCAAAGAAGATGATGAAATGCTCTAAGATGAATCTGTTTAAGTGAAAGCAGATGATAAGCCACGTTTTACAGTTGTTGCATTTAAGATGATGACAAAAAGGCTGTTTGGAGAGTTTGAGAAAAGTCATTTCTATCAGAGTTGTAGATCTGTGAAAGTTTTTCTGATTGCAGTGGTCAGAGTTCAGTCAGGCCCATTTTTGACTTAGAGTGTCTATTGAGGAGCAGTTTGTTTCTTGTTTCTTAACTTAGTAGTGACTTTATCAGGAGGGTCTGAAAGGAGTTGGATCCATCCCCCCTGCCTGCCTCTGCTCTGATCCTGTAGGCAATGGTTGGCAGATGTATTTGCATTTCCCTTTCTGTCAGGTTTCCTAAGACGCTGGGACAGTTTGGGGATGATACTCATGTGGCCATTGTCACTCTTTAAGGTGGAATAACATGAAAGAGCAGGAATTGACCTTCAAACCTCTGTTCTTTGACACTTCAACCTTTTCTGTAATGGTCTGATGATTCATAATTTAATATGTGATATATTTTTTCCCCAAATTCATCATATCACTCTCCTTCTGCCTCCTGGTGCTCCTTTGTGTGATGTCCTGGCTCCTTGTTCCCAAATGATGTCTTGCCTTCTTGTTCCTGCTTGGTTATGTATCATCAGGAGGGCACCTTTCTTTGACCTGCATTTTGGTTTTTAGCACGGTAGCTACAACATGTTTTGAGCACTCAGGAAACCTGTTGGGAACAATTTGAGATGGCTGATGCTTTCAGGTAATTGCTTTTGGCCTTCCATCAGCGGTTGCGTTCTGCGTGATTTGTTATGTTGTTGGCGTGTTGCAAAAAGGTTAAAGTGTGTTATGACATTCTCTTTGATTAAATTCTTCTTCTTTTGGGATACAAATCTTCAAGTGCCTGGTCAGGGGATGTTTGCTTGTTCCTCCATGAAACTGGCAGGCATCTGTTTCCATCCCTGATTGAGTTACGTAGAGCCACAGCCAGCACAGGGTGATTTACCATCACAGAGTCGTTTCTGTTCATCTCAACTGCTCCTTTTTCTCTTTCTTTGGTTAAAAAAAATTGTTGAGGTTGACATCTCAAGCTGCTGCTGCTGCTTCTTTTCTTTTCATCTTGTAGAATGTGTGGTTTTTGTTCTACAAACAAATTCCTCCAGCAGAATCCATGTCCCACCTCTGTCCTATCAGCCACTGATGAATTGGGAAGGAAAGCAAACCAACCATGGCCTGACAAATGATTTCACGGGTGAACCTTGTGGTTGGCCCAGCATTAGCAAGCCCACTGACCTGAAGGGAATGAAAAATTGTTGTGATCAACCCTAATTGCAGAAGAGAGTTGTGGCAGTTTGGTACGTTGGTTGCTATGGAAGCGATTGACTTCCCTTGTGCTCTTCTTAGGAGGACAGTGCTGTTTTTTTTTTTTGTCCTACTCAGAGATTAAAACAGCTTCAGAATAAATTCCTGGATTAACCATCCAAAACTTAACCCCTCTGAGTAAAAAAAACCAAAACAATCCCCATCCTGGTCTGAAAATCTGTTTCTGAGAGAGGAATAGTGAAAGCAGTTGTAGAGTTATCAGATGAGGGTCTGTCTGGGATTAACCATAGACCATTTACAGCTGAGTTTGCTGCAAACTGAAAGTTGCAGCTTGGAAAATAGTGACTAGGTTTTCAATTTGGGGTTTATTGAACCTTCTTGTCAGAGGGGAGATGCTGAGGACAAGAACTGAAAATAATACAACATCCATATACAATTGTCATGTGTTTTAGCTGTTGAGTGATTTGAGATGACGTGATATTCTCGGAGCTTCCTAATGTGATCTATTAACAATCAACTTCCCTTTAAACTTATAATTGGTTTTCACCTATCTGGGGAAAAATAAAGAGGGATAAAAGGAGGAGAAAAGAAATTCTATTTGACCAACTTGATGCCTTCTATGAGTGCATAACTAGCTGGTTAGATGAGGGGAGAACAGTGAATGGCATCTACCTTGACTTCAGCAAGGCTTTTGACACTGTCTCCCACAACATCCTCATCAGAAAGCTCAGGCAGTGTGGCTGGGATGAGTGGAGGTGAGGTAGATGCAGAGCTGGCTGAATGACAGAGCCCAGAGGGGGATGATCAATGGCACAGAATGGAGTTGGAGGCCTGTGGCCAGTGGAGTTCCACAGGATTGGATTAAGACAAGGGCAGGGAGGGCTCACTGCCAATTATGGTTCTGGGCAAAACAGACTCCAGTACTCGACTTAGAGAGGAAAGTAGGAAAGTTTATTCTACAAGAAACGGAAGGGAATAAAAGCAAAAAGGGAGTAGGATGATGAGAAAATTACAACCAGCACTTTAAGATCTCCCTCCCCCATCCCTCCTTTCTTCCCGGGCCCAGCTCACTGCTCCCAATATCTCTACCTCCTCCCCCCTCAATGTCTCAGGGGGGCAGGGAATGGGGGATGTGGTCAGTCTCTCACAGATGGGCTCTGCTGCTTCTGTCTTCTCAGATGAGGACGACTCCTGGCATTCTTCCTCTGCTCCAACACGGGGTCCCTCCCCCGGGACACAGTCCTTAACAAACTTCTCTGGCGTGGGTTGTTCCCAGCAGCTGCGGCTACTGCCGATACAGGGTCCCTCACACAGGACGCAGTCCTTGGTGAATATCTCTGGCGTGGATTCTTTGCCACGGTTGCAGTTTCTGCAGTTGCAGGGTCCCTCTCTCGGGACAAGGCCTCTTCTGGGCATAAGTTTAATGAGCTGCTTTGTCGTGGGTTCCTCCCCACAGTTACAGCTGTGGATATTGGGTCCCTTCCATCGGGACACGGCCTGCTCCGGCCATAGTGATAAAGGGCCCCTCCTTCGGGACAAGGCCTCTTCCAGCCATAGTCACTGTCCCTGGCTTGGGGCCTTTAATGAAGTGAATCGCTGCCCCTGGTCTGGGGCCAGCTTTAGCAAAATGAGTCTCTGCCCTGATACAGGATCATTATCAAAATGAGTCTCTACTGCTCATGCGGAGTCTTTAAAGAAATGCAAATAAATCTCAGCTTCACCAGTTCTCTCCATAGAATGCAGGGGAGTCTCTGCTCCAGCACACCTCCTCCTCTCTTTCGTCACTGACCTTGGAGTCCGCATGGTTGTTTCTCTCACTGTTCCTACTCCTTGCACCAGCACCAGCCAGAAGAAGGGGCAGAAGAAGGAAGAAGATGGAGGAAGAAACCTCCTCTTCCAGCTTCTTCTTAAAAAGTGATCGTGGAGGCATCTAATTGGCTCAGCCCCAGAAGTGGGTCTGGCTCAGAGCTGGGGAGAGTTGCGAGCAACTTCTTACAGGAGCCATCTTTACAGCCCCTTCCCCATTACCAGAAAAGTCTGTCATGTCAAACCATGACAATTAGTCTTCCCTTTCTCCTTCTGATACAGATATTTACTCCCAAATATTTGAAAGTCTAGAGCAAGTGCTCAGTAATTGTCCTGCTTTGTTTCCTACAGTGTTTCTGCAATACCATTATTTCATTTCAACTCTTGTTGGAGACAGAAACCTCAATGTTCATTTTATCAGATATAACAGCAGAAGAAGGGATTGCACTTGTAGAAAATAAATCAGTTCTTTCCTAATCCTAGTTCCCATGTCTTAATGTGCACATGAGGCCAAGAGATGCCTTTTTTGTCAGCCCTATGCAAAAAGCACTTGAACTTCAGTGATGCTATGGAGAGCTTCTCAGAAAGGGAAATATGCAGTGCTCTGAAAGCCTCACCGTTGCTTCTGCTTTGTCACCAGTTGCCTTGACTTCCTGAACCTCCTCAGGACTGCAGAACAAGTACTATTTGTATCCAGTGTGACTATTCTTCCCCTTGTTGTCATTTGTTTGGATGCCCTCCCTCCCCATCCTTTTCTTTTGGGTAGCACAGCTGCACTTGTACACTGCAGAAAGGAGATCAATGTGCTCATAATCTCCTGTGGATTGTCTACTTTAGGAAGCAGAAGTTTGGTCATTTAATGTCACTGATTATTTGACTTCTAATCACTTGAAAAATCATTCCTTTGAATCCAAACAGGAACATTTTTGGCCAGCTGCCAATTTTGAAATCACAGCATTGATCATAACCACTGTTTATTCCAATTGTTCCAGTGTTCTGTAACTTACTGCAGGGTCTAAAATTGTTGTCGTTAGTCTGAGACTGTAGCAGCAGTCCTCTCAGGCTCTTCTTCTTGCTGTCTTCTGTGACTTGAGTCCCTGCTAGTTCTTCTCAGTGTTCCTTTGGGGAGTCCCTGTCTGTCTGAGGAAGCATAGCCATAGAATCACAGTCTTAAGGGTTGGAAGGGAACTCGAAAGCTCATCCAGTCCAACCCCCCTACCAGAGCAGGGCCCACCAAGATCAGGTCCCATAGGAACATGTTTGTGTAAATATTAATGAGATCCCCCCCCTCAGTCTCCTCTTCTCCAGACTAAACAGCCCCAGGGCCCACAGCCTTTCCTCAGCAGGAAGATGCTCCAGTGCCCTGAGCATCTTGGTGGCCCTGTGCTGGCCTCTCTCTAGCACTTCCCTGTCCCTCTGCAGCTGGGGAGCCCACAACTGGACACAGGGCTCCAGATGAGGCCTCAGCACATATGGCAGAGCAGAGGGGGAGCAGAACCTCCCTGGCCCTGCTGCCCACACTCTGCTGGATGCCCCCAGGCTGCCATTGGCTTCTTGCCCACGAGGGCAGGTTGCTGGCTCATGGTCAGTTTATTATCCCCCAGCACTGCCAGGTCTCTCTCCTGGAGCTGCTCTCCAGCAGGTCACCCCCAGCCTGGCCTGCTGGAGGGAGTTGTTCCTCCCCAGCTGCAGGACTCTGCCCTTGCCCTTGGTGAACCTCAGCAGGAGAAGTAGGAGAGACTTTCAGGAGGAGAGAACTTCAGGAAGGAATAGGAGAGGTTTGGAAATTGCTGAAATTAAGATAAATGGTTTTGGGTGGATGCCCTGCAACATGCCTAATGCAGCAAAATAAATGTGCACAATACTGCTGAAATCTTGTGCACAGACTTCAGCAAAAAATAGTATGTGAAGGGATTGTTTGTTCTCTTTTGATTGTGAATCATATTAAAGAAAACCCTCTGCAGCAGTGAGAATGGAAGATACCATCCTCAAACCTGTCCTGAAATAAAAGGTCAGTTCAAAGAGCTAAAACAGAAATACCAAACAACTTTATTATTTAAGAGTTGAGGCCTTTGATGAGTGTTGGAGGAGAGATGGTATCCTCAGCACTAGGAGCACAGCTTCAAGTTTATGATCAGGTGATTCAGAACATGGAGTACATGGAATGCTCAAGCAGTGTGGCTTGGATGAGTGCAGGTGAGGTGGATGGAGAGCTGTTGAATGACAGAGCCCAGTGGGGGGTGATCAATGGCACAGAATGGAGTTGAAGGCCTGTGGCCAGTGGAGTTGCACAGGGATGGGTTCTGGGGCCAGTCTTGTTCAACATCTTCATCAAGCACCTGGGTGAGGACACAGAGGGACCCTCAGCAAGTTCCCTGCTGGCACCAAACTGGGAGGACTGGCTGATTCCCCAGAGGCTGTGCTGCCAGTCAGCCAGATCTCAACCAGCTGGAGAGCTGGGCAGAGAGGAAACTGCTGAGGTTCAACAAGGGCAGAGTCCTGCAGCTGGGGAGGAACAACCACCTGCAGCAGGCCAGGCAGGGCACTGGAGCATCTTCCTGCTGAGGAAAGGCTGTGGGCCCTGGGGCTGTTCAATCTGGAGAAGAGGAGACTGAGGGGTATCTCATTCATAGTTACCAAGATCTAAATGGTGGGTGTCAGGAGGTTGGGGCAGCACTTTTTTCTATGGTATCTAGCAACAGGATAAGGGGTGATGGGATGAAGCTGGAACACAAACAGTTCCAATTAAACATAAGGCCAAACTGTTTCAGTGTTTCAGTGAGGGAGCCCTGGCCCAGGCTGCCCAGGGAGGGTGTGGAGGCTCCTTCCTTGGAGGTCTTCAAACCCTCCTGGACACATTCCTGTGTGACCTGATCTAGGTGGGAGCTGCTTCTGCAGGGGGGTTGGACTGGATGAGCTCTAAAGGTCCCTTCCAACCTCTCTCATTCTATGATTATATGATTCTATGAATTCTGTTCTGTTATGATAGCATTGACGTGGCATTTGCTGCCTATCTCTGGCTCAGTTTGGTTTGTGATGAAAAATAACATGTCTGTCAAGCTGCTTGAAGGAACCTTAAAGGACATGCTCATTGAAGGCACTGATAAGGACTGGTTGCGAAACTCTTTGTGTGTGATGCAGAGAATTTCTTATGTTTGAATTTCTTCTTAGGGGAAATGGCAGGGAAACTTACACAAGATACTGACTTAATGGAGTTCATGATGGGAATATTTGCAGTTTCTTCCAGGAATGCTTGAATAGAGCCAGTGAAACAGCAGCACACAAGGCACAGGTTGAGTCCAAGATGCTGTTTGAACACCTTCATAGCTCAGGGTTAGATTCTTGGCTAGTTTAGCTTTGTCAGTGTACAAAGAGGATATATTTACTTTGACACTCCTCTGTGGTGTGATTTAAGTTTGGAGGATCAGTTCTCTATCACTCACACACAACTACCAAGGCTCTGAAGAGCAGCTGTCCAAAAGAGACATTTAAAGCCATGTGTTTGGGGTGGCCTTTGGCCCTTAGTGTTTATATCTCTTCTGGATATAAACAAGACTAATGTGCCACTCAGTGAACTGTTACCCAGTTCTTCTTGTTAAGACACTTCACCAAAATAGATTGCAGATGTTTTGGAAGTAAAAAAGTAGAACCATTAAACCAAAAAATACTCTCTGGAGTAAAAAACATACTGTTACTGTGCCACTCTATATCATTTAGCTGAAAGTTTAGCAAACAAGTCCCAGGATGGTGAAATAAATCAGAAAGGAGTTTCATTTGCTTGTAAACAATTGCAGCTGAAACATGTGGCACATTGCAGGATAGGGATTGAAAGGGTGGAAAGGAAACAGTGGTTTAAAATCACAGTCTTAAGGGTCAGAAGGGACCTTGACAGCTCATCCAGTGCAACCCCCCTGCCAGAGCAGGACCACCTAGAGTAGGGCACACAGGAGAGCAAGATTTCAAGTGAGTTATTTTGAAGGCAAGAAGGACTGATGTTATTAAATTGCTTGACAAACTCAGGTTATCACCTTTCTAATTTGCATTTGGATTGAAACATTAAAACAGTGTAATGAAAGGATGGCAGAAGGAGCTGGGAAGCCTGGAGGTGTGCACTGCTGAGAGCTGGGGTGAATCTGGAAGCTAAATCATTTCAAAGAACCAACCAAAAAAGCTGTAATGTGTGGACATTAGGTATCTACACTGCTCCTAAATCACTGAGTGTTGGCTTGAATGTATCTCTTAGGATTAATTACTTAGGTGTAATCTGGGAAAATGGGCAAAGAGCCCTTTGGCAGGTCTGTGACTAAAGAGATGCTCTCTCTGCTCCTGCTCCTCTTTCCCCTTCAGCCCCCACAGAGCCCCAGTGACCTCATTGCTCAGCTGCCCATCAATCCTCCCTCCCCCATCCATCCATCTCCCAACCCAGCACTTCAGTCTCTGCCTCAACAGGCTTTTCTATCCCACAGACATCCCTGCCTTGGGGCAACACAAGCTCTCCTTAGCAAAAAATGACCTCCCAGCCTTTTTAGCTCCCTGATCTAATTAACCTTCTGCTTGTCTCCTCATCTATCCCATCATCCTGTGGCAATTCTATTAGTCCAGTATCATTCAGCTCAGAAGCAAAAGGCAAAAAACACATGTTTATCAAGGGCTGGAGATGGCAAAAAGCACATAAGCTCATTTGCTTGTTGCTTTTACTGTGTTTTCTGCTTTCAGAGCAATTAAGTCACTTTTATGCTAGGGTTTGGAGTTTTTGATGCCATTACCATCACTCCTCACAAGGAAGCATTGAGTTACAGGTACTAAACCCTTAGGGGCTGGTGGTGGTTTGGGATTTCTCTCCTTCCCAGTGGCCTTATGCTGGGGAATGGGCAGCTCTTGCCCTGCTGATTTTTTGCTTCTGTGTTTTCCCACTTCTGGCTTGCTCTGTGCAAGCTGATTTACTTTCTCCAGCATCCTTTTGCCCTGAGAGATAAAAATGCCAGATAGCCTAAACATGTGTAGTATTTGAATGTAAAAGGACAACCTGTTTCACTTCTCTCCAGGAGCTTTTATTTCTTTCTGTCATATAATGCTGCAGTTACTTGTCTGGTCTGAAGACTTAAGGATTCAATGAAAGAAATACCTTTAAATACAGCTTTTTGGTGGCTCTGCCCACAATTCAATTGCAGATCTCATGTAGTCTGTTGAATATCATGCTTTTCCCTTTCATTTTTTTAGCAAATTCCTTTAATTGACATATAGTTTACACTAGAAAAGAACCTAAATGTCATCATCTCATGTTCATTTGGTTTTGCAGTGCAAAGTAAAGCTGGTGGCTTACATTTTACTTGCCCTCTACTGCTTGGACAAATTACCTCTCTTTCCAAACAGGCTGCAACTTTGGAGATTAATCTGTCTTGGAGCTGTTGGTGGATTTTTCTTTATGTTATTAGAAAGAAGGAATTCCCTGCAATGTGTTTGTACTCTGCAGGCTATAACTGTGATGAAAGTCCTTGGACTAGTGGTAAACATCTAGTAAATCTCTTTTGATTTTGACTCTGGGTATCTGAAATGCTGCTTTGGATCACTTGCCTTGAAATGAAACACAACAAATGTCAAGTGGGGAAGAAAGTTACTCTGTTAAATGGTTTGGAAAGGATTTTTAAGTAGGTTCAGGAAAGGTATTTATCATGTCATGGAGTTGCAGAATGGTTTGGGTTGGAGGGAATGCCTTCCACTAAATGAGATTGCTGCAAGCCCCATCCAACCTGCCCTTCAGGACTTCCAGGGATGAGGCTGCCACAACCTGTGCCTGTGCCTCACCATCCTCATGTGGGAATCAGGGAAAGATGATGGAATCAGAAGTAATTTCATCTCTGCTTAAAGCTGGATCTGACTGAGATGAGGCTGTGCCATCTCAGGGTATCCCGTCTGTGCCAGGAGGACTGGGGTACACCGTGATGCCTCTGATATTCCTTCCATGGCCGTTTCACTGCAATGGGGCTTCTCATGGAAAAGCTCTTGTTTAAAAGCAAACAAGACATAAAAAACTGAAGATGAAAGCACAATGTAGCTGGTCTGATGATGACAGAGAAACTAAGAGGAGACCGAAGGGTAGGTGGATAGGTCTGGTTTGCTGACCCAGCCCTGCAGCTGAAGGGCAACGTTACACAGTCTCCAGAGCTCCTTGAAATACTCAAAGCACATGCCACGAGCCTGGAAGTTAAGCTTTTGTTTCATTCTTGTTTAAAATTCCTGACACAGAGCTTTTGGATTTAACTTTTGCTGTTCCTGAATGTTTATGCAGAAGCACGTGAGCTGAGGTAGCAATTTACAGCAGCTTCAGCCCATGAGCTGCCCTGGGATCTCAGGTTTGCATGTACATAAGCTGAGCCCTTTGGTGCTGTTTACTGCTGTACTAGAGGTTCTTTGAGTGGACTGGAGTAAGTGTATTGGAGCTGCTGTAGTTTGTTACAGCAGTAGTGGCAGAACAGCTCAAAATATCTCCAGCCAGTTCTGTTATCAACTGTTTGTGCTCAAATTAACCCGGGTGAAAGGGGGGAACCAAAATGTGCTGAAGTGTGGTGTAAAATGTAGCATGGACTGGATAACACACATGGCAAGAGAGGGGGGAAAAAACCCCACAGTTATGCCCTTTCACTGAACTTAGACAGACACTATTAGGTCTTACTTCAACCTTGAAAGGCATGTTACAGCTTCTTTCCATAATACCTATTCACAGGCATCTTGGAGCTGTTACATCTCTCCTTTTGACACTCTAAAGACCTAAAACCAAAAGAGGGAATAATCCAGTGCTTTGCAGAAGTTCAAAGTTATCTGTACTTGGAAAGCCATGTTCTAATGAAATGATTGACAGGTCTGCACTAGATGTGATGCTCTCAGAGCTCTGCTGTTGATACCTTGTGCTGTGAGCAGCATCTCGCCAGTGAATTAGGGCTGCTCTCAAAGCAAACAATTATTACTCTATCTCCTGTGTTATGCAGTGATCTGGGATAAGCTCATTGTTTTCTTTCTTCTACAGATGAAAGACAGCTTTGTGCCCCTTGGAGAGATATTTTAGGGATGTTAGAAGGTTTCAGGGCAAGGTTAAACCCAGCCTCCAAGGAGCAGGTTGTTCGGTGCGGTTTGGGGGAGGTTCTTAAGGCTGAGCTGAAGGAAACAAGCACTGCCCAGTGCCCTGCAGCATGGTCTGGGCCCTCAATCCTCCCCTGGGTGGGGAATGCAGAGACAGCTCCTCCTTTTCCCTTTGCCCAAGGGGTGTAAAGTCAGCACAGTTTGAGTATTTAATTGTTCTGAAGATAGAACAGGGAACACATAACCAAGTTGTAACAATTAAGAGCAGAGCCATATCCTAGGCACAGATATCTGGGATAAACTCACAAAGTCTACTCTTTAACAGACAAAAACCCTCGTCTTGGAAATGAAAGGCTGTCTAATTTTCATTTTACAGAAATGTCTGTTGTGGCTTTGACTCCCAGAGATAGTAAAATGCTCACAGATTGAATGTGGGTGGTCAGCAGTTTGGAAAATTGAGCCATACATCTAAATCTGTCTCTCAAATCTATCCTCTCCACATCAGCATTGCTTAAATCACTACAATAAGGATTCAAGAACTTAAAAGGCAGCTTCTATTATCATCCTATCTAGTCATAGAATCACAGAATGGTAGGGGTTGGAAGGGACCTTTAGAGATCATCTAGTCCAACCCCCCTGCAGAAGCAGGGTCACCTAGATCAGGTCACATAGGAACATGTCCAGGTGGATCCTGACGACCTCCAAGGAAGGAGACTCCACAACCCCTCTGGGCAGCCTATTCCACTGCTCCCTCACCTGAACAGTGAAATAGTTTTTTCTTATATTTAAGTGGAACTTTTTGTGTTCCAGCTTCATCCCATTACCCTTTGTCCTGTTGCTAGCTACTATAGAAAAGAGGGATGTCCCAACCTCCTGACACTCACCCTTTAGATATTTATAAATGTTAATAAGATCACCCCTCAATCTCCTCCAGACTAAACAGTCCCAGTTCCTGCAGCCTTTCCTCATATGAAAGATGTTCTATACCCTTGATCATCTTGGCGGCCCTGTGCTGGCCTCTCTCCAGCACTTCCCTGTCCCTCTTGAGCTGAGGAGCCCAGAACTGGACACAGGACTCCAGATGAGGCCTCACAAGGGCAGAGTAGAGGGGGAGAAGAACCTCCCTGGCCCTGCTGCCCACACTCTTCTTGATGCATCCCAGGATGCCATTGGCCTTCTTGGCCACGAGGGCACATTGCTGGCTCATGTTTAATTTATTATCAATCAGGATTCCCAGGTCTCTCTCTGCAGAGCTGCTCTTCAGCAGTTGAACCCCCAGCCTGTACTGGTGCAGGGGGTTATTCCTTCCCAGCTGCAGGGCTCTGCCCTTACCCTTGTTGAAGCTCAGCAGGTTCCTCTGTGCCCAACTTTCCAGCTGGTTGAGATCTGGCTGACTGGCAGCACAGCCTCTGGGGAATCAACCAGTCCTTCCAGTTTGGTGCCAGCAGGGAACTTGCTGAGCGTCCCTCTGTCCCCTCACCCAGGTGGTTGATGAAGATGTTGACCAAGACTTGCCCCAGAACCCATCCCTGTGGAACTTCACTGGCCACAGGCCTCCAACTGTGTTAGGGTTTGACCTATTTTATAGACTAGGTGGGAAATTACCAGGGGGACTGGACTTGATATCACTGCCCATACAGTGACTGCACAGGGAGGTTTGGTGTCTGGAGTGTGGTGCTTTCTATGTAACCCTGAGTGTGTCAGAAACAGCAGCTACAGTGGGGGATGCACAAGCATTTCTGTCCTCTTCTTTGCCTTTATCCACTTGATTGTTTTGCACATTGGCTGCTTTACATCTCATGGAGTGCTTTCATGTAGCATTGGTGTCACTGAGTAGCTTGTCACTGAGGTAGTTCCTAGGTAAGAGAGGAGAGGGAAGAGTCTCTGTTCTCCATCAATCCAGGAAATGTTGTCCCTCAGTGGCCCTGGTTCTTCTACATGGTAAAAGTGAGATGACTGTGTTTGCTTCCATGGAAGGTGTCAAGAAGGCCAATGGCATCCTGGGGTGTATTAAAGGGTTATGGGCAGTAGAGAGGTTCTCCTCTCCCTCTACTCTGCCCTTGTGAGGCTGCATCTGGAATATTGTGTCCAGTTCTGGATGAGTTCCTGTGTGTCCTGCTCTGATAGAGGGGGTTGCACTGGATGAGCTTTCGAGGTCCAACCCTTAAGCTTCTGTGGTTCTCTGCTGAGAGGATAATGGGCAATAAGAGGAGGAATAATGGTTTACATTAGAAGAAACACCTATTAGCTGTAGCAATGCCTGACCTAAAATAAACCACTGGCACATGATGTTAAAACTGACTTGAATAACATGAATAACCTGAAACCTCAGCTACTGGCGTTGCAGCATGGAAAGTTAATGGTGTAAAGTGAAGCCAAGCTGAACCATTCCAGTCTCAATCTGCTTTTCTTCCTTTTAGGTGATACTGATCAGGAGTTGGGACCCCCTCCATCTGTAGATGAGGCAGCAAATACACTCATGACTCGCCTGGGCTTCCTCCTGGGAGAGAAAGTCATGGAGGTACAGCCAGGACCCCAGTACAGCATGGAGGTGCAGGACGAGAACCAGGTATGACCCCCTTTCAACCCTTCCCTTGCTCCAGGAGGAACTGCATGGGGTTGTGTTCCACAAAGCAGCATTTGAGAGAGTGGTTATCTTCTAATTATGTGGCAGCTGAGTGTCTCATAAGGGGTGAAATAACTATGATGAGGCAAAAGGGGGGGGGAATCAGCTGCTACCTCGTGAAACAGCTTCTGTTGTTTTTTGTGGTGCTGCATATGTTGGAGGAGTGGGAAGCATTTCTAATCAGATTAGAGTGACCAAAATAATCTGCATTTGGATGGCATCTCACAGTTGCAGATGTACTTGAATGATATTACATAAAGTTGCTCTCCTGGAGGCACAGATAAGAACCTGATTTTACAGATAGGCACAGGGTGGTTTTTTTTGGTTTTTTTTTTTTTTTTGCTCATGTTTGCCAAGCAAGGTGATTTCATGCTTGAAAACAGATACAGAAAGGAAATTAGCAAATCTTTATTGTGATGGAGTTTGTTCCAGCCCCTCAGTCTGGCTGAGAAACAAGATAGCAAAAAGCTGAGATGCTACAGAGAACTGCCTGAGCTGCTTCTTCCTTCTCAAGCCTGGACAATATTCCCACTCCCAACAGTGGTGGTGAGATGAGAATGAAACTAAGAGACAGTTAATTTCCTTTTTTTAATTGAGACATGAACAGTTCAGTATGTTGGGAGGGTGTGGAGGCTCCTTAGAAGTCTTCAAGACCCACCTGGACACATTCCTGTGTGACCTGATCTAGATGGGAGCTGCTTGTGCAGGGGATGAGCTCTGGACTGGACTGGATGAGCTCTAAAGGTCCCTTCCAACCCCCACCATCCTGTGATTCTATGTAACAGAAGAGTATAAAACTCAGAAGTCCAGTTCTGATTCTCCATTTAACAATGTCACTGCATGACAAGTCACTTAAATATTCCATGTAGGCATTATTCAGAGGAGGTGACTTAAAACTTTGTCATTCCTTAAAAAAAGGTTCAATGAACAGTTACAGCCAAGAACATGGTTTCTGTACCTTCTCCCTGAATGCCTGTCATGACCCAGCTGACACACCTGAAGTTCTCCCATCCTGTCCCACTTGGAAGGAAGCTGCACCACTGTGACACAGAGCAGGGATTGGAGGGCAACGTCCTACTGTAGGCTGAAGCTGAAGGATTTTGATCTCCTGCATGGGCTAAAGTAGACTTGAGAGCCAAGAAATGTGGTTTTGTAAAGTTTTTTATGCCTTTAACACATCCATTAAGCTTTTAACACTTTCATTCAGGTTTTTTTTTTTTTCTTGTGTGCAAGTGGTTTGGTTGATTTGCAATGTGCTTTAATCTGCATTGTGCTAGGAAATGTACTTTTGAACAGGCACCTATTTGAACCCAATACTTCAAAGGTAAGCAGAGCTTTCTGCTATAAATGGTTCCTTTTGTTGTTGCCTTTGGACAATAATTAAAATCCCATCTTTTCTCTGAAGCAAAAGATGTCTTTGGAGAAGAAATAAAAGGAGAAACAGCAGAGAGTCTTCCTCTAAAATAGATTGATATCTTGGGCTTCTGTGCTAATTTTTGCATGAATGTTTCACAAGGCCTTTGAATGCTCTTCATATGCTGGTGAGGATAAAGGCTTGCTTCCTCAATTACCAAGTCAATCTTTTTGTTTCTTTTCTTTGTGAGCATCTCCTGCTGTCAGAGCTTGCCTGAAACAGCCAGAATGCTCAAGGTTGGAAATGACCTCTGGAGGTCATCTCATTTGACAGCATGCTGAAAGCAGGGCTGGCTTCAAAGTTGGACCAATGTGCTCAAGGCTTGTTTCCAGGCAAGTTTGGAAGTTCTGCAAGGATGGAGAATCAACAGGATGGCTGAGAAGCCTGTTCCAGGGCTCAATGACTCTCATCTTGAAGGAGGAAGGTGTGGAGGCTCCTTCCTTGGAGGGCTTCAAGACCCACCTGGACAGGTTCCTGTGTGACCTGATCTAGGTGGGAGCTGCTTCTGCAGGGGGGTTGGACTGGATGAGCTCTAAAGGTCCCTTCCAACCTCTCCCATCCTGTGATTCTATGACTCTATGACTTTTTTCTTCTACCATGTTACAACCTGTGAATGGAGCATCTTGTGTCTTCTCCACAACCCCCTGCAGAGAGTGGAAGGCTGCAGCAACCTATAGATGTAGTTTACTTGTCTCCAGAATGAGTGAAACTTGTCCGTCAGCCTCTCCTCCTACACCATAAGCCCCAACCATTTTAGTGGCCCTCTTCTTGGTTATCTTCCAGTGTCTGTCTCAGCACAGGAACTGTGCACAAATCCTGTCCCAGCTCAAGCTGCTTGTGAATTGCAGCAAATCTTCTGCAAACCTCTCCTTCCCAAACTGAATTTCTTCAGCCACCCTGCTTACAGCACCACTGAAGATCATGCAGCAAGACATTTATGGGAGTTGCAAAGCTTCCTTCTTCCATTTGTCATTGATGAATTAAAAGCTGATTGAGACTTGGACAACCAGTTTGCACTTGAATTGGAAGATGAGAACAGTTTTAATATGTTCATTTACATGGCCTGAGCAGAGAAAATGTTCTCTGGGCCTTGGATGCTGCTTGTTATTCCAACCATGCTTTCCTTTCTCAAGTAGAGGAGATAATTACTTGCCATCTCACCAATGCTTGAGCTGAAGTGAAGATAAGGAACAGGGGTGTTTTCACTCAAACTGCCCCAATCTCTATATCAGCACATGTCATTTTCATTCAACTGCCTGCTTCTGAATACATCAATGGATACATTCTCTGATCCAGATTGCTATGAAATTGCATGTTTCATGTGCTGTCTCTTTCTCAATCACCCTTTCCTTCATGAGAGATCACAAAAACTTCTTTTTTTCCTCGCACTTCTTGCACTTCTCCCACTTCTCCATGCACTGGCTGCCAGAGAAGCACAAAGGCCAACGAGACTATGCCAGAACAGTGGAATTTCACAAAGCTGAGTGAAAATGCTGACAAATGAAACAGCAACACTACTACTACTAATAATACATAACGTTCTGACAGTGGAAAATGATATTTAAAACCTTGCACAGAGGAACAACTTTCAGTATCAATACAGAAATCAAACATGTCAGTCAATGCCAAGCGATACACCCCGTGTTGAGTGATTCCAGCTACAAGTAGCTCGTTCTTAAGGAGCTGTGTTGGGAACACCACCCATAAAAGAACTTATTTGGCATTTCATGAGACAATAGTGTTATCAGCTGGAGGGAAGATGAGTGTACCATTCTTGCACTGAGTTTTAACTTGCTTTAAAGTGTCGTTTCTCTGTGGGTTCAGGTTAGCTGATGTTACTTTGTTAGTGCTAAGTTTCAGCAGGGAATTGTTTAATAGGCAAAACAAGGACGTGTTAAAACCTCACCATCAAGACTTTGGTATAGTCATCATGGAATCATAGAATCATTTCAGCTGGAGGAGACCTTTCAGCTCATGGAGTGCAGCCTCTGTCCCAGCCCTATCACCCACCAGCCCATTGCCCTCAGTGCAGCATCCACCCATCTCTGAAACCCCTCCAGGGATGGGGACTCCAGCACCTTCCTGGGCAGCTGTTCCAATACCTGACAGCCCTGTCAGCAAAGCAATTCCTCCTCACATCCAGCATGAACCTCCCCTGGGGCAACTTGAGGCTGTTTCCTCTTGTTCTATGGCTTGTTACCAGGGTGATCAGACCAACCCCACCTGGCTGCAGCTTCCTTTTAGGTAGTTGGAGAGAGTGAGAAGGTCTCCCCTGAGCCTTCTTTTCTCCAAGCTCAACAGCCCCAGATCCCTCAGCCCTTCCTCATCTGAGACGTGCTCCAAATCCTTTCCTAGCTTGGTAGCCCAGCCTCTGGATCCTCTCCAGCACCTCCATGTCCTTCTGGTAGAGAGGGGCCCAGAACTGGACACAGGATTCGAGGTGCAACCTCAGCAAAGGCGAGTGCAGGGCATTGATCAGCTCCCTGCTCCTGCTGACAACACTGTTCTTGAGCCAGGCCAGGATGTCCTTGGCCACCTGGGCACGCTGCTGGCTCCTGTTCAACCCATACTGCCAGGTCCCTCTCTGCCTGGCAGCTTTCCAGCCACTTCCCCCCAAGCCAGTAGTTCTGCTGGGGGTTGTTGTGGCCCAAGGGCAGGACCCAAACCTTGGCCTCATTGAAATTCACGGCAATGACCTTGGCCCAGCCATGCAGCCTGTCTGGATCTCTCTGTAAAGCTTCCCTACCCTCAGGCAGATCCACACTTGCACCCAGCTTGGTGCCAGCTGCAAACTTGCTAAGGGTGCACTGGATGCCCTCATCCAGATCATTGACAAAGATGTTAACCAGGAGTGGCCCCAGCACTGAGCCCTGGGGGACACCACTTGTGACACCAACTGGATTGAACTCAATTGACCACGACTCTTTGGACTCGACCATCTCACCAGTGTTTCACCCAGGAAAATGGAAATGTTCCAGCTTATACCTGTTGCCCCTTGTCCTATCATTGACTTTGAGTATCTCTGTATCTTGTAGGTCATTTGTTCCTGTCCTTCAGTCATTTCTGTGCTCATTTGCTGGACCTCTCCCCTTGGTCTTCCTTGTCCAAACCTCAGCAGTTATATTCCCTTCAACTGGCTGCAGTTCATTGTTCATTGCTGAAGGAACAGAGTGTTGGAAAAGGCTAATTTCATAGCTGAGGTATACTGATGGGGCCTAATCAGCTGTGCTAACTCAGGAGAGATAGTCCCACTGCTCAGTGAAAGCATCTGCTTGATACCTAGCAGCAATCCAAAAAGAGCCTTGTGTTAGGTTATATTAAGAAGAATAATTAACCCCAGCAATTTTAAGGGGGGAAAAGCAATGGAATCTTTTTATTGCATATCAACACACCAGTAGTTCTTAATTAAAAACTGGAGGGAGATGAGATATGATCATGGAAATACTGACACAGCTAATTTTCTCTCTGCTCAATACAAAAACCCTCCCCGTGCCCGTGGAGCTGTCACGTTAGCACCTCCAGCACTGGTTTGTCAATGTGCTAATCCACATCCTGGATGCTCCGTAATTAAGTTAAGGTCAATGCAGTAAGACTGGCATGAAGGCAAAAAAGTGTTGTGTGGTGAAAGGTGATGCCCCATCCCACTGTTGGCATAACTCCTGTGCTTCACCTCGAATGGACACAGCAGCTGTACTCAGGGTGAGGATCTTTACAAGCCCCATTGGGATACCTCAGACAGATCCTGGTCCAAAACACATCTTTACCTCAGACAGATCCTGTGGTAAAACACATCTTTCAGAGGTTCCACTTTAAAAAGTCCATCTCAGGTGTTTCTTTTCAGCTTCAAATATGAAATAGTGATGAAGAAAAAGAATTGGAGGTCAAGCACGATGCTCTCTGTGGTCACCTTGGGTTGAAATGGCATGGAAAGGGGAATATGAATCAAGAAGTATCACACAGACTAAATGAAATCTCATTTCAGGCAATTCCAAACAAGGAATTAACTTCTGCTGTTCCTTCCTTGGGGCTAGTATCATTTTACAAGGGAGACAAGACTGTCTGCAGAGTCTGTCTCTGGAAAACAGCAGCAGTGCAGGAGAGAGATGGCTGTGTTCTGCAATGTCCCCTGAGCAAGGGGGAAGGTGAGGTCACCTCCACTTGCAGAAGCCAAAGAGAAGTTGAAGGGGAGGATCCACATGCTCCAAAGCCTAGTTTTTTTAATGCTTGTTTGGAGCATCCTCATCTATTCCTGCCCAATGGACCTCTGTCCTGCTCCTCCCATCCCCACACCATCCTTAGGGTGTCTGGGCTGGGGCACAGGGGTTAGTTCTTAAAGTGATTTTGAGGTGATTGTGTTGAAATCCAGTGCAGGGGTGATTAAGTTGCTATGTTGGGTAAACAAGAACAACTTCCCAGCACTGGGGTCCATCAGCCATCTCCTGTGCTTGTCATCCTCTGCAGTGACTCCACACAGCACTTTTTGTTGCCTGCAGATGTTTTAGGACATACCTCCAGAGAAGAGGACCTTGTGCCAGAGAACTTTGTGTATCCAGTAGCCTGTGGTTAAAACAAGGGCTCTGGCTTGTATTGCAGCTTGTCTCAAGTTGAATTCAAGAATGGTTTTGTTCTCCTAATAAACATCTCAGTGCACAGCATCATAAACTCCTCCAGGTTCCTTGCACACAGTATCTTTCCAAACTAACTTGTAAACCACCACATCTTTTTGTGCTGCTGTGGTTTTTGTTCTGCCTTTGGAGAGCAAACGTTTTCCCTGTTATACTTTGAGAGGGTTTTGCTGTAGAGAAAGCATGTTTGGGCAAGGAAGTGCTGTCTTGTATCTAGACAAGGGATTTTGAGCTTTCTCTTTGTAAAAACAACTGTTGCTGTTGTTCAATAGAGGAAATATTTACAGAGCAAAATAAAAACTACAGCCCCACAGAGATTTCTGAGCAGAGGGAAACAGCTCAAAGGTCTGTGGAGGATTTCCTAGATGTAGGTGATGTTTCTTGCTGTAAGTAAAGGCAAGATCGCAGAATCTTAAGGGTTGGAAGGGATCTTGAGAGATCATCCAGTGTAAGCCTCCTGCCAAGAGCAGCGACACCTAGAGTAGGGCACACAGGAACTCATCCAGCTGGGTTGGAATGTCTCCAGAGAAGGAGACTCCACAACCCATCTGGGCAGCCCCTTCCAGTGCTCCCTCAGCTCAAGAGGGAAGAAATTCTGCCTTGTGTTGCTTTGGAGAGATCATGCTTCATGGTTACCACACTGGAGTTCTCCACCTTAACAGGGATACAGAACTTACATCACCGTATTGTCATTTTTGCTTATTTGTGCCTTTTTTTTTCCCAGTTGAGTTGGGTTTTTGGTAAATACCATTTTGTGTGTTTCCTGTTGAACACAGAAGCTGGAACCCCTAAGGCATGAACTAGGAAACAAGCCCAGTGTCTCTGTTTTCCCCAGGCATGCAGTGGCATGCTGGCCATTGTCCTTTCGAGCTTTAAAGCAGCTTTTGAACTTGACCATCCAAAGCCAGATCTTCAACTGTGAGCTTTAGGGGTGTCCCTTTACCTCACAGGGAGTGGTTGTGGTGAGGGACACATGCTTGTTTTGCAGAGCTCGGCCGTGACGCAGCGCATCAGTCCCTGCTCCACCCTGACCAGCAGCACGGCCTCGCCGCCCGCCAGCAGCCCCTGCTCCACCCTCCCTCCTGTCAGCACCAGTGTCACCACCAAGGACTGCACCTATGGAGCTGTCACCAGCCCCACCTCCACGCTGGAGAGCAGGGACAGTGGCATCATAGGTGAGCAGTGTTTACTCTTTCATCTCCCAACCTCTTTCATCACCAGCCACTGGATTCACTGGGTGATGGGTAAGGGATGGGATGGGTTTGTGGTGTTCCAGTTAATGCTGCAGTGACCATGGTGAATTGTACTCTTTTTGTCTTCCATTCACACAATCCCAGAATGGTGGGGGTTGGAAGGGTTCTGCAGAGCTGCTCCAGTCCAACCCCCTGCTACAGCAGGTTCCCCTCGCTCAGGGGGCACAGGAACATGTCCAGGTGGGTTTGGAAACCTCCTGAGAAGGAGCCTCCACACCCTCCCTGGGCAGCCTGGGCCAGGGTCCCTCACCTCAGCACCAAAGGACTTTTTCCTCCTGTGCCAGAGGCACTGTTTATGTTCCAGCTTTTGTCCATCACACCTTGTCCTGTCTCTGGCCACCACAGAACAAACACTGGCTCATCGTTTTCACATCCAAACTTTATGTCCCCCCTCAGCCTTCTCCAGGCTAAACAGCCTCAGGTCCCACACCCTTTACTCCTCACAGAGATGCTCCAGTGCATTGATCATCTTGATGGCCCTGTGCTGGCCTCTCTCCAGCCTGTCCCTCTGCAGCTGGGGAGCCCACAACTGGACACAGGACTCCAGATGAGGCCTCAGCACATATGGCAGAGCAGAGGGGGAGCAGAATCTCCCTGGCCCTGCTGCCCACACTCTGCTGGATGCCCTTCAGGATGCCACTGTTCATAGTTAAAGCTACACAGAGTTGGTGGAAATGAGGATGAATCAGGTTGGTACATAAACTAATGGATGCAGAGTTTTGGCACTTGTTTAAACGGTGAAAGAGGAAGAATTTTATCTCTTGTAGTTTTGCATCCCATCTTCACCTTTTTGCTCCTTGCAATCTTTCTTCCCAACACATTTTTGCTTCCATTAGATCTAGCAAGATGGTTTTTTTCTACCAAGCTTTCCTTTTGTTCTGTATGCTTTCCTTCAGTTGCTGTCTGTGCTCATTTATGAATGTAGAGATGTTAATTGAGAGACACAAGCTTTTTGGTCCAACGAGGAAGATAAGATGGTCTTAGTGCAACGGCTGTTACCAGGGGCTGCCATCCCTTCCTACTACCTCAAGTAATGTTAGAGGCATCTATTTTTTGCAGCATTCTCCTTCTCTTCATGCCATTTAGTCCATAGCCACTGTTCTTTGATTTCAGAGGAAGGAGAATGGATGGTGGCATCACGTTCACAGTTCAAATGCCGTTGGATTATATTAGAATAACCAGAAAAGGCTGATTTCCATCTGTGCCCCACGAGTGTCACCGACACCTTCTCAGTGCCTCAGAAATGACTGCACCTCCTAAACTTAGCCTTGGGCAGGAGCTAGATTAAATGAACACAAATCTGAGTGAATTATTGTAGCTGCTGCAGCAGCTTTTTCATTTGAGTTATCTGTAGGTTGCAAATGTAAAGGATCATGGAGAAAAATAACATGCACAGGTGAGCTTCTGCTCAAGAAATGTCAAAGCCCAATGGCAGAAAAGTGATATCAGTGGCACATGAGGCAGAATAGTCTTCTCATGGTAGTCCTTGCCATATGTTGAGAATTTATCCAGCTAAAGTTTTACTTTGCCAACGGTTTATGACTGGCTTGAGAGTTGGGCAGAGAGGAACCTGCTTAGGTTCAGCAAGAACAAGGGCAGAGTCCTGCAGCTGGGGAGGAACAACCCCCTGCAGCAGGCCAGGCTGGGGGTGACCTGCTGGAGAGCAGCTCTGCAGAGAGAGACCTGGCAGTGCTGAGGGATAATAAACTGACCATGAGCCAGCAACGTGCCCTCGTGGGCAAGAAGCCAGTGGCAGCCTGGGGGCATCTAGCAGAGTGTGGGCAGCAGGGCCAGGGAGGTTCTGCTCCCCCTCTGCTCTGCCATATGTGCTGAGGCCTCATCTGGAGTCCTGTGTCCAGTTGTGGGCTCCCCAGCTGCAGAGGGTCAGGGAAGTGCTGGAGAGAGGCCAGCACAGGGCCACCAAGATGCTCAGGGCACTGGAGCATCTTCCTGCTGAGGAAAGGCTGTGGGCCCTGGGGCTGTTTAGTCTGGAGAAGAGGAGGCTGAAGGGGGATCTCATTCATAGTTACCAAGATCTAAATGGTGGGTGTCAGGAGGTTGGGGCAGCACTTTTTTCTATGGTATCTAGCAACAGGACAAGGGGTGATGGGATGAAGCTGGAACACAAACAGTTCCATTTAAACATAAGGCCAAACTGTTTCAGTGTTTCAGTGAGGGAGCCCTGGCCCAGGCTGCCCAGGGAGGTTGTGGAGGCTCCTTCCTTGGAGGTCTTCAAGACCCACCTGCACACGTTCCTGTGCTCCCTGATCTAGGTGGGAGCTGCTTCTGCAGGGGGGTTGGACTGGATGAGCTCTAAAGGTCCCTTCCAACCCCCACCATTCTGTGATTCTATGATTATGTACTGCTTTAAAAAGAAAAGCAGAGAAAGGAATGTTTATGGTTTTAGGGAGGTTTCTTTTCCTAGTGATTAATATTTTGCTTGGCTGATCAGGAAATCTGGTCTTAGTTCAGCTCCTGGATGCCACAGCAATTTCTGTAGCACTTCTGCCTTGCATGATCTTAAAATGCTAATATATAAGCTATTTTAAGCTGCATTCCAAAGTAGGTTAATGAATCCTGGGGAAAGTCATTGCAGCATCACACACCCTTTGTTCACTGCTCACAGCATCCCAGGATCAGAGCTTCACCCTGTCCAACAGCAGCCCCTTGGGCTGGAGGATCACAGTGAGTAAAAAGGATGCTTGATCCCAGCTGGATCTTACCTGTGGCAGAGCTATGAATTGGGTCTAAGGCTTGAACGAAGCTTGAGGTGTGGAGCAGCAGAATCTGCACAAGAAGCGTGTACTAATGAGATGTGCCTGTGTGTGTCTGTGGCCTGGTGCTGAGTTGGCAGCTGCCAACTTGAAGGCTAGAGAATTGAAGGCAATTCTTGCCATGAAGGCAAGTTGCTGCACTTTGGTTTCATCTGGAGTTTGTTGTCCATGTGAAAGCCAGAGGAGGTCCAGGTGGCCTTCATGGTGCACCTGGGTGTCAGAGAAGCTTCAGCACCATCCCAGTCCCTGACATGTGAAGATGTTGAACCTTTTTGCTCAGATTTTCTATCCTTTTTTTCTCTAGGAATTGATTTTTAAGTCTGAGACATTATTTTCCAGTTCTTCTGTCAGGAACTTGCACTTTCCCATGGAAGCTTTGGAAAGGTGGATTATCTCAAGGCTACATTAATGTATCCCAGATGGAAAAGCTGTGTAGCAATAGGTTTATGTGGAGTAGGGGAAGCACTTTTGGCTTTCCTCTGCTAGTGTTTGCAATCAAAGGAAACCAAGAGCCTCTTTCTCTCCTTGTTTCCTTCTCCCTCCTTCCCTTTATTTTGACAATAGCATTTTCAACACCTTCTTACTCTGGCATTTGCTAGAAGCTGAACAGCTGTAACAAACTGGGGGGGAAACACTCTTCTCCAGTCATACTTGGCAGCAGTGGAAAGAAATAGGGAGGTTTTCTGCTAAGTCTTGTTTTTCTCTACCTCCTCCATCTTCTGCAAGTCTTCTGGAGCAAGGGGAGGCTGTTTCCCCACAGAAGATGGACATGTGATTTGTTCATTACCCTCCCTTTGTGATAGGAGCTGTGGGAGTGACAACTTTGAAAGGTTCTCCTCCCAAATAAGTGATTTAAACCATTAGTTCATGAACTACATGAAGGTATATTCTTATCATAGGCAACTCTGATACATTTCTTACTCATCTTGATCAAAGTCCCAGTTTTGAGGAAGATCTCTTGTGCTTTGCCACCTCTCAGTCCTGAGCTGCAGCAGACATCACCTCCAAATCTCACCACCATTGCATCACCACTAAGTTTCCTGGTTGAAAAGCACAGAGACTTTAGTGTGTGTGTCTCAGGTTAATGGAAAATATTTAGCAAAGGGCAGAAAACAGTTCATCAAGGTGGGAAATTGGTCTTTACATCATTAGGGATAAACACTTCCCTTCTCTCCATGTGGTTTTGCTTAGCATAAGGTGGTTTTATATATGTTGAGCTCTCCTTACATATATCTATTGCTAGATACAGCATTCATTTGTCAAAGTTGAATCACACTGTGGCTCTTCAGACTCTGAATTAATTGCATTAAGTGCTTAACTATCCACTAAAGCATATCAAGTGGGCATTGTGGTGTTTTAATCTGGATGGAAAGACAGAAGTGGGACTGTAAAGTTTTGCTATTTGAATGCAGCAAGATGCAAGAAATCTTTGCAAGGCTGCAAAATGAAATGTTTCTTGGGAGAGTATAAAGCTGACCCGAGTGCTTGTGATGTTCAAACAGCACTTTATGTCATTTAGCAGCAGTCTCCCAAAGGGATTAAGAGAATTCTGTATTGAATCTTCCTATGAAATTGCTGCAATTTACTCTGACATGAAATGGGGCCACATTTTGCCTTAATGTAGGATCCTGTGATGATCTTCCACTGTGTTCCTTGCTTCTTGTTAGGGGGATGCATCATCTTGGGCAGGGTAATAGGTAAGATGTTAAGAGCAGCTTAAAGGGAAACCAGGGAGCTGTGTAAATCCTTTTGCACCACTGCAGTGGGGTAGACAACAGGTAGATATCAGATCTGAGTGGCTAGATGAGAGCAGCAGATATTATCCACCTTGACTTCAGCAAGGCTTTGGATACTGTCTCCCATCATATCCTCATCAGAAAGCTCAGGCAGTGTGGCTGGGATGAGTGGAGGTGAGGTGGATGCAGAGCTGGCTGAATGACAGAGTCCAGAGGGAGGTGATCAGTGGCACAGAATGGAGTTGGAGGCCTGTGGCCAGTGGAGTTCCACAGGGAAGGGTTCTGGGGCCAGTCTTGGTCAACATCATTAACCACCTGGGTGAGGGCACAGAGGGACCCTCAGCAAGTTCCCTGCTGGTACCAAACTGGAAGCACTGGCTGATTCCCCAGAGGCTGTGCTGCCATTCAGCCAGATCTCAACCAGCTGGAGAGTTGGGCACAGAGGAACCTGCTGAGCTTCACCAAGGGCAAGGGCAGAGTCCTGCAGCTGGGGAGGAACAACCCCCTGCAGCAGGCCAGGCTGGGGGTGACCTGCTGGAGAGCAGCTCCAGGAGAGAGACCTGGCAGTGCTGGGGGATAATAAACTGACCATGAGCCAGCAACGTGCCCTCGTGGACAAGAAGCCAATGACAGCCTGGGGGCATCCAGCAGAGTGTGGGCAGCAGGGCCAGGGAGGTTCTGCTCCCCCTCTGCTCTGCCATATCTGCTGAGGCCTCATCTGGAGTCCTGTGTCCAGTTGTGGGCTCCCCAGCTGCAGAGGGACAGGGAAGTGCTGGAGAGAGGCCAGCACAGGGCCACCAAGATGCTCAGGGCACTGGAGCATCTTCCTGCTGAGGAAAGGCTGTGGGCCCTGGGGCTGTTCAATCTGGAGAAGAAGAGACTGAGGGGGAAGCTCATTCATAGTTACCAATATCTAAATGGTGGGTGTCAGGAGGTTGGGGCAACATTTCTTACTGTTGTATCTGGTGACAGGACAAGGGGTGATGGGATGAAGCTGGAACAGAAACAGTTCCATTTAAACATAAGGCCAAACTGTTTCAGTGTGAGGTGAGGGAGCCCTGGCCCAGGCTGCCCAGGGAGGGTGTGGAGGCTCCTTCCTTGGAGGTCTTCGAGACCCACCTGGACACATTCCTGTGCTCCCTGATCTAGGTGGGAGCTGCTTGTGCAGGGGAGTTGGACTGGATGAGCTCTAAAGGTCCTTTCCAACCTCCACCATTCTGTGATTCTATGATTCTATTGTGTAGACCAGTTGCCCTCAGAATTTTGTGGATTTTTACCATGAAGAACAAAATGTAAAGGGCCTCCAACCCCTCCTGGAGGTCCCTGGCATGTAGCTTTTTTCACATTGTTTATTTCTTTACTGTTTTTCACTCTTTGCCTCCTGAGCTTTTATCAGTTGCTGCTGCTTTCTCCAGATTGATGTGTGGGTGGTTAAAAATAGGTTTGTTAATCAATTCATCTGGAGTGCAGGCTAAGCAGAAGAGCTGCTGATGACAATAATACAAGAGAGACTTGTTTGCAAGTGTAACTGCTTTGAGACAGGAACAAAGAGCAGCTTAAAAGGTATATCAAGAGAAATTTAACTCAGGTTAAATATTTTGGTGATCTTAACAACTCGAAGCATTTGGATTTTGACATTGTCATCAGTGTTCCAAAATGCTCTGTTAATAATGAATTAGATTTCTAAGAATTACAGAGCTTCTTTTCCTTAAATCCAGCCAGATTCCATTTGGACTCATTCCCCAAAGGAGGAGCTCCCTGAAAAATGTCTTACCCAGGCCCTACATTTCTAGTCTTGAGTAGCACACAGGTACAAGCCCTTTGAGGCATTCATACCATCCTTCATCCCTCCTGTCAGCCAGTGCAGCAGGGAATTCAGATTTAGAACAGAAGGAAAACAGGGTCAGCATGATACTACTGTGAAGGTATTTTTCATTAGATTTCAAGATGTGTGGTGTGTTTACCATGATTTACAGTGCCTCAAGGCTTGAAACACAAATGGGTTTACCTGTTGAATCTCTGTCTTTTTACAGGACTGTTTATATGAGTTAAACCAGTGATTTGAGAACAGTGTTGTAGGGGACGTTAAACATACAAAGAGTGGTGTGGATTTGGACCTCAAGCTTTGAGCAGAGCAGACTTTAAGAGTGGTTTGGATAGTTTTTTACATGGAGAAACTCTAAACTCACTGACTGATGGTGTCCAGCAAAGAATCATGTGCCTGTCCCTGTATGTTCCTGTCCCTTCCCTTGGGAAAGGTTTGGGTTTATGCTTTCTGCCTGCTCATTTTTCCTCTTTGGCATCTGAGCTCCCTGGAGTAGTCTAGGGCAACAGGGCTGTATTTAGTGATATCCTTCTATGGCTGAGTTTATGAAGGTTTATGAAGATTAGGGCAACAAAATTGGTTTTACTCCTTGCCAACTCATCCATGTTAGCTGGGACATCTCTAATGTGATGAGGCAGGTTGTGTTGTGGCATGTTACTGGGGATGAGTGAAATGAGGTTCACTTGCAGATGAGTGTTTTGGTGCTTCTTTCAGTGCAAAGTATGAAGCTTGCTGCTTTGCTGCAGTTGTTTCTTCCCTCTTTCCTACATTATAAATCTTATTACTTATAATTAATGTTACAGCTGTTGGGTCTTCATCAAGTGGTAACCATAGAAAAGTGCTTTCTCCTGCAGTCCCATCTGAAAGGTGAACATAAAGGTTGACGTTTTCCAGGCATGATCTCTGCCTCGAGGAGAATTGGATAGGATGGTAAAAATCCCCTCGTGTGTTTGACTCAAGCCAAGTAGAACTGAAAGCCTCAAGCTCCAGGGCATAGGGCAGCTTGCAACTCAATGAGAAATAATGCGTGCTATCCTGTAAATACACGAAACTCTGTGAGAAGGGTGAAAGTGTAACACTGGCTGCAGTGACATGGATGGTGCTGTCTTGGATGAGCTGCTCTCCCAAGGGAAATGCAGATGTGAATCTTGAACAATAAAGCAAGGTAGGATTGTAAAATGCCTCCAGCATCTGGACTGTATATCCTGCTGGCATCCAAGTCCACATGTCTTCAGAGATGCCCAGGCTGTGCTACTCCAAGTTGATGTAGGCAATGCTGTTAAAGGGAAGTGGTGAAACCTTGTGGGAAGAGAACTGGCAAATCCTTGGCGAAGGCCATAGAGGGGCCTGCAAAGGAGCAGCAAGCAGCCTACATCACAGAATCACAGAGTCTTAAGGGCTGGAAGAGACCTGGAAAGCTCATCCAGTGCAACCTCCCTGCCAGAGTAGGACCACTTAGAGTAGGTCACACAGGAATTCACCCAGCTGGGTTTGAATGTCTCCAGAGAAGGAGACTCCACAGCCCATCTGAGCAGCCCATTCCAGTGCTCCCTCACCCTCACACTGAAGAAGATTTTCCATGTGTTACCCAAAGGTCCTTCCACAGTGTCATTCATGAATGTGTTCTACAGCACTTAGATGTTTTATGTGCCTCAAATTGTGTGTTCACATTAAATAGTGTGAGATTGTGTGCCAGCTGAGACTGGAGATACATATGAATGTATATATAATTAGATACATGCACACATCTATATTTATATACATATGATATTGCTCTAGTGCTGTAGAGAACCTCAGGTATTTCTGCACAGCTGTCAGCTTTTGCATGTTCAGTGTGTGACTCATGGCTGCTCCTGTCTTACTCTGTCCCCTCCAATAATCCTCCTCTTTCCTCCACGAGACAGCGATGTCTCTTCTGCACGTGCTGTGGTCTGTGTGATCGCAGCCAGTGTAGCAGGACCCAGGCACTGCCATTTTCTGCTGCTTCTTTTCACCAGGGTTGTATGCTGGATTCAGGGGTGAAAAGAGCTTCACATAAACGTTTGTTCTCTCATGGCATCTCTGCAGCCTTTGTGCACACCAGCAGATTCTTGTGGCACCCTCGGCTTAACGTGTCACGTAACCTGTTGCACTGAGTACTGTCTGAGAGATTCAGGGCTGAAAGATCTGCCTCTCAGCAGATGGCTTCAGGGAAAAATTCCTATTCTTTGATGGATTTGAGGTCATGAGTTTCAGCTCTCCCAAATTTAGAGCATGCTACCTGGGGGATTTTTTGAGCTTGTGATTGATTAGATATCCTTGGGTTTAAAAATCACAGAATTATACCGTGATTTGAGTTGCAAGGGACCTTTTAAAGATCATCTAGTTCCATCACCGCCCTGCCATAGGCAGGCACATCTCTTAAGGCCCAGAATATTTTTTCACATGTAGAGATGATTTAGTTATATTAATGATGTAACAGGAGTCCTGTTGTGACTGCAAATAAGATTCATCCCAGGGATGGGCCTTCATTCCCCATGCAACCCTGTAAAGAGATTATTGCTGTAAAGCACCATTAATCCCCTGCCAGAGCCAGCACAGGAAATCATGGGGAGATGTACTCACACACCCCAACCATAAGAGCACAGATCCTGTCCTAGAATACCCTCTGCAGCTCTGGAAAGTTTAGGGTAGGAATGTGGCAGAACTCATGTTACTTTGCAGATTTCCTTCTGGTTGTGGGTATTTATGGACTTGATCTTATTTGGGACTGAGGCGAAGATCTTTCTGCCCAAGGAATGGAATAGAATAGACCTACAGTGATCATCTATGACACCAAGCTGGGCAGGTGTATAGTCCTGCTTGAGGGCCCTGGCCAGGCTGGAGCTGTGGGATGAGGTTTAACAAGGGCAAGGGCTGAGGCCTGCGCTTGGGCCTCCCCAAGCCCAGGCAGCTCCAGGCTGGGGCCGAGGGGCTGGGAACCTGCTGGAGGGAAAGGGCCTGGGAGGGTTCAACAGGAGGCAGCAGCTTGCCCAGGTGGGCAAGAAGGCCAAGGACATCCTGGCTAGGATCAGCACTGGGGTGGCAGCAGGAACAGGACAGGGACTGTCCCCTATGCTGGGCCCTGGGGAGGCTGCAGCTCCAGGGCTGTGTTCAGTGCTGGGCCCCTCACTCGCTGCCAGAAGGACACTGAGGGGCTGCAGCGTGGCCAGAGCCAGCCAGAGGAGCTGGGGAAGGGGCTGGAGCACAAGGGTGCTGGGGAGGGGCTGAGGGAATGGGGGTGTTGAGCCTGGAGAAGAGGAGGCTGAGGGGAGACAGGAGCACTCTGCAGCTCCCTGACAGGAGACTGAGGGGAGGAGGGGTGGCCATCTTTGCTCCCAAGTCGCAAGCAACAGGAGGAGAATAGGCTCAAATTGCCCCAGGGGAGGTTGAGATTGGAGCTGAGGCAGAACTGTTTCCCTGAGAGGGTTGTCAGCCCCTGTGCCAGGCTGCCCAGGGAGCTGAGGGAGTGCCCAGCCCTGGAGGGATCCCAAAGCTATGGAGCTGAGGCGCTGAGGACCGGGGGTTAGTTTAGTGATGGGCCTGGCAGTGTGAGGGAAGTGATTGGACTTGATCTTAGAGGTCTTTTCCAACCCTAATGATTCTGTGATCTAGTCCAACTGCTTGACCACTTCAGGGCTGACCAAATCTTTGTATACAAGCATCACCAACTTCTCAGCCCTTGAGTGTCATGCTGCATCAACCTTAGTAGCTACAGATAATATGATTTCTCTGAAATTAGATGTTACTTCCTCAAATGTTGCTCGTGAGGTGGTAATTTATGAACAACTCTCTGGGTCATGCTGATGGGAAGCTTTGGTGTGGATCAGTATGGTATTGCCACTTCCCAATGTGAAAGTCAATATAGCAACAATCCTGATGTGTCAAATAAGATAATGTAAGGGAGAATATGTGGACTGTAGTCAGAGCTTCCTAAAAACCTGCTGCGAATCAAATGAGATGTTCAGTTGGATTTCTGGACCAAAGGAATCCGCGGGAGCTGGTTGTTCATGCAAGTCATGTGGAGGCTTTCCATGGCTACAGCTTTTCAGGGCCAGACATGGCGAGGTTATAAACTTCTGCAAAGGTGGTAACCATGATGTAAATGACAAGATACGAGGAGCACAGATAAATGGGTTTTCCTCTCAATAATTTCTGCACTGTCTGGATTTGCATATTCAAATACAATGCAGGATGCAATTACAAATGGCTTGTAACAGCATGAGCCAAAAGGTTAGAGCCTGAATGGAGGTTTTTTATAGACGTAGTAAGCAGAAACAGCATCATGAAAGTAAATGCATGATAAGTAAATGTGCTGCCATTCAGCCAGATCTCAACCAGCTGGAGAGTTGGGCACAGAGGAACCTGCTGAGCTTCAACAAAGGCAAGGGCAGAGCCCTGCAGCTGGGGAGGAACAACCCCCTGCAGCAGGCCAGGCTGGGGGTGACCTGCTGGAGAGCAGCTCCAGGAGAGAGACCTGGCAGTGCTGGGGGATAATAAACTGACCATGAGCCAGCAACGTGCCCTTGTGGACAAGAAGCCAATGGCAGCCTGGGGGCATCCAGCAGAGTGTGGGCAGCAGGGCCAGGGAGGTTCTGCTCCCCCTCTGCTCTGCCATATGTGCTGAGGCCTCATCTGGAGTCCTGTGTCCAGTTGTAGGCTCCCCAGCTGCAGAGGGACAGGGAAGTGCTGGAGAGAGGCCAGCACAGGGCCACCAAGATGCTCAGGGCACTGGAGCATCTTCCTGCTGAGGAAAGGCTGTGGGCCCTGGGGCTGTTTAGTCTGGAGAAGAGGAGACTGAGGGGGGAGCTCATTCATATTGACCATTAGCTCAATGGTGGGTGTCAGGAGGTTGGGGCAGCACTTTTTTCTATAGTATCTAGCAACAGGACAAGGGGTGATGGGATGAAACTGGAATACAAAATGTTCCATTTAAACATAAGGCCAAACTGTTTCAGTGTGAGATGAGGGAGCCCTGGCCCAGGCTGCCCAGGGAGGGTGTGGAGTCTCCTTCCTTGGAGGGCTTCAAGACCCACCTGGACACGTTCCTCTGTGACCTGATCTAGGTGGGAGCTGCTTCTGCAGGGGGGTTGGACTGGATGAGCTCTAAAGGTCCTTTCCAACCCCCACCATTCTGTGATTCTATGAAATTCCATAATCTCTAATTTATGTGAATGTGGAAAAATCTAATGAGTATCAGTGTTGGCTCTTGCCTTGCACAACTCTTAGTAGAGCAGTGTATTTGCAAGCCATTCTTGTCTTTGTTCCTCACTTTATTTATCCTTTCTTCCTTTAAGCTACCTTAACAAGCTACTCTGAAAATGTGGAACGCACTAAGTATGGAGGGGAGAGCAGTAAAGAACATGGATCTGGAGGAAACCTGAAACCTTGGCAGTCTCAGAAATCCAGCATGGACTCCTGCTTGTACCGTGTGGATGAGAACATGACAGCCTCTACCTACAGCCTCAACAAAATCCCAGAGAGGAACCTGGAGACAGTCTTGTCTCAGTCAGTGCAGTCGATTCCTCTTTACCTTATGCCACGGCCAAATTCAGTAGCAGGTAAGACAAGGTTTTGTGCCTTTCTAAGACATCATTGCTATTTCTGCTATTTCAAAGCTTTTAGTGCAAGTAAAACCAAGAGATCCAGACAGGCTGCATGGCTGGGCCAAGGTCATTGCCATGAGTTTCAATGAGGCCAAGGTTTGGGTCCTGCCCTTGGGCCACAACAACCCCCAGCAGAGCTACAGGCTTGGGGAGGAGTGGCTGGAAACCTGAGGGACCTGGCAGTGTGGGTTGAACAGGAGCCAGCAGCGTGCCCAGGTGGCCAAGAAGGCCAAGGGCATCCTGGCCTGGCTCAGGATCAGTGTTGTCAGCAGGAGCAGGGAGCTGATCAATGCCCTGCACTCGCCTTTGCTGAGGCTGCACCTCGAATCCTGTGTCCAGTTCTGGGCCCCTCTCTACCAGAAGGACATGGAGGTGCTGGAGAGGATCCAGAGGCTGGGCTACCAAGCTAGGAAAGGATTTGGAGCACATGTCAGATGAGGAAGGGCTGAGGGATCTGGGGCTGTTGAGCCTGGAGAAAAGAAGTTGATGGACAAAATCTGGAACACAAACAGTGCCTCTGGAACATAAGGAAAACTCCTTTGGTGCTGAGATGAGGGACCCAGGCCCAGGCTGCCCAGGGAGGGTGTTGGAGGCTCCTTCTCAGGAAGTTCCCGAACCCACCTGGACACATTCTTGTGCCCCCTGATCGAGGGGAACCTGCTTTAGCAGGGGCTTGGGCTGGATGATCTTTAGAGGTCCCTTCCAGCCCCCACCATTCTGTCATTCTGTGAACTAGATACTTCCACATCATCACCCCTATCAGGGACACTCATTGCCTTGACTCCATTGCTTTGTTCCTTTCTATTTCCTGCCTTTTTTTCTTTTTCCCTTAAGCACCCAAATGTGAGGTGTTCAGTCTGGTGATTACTGGGTTACTCTTTCTGAATGACACCCAGCAAGAAAAATTGCTGTTAGCACTGGAAGAATGAAGCAATGTGGCTTCATACTGTGAAGGCTGTGTTCAGGAGAGATAATATGTACCTCCCATCACTCCCTTATCTTGAATAAGTAGGAAGGGAATTTCCTTAATTAGAACTAAAGAGGTTTTTTAATTTGCTTTTAAGTGGGTTTTCCCTCCCCACACATACATATTAAGTTAATGCATTAATGTTTAGCTTTGGCTAAATGAAAGAGAAAAGGATCTGAGCTCTAACTTGAGGATAACAGAAAATATCTTCTCTTCCCTGGGTGCAATGATACAAACAACCTACTTGAACATCCTGAAATGCTAATGTGACTTTTCCTTGTCTCTAACCTGATAATACATTGCATTTTACATAACTAGGGCTTGAGTTCATCAAAACTGGGTGAATCCTCAAGTTAAGTATAAGACTATCAGGACTAAACATGATCTTTACAACTATTTCCTCAAGTTGGAGTGAATGATCTCTAAAGGTTCCTTCCAACCTCTACCATTCTATGATCATGTAAATGAAGTACATTCAGACTACCAAAGTCAGCACTTTTACAAGAATTTACTCCCCAAAGCTGTTAAAACACCAAGGAAATCCAGCTGAACCCAATTGGCAAAGCTGGAGGTGCTGAAACCTCTCAATTGCAGTGAGAACAGGAATTAACCTCCAGCAAAACACTGCATTTCCCCCTTATTTTCAGGTCCAACGTGGCTGAATTAAAGCTTTGAAGGAAATTCAGCCATCTGTCTTGAAAACTGAATTCAAGCAGTGTCACATTGCTAAAATGAGAAGCTACTAAATGCAAATTATATCAGAAATCTTTGGTAAATCTAAGTAAATCTTCTCCAGTTCCATGAGAAATCCATGAAGGGTCACTGTCTCCTCCATCTAGCTGGGATATGTTTCCATTTCCAAGATGAAAACACTACAGTGGTTTCATTACAGCTGGTTTGAAGCAATTTAGCTGATGAAAACCTCAGTTTCTCAGGCTACTAGCATTCCTCTCCAGAGACTGAGGGATAAGTTGAGGGAAACACTTCTCTTTTTTTTTTAATTGATAGGGACTTTATAAGTAAAATGGTAGGAATAATCTAGAATATATTAAAGCTATTTGAGACTGTAATAATCCCTTGGATTTCCAGAAAGATAGAACCCAAAAATGCTGAAAGAGTATTTAGTTCCGTCGGATTGTGAGGGGGGGAAAAAAAGTGCAAGATAAAAGCTAACTTAGTAAGATGATACTTAAAAGATTCCCTATGGAGATCTCACAGAATCACAGAGTGTGAAGAAGAGACCTGAAAAGCTCATCCAATGCAACCCCCCTGCCAGAGCAGCACCACCTAGAGTAGGGCACACAGGAACTCATCCAGCTGGGTTTGGGATGTCTCCAGAGAAGGAGACTCCACAGCCCATCTGGGCAGCCCCTTCCAGTGCTCCCTCAGCTCAACAGGGAAGAAATTCTGCCTTGTGTTGCTTTGGAACCTCTTCTGTTCCAGCTTGTACCCATTGCCCCTTGTCCTATCATTGGCCATCACTGAGCACAGCCTGGCTCCAGCCTCCTCACACCCACCCTTGATGTGTTTGTAACATGAATGAGGTCACCCCTCAGGCTCCTCTTCTCCAAGCTGCAGAGCCCCAGCTCCCTCAGCCTTTCAGCACAAGGGAGATGCTCCACTCCCTTCAGCATCTCTGTGGCCCTGCACTGAACTCTCTCCAGCAGCTCCCTGTCCTTCTGGAACTGAGGGGCCCAGCACTGGACACAATATTCCAGGTGCAGCCTCAGGAGGGCAGAGCAGAGGGGGAGCAGAACCTCTCTGCACCTCCTGCCCACAGCCCTTCTAATCCAGCCCAGGCTGCTATTGGCCTTGTTGGCCACGAGGCCACGTTGCTGACTCCTGCTCATCCTGCTGCCCACCAGCACCCCCAGCTCCCTTTCCCCTCGCCTACTCTCTAACAGTTCATTCCCCAGCCTGTGCTGCTACATGGGGTTGTTCTTTCCCAGATGCAAGACTCTACACTTGCCCTTGGTGAATGTCATTGGATGTCTCCCTGCCCAACCCTCCAGCCTGTCCAGGGCTGGTTGAATGGCAGCACAGTCTCTGGGGTGTCAGCCACTGCCTCCAGTATCATCAGATTGGTGCTGCCAGTGCCTCTGCAAGGTCATTAATGAATAGACTGAAAAGCTGCCTCCTTTGCATTGCACAAGGTAAAAAGAAAGAGCTGATAGTATGAGTAAGGTCATAAAATGTGACTCGAAAAGCAAACACCTCTCTCTCTTGAGGTCAGGAAAAATAGAAGGTCAAGCAGCAGTGTTTGAGCAGGCACTGAAAGTGACTGGAAGAAACTGATCATCAAAATGGGTTTCTTAGTGCTGAAATATGTTTGTGCTTTCCTCTGGCCCCAGAGGAGTCCAGGAAAGGTCACATAAACCATGTGAGAGCAGCAATTCCACCCAGAGTGACCAACCTCTTGAGATGTGAAACCACAGTAAGGACCCACTGAAGAGCATGCAGAGCAGAAGCTTTTTGGCAAACACCTTTAACTCTGCTCAAGGGGAAAAGATACATAAATAGAGAGAGGAAGGGGATGTTAAAGGAAAAGCAGGAGGGGAAGCTGGCAGTAGATGGGCTGTGGGGCACGTGCTGTTCATCAAGCCCTGCAGTTGCTTTGCAGTGTAAAAAAACTTGCCTGCTTATCCTTTTTTTGCTTTCATTCTGGGATATGGTTAAACTCCGAATTAGATGCAAGTCTTCATAGGAATTATTCCATGGAGAGAGGTGAAATGATAATGCTTTGGATAACCCCCCCCAAAAGAAGCTTAATGTTGTCTTATTTTGTGTGTGAGGGTGTCTTGAATAACTTAGAGCAGGTATCCAGCCAAAAATTAAGTAATTAAATCTGAAGCATATATATCAATACAGCTGTGAGGAATCTAAAGGTGTAGAATGGGGAGAATACCTTGTTAACACCTCAATAGCAGGTAGAATCCATTGAACGAGCTCTTCAACATCCCACTTTTCCCCTATCTCCTCCAGAAGACCCAGTTGGTAAAGTCCACCCATTCTCTCCCTGGGCCACCAAACACCAATTTCAAGTGTGGTTGGTGTTTAGTGTTCAAATAGTGCATTGAAAATTCTCCCCCCTGTTTGTTTGCCATTCCCTTGGGAAGATTTCATCTGCAGTATGTAAATATTTGAGAAGGTCCTTTTTTGTTCTCCCTTACATTTTATCTGCAGTCACTGGGTCTTCTTACATAATACAAGGTTCAGAATTGAGGGGAAGCTTTCAACAGTTTCATATCACGTTTTCTAATGAAGAGAAATTGATCTGGAATTATTTTTAAAGGAATGAAGCATATTCTCCCAGATAAATTACTTCCACTGGCCTTAGATCTCTTTAATTATTCCTCACTTTTAAATCAGGAAGATAAATCTCAGCTTATCAGGGTGGGAAATGGCAGGATAGTTGTACTGGCAATTGCAAATAGAACCCCTGGCAAGATGTGAAATGGATCTTGCAGCTCATGGTGATTGCAGTTCAGCATGTTGCAGCTGTAGATGATGATGAAGCTGAGAAGAGAGCCTGGTTTTATCCTTGCTTCTTGTTGAACCAACAGGGAATCAAGCCACTGTCCATCATTGTGCTCTTCTTTGGTGCACAAACATCTGGGATCATAGAATCACAGAATGGTGGGGGTTGGAAGGGACCTTTAGAGCTCATCCAGACCAACCCCCCTGTGGAAGCAGCTCCCACCTAGATCAGGTCGCACAGGAATGTGTCCAGGTGGGTTTGGAAAGCTCCCAAGAAGGAGCCTCCACACCCTCCCTGGGCAGCCTGGGCCAGGGCTCCCTCACCTCACACTGAAACAGTTTGGCCTTATATTTAAATGGAACTGTTTGTATTCCAGCTTCATCCCATCACCCCCTGTCCTGTCACCAGATACAACAGAAAAAAAGTGCTGCCCCAACCTCCTGACACCCACCATTTAGATATTGGTCAATATGAATGAGATCCCCCCTCAGTCTCCTCTTCTCCAGACTAAACAGCCCCAGGGCCCACAGCCTTTCCTCAGCAGGAAGATGCTCCAGTGCCCTGAGCATCTTGGTGGCCCTGTGCTGGCCTCTCTCCAGCACTTCCCTGACCCTCTGCAGCCGGGGAGCCCACAACTGGACACAGGGCTCCAGATGAGGCCTCAGCACATATGGCAGAGCAGAGGGGGAGCAGAACCTCCCTGGCCCTGCTGCCCACACTCTGCTGGATGCCCCCAGGCTGCCATTGGCTTCTTGTCCACGAGGGCACGTTGCTGGCTCATGGTCAGTTTATTATCCCCCAGCACTGCCAGGTCTCTCTCCTGGAGCTGCTCTCCAGCAGGTCACCCCCAGCCTGGCCTGCTGGAGGGGGTTGTTCCTCCCCAGCTGCAGGACTCTGCCCTTGCCCTTGGTGAAGCTCAGCAGGTTCCTCTGTGCCCAACTCTCCAGCTGGTTGAGATCTGGCTGACTGGCAGCACAGCCTCTGGGCAATCAGCCAGTGCTTCCAGTTTGGTGCCATCAGGGCACTTGCTGAGGGTCCCTCTGTGCCCTCACCCAGGTGGTTAATGAAGATGTTGACCAAGACTGGCGCCAGAACCCATCCCTGTGCAACTCCACTGGCCACAGGCCTCCAACTCCATTCTGTGCCATTGATCACCCCCCTCTGGGCTCTGTCATTCAGCCAGCTCTGCATCCACCTCACCTCCACTCATCCCAGCCACACTGCCTGAGCTTTCTGATGAGGATGTTGTGGGAGACAGTGTCAGTGTCTCCCATGATGGGATTGGAGCTGGCTTCTTGTTTCACAGACAGGATGGAGGTTGAAACTCAGGCTTTGAATAAGAAAACCAAAACATACTGATAGGATTGCAGTTCTTCCTCGGAAATGAAACATTTCTCCTTCCAGGAGGCTGCACATGTATTGTAGGGACTTAAGTTGTAAGGACTCAGAAACCGCCTGGTGTGCAGTAAGTAGTGCCACTGAGCCGCTGTCAGAGCAGCTGGATTGTCATGCCTTTGCCATTTACTGCTTTGGAGGCACCAGAGTTGATTATCTTGTCTTGATTTGTAATAAAAAAACCTGCTCAACATCTGGAGACTTCAGGTTTTGGGTAAGTTTAAAGAACAGCGTTTGGACTTCATTCTTGTCTTGCTCACCCAAATCCACCTTATAAGTCAGAGCTATTTTGAAAGCTCGTTCAGCCCTTTGCATTGGAAGAGCTTTTTCATCACACAACAAGTGGTGGCAAAATGATGTTCCTCAATAATCATGTAAGTCCCAACATTCCTAACCCTCTTTCCTAGCTGCTAGCTGCTGTGGACACAGTTGAGAAGCCACTTTGGGTGGATATCTCCAAAGTGTGGCTCTGCATTAACAATTGCCCATCATTTAGGCTCCAGAAATCTTGGCTTGCTGTTGAAAACTTTTCACTGCATCATAAGCAGGAAAATCCTGCTGCTTGTAAGCAGAGGGTAAGGAGAAGGTAGGACTGGGATGTGTGAGGCACTTGGCTCTTTATTTATTAGCTGTGGCTTTTAAGTAAGAGATGAAATATCACAAGACCACCACCAAAACAACCCTTAAAGGTAACTTTCTGAGGAGAAAAAAGCACAACTGCCAATATTGCCAAGTAAAGGATCAACCATGCTGGGTTTTAGCCTCTGTTGTGATGTGTCAGTGCTGTGCTTGATCAGACCAGCTGGTAGAGTTTGAAAAACTGGGCTTGATTCCCCCAGCAAGTCCCTTCATCAAGTTTCTTTCTCCAAATGAACACAATTAGCAGTGATAAGAAAACCATCCATTAAGCGTGGAGCTGCTATTGGTTGATGCTTCTAAAACAAGTCAGATGTGTTTTGAGAGTCAAGTGCAATTTGGGCAGTAGAGGTGGTGTGTGAAACAGGATCTGTGCTGCTCTTCCTTCTTGGACATGCAGTGTTCAGGGTTGCAGTATCTTCTTGGCATGCTCAGGATTGGTTTGTATGAGGATGTTTTGCTGGAGGTTGAAGTACAACTCTTGCTGCTAGTCATGTGGTAAAACTGATTCTCTATTCAAGGACTAATGTGATTTGGTATCTAGAAGTTATGTTGTTGATGAGGAACTGGGGAGGAACTAATGATGTGGTTTAGCTGCTGTTACAGAGATTGGAAAACTGAGCTTTTATCAGTTTGTTGCTCCATTGTCTCCTATTAAGAAATGAAATCACCAGCAAGATGATTGATTCTGGTCATCCTTGATGGCTCTGTGTGTGCTTGATAGAATTAAAGTGGGACTGGAATGGGATGAATATGGAATTTACAGGGAGAAAATGTCCTTCAGCAGCTGATAGATATATATAGAGAGATATATATGCACACTCAGATATAGATACAGATATATTTAGCAGCAAGACCAATATGGGGAGTTTTGTTTTCTTGCCTTTTCTGTTTTCAGAGAAGCAGAAGCAGCTTCAACAGGGTAAGTTGGGAGGATATTTAGTGAAGAACAAGGGTGGTGTCTTCATAGAGGAACAGGATTCTTTTCAGCCAGTGAGCTTGTTTCTTGTATGCAATGAAGCTTTGGCACAGCAAAACTGCTGAGCTCTGTGTGTTAACACATTAATAACTCCCATTCAAGAAGAGATATGCCTGGGAAGGCTGATAATCCTCATCCTAATGCTGTGCATAAGCTTACTGCAGTGTCATTTACAAATAGCATTCAGACTTGGGTTTAGTTTCCAATCGTGTTTTTGTTTAAAGGGACTCTCCTTTGCTTGCATCTTCCCTTTCTAAGCTTTCCCAGTCCATTAGGGCTGTCCTAAATAAACCACGTAGTCCTGCCTGCCAATCAGCTCAAGAGAAAAGGGGATGGTGGGGTTTTTTTCTCACTTGAATAAGTAAGGATTATCTGTTAAGGTCCTGCTTCGCCTGAGAGCCATATGTTCTGACTGCGTCAGACGTGCTGCTGATGCTGGCGTGGGTGGTGGCATGAAGGCTGGAGTGGGAAGGACAGACCTGCCTGATGTGATGCCAGGCTCCTGGGCAAGCTTGTGCTTTGTGTCCCTGGAGTAAGTACCCACCAGAGTGCTTTGGAAATGCTTTCAAACTGCTGCAGTAACATCTGTTCTTCCTCTGCAGATCCTCTGGCTCGATTCACACTGCAGAAGGTGGACAGAAATTGTGGCACTGTAGTATAGGTGAAACCTGAAGCTGAGTGCTGGAGGTGGCTGGGAACAGGCTGCAAGTGGGTTTTCTGTTTAAAGAAAATCACCTCCACACCAAAGTCCCATCTTTCTCATTGCAGCATTTCAGCTCTGATCTGCTCCTTCATAGCCAACAGCTAATCAACTTTACAAGAGCAGAAAAGCATGGAGGACTAATAATAACAGGCTTTGATGGCTTTATCTCCTCTTTCTTTCTTGCTCCTGTTTGTCCTTTCTCTGTCTCTCTTTTTTCTTAAAACTTACACAGAGTTCAGGCAATTGAAAGAACATCATTACAAATTGCTGCCAAATTTAAGCCTATCCTTGCCACCCCTTGTTATATAGTCTCTGAATCTTGCTTGGTTTTTGACTCCCAACATGATCTTGTAAAGGTTTTTATGGTCATTAGGCATTGTCTGAGGAAAAAGTGTTTCTCTCAGCTTTGAAATGTTCTGCCTTTCAGCTTTGTTGAATTGTTACATCTTGTGGGAGGTGACAAAGAGGAAAGATTCAAAGCCCAGTGCTATGAGCTTACTCTTCCAGAGCATCAAAATACTGACTTGTTTCACAGCAAAGAATTAATACAGGCTGTCTTTGAGGCTGTTTAATGAATTAATTCAGTTTAAACTCATCATCTTGTTATGGTAGTTGACCAAAAACTGAAGAAGCAAAAGCAATATTGGCTACAGAGTACTGAGCAGCCCAATACTGAGCAGCAGGGTTTCCATTGATAAAGGTTGCATGTGGACTTTGGAAGTGGTCACAAGGAGAAGAGCAGAGCTGGTGATCTGCAAAGATTTCTTTCCAGTCATCACCAAGAAAACTCAATTGCTGCAGCTTTGTGGCCAATATTAACTTTAGTCATTCCCCTCCAATCCAATTCAGGGGCATTTCCCACTGAATTCTGCAGTACCCATCATGGAATTTGATTTTAAAGGAATTTGTGGGGGTCAATACTCAGAGCTCCACCCCACAGAAGTAGCCAGCTCATCTGGAGGTGTTCACTCAGGTAGTGGTGAGACAAACCATCTGCTTCAGTTAAAAAACAGAACAAAAAAGAACTTATGCTGTGTTATCTGCTAGTTTCAGACAGAAAGATCCTCTCTGCAGTTTCTCCTTCAACCAGGCTTATTCTTGTAGTGATGGCAGCTTCAGCAGAGACAGAAATTCTTCCTGTTTAATCTAACATTGTAAAGAAAATGAAGTTCTGCCATGAGCAAGTCACATGGCAACAGTTTTCTTCTCTAGTTCAGATAACATGTTCCTCATTTATTCATGTGTTTCTGCTGGCCTGTTGAGAAGTTTCATTTTTCTGCCCCTAATTCTGCCTTTATGAACAGATAAATGTTAATATCTAAACTAAATAGCTCTAAAATCACAGAATCTTAAGAGTTGGAAGGGACTTGGAAAGCTCATCCAGTGCAACCCCCCTGCCAGAGCAGCACCACCTAGAGTAGGGCACACAGGAACTCATCCAGCTGGGTTGGGGATGTCTCCAGAGAAGGAGACTCCACAGCCCATCTGGGCAGCCCCTTCCAGTGCTCCCTCACCTCAACAGGGAAGAAATTCTGCCTTGTGTTGCTTTGGAACCTCTTCTGTTCCAGCTTGTACCCGTTTCCCCTTGTCCTACCACTCACAACCCAACCACTCGGTGATTCTGTGATAACCAGGGCAAGAAGGGCATTGAAGCCTACAGTGGTTACCAGCTCCATGAACATGCCCATTCCTGGAAATCCAGGCTCACACCCACAAAGTCACAGAATCTCAAGGGTTGGAAGAGGTCTGGAAAGCTCATCCAGTGCAACCCCCCTGCCAGAGCAGCACCACCTACAGTAGGGCACACATGAACTCATCCAGCTGGGTTGGAATGTCTCCAGAGAAGGAGACTCCACAGCCCATCTGGGCAGCCCCCTCCAGTGCTCCCTCAGCTCAACAGGGAAGAAATTCTTCCTTGTCTTTCTTTGGAACCTCTTGTGTTCCAGTTTATACCCGTTGGCTCTAAAATGATGAGAAGATGGTTGGCTGCAGTATGAAATGCACTCTTGAGTTCTCCTTCACTTAGTAGGAAGTGTTGAGTGTCTCTGTCAAGCTTTGCACACACGTGCTTGAGTGAGTTTTGTGATTGGGAGAACTTTAGATTTGACATGGGAGACTCTTATGTGTCTTATTTATTTGTCAACATCAACAGGAGAACAAAGCAGAGCAACAAGTTACTAAATTCTTTGCTCCTTGCTAGGGGAAATACAACTTGATTCTTCATAGCTGTGTTGACTCCATGTGGTTCCATCTCTGTGGATTTGACTTTAAGACCATAAAAACTCCCAAGTGTTGATGTAGTTGTTTGCTTTCTCATGACAGCCACCAGCTCAGCCCACTTAGAAGATCTCGCTTACCTGGACGAGCAGCAATACACTCCCTTGCGGACCTCGCTCCGAATGCCACGGCAGAGCATGGCTGGTGCCCGCACACAGCAGGACCTGCGAGGTAGGAGCAGGGCAGAGGCCTCAAGGCTCTCTGGGGTGGGAGCTTGAACTGCAGCCAATTGGGCCACATCCCTGTGAAAGTCACAGAATCTCAGAATGGTGGGGATTGGAAGGGACCTCTAGAGTTCACCCAGCCCAAGCTCCTGCTAAAGCAGGTTCCCCTCGCTCAGGGGGCACAGGAATGTGTCCAGGTGAGTTTGGAAACCTCCTGAGAAGGAGCCTCCACACCCTCCCTGGGCAGCCTGGGCTCCCTCACCTCGACAACAAAGGAGTTTCTCCTTCTGTACCAGTAGCACTTTCTGTGTTCCAGTTTGTGCCCATTGCCTCCTGTCCTATCACTGACCACCACACAACAAACACTGGCCCCATTCTCTCAACACCCACCCTTTAGGTATTGATCAGCATTAGGTATTGACAAGGTTCCCCACACCCCTCCCAGCCTTCTCTTCTCCAAGCTGAACAGCCCCAGGTCCTGCAGCCTCTCCTCCTCACACACATGTTCCAGTCCCCTCAGCATCTTGGTAGCTCTCCACTGATGTCTCTCCAGAAGTTCTTTATCACTCTTGGACTGTGGAGCTCAGAACTGGACACACATATGACCTCACCAGGGCAAAAGGAGAGGATTTCCCCCCTCATCCTGTTGCCCACACTCTTTCTTCACGCCCCCTGGAATGCCAGTGGCCTTCTTGGCCCCGAGGGCACATTGCTGCTCATGTTTAGTTTGCTGTCAACCAGATCTCTCAGGAGCCAGGACCATTTTATATACAGGTATTAAGCTCTGCCTCTCCATGAGGATGTGAACTAGTCTTCTTTATTTCCAGTGTCTTTAGTGGCATGGCCAGATGAAAAGGGAAAGAAATGAAGTAATTAAACAAAGTACTCCTGCCATCTGTCTGGTGGTAGTTAGCTGGATGGTGCCCCACTGCTCTATCATCAGTGAAGTGCTGTCAGTGTAACATTTTGGGGTTGATTTTCTGGGCTGACTTAAATGTCTGGCTTGCCAAATTCACCCTCCATGTAGCCATGGTGTAAAGGTGGGTTATAGAGGAATCGCATTCATGAATTGGCCCAAAGTCAGAGCAGTCTCATTTGTCAGGAACACACATACAAAACATCTAATTGTATATTGAAACCAGCCTGCACTGCCTTTCTCTGCACCCTGAGGTGAGGTGATGGCCTCTGTTCAGCTTGCCAAAGCTTCTGCCCACCCTGAGCCCAGTGGCCCCATCCAAGGTGATGGGATGGCTCTGTGTGTTTTCTTTCAAATAAAAGCAGAGGATTCCAGCCTCTCTTTGCAGTTTGCAGCACACCAGGAGGGAAGGAGTCACGCTCAGTGTCTGAGGCCACCATCCCAACACGTCCCTCCTCTGGACTCTCACAATGCCAGTATTCAGGCAGCCCTTTGACTTCTGAAAAGCCCCTTTGAGATAAATGTTTGTGGTTCTTCCTGGCAAATTCCACCAAAAGAAAATATGTTAGCAATGAGAAGAAGAGCCAGGGCTGACATTTTTAGTGGTTTGTTTATTTCCAGGCAGCTCCCACCTGGATTCACCTCATGTCCTTGAGATTTCAGCTCACCCTACAACTTCCAAGCCTCTTTTAATTTGAGCACAGTCTTTGGCTGCCTCCTCAAGTAATTCTCATGACAGCATTGCATCTGCAGCAGCTCCCCAGGTTAATGCTTCATCCCCATCACTTGTCATTGCCCAGATGAGTAAATGGCTGTGAAAGCTCGTTGGGGGGGTGGCAGTTGTGGTTGTTGCTGTGCCATGAGACTAGTTTGCTTTCCCCTGTATGTAGAGAGGGAGCTTTCTGTTGGTGGTACATTGAAATCTCCTTTTCCCTGGGTGGGGTTTTATTGAGCAAGTGCCCACAGTGCTAAGGTAAGAAGATGAGGAGGCAGAAGGCATGGCCTGCTATGGCCTAGTTGGGATTTCTACCACATGCACAAGGCCTTGACTGGAAGAAGAGACTGTTTCTTTGGATGGTGGTTTGTAATGAAATCATACTGGCTGATGAGGCACTTATAAAAATGTATTAGCAGGCTGTAAGTGAAGAAAGCAAAGTTTGACGGACACAATTTCCATATGTTCCAAGGGAAGCAGTTGCCAAGACTTTTTTTTGCACTGATTGCATCCAAAACATTCAACTTTATTGTAGGAACAGAATCAAGTTGTTTTCCAGACGCACTTTTAAAGAAACCATGCAGCACTACAGATTTTTCTCTGTTCTTTTCCCTTTTTGGTTTGGGCAAGGTTGCATGAGAATAGCAGCAGGGTTTCAAGTCTTGGGGAATTTGCTTCTGAGAGGGAGGTGAAAAATCAAACCACCACTATGGGGAAATATTTTCACGTCATTAAATGTGTGAGGGGTTCACAAAATAGTACAGGATCCAAATATTACTGTGAGATTGCATCAATCTGGGTTGTTAGAATCACCAGCTCTTTGTTCCAACTGAAAATCCTAAACCTTGGGTTTAACTTGAATGTCTCTGGTCTTGGCACTGAGCTGAAATAGCGAAGCGGTTCCTGGCCCTGTATGGAGGCAACACTTTACAGCCCTGTTTTTTTTCCCAGTGTCCAAGAATCCCAGTGCAGAGAAACTAAATGAGGCTGTGGTGGTTTAGCCCAGTGTCCACCAAGTCATAAAATCACTCCCCCTCCCAAATTGGACAGGAGAGAGAGAAAAATATAACGAGAGGTTTGTGAGTTAAGGACAATGAGATCACTCAGCAATTAGCGTCACGGGCAAAACAGATTCAACTTAGGGAGAAAAAGGTTTGATTTATTAAAGGAACTGTAAGAACAGGGAGATGAGAAATAAAACTGAATCTTAAAACACCTCCCCCCACCCCTCCCTCTGCCCAGGACTCTTCTTCCTTCCCCCCAGCAGCACAGGGGATGGAGGATGGGGGTTGGGGTCAGTTCATTACAGATGGACTTTGCTGCTGCTGCTTCTCAAGGGGAGGCCTCCTCACACTTCCCACTGCTACAGTGTGGCGTCCCTCCCATGGGAGACAGTCCCTCACCAATTTCTCCAATGTGGCTCCTTCCCATGGGCTGCAGCTCCTCAGGAACTGCTGTAGCCTGGGGCCTGCCACAGGGCAGCTCCTCACACCCTGCATGGGGAAAACAGTCCTTCAGGGACAGACTGCTCCAGCCTGAGTCCCTCACAAGGTCACAAGTCCTGACAGCAAACCTGCTCTGGCCTGGGCTCCTCCCTGCCCACAGACTCCCAGGTGCTGCCAGGAGCTTGCTCCAGGATGAGCTTCCCACGGAGTCACAGCCTCCTTCAGGCATCCACCCGCTGTGGTGTGGGCTGCAGCATGGGCTGCCAGTGGGTCTCTGCTCCCTGGGCTGCAGGGGCACAGCTGCCTCACCATGGGCTGCACCACAGGGCACAGGGGAATCTTCCTTCCAGGGCCTAAGCACCCTCTTCCCCCTCCTTCTGCACTGATCTTGGTGTCTGCAGAGATGTTTTCACACTCTCACTCCCTGTTGTTGCTGCAGTTCAGCAACTGCCCAGCAACTTCTTCCCTTTCTCCAATACATTAATCACAGATGCATTACCTCCATCACTAATTGGCCAGGCCTGGGTCAAGTGCAGGGTCCATCTTAGAACTGACTGGCCCTAACTCTATGAGCTCCAGGGGAAGCTTATAGCAGCTCTTTGATTGAAGAAGCCACCCCTGTAGCCCCCGCTGCTACCAAAAAACCTGGCCCAGGCAAAACCACTCCAGAGACCATCCCTGCTATTGTTTGTTAAGTCATTTCTTTTACTCAGTGGATTAATTTAGCAGATCCCAACAGCTGAGAGCACAACGTGTATTTGTACCAGCAGCAGGTTTCTAATGGGATGGTGGATGCAATTTTTGTGTTGCCTATTTCCAGCCAGCAGGATTTGAAGCTGTTCAGGGTTGCTGTAACCCAAAGTACAAGATGATTGCTGTGATGTACTGTGGAGCAGGAAGCCAGATGGCAACCAAATGATGTGGTATTAGAACATCCCCAACTGTTGCCGTCGTGAGTTTTGGGTTTTTTTTCCCTCCTGAAAGCTAATGTGAATACTGAGGCAGAGCATGAAGAACTGTGGTGTTTGGAGTGGAGGATGGCCCAGACTCTACCAATATATTGTTTACCAATAGAAATAATATACCAGGAGCATGTTTTCTACTTAAGCTATCTTTAATCATGTTTATAATTTTATCATCATCCTGCCATGTCTTTCCTACTGTCACCTTTTAGATAAGACATTTTCACACACTTCTTCAAAACACTGAGAGGTAGTTCAGCTTTTTTAGGCACATAGTCAGTGAAAACTAGGCCCTGGTTTAAGAAGACACCTGGAAAAGGTTGCAGCTTGGAGCAAGTGAAAGAAACATTTGGCTGATTTATGGGTGGTTGTTTAACAAAGGATTGATACTGAGTTGTTCACATTGCATCATAGTGAATATTAATGCTCTTCTCACCTGGGCTTCCTCTCAATATATTGGCAATATCCAGATTACTCTGCTTACCTTTAGACAGCAAGATGTGCTTTCTACCAGGGGATACTAAAATGGCAGCAAAATGTATCTAGAGTAAAGCATAAAACAACTGAAGAGATGTGGGTGCAGATTGCCAGCATGGCTGAGGAGAAACAATCCTGTTGGAAAAGAGGAGAGTCTGTAAAACAAATTATTCCCGCACAGACATTTTAGAACCTTTCAGCAACTAAAATAACTGAAAATACACTTTGTGTAGCAGAGGGTGACCTGTGTGGTAAAGCAGAATGGACAATGGCTTTTCTCTTTCAGTTGTGCACATAATGCAGCCAGCTTTAGTTTGATTCAGTTGAAGTGTTCAGCTACAAAGAAAGAGCCAGGATGGGTATGGTAGGCAGTATTGCAGCTTGAGATTTGACTTTATTGTTTGGACTCTCCAGAAATTGCAGAGTATTTCTTCAACACTCATGAAAATGTAGCCTCAGCAGACCTTGTTGTGGCCCACTCCACGCAGTGATTGCCAGGAACAGTGTGGGCTTAATTTGTGGGAAGATATCATCAGGAGTTCTGGCTGTTTCTGTAGTCTTCTGGCTTAAGTTCTGTAAAATGCTTCATGGAAAAAAAAGAATGTAAAACTCAGTAAGTGTTAGACAAATTCTGAAGGATGGGAAGGCATGTTCTTGTTATGCTTTGATTTGCACAAGGGCTGAAGTCAAGTAGTTAATAGGGTTCATCCAAGAAGTGTGTGCACATCCTTACCCGACACTTCTGAACCTCCTTATCATCTTTTTCAGAGCCCTTTCTGTTACTTTATCCTTTAATCCATTTCTGTCCCAAATGTTGAAGCTCTGATGCAGCCTTCTTTCACTCTGCTTCTCCTTTCTTTGTGATGTGGGATATTTGTTTCAACTCTTTGATAAGAGCTGAAAAATTCCCTTGAGGCTCTGGGGTCTTCCTCCAGTCCAGGTTTGTGCCCTGCCTGGGAACTGCTGAGGGGTAGAAAATAAGTAGTAACAGGGAAGGGGTTTTTTTGACATGATTCAGCAGATAGTATTGGGGATTAATGAAAATCTGACATATGGTTTGCAATTAGTCAGTGGCAGTCTAAAATGATTCAGAAATGGTTTTGTCAGTCCAGCTAAGAAAGTGTTGATGTCACATGATGAAATAAAATGTCTTTTGCTGGCACATAGAGGTGATTTTGGTGGCTAGTGAGAAGAAAAACTAGTGTTCTTAGCACTTATATCAAAATTCATGTGGCTCTGAGTGTTTTCTGAATGGCAAGATGCTCACCAGCATCCCCTGTGCCCAGGAGCCCTGAGACTACCATGCTTGAAGTTGTGAAACGTTCCACCAGGCTGTCAGGAGGTTTGCTTTGCTGTGGTCAGTGACTGGTGGTGGTGGAAGGTCTGGAGGGGCAGGAAGGTTGGATGTAGGTAGATAAATAGTGTGTATCTTCTTGGGGGTTTCTTAAGAACAGGATAGAACAGGATATGCAGTTTCCAAGTACAGCCAAGATATGTATATTCACATCCACTAGCAGAAAGATCAATCTTCAGGCTAGCTTTTGTTCTATTTGTGGTGTTGTAGGCATCACATAGCCTCAAAGCCATCCGCACCTCTGAAAATAAACCAAGATTTGAGTCCAGATCTCCACCATGTGCAGTGGATCTCATAGCTTTTACATTTAATTGGTCTTGTCTCTGTGTTAGCCCACAAGACCATTCCTCATTTTCAAGCGGGAATGCAAACACTTCTCCCATCTGCAGTGTTTTCTGTAGCAGTTAAAAACCCTAAACCCAAAATACCTACAGTTCTTAAAACCAAAAAGCTGTTTTCTGAGATCACACTAAATCCCATCTCTTTGATCAGCTCTGCTTTAATGGATCAGCTCTATGGTCAGGTCTGTGAGGTGTTTCAAGGTGATTTGAGCCATAGGCCTCAGTTCAGCGGGTCCCAGGGAAGAGCTGGAGTCAAGGATAGGACATTTTAGCTACTATACTGGTTCAGAAGGAGGAAGGAGGTTGGGGGGACTGGGATGGAGCCAAGTATCAGCATTGTTTGTAGCTTACAGAGGGATTCATTGCACAGCATGGGAGTAGAGCTCATCCCAAAGTGTGGAGCCTCTGACACAGCACACTGGTCTGTTCAAAACCCATGTGTTTATATTGACAGTAAGATTTCCAGGGTGGTAGCAGATCTATGACCTTTACCCATGTAGATAAAGCATCTCACTGTTGTAATTTGATAAAGTCTTTTCAATGGGTTTAGTACCAAGTCTGGTGCATTAGCAGTATCTGTGCCCCTGAGGGCCCGAAGGCCTGTGTGGGGATTAAACCACCACAGAGGGTGAGAGGGTGAAGCATCGACAGACATCAGCAGCTGATGAATGATGTTTGTGCTTTTTAAGTGTCTGAGGGCTTTTAAAACTTCAAAGCAGCCAAATGGTCTCCACTGGAAGGAGCTAATGTAAATGCTGGGAGTGCCTGTCAGGCCAAGATACAGCACTTGAGCAAATCAATAGGGGTTTTATTTACTTAGATCCTTCTGCAGACCTGCTCAGGGAACTCCTCCTCTGCAGCTTCATGGGATTTCTCTTAAAATATGCTATGAGCACATCTAGATCCTGTTTTTGTTTGCAGCATGCCATACGATCTCAAAACAAATTGAGTTCAACTTCTGTGAACCTCAAACACACACATCGAATGTCAAGTACAATGCATGTATTGCAGTTGGAAGGTATGTTCAGAGCTGCCATACCAGGTCCAGAGCTGAAATCATGTCCCATGGATGTAGCTCCATATTCCTTAGCCCTGACTTGAAAGAGTTCTGCTCCAAAATGCCAAGTTTGCAGCTAAAACTGGCGATGTGACTAACCTCGTCTGAGTGGGAATCACCTGCTGTCTTTGTGGCCACCTTCTGAAAGGTTTTAATTAAGGAACCATTTTGGTGGGAAAGTGGGAAGATTCAGCAACTGTCTCTGGCAGCACAAAGTGCCTTCATCACTTTTTAAATGCACATCTCATCTCCCAATTACAGGTCTCATACACAAACACACCATATGACTTGATCTTTCTAATAGCATCTTTGCACTAGAGCTGTGCACGGTTGTTACTCTTTTTAGGTGTGTGTTCTCTAGATAGCTTGTGCCAAATGGAAGGAATGGCTAATAACCCTCTCCACCCCCAAAATGTTCCTGAATAAAAGTTTACAGGCTGGCTTTGGGTTTGGTTGTATCTTTTATTACCATCTAAAGCATTAAAAAAAGGGAAAAGTGGCACAATCAGTATCCATGAGTTCAGATGTTAACGTTGCACCAGCATAAATGATCTATTGGGGGGAATATTTCCTGCCCTCTGTGATAACTTTATGTTACTTGCAACACCACTTTCCCTTGTGAAAGAGAAAGTGTTTTAATTGCCATACAGGAAAATGCTATCAGCAATCTAGGCCCATTTCTATCCTTCAGAAGAGTTAGCTTTGTTTAGATCGATTTAACACTTCTAAGTGCTGTGATTTCTTTTGTCCTCCCTGGATTGAACAGGCGAACAGACACAGATCTATTTATTCAACAGACATTCAGTGCTGTGCACAGGGGTGGCTGCCTTGGTAAATGCATCACTCTGTCTGAAGCAGGACCTTTCCTTATGGTGACTTTAGGCAAGAAATGTCATTTCTGCAGCTACGCTTTCCCTCAGCTACACTTTCCCTAGCTGTAAACTACTTCTTCCTGTAAGAACTCCTTTGGTGGAAAGTACTATGAATGAGCCAGATGCTTTTAACAACAAATGGGTGGGTAACAAACAAGCCTGTATTTTTGTTTTCACCTTGTCACAGAGTCACAAGATGATGGGGGTTGGAAGGGACCTCTGGAGATCATCCAGCCCAAGCCCCTGCAAAAGCAGGTTCCTCTTGATCAAGTGGCACGGGATGGGTTTGGAAACCTCCAAAGAAGGAGCCTCCACACTCCCAGGGCTCCCTCACTCTTACCATAGTTTTTCCCTATGTTTAAGTGGAACAGCTTTTGTGTGTTACCCCTTGTCCTGTCACTTGAGACAACAGGAGTAAAGCGCCACCTCATCCTCTTGACATCCACCTTTTACATACTTGTGTTAATGAGATTCCACCCCCCTCTGCCTTCTCTTCTGCAGGCTGAACAGCCCCAGGTCTACACAGCCTAATGAGAACATTTCAAAGGCAAATTTACAGCAATTTACAAACTCTAGTTTTACTTTCAGCATTAACATTTCTGTTCTCTCCCTGTGTTCCTTCTTTCCAGTCCGCTTTGCACCTTACAGACCTCCCGACATCTCTCTGAAGCCACTGCTCTTCGAGGTGCCCAGCATCACCACCGAGTCTGTCTTTGTTGGTCGAGACTGGGTGTTCCATGAGATAGATGCTCAGCTGCAGAGCTCCAACACCAGCATCAACCGAGGCGTGGTGATCGTTGGCAACATCGGCTTCGGCAAAACTGCCATCATCTCCAGGCTGGTTGCACTCAGCTGCCACGGTACACGGATGAGGCAGATTGCTTCTGATAGCCCACACGCCTCACCCAAACGTAAGCACAGCAGCACACACATCTGCAACAAAACACCAGAGCACCTTAGAATGGGTTTGGCTGAAAAGATCCTCTTCAGAATCATAGAATGGTGGGGTTGGAAGGGAACTTTAGAGCTCATCCAGTCCAACCCCCCTGCAGAAGCAGCTCCCACCTAGATCAGGGAGCACAGGAATGTGTCCAGGTGGGTCTTGAAGAGCTCCAAGGTAGGAGCCTCCACACGCTCCCTGGGCAGCCTGGGCCAGGGCTCCCTCACCTCACACTGAAAGTGCTGCCCCAACCTCCTGACACCCACCATTTAGATCTTGGTAACTCAGTCTCCTCTTCTCCAGACTGAACAGCCCCAGGGCCCACAGCCTTTCCTCAGCAGGAAGATGCTCCAGTGCCCTGAGCATCTTGGTGGCCCTGTGCTGGCCTCTCTCCAGCACTTCCCTGTCCCTCTGCAGCTGGGGAGCCCACAACTGGACACAGGACTCCAGATGAGGCCTCAGCACATATGGCAGAGCAGAGGGGGAGCAGAACCTCCCTGGCCCTGCTGCCCACACTCTGCTGGATGCCCCCAGGCTGCCATTGGCTTCTTGCCCACGAGGGCACGTTGCTGGCTCATGGTCAGTTTATTATCCCCCAGCACTGCCAGGTCTCTCTCCTGGAGCTGCTCTCCAGCAGGTCACCCCCAGCCTGGCCTGCTGCAGGGGGTTGTTCCTCCCCAGCTGCAGGACTCTGCCCTTGCCCTTGGTGAAGCTCAGAAAGTTCCTCTGTGCCCAACTCTCCAGCTGGTTGAGATCTGGCTGACTGGCAGCACAGCCTCTGGTGAATCAGCCAGTCCTCCCAGCTTGGTGCCAGCAGGGAACTTGCTGAGGGTTCCTCTATGCCCTCACCCAGGTGTTTGATGAAGATGTTGACCAAGACTGGCCCCAGAACCCATCCCTGTGCAACTCCACTGGCCACAGGCCTCCAACTCCATTCTGTGCCATTGATCACTCCCCTCTGGGCTCTGTCATTCAGCCAGCTCTGCATCCACCTCACCTCCACTCATCCCAGCCCCACTGCCTGAGCTTTCTGATGAGGATGTGATGGGAGATAGTGTCAAAAGTCTTGCTGAAGTCAAGGTAGATGCCATCCACTGCTCTCTCCTCATCTAGCCAGCCAATTATGCACTCATAGAAGGCATCAGGTTGCCAGGTTAAGAAATCAGCTTAGTGTTTGTTGCCAAGCAAAGGAAGCACCTGGTGGCAATATTTATACTGCTTTTCTTCCAAATCTACTTTTTGAGGAGTCAAAATAGTCTGTCTTTTATTTCTCTTACTTGGAAACATCACAAATTTTTCTCTTGATTGGAAAGACTCCCAGTTTAATTGCCAATATTCTACTATTACAATCCATTACAATTACAAATCCATGCTTCTGCATTCTCCATCCTCTCTGGTTGATTTTTGTCTCACTTGATCATACATTTTGAGGGTGGGTTGTAAGCTCATGTAAGCTCAAAAGCCAGCATTTCTTTCCCCACTTCACATCCCTCTGTGCTGACATGTTTGTAGGTGGGGATGACAACATTGCTAAAAACCATTCAGCTCTCAGTTGAGACATGACTGAAAATACTTGCAAGGATGTAGGTCACTGTATCTCAGTGAAACTGCAGTTAAATCTGTTTGTTGGAGTGCAGCACTCTTCACCACCTTGAAATATCTGAAATGTCACCCAACGTTGGCATGTTGAACAGTGGCACTTGTCAGAGCTGAATGAACAATGCATAGGGAAAAGCAGGACTGGTTTCTATATTTTAACTGCAGCTCTGCAGTGCACCAATTGTATGTCTCCCCAGTCTCTGCTTACAGGGATGCTGGAGATGAGAAATGATTGTACTTAACCGTTTCTGGACTAAAAACTTGGATAGTTCAAATTGGAAGGTACCTTACACAAAATATGAAGATCCTTGGGCACACCTAAAACACACTTTGTTTAGTTTGCACTCTGGTTTGTCTGTGAAGTTGAAAAGCTGAGTGATTCCTCAGTGTTGTTAGGATGGAGACCTTCAGAATCCATCAATTAGTTTTGCTTTATGTCCTAAAGAAAGCACAAGTTGTAGCCTGGCTATAGGAGATAATAATTAACCTTCAAATGCTGAAGAAAAACAATCTGTTGTGCTTAACAAAATCCATGTTTCATAACAAATGGGCATCAGGTGATCTGGCTACAGCAAAGCAGTTGTGCTGTCAGCACTAGAAAACTGCCATAAATACAACCTCATCCTCTTAATTCCTGTCTCAGGAAAATAATACAGGTGAAAATGAGTTTGTATGTTCAAAATCCACAGTGTGCATCATTTTATGCCATGTTCAGGGTTTAATTATGTAGGCAGGAGTCGCCCTCCCTTGTTGTTTGCCATTAAATGGGTCATTGTTTGAATTAGGAGTTCAAGTCAAGCTCAAGGATTGCATTGCAGCAATCCATTCAGAGAAAGCTTCTGCTGATGCCCACTGCAGTTGGAGGACTTGTTGCTTTTGTAATGTTGCTAAAGTAAAGGAATCAATCATTAGACACCCTCAAGTGCTGCAGGTCTTGGTGTCATTTGAAAATCCTCAGTGTGGGTACCCATGAGTAAAAATAAAGTGGTTTGAAAATGTCATCCACAAAGGCCAGGTGAATGGGCTGTTACAGCAATCGACTGCTAAAGCCAATTTCTGCTTTGCCAGGTAAAAGAGCGAGCTAAAATGAAACAGAAAGCAGTTAAAACTGAGTCCAGTAGAATTCATTATTTGCTTGGAAGCCTTTTCCAGATCCTGGTTGTTACTCCTGCTTTCTTCCCTCTGATTACATTAATGGGCTTCAGATGGATGTGGCTGTGGCTGTCTCAGTTTCTTTCTGTTATAAAATAGGCACATAATTGTGAGCAATTGGCTGTTTCCACTGCAGAAGGACTTGGAACCAAATTAACCAGCAATTGTTCATAATGAGGAAAGATCAGTTGGCAGAACAAGCAGAGCCAGGAGAGCACTGCATTCAAATACCCCCCAACTCAGAGCAGAGAGCCCAGTTCACTCCTTTATTGTTGTTATTTTTGAAGTCAGTTAAATGACAAGTGGAGAAGATGAAGAAAAAGCTCAAGAGCTTATCTTAGGAATCCTTTCCAAACTTTTCTTGGAGAGCCTCTGGCCTGGCTGGACCCATGTCACAGTCTGAAATCCTAACGCAGAGTATTTGTGGAAAGTATTTAACCTCTAGTCATGAGCTGCTGGAAAACAGCAGCTGCTTAGTCTGTAATAATAATGTTGGTCATGCCTCTCCTGAAACAATTCATAACTCTTTTGCCTTGGGACAGATGTGGATGCAAACCGAGAGCTGCCCTTAACCCAGCCACCCTCTGCTCACTCGTCAATCACCAGCGGGAGCTGCCCAGGGACGCCCGAGATGCGCCGGCGCCAGGAGGAGGCCATGAGGAGACTGGCATCCCAGGTACTGAAACCTTTCCCGGGGGGGCTTAGTTCTTGGGAAAATGGCTTCATGGAACCTGTTGGAAGGTTTCCTGCCTTATACAGAAACATAAGGGTTGGAAGGGACTTCTAGAGCTCATCTAGTCCAATCCCACTGCTACAGCAGGTTCTCCTCACTCAGGTGGCACAGGAATGTGGCCACGTGGGTTTGGAAACCTCCTGAGAAGGAGCCTCCACACTCTCCCTGGGCACTTTCTGCCAAGGCTCCCTCACCTCAGTGTTGTCAAAGACATAAAGAATCTAGGTAATGGACATGCAGAGACATACACAGGCAATGTAGTACAACCAACAGAGTTGACTTGAAGCCACCCTTCCTTTGCTAGCTATCTCCTTATATGCTGCTTCTGCCCCTGAGATCACCCAGGGCCCAATTGATTAACTTGCAGCACCTGTTTCTGAAGTAGCTTGCCAGCTGCATCAATTTGTCCCTACCATCATTATTCAAGCTGGCTGATCCAAGCCACATTTGTGCCTACAATTCCCCCCTTTTTCTTTTTGGACCAGCCAGCCTTCAGCAACACATTTCAAAATTAAAGGTACATGAAGAAAACAAATATTTTTACCCATGGCCATGAGTTTACAACAACAGGTCAATATCAGCTACGCTGCTGAACAATATAGTACAGAAATCCATAAAGTCAAAATAAACATAATCTGATATGTGTTGCTAGGAGGGGCGCACACTGGCAGGAAGGGATGAGTTCTTGGTAGCTCCACTGATATTTCTGTTTCCTGAATGTAGTTTCGGACTTTTCTTCAACTTCTTTAGCATGCTGATCTGTGAGCATTATCTGTAAGTTGGAAATATCTCTTCATCTGTAGAAAACACACCATTTTTGCTTTCAAGTTCCCATTGGCTGTCTTGTTAAGTTCTTCAATTCTTTTAATGTGATACAGATTGCTGGAGGAATTAACAGCAGCATATGTGGTGCCACAGTTGACAGGGTTTATCTTTTAATAGGGTGATGGATTGAGGGTGGATCACCTGGTTCTTTCCTCAAGATTGTGTTTTCCATTGCTCTTACAGTCATTAAGTCCTTTCTGTTGATGTGGCTTGATCCATTTTGCTGGAATCCATTGGGGACCTTGATCTGTAATGACACAAGCAGAGCCTCTTCCCCACATTAACAGATCTGCAGGTCCTTGCCACTCTCCAGTAGTGGGATTCTTATACCAAACTTTAGGTTTGTCAGTAAAATCCAAATCCCGACTGTCGTGGTTTGGCCCAGCTAGCACAACAGCACCACGACAGTCTCTCGCTCGATGCCCCCATTCACCCCCACCCTCGTTAAGATGGCGGAGGACCCAGTGAAATGGGAGTAAAAAGATAAGCAAGATTGTTGTGGATTGAGACAAGGGCAGGGAGGGCTCGCTGCCAATTATGGTTCTGGGCAAAACAGACTCCAGTACTCGACTTAGAGAGGAAAGTAGGAAAGTTTATTCTACAAGAAACAGAACAGAATAAAAGCAAAAAGGGAGTAGGATGATGAGAAAATTGCAACCAGCACTTTAAGATCTCCCTCCCCCATCCCTCCTTTCTTCCTGGGCCCAGCTCACTGCTCCCGATATCTCTACCTCCTCCCCCCGCAACAGCTCAGGGGGGCAGGGAGTGGGGGATGTGGTCAGTCTCTCACAGATGGGCTTTGCCGCTTCTGTCTTCTCAGATGAGGATGACTCCTGGCATTCTTCCCCTGCTCCAACACAGGGTTCCTCCCCCGGAACACAGTCCTTAACAAACTTCTGTGGTGTGGGTTGTTCCCAACAGCTGCAGCTTCTGCCCATACAGGGTCCCTCACACGGGACACAGTCCTTGGTGAATATCTCTGACGTGGATTCTTCACCGCGGTTGCAGTTTCTGCAGTTGCAAGGTCCCTCTCTCGGGACAAGGCCTCTTCTGGGCATAAGTTTAATGAGCTGCTTTGTCGTGGGTTCCTCCCCACAGTTGCAGCTGTGGATATTGGGTCCCTTCCTCGGGACAGGGCCTGCTCCGGCCATAGTGATAAAGGGCCCCTCCTTCGGGACAAGGCCTCCTCCGGCCAAAATCACTGTCCCTGGCTCGGGGCCTTTAATGAAGTGAATCGCTGCCCCTGGTCCGGGGTCAGCTTTAGCAAAATGAGTCTCTGCCCCTGATGCGGGCTCATTATCAAAATGAGTCTGTACCGCTGATGTGGGGTCTTTAAAGAAATGAAAATAAATCTCAGCTTCACCAGTTCTCTCCATAGAATGCAGGGGAGTCTCTGCTCCAGCACACCTCCTCCCTTTCATCACTGACCTTGGAGTCCGCATGGTTGTTTCTCTCACCATTCCTACTCCTTGCACCACCACCAGCCAGAAGAAGAGAAGAAGGGGCAGAAGCAAGAAAGAAGATGGAGGAAAACACCTCCCCTTCCGGCTTCTTCTTAAAAAGTGATCGTGGAGGCGTCTAATTGGCTCAGCCCCAGAAGTGAGCCTTTTCTGAGCTGGGGAGAGTTGTGACCAACTTCTTGCAGGAGCCATCTTTGCAGCCCCTTCCCCCATACCAGAAAAGGCTGTCATGTCAAACCATGACACCGACTCATTTGGGCAAAGTGTGTTAATGCCGGTGGTTCATTCCGGTTTGCCACAATTCTGAGATGATTCATTGTATAAAGGGCTTTCATTAGTCTATACTGAGGGCTCACCCCCTCTTCCCCCATTTTTTGTTTTTCTAGGAGTCCTTTTAAGGTTTGATGTGTACATTCACATGGCTTGACCAGTGGAATTTCCTGGGATTCCAGTAGTATGTTTAACACCCCATAAGTTCAGAAACTTAGGTGTTTTACTGGCTATATATCCCGAGCCATTATCAGTTTTTATCTCTCGTGGCACACCAAGGACTGCAAAGCAACTCCTCCAATGTCTTATGACGTCTCGAGAACTGTCACTGGTTAAGGCTGTAGCCCAAACCATGGCTGAATAAGTATCAATAGTGACATGTATACGTTTAAATCGTCCAAAGGGAGCATAGACTGTGATATCCGATTGCTATATTCCTAATGGTGCCAGACCCCTGGGATTGACTCCTACTCCTAGGCCGATTTGATTCTGGCATGCAGGGCACGTGGAAACAATACCCTGAGCGTCTGATATGGTCAGGTCAAACTGCTTCGTCAGCATTTTCGCACTTTGATGAAAAAAATCGTGCGATCTTCACGCTTGAGAAAATTTGTCAATTATTGGCCCCGTAGGTATCAATAAAGGAGCTGCCACTATCTTGTCAACAATTTCATTGCCAACTGATAGGCCATCTTTTAAGCCCGAATAGCTTTGAATATGTCCAATAAAATAAGCAGTTTGACGTTCATTTATCTGATGCCAGAGCCACAGAAATAAGTTATACAAATTCTGATTAGAGATTTCTTTCAACAACGCTCTCTCTAATCGAGTGACGGCATCGACCACATAGAGGGAATCAGAAATGATGTTTAATGGGACGTCTGGCCATTTCTCGAAAGTTTTAACTACAGCCATCAGCTCCAGCAGTTGAACTGAACTGCCTGGGGAGTGAACAGTTAGATTTTGCCATTTTCCATTCTCCCACCAAACCACTCCTGCTTTGGCTTGGATCTGACTGGCGTCAGTAAAAACAGTCAGGCCTTTAATGGGTACTGCTGATCTCAACGGCCGGTCTTCCATTTGAAATTTAACAGAAAACAATTTATGGGTCGGATAATGATTATTTATAGCTCCTGGATATGACAATAAGGCCCACTGTAATTCATGAGATTGTTGCAGTGCCCAGTTCAAGAACTCATCTGTGAGAGGAACGAAAATGTCGTCTGCCTCAATCCCTGCTATTTCCAGCAGATGTTTCCTGGCCTTAACTATTATTTTCACAATTGCTTCTAGTCTCATGATAATTGTTGTTTGCAAACTATATGGCAAAAATATCCACTCCAGGATCCTCAATGGGTCTTTCGCTACTGAATCCCATTGTATCAAGACTGCCATTACATGCTGGTTTTGACTTATCACAGCAATGTTAATAGACAAGTCAGGATCATATCAGTGACTGTAGTTATTGACTATATTGTTTCCTATTTTTTCTATTGCTTGGATTTGCTGCCGAGACAGTTTTCGCGCACTGTCAGCCTCTACTGAGCCCTTTAACAAAGGCATTAGTGGTGCAAGATCCTCATTCGTGATACCACATATGGTTCGTACCCATTGGATATCACCTATTAGCTTTTGAACATCTGTTAAGTTAGCAATATCTGTTTTAATTGCCACCTTCTGAGGATAAATGCACGCATTGGTGATATTACCTAAATATTTCCAAGAGGCGTGCATTTGTACCTTCTCTGGCGCAATCACCAACCTGGAGATGCTCAACTGTCGGTTCACTTCTTGTAGAATCTGATGCTGGTCCAGGTCTTTTCCTGCAATCAAGATATCATCCATATAATGGTAAAATAAGACACGAGGGTATTTTTTGCGCAGAGGTGCCAGCACCCAGGCAACATAAGTTTGACAAATCATGTAACAGCCTCCACTTCCCTGATTTTTTAGGGATAGTAAAAATTGGTGTATTCCATGGACTGGTGGATGGCTTAATATGACCTTTCTCTAATTGTTCATTTACTAATTCATGAATGTGGGCGAGCTTTTCTTTGCTTAGCGGCCATTGATCAATCCAAACTGGTTTATCTGTGAGCCAGGTTAACTTCAGGATTGGTCGCCCATCAATGGCCGCCATTAAAAATTTTCATTTGACAAACAAAAGCCCATTTGGCTTAAGGCGTCTCTACCTAAAAGCCAGACTGAAGTGTTCATTACATAGGATCTAATTTGCACACATCTCTTCTCCCTGTATGCATACCGAAATCAGGTCTCTGCTAATTTTTGTCATCTATGATCCTCCTACTCCAACAACAGGGGTGTCTAAATTCTCTAAAGGCCAGCTTTTTGGCCAATAGGATAATGGAACAATGGTAACATCTGCTCCCATATCCAGTAATGTGTTGTACCCAACCATGTGTTCACCATTTGGATGTTGGAATACAACCATATGGGTGGGCTTTCCCTGTGAAAGTGGCATTGCCGGCTCTGAAAGGAACTAATTGAGCTATTTTAGTTCTGTAGTGGGTCTGGGACGGTAGCGATTTTCCACAGCAGCTCCTGCAGTGCTGTGCTTACTGTTGATATCAATATTATGACTACTGCTCACACAGCATCAGGGCTGTCCCTCCAGCATTCCTTCCCCCACCTTCACCAATAGCTGTGGGTGGGCATGATCTTGGGAGGGACTATGGCCAGGACAGCTGACCCAGGCTGACCAAGGAGATATTCCATACCATATGACGCCAGCTCAGTAATATAAACTGGGGGAGAGGAGCAGGAAGGGGAGGCGAGATTCATTTCTGGCCTTCCCAAAGCAACCGCTACGCGTACTGAAGCCCTGCTTCTCGGGAGGTGGCCGGACATCGCTGCTGATGGGAAGCAGAGAGTAACAGAGTAACAGCTTTATCTGCTTTTGCTTTGCTTCCCGTGCGCGCGGCTTTGCTGCTTCTTTATTAAACTGCTTTTATCTCAACCCACGAGACTCCCATCTTATTTTCTCCCCTTCCCTGGCTTGCTGAGGAGGTGGGGGATAAAGTGGTGTGGTGGGCACCTGGCATCCAGCCAGGCTCGAACTACCACAAGTTCCTTTAGGTATATGAACTGGTGGCTGCCAAACTTTAACCATTATTCCAATGTTTCCTTCATAATCTGCATCAATAACACCAGGGAGCACGAAAATACCCTGTCAAGAGGCTGATGACCGTCCTAAAAGCAAAGCACTTAAACCATAGCCAAGGGGTCCATGAGCATTGGATGAGATAACTGTTACCTCTGTGTTGTGGATGGTTACATCTACTGCTGTTTCCACATCCACTCCTGCGCTTCCTGCAGTGGCTGATCTGAGGCCATCCAGGCAGCTGTTGGTGTTGAAGGGCGTTTTTGTGTCATCTCGCTCACCCTTTTTGTGCTCGTTAACCCGTTTCCCTTAGGCATTGTATGTCTGGCCACTCGAGAGCGGCACTTAGTGGCTCTGTGTCCAAACTTGCCACATCTGTAACAATTGCCATGAAATCTGCCGTTGGACCCCGATGGTCTGGTGGAGCTGTTTGTCCATACCAATGGTCTGGACTGATACTGATTTTTCACATGTCCTATTTTTCCACAGTTAAAGCATTTTGGCCTCCGATTTCCTTTGTGAGGTTTCAATGCTGTTGCCATAGCTTCAGCTAAATGTGCTGATGATCCTACCCTAGAGCAGGCTTCTATCATGTCAATCAAAGTTGTTGTCTGCAGGAGAGCCTGCAGGATCTTTTTGCAGTCATGGTTAGCATTAGCAACTGCTAAGTGTAACCCTATTTCCGCCTTCGCTTCAGTCAACGTGTTTGGTATATGATCCAGAGCTGCTCTTAGACGGTCTAAAAAGGTCATAAAAGGCTCATTAGGTTTCTGTATAATGGTTGTGTATGAGGGAACTGGCACCCCCATGTCAGGGACTATCTTAAACGCTTGACAAGCCAGTGTCTGTGCTTGCTGTAAAATAGCTTCATGCAGTCGGGCTTGTACCTGAGGGTCAGCAAATGGTCCTTTTCCTAACATCATATCTGCTGTGACGACTCGCCACGGATCTCCCTGTTGTAAGTCCATATTTTCTACTACTGCCACATCAACTCTTTTTTTTCCCATTCAGACTCCCATAGTAATACCTGAGTGGGCTTCAGGAAGGTTTCTGCTAGCTTCTGGCAGTCAAATGGAGTCATCAATCCACTGGCGAAAATATGATCCAATAACATTTGAACGTATGGGTTGGACAAGCCATATTGCATTACAGCTTTCTGGCCTTCCCCTACCAACTTCCAATCCAAAGGTGCCCATTGTCATTTTCTTTGTGCTACTATTACTGGAAAGGCTTATGGAATAAATTCTCCTTTAATTACTGCATCACATATGAGGCCTCTCCATTTCTTAGCCAGATCATAGTCATCTGGCCAGGGGTCTCTGAGCACCTGTGGGGGTGAAACTTTAATCTCTGGTTTGGTTAATTCATTAATCCATTCCAACAGTTGATTAGCTGTTGCTTTTGGCTTTTACATCAGTTCCTCTAAATGGGCCAAAGTCTGTTTCATATCTTCTCCATGTCTCATTAATTCTTCCTGTAACAATTTTCTTCAACTTCACTAGATGTTGGGGGTGATGATGGAAGAGGAATACACTCAGGGGTTGATGAGCTCAGGGGCAATGGCAGATCCATAGTGTCATTTGTAAAGCATACCTTTCATTCTCTGCCAGATACTCCTTCAGACATAGCAGAAGGATGGGATGGGGCAGGATGGTGAAGGGTGGGTGGGAGGGGAGGAGAAGCAATGTGTGCATTCAGCTCCTGGAATGGTGCTCTAGGGAGTTCTGGGGGAGGTGGGCTCACATCCATGCTCTCCTCTTCTAGAGATGGAGCCGAGGGGTTTATGACATTATCCCCTCCAAAGAGTCTCTTAGTATTTTCTTCTAGAGGTGAAGCCGATGGCACTATAAAGTCACCACCTCCAAAGAACCTTTTAGCATCTACTGGGAATGCAGATGGTACAGCATTCTCTGCTTTCATGGTGGCAGCTGTAGCACACTCAGCTTCTAGCTGTTATTGAATGGATGATACCAGTTTACACAAGCCAATAGCATTATGCAATATGTCTCCTAGATTTTCCCAATGTCCCCTTTCATATACTTCTTGGGGGGAGACAAAGAGACCTACTTCCTGCCCCCATCTTACAAGTCTTAGCAAATCCTCTCTTTCGTAATTGAATCTTTTCTCAGCAAGGATATGCTGGAGGGTATCAATAGGATTTTCCTCTTTGCTCATCATTTTTCCCATTATATTGGTTTACTCAGATCACTTGCCTTTTCAAGCAGAAATTCAGGTGCTTTTCTGCCAAGGGTTCTTAATCCAACCAATTCAGGGAATCACAGGGTGGCTAGGCTTCCCTATGCGAGCTCGTTGTGTGATCAGTGCAATCCACTTACTCCATGTAGCATCAGTTGCATGATGCGTAGGGAATGCCTTCCCCTTGAACATCCAGCCCAGCACTGGCAGTCGAGGTGCCAGGAAGAGTTGTGTTTCTGTGCCAATCACTTCTGATGCAGCTTGAACCCCTTCATATGCCGCCAGTATCTCCTTCTCGGTTGGAGTGTATCGGGCCTCGGATCCTCTGTATCCCCGACTTCAGAACCCGAGGGGTCGGCCTCGACCCTCCCCAGGTGCTCTCTGCCAAAGACTCCAAGTAGGGCCATTCTCCCCAGCTGCGGTGTAGAGCACATTTTTAACATCTGGTCCTGTCTGGACTGGCCCAAGCGCCATTGCATGAACGATCTCCTGTTTAATTTGTACAAAACTTTGTTGCTGCTCAGGACCCCATTCAAAATCATTCTTCTTCCGTGTCACACGGTAGAGGGGGCTAACAATCATACTATAATTTGGAATATGCATTCTCCAAAAACCCACAACACCTAGGAAAGCTTGTGTTTCCTTTTTGTTAGTTGGTGGAGACATGGCTGCAATCTTCTTTAGCACCTCTATTGGAATATGACGATGTCCATCCTGCCATTTTACTCCTAAAAACTGGATCTCCTGTGCAGGTCCTTTGACTTTACTGTGTTTAATGGCAAAGCCAGCCTTTAGAAGGATTTTAATTATTTTCTTTATCAAGGACTTCCACTGCTGAGTCACCCCACACCACAATATCATCAATGTATTGCAGATGTTCTGGGGCCTCACCCTCCTCCAGCGTGGCCTGGATCAGTCCATGGTAAATGGTGGGGCTGTGTTTCCACCCCTGGGGCAGTCGATTCCAAGTATACTGCACCCCTCTCCAAGTGAAAGCAAACTGAGGCCTGCACTCTTTTGCTAAAGGGATTGAGAAGAATGCATTGGCAATATCAATGGTGGCATACCATTTGGCTGTCTTGGACTCCAGTTCATATTGGAGTTCCAACATGTCTGGCACAGCCGCGCTCAGCAGTGGCATGACTTCATTCAGGCCACGATAGTCCACTGTCAGTCTCCACTCTCCAGTAGACTTTTGTACCGGCCATATAGGGCTGTTAAAGGGTGAGTGAGTTTTGCTGATCACCCCTTGGCTCTCCAGTTGGCAAATCAACTTATGAATGGGAATCACAGAGTCCCTATTGGTGCGGTATTGCCGACGGTGCACTGTTGTGGTTGCAATTGGTACCTGTTGCTCCTCAACCTTCAGCAACCCCACAACAGAAGAGTCCTCTGAAAGGCCAGGCATGCTGGATAATTGTTCAATCTCTTCTGCCTCCACTGCAGTCACACCAAAGGCCCACCTGTATCCTTTTGGGTCCTTAAAATACCCTCTCTTAAGATAATCTATGCCTAAGATGCATGGAGCTTTGGGGCCTGTCGCAATGGGATGCTTGTGCCAATTTGTCCCAGTCAGACTCACTTCAGCTTCTAATACAGATAGCTGTTGAGATCCCCCTGTCACTCCAGAAATACAAATGGATTCTTATCAGTGCCCCCATCCCGGGACAAGGAGCCCAATTGCCTGGCTTCCTTGCCCTCTAAGTCCAAACTGTAGGCTCCATTTTCCCAGCATCGGAGCATCCAGGTGATAATGTGCTCACCTGGGCGACGGCTGTAGTCTTTCCACACATCTCGCAGTTCACTCAGGGACAAGGACCAGCTGATTATCTCTGGCTCCAACTCTTCTTCCCTCTGTGATATCCCTTGTTCATCTTCATCCTTAGTGCTGTGAACTGGTTTTTTTGTGTATTTCTTTTTCTGTACAGGAGCAACTGATACTGGCACAAATTGATACTCTGATTCAACAGCAATTGTATCAGTTGTCTCAGTTTGAGTGGCCGCAGTTGTAACAGCAACAGTCTGGGTTTGAGCATCCACAGTTGTAGCAGCAGTCTGAGTGGACACAACAATATTCACAGTCTGGGTATGAGTGTCCACAGTGGTAACAGCAACAGTGTCAGCAGTGTAGGTATGAGTGTTCACAGCTGCAACTGCAACATCCACTGCTGAAGTTGGAACAGCAACTGGTTCTGGCACAGCTGAGCTAGGAATGGGTTCCTGTGTTCTCCAAATCTTTACAGGTAAAAAGCTCCCTGGACACCTGCCCATATTCTGTATGCCTCTCCTCACAGCTCTCAAAAAAAATTTTAACAATCCAAGCCGAGGTGAAAACAAGGGAAAATAATACAAACATGGTAATTAGAACATTCCAAGTATTATTGTTAGAATCCATTAGAAGCACCTTGAAGAAATGAGGGTAAGTAACACAGTGGGAGGAATTAAACATTTCAGTTTTTCCCATAAATTGAGTGCCATTATTAAGTTCTAGGAGAAAATGTGGAAGAGACAGAAAAGCCAGGTACACATTCCAACCCAACTTAATAACCCATGACACAATCATATCATAAGCCAATCCCATCCAGTGCAGTAGTATGAGAATTTTCATACATTTTCCACAGACGAGAAACACTATCACAGGACATACATGATGCAGATAAGAGGACATGTAATACCACCATACAAGCATATCAACCAACATTGTGATCAGCAATCAGTTAGTGTCAGGAGTGTACAGAAGGATTTTGTTTAAACCCACTCTGTTCTATTTCAACCTCGCGGGCCCCACGTTGGGCGCCAATTAATGTCGTGGTTTTGCCCAGCCGGAGCAAAGGGGAAGGAAACCGCAACTCCTCCTCCTCCCCCTCCCCCTCCCGGCGGAATGCGGAGGGGATCGGAGAGGGAGAATAGAAGTAAAAGAGCCCAAGTAACTTGAAATAAGAACAGTTTACTGGGGAAAATTGAAGAGGAACAACTATAACAAAGACAAGGGGATATTACAAAGAAAATCCACCCGGGACCCGACGTAAGCGACCGCTCCGGACGGGCGACCGAGAGCCCGTGACCCCGGAAGAGAGCTTCTTCCGGCCAGCCCCCACCTATACACTGGGCATGACGTTAGGATGGTATCGAATACCTGCTGGCCAGCCTGGGTCAGCTGTTCAGGCTGTGCCCTTTCCTGGTTCCTCACGGGAATTAACTCTGTCCTGGCTCAAACCAGGACAATTGTCCAGAGCTGCTCTTTCACCTCAGAGAAATGAAATGAGAGACTTGCTCACCAAGCTTAGCCTGAGTTGATAAATATTGACCCACAAATATACATCCTAGATGCCCTTTGGCTTTCAGCAAGGGGCACCAGCTCTGTTCAGAGGTACAATAGCCCAAGGTGAGATCAGTTCATCTAAAAGGAAGAAGGTTAGGGTCACCTTTCCCATTTTCCCTCAAGGCTTTGTCCTTTACTCACAGAGGATTTGTAATGGATTGGCCACATAGTTTTAAATCACTCATTGAACAGCTGTATTCTTTTGAGTTTCTGGATGCTGTGTGTGGTTGCTTTTGGTAGTAGCACTTAAACAAATGGACCTGAAAGCCATCTCTGTTTCACTAATGGGCTGTACCCTGGGTTAGAGCAGCTGGTCGAGGAGTTCTCTGGCCATTGCATTAACACACTCAGATGATGCTGAAGCACAGCTGGTGGCTTCAGAGGTTCTTCTCCCCATCCAAACCAGGAGCCAAAGTGTCATTATCATTGCTGTAGGCATATAGAAAGAAAAGGAGTCCTCCTACCTTACCTAGAGGTGGAAGGATTCATTACTTCTGCAGCATGCTCTGCCACACTAATGAGTTTCAGAGGGCATTTAAAAGTAGTTCCCAATAAGCTGGGTCACCACATCCATGCAGAGTCATGTGCAAGGGATAAAATACAGCAGGGCTGATTTCCATTTCCATGAGTACCACCAACATTATGCCTTGCAAATGGCTTTGTGGCAGGTAAAAATCCTGCACTGGATTTATTTGCAGCTATTTTATACAGGTCCAAAAGCCTATTAGGTACAGAAATGGTGGTTCAAATACAATGTTGAAGTCTTTTAAAGAGCACTGGAGGAGTTGGGGTGTTGCTGGGAGCTCAGGACTCTGTGAGGTTAGTCCTTTTGTAGGGGGGTTGTCAGAGTGGTCTGCTTGCATGACAAGCTTACAGAAGGAAGCTGAGACCACAATCACAGTAGAGGCATGATGTCAAAGGAATGTTACTTAATTGGAGGATATTGTCTTTCACAAATCGTGCCAGTGAACTGCTCAAAATTGGCCTGTCCTATTAAGTAAAAATAATTTCTTTCCCTCGAGCCATCTTCAGCCCCTCTTTCTCCTTTGATGTTCACACTGTCCTTTCCAGCCTTTCTCATATTCCTCTTATCTCCTGCCTCTCCTGACATGTCATTTCCTCCTCCTTCTCTCCCCTTTTGCAGTGAAGCCTGTTCTCTCCCTTTGTACTTGATGAATGACACAATCTCTTTTGTGCCTCATTTCTTCCACTCTCTGCGTCCTCTCTAGCCTCTTCCTCCCTCTGTGCTCATGGAGCTCTTCCCTTCCTCTTCCACTGGTGTTTCCCATTATCCTTGGAATAGCTTTCAACATGCTCATGTCTTCCTTTTTCTCCCAGCAACTCTTTTCCTAAGTCCTGACCTATATGAAGAGCTCTCCCTTCTTTTTAATCTGATCTTCTCTGTATCTGCTCAGCTGATCCCACATCAGGTTAAATTGGGAGCTTGGCCTTGGAGATCTGGAGCTCAGTTTGCATAGCTGTGGTTTAGAGAAGCTTTTTGGTGTAGGGGAGGAGAGCTACAGGAAAGATGTATGATGTCTGCATATAAGCATGAGACACTGTGGCCAAAACAGGTACAAGCTGGAACAGAAGAGGTTCCAAAGCAACACAAGGCAGAATTTCTTCCCTCTTGAGCTGAGGGAGCACTAGAAGGGGCTGCCCAGATGGGCTGTGGAGTCTCCTTCTCTGGAGACATCCCAAACCCAGCTGGATGAGTTCCTGTGTGCCCTACTCTAGGTGGTGCTGCTCTGGCAGGGGGGTTGCACTGGATGGGCTTTCCAGGTCTCTTCCAACCCTTGAGATTCTGTGATTCTGACACATAATTAACATCAAAAAGAGTTGGCTACCAACAAATTCATGAGAAATGCATTTCTTTGTGATGTTGCCAGCTAGACTTTCCAAATCATTTTAGGAGAGGAGGTAATTGTTGGAAGTAAAAGATGCATCATGCAAGTGTGAATTATTTTTTGAAGCATTGAATTATTCTTTCAAGCAAGGAAGGAAATGGTACAAGTTTGTAACTTGGGGCATGTGATATTTAATATCAAGAGCATAATGTCTGGGTTTCAGAGCACAGAGTCACTGGAATTATCAAAACTGCATCTTCAGCCTTACAAAAATGACACAAACAGGTATTTTGAACAGTTCTCTTGATCTAAGTGTTGCTTTTCCCATCCTTGCTTGTAATCCAATGGTATTTTGGGGGCATCCAGCAGAGTGTGGCCAGCAGGGCCAGGGAGGTTCTGCTCCCTCTCTGCTCTGCCATATCTGCTGAGGCCTCATCTGGAGTCCTATGTCCAGTTGTGGGCTCCCCAGCTGCAGAGGGACAGGGAAGTGCTGGAGAGAGGCCAGCACAGGGCCACCAAGATGCTCAGGGCACTGGAGCATCTTCCTGCTGAGGAAAGGCTGTGGGCCCTGGGGCTGTTCAGTCTGGAGAAGAGGAGACTGAGGGGGGAGCTCATTCATAGTTACCAAGATCTAAATGATGGGTGTCAGGAGATTGGGGCAAACGTTTTTTTCTGTTGTATCCATCACAAGGGGTGATGGGATGAAGTTGGAACACAAACAGCTCCATTTAAGCATTAGGCAAAACTCTTTCAGTGCTGAGGTGAGGGAGCCCTGGCCCAGGCTGCCCAGGGAGGGTGTGGAGGCTCCTTCTTTGGAGCTCTTCAAGACCCACCTGGACACATTCCTGTGTGACCTGATCTAGGTGAGAGCTGCTTGTGCAGGGGGGTTGGACTGGATGAGCTCTAAAGGTCCCTTCCAACCCCCACCATTCTGTGATTCTATGATAATCCTCTTCTCTTGCATTAAGGTTGCTCACGTTTACAATCCAGTGACTGAAATTGAATCGCTCTTTAAATGAGGAACTTTTCACCTTCCAGCTTTGTCAACATGCTTTAACAAACCTGAGAGCTGAAAGAAAGGGGTTTTTAAGTGGTGGAAGTCCAATTTCTTGGTTAGAGTGTTGAGTTCAAGTTGAAACTAGGGTTGGAAAAATGAGGCCTTGAATTGGATGAACCAAAAAGGAAAGTGTTTGCTAGTCACAACATGGAGGTGTGTATGGACCTTTGGGAGAGCATCCTGTTCCCTGGGGAGGTTTCATTTATTGTTAACACAGTTTCTAGATAAAATGAACTCTTTAATTCCAGGATTTTATGATGAGAGATGGTTGGGATTGTTCTCTATCAATTTTTTAAAGCAGACATGAAAAAAGGAACCTTTTTATTGCCGGGGCACTTTTTCACTGGAAACTTCATTCGTAGACCATACAAGTTCTTCTCATTTTGAGGTGTTTTTCTTGTATGAACTTCTTGGTTTGTCCAGTCAAGCAAAAAACAAGAGGGATTAGTAACACAGAATTACAGCTGTCATACAGAGTGAACATTTGAGATGCAAAGCAAAGTCTGGATGTGGCCTCCTGTCTCTTAGAAGACAGTGGTGATGGTAATCCATCCCTCTTCAGGGATTAATGGAAGGGGAAGTAATTGGAAAGAGACCTTCCCCAGCACATTAGTGGATGGGTATTCATTTGATATGGGGGAGAAAGGACAGGGTTTAAACATGTTGGAGCATGAGCTCTATCAACACCAATCTGTTGGTTGTCCTCAAAGTCTCTTTCATTCACTTCCCATGTTAACCTCAGTCTCATTTCCAAGGGTGGAACAGGGAAAAGCTTTGAAACTGTAGTGGTTTTGTTTGGGCAGGAGCAGGACGGTTAGTTGAACCTCTGCTATTGACCAGCCAAGTGGCTTCTGCTAAATTTTTATCCCACTGCTTCCATGCCCCATTGCCCAGTGCTCTCAACATGGTCTTTAGTAACCCATTATATCTCTCAATCTTTCCAGAGGCTTGTGGGTGATAGGGGATGTGGTATATCCACTCAATGCCATGTTTCTTTGCCCAGGAGTTTATGAGATTATTTCGAAAATGAGTTCCATTATCTGATTCAATTCTTTCTGGAGTGCCGTGTCTCCACAAAACTTGCCTTTCAAGACCCAAGACAGTATTTCGGGCAGTGGCATGGTTTACAGGGTATGTTTCCAACCAACCCGTAGTTGCTTCCACCATGGTGAGTATATAACGCTTGCAATTTTAGACCTGAAGTCTCCTCATTGGCATCGAAGGAAGTAGTTGCAGTTCTTCTATGTCTTGGAGATTGTTGATTGTCCTCTTTTGTTTTGGCAGCCACTCTGCTGACAGCGCTCTTGGGTGGTCCTTTTCTAACAGCTGTCTTCCCCCTTAGTTCACGTACACGCGCTTCCAGCTTAAAAGTGGGTTCACCATCCCACTTCCTCATATCCTCTCCTTGGCCACGCAAAAAGAGCCAGAGTTCATTTCGCGGTGCACTCCTGTGTCTGGGACTTCCTTTTCCCCTGGTTGGGACAGTGTCTGACCGAATTCTTGAGGCAGTTCTGACAGTCAGACCATCATCCCACACTGGTGAGGAGGTGCAGAGGCTCTCTTCATAGTTCTGTAACCAAGAAGATACCCTCTCCACTGTTGTTATATCCATGTCTGGATGATACACCATTGCCAGGATATTAGAATATGTAGCTTGGGGGCCTCTGAATCACTTTTCTCAACATGGCCCATGTACACTGGACATCGTCTGGATCTGTGGAGGCCTCAGCATTATCCAGATCACCATAGATGACTTCCAACACAGCTAATTCCCTTAGGTATTGGATGCCTTCATCAGCTCTAGTCCACTTTCCTCGGGCATTTACAAGGTCTTCCTTGAATGGGTATCTTGCCCGTACACTTGAGAGGAGCCGTTTCCAGAGACTACAAATTGAGGTCTTCTTTCCAATGCCTCTATCAATTCCCCGGTCCCTAGCAAGAGATCCCAGCTGTTGGGCTTCTCTGCCTTCCAATTGCTGACTGTCAGCCCCGTTATCCCAACATCGGAGCAGCCAGGCACCAATCCGCTCACCTGGCTGGCGACTGGAATCTTTTCGCATATCTCTAAGTTCTGTTGAGGTGAGGGACCGAGTAGTTTCCATTTCCTTTTCGATTTCTTTCACTCCTTCTCCTGATCTCCTTACCGAAGGACCAGTTTCTTCTTCTAGCCTTTCCTCCTCCTCCTCTTCTGCCCTTACTAATCGATGATATGGACTTGACCTCCTTATCCACTGCTTCTTTTTCACTACTGGGGCAACCACTGTGGTGGTTGTTTGATTCCCTGACTCAACCATGGTAGTCTCAGGTATAGTTTGAATTTCCACCTCAGCCATAGTTCTCTGAGAGGGCTGGACTGCGACTGACTCAACTATGTTGGTCTCAGGTACCGTTTGAGTTTCCATTTCAATCATAGTTCTCTGAGAGGACTGGAATGCAGCTCGGTGGGCAGAGGCTAGGCCCCAGTATAGTGCCTGAACCTGATGGGCCTCATTAGGGTAGGTAAGACACCCTTCTATCAGGTAGCGTGCCAGTAAAGCAGGGTTTTTTATCTGTTCAGGTGTAAAATCCCAGGTTACAGGAGGTGATAACTGTCCTAGGAATTTGCCTAAATTCATCCACACACCCTGCCACCCAGGGACTGGCCGCTTCAGGGGGCATTTTAACATGTTTCCATTGCAAATTTGTACTCTCTGATACCCAGATGAGTCCAGATTCCACAAGATATATAATATACCAACCATGTTAATTAGTAAAATTAAAACTCTCATATAAGGGTGACTAAGGACCTGGGAAGTCTGTGTAACAAAATTGTCTAGATCAGTCCGAGCTGAGGGGAAAGAGGTGCTTTGCCCCATGGCCTCCACAAGATAGCTCCCACAGCACAGTAAATCCATCAGTAACAGAATGAGACTTGCTATTATTATTTGGGCCATCATGTTCCCAGGCCCTTTCATCCTTTTCACAAAATTATATAGCCAGCTTAGCAAAGCTATCAAGGTTAAAGCACAGCACAGAGTCAATGTTAGTAGCATCGTGTTCCCAAACATTAGAAAGTGTAAGATAAGCTGCATAACAGCAAGGCTCCGTGACCAGCACGGGAACTTTGCACTCATTGGCTTACTGTAATTGCAATGCAGTTAATGTAAAACTGCTATTATCTCGCCCCACGTTGGGCGCCAAAAGGGCTGTGGTAGTTTGAGCCTGGCTGGATGCCAGGTGCCCACCACACCGCTTTATCCCCCACCTCCTCAGCAAGCCAGGGAAGGGGAGAAAATAAGATGGGAGTCTCGTGGCTTGAGATAAAAGCAGTTTAATAAAGAAGCAGCAAAGCCGCGCACGCGGGAAGCAAAGCAGAAGCAGATAAAGCTGTTACTCTCTACTTCCCATCAGCAGCGATGTCCGGCCAGCTCCCGAGAAGCAGGGCTTCAGTACGCGTAGCGGTTGCTTTGGGAAGGCCAGAAATGAATCTCGCCTCCCCTTCCTGCTCCTTTCCCCCAGTTTATATTACTGAGCTGATGTCATATGGTATGGAATATCTCCTTGGTCAGCCTGGGTCAGCTGTCCTGGCCATAGTCCCTCCCAAGATCATGCCCACTCACAGCTATTGGTGAAGGTGGGGGAAGGAATGCTGGAGGGACAGCCCTGATGCTGTGCAAGCGGTAGTCATAATATTGATATCAACAGTAAGCACAGCACTGCAGGAGCTGCTGTGGAAAATCACTACCGTCCCAGACCCACTACAGAAACCTTGACAGGTTTTAACAGGGTGAGAAAAACTTTCCCACCCAACTCTGGTTGTGTAAGTGGGGAGCCTGATTTCTAGCATCAGGCTCAGCTTGCAGCTCTGCTTTTGGCAGTCTCCCTTTGATTTGAAGATAGAGAAAATGTCACAGAGAATAAATAACAGCAAGATGAAACGTTGGCACAGTTGCATTTGCCTTTCCAAAAGCTTCATGATTTAGCTTCAGTTCATTGCATTTATCCTACTGTTAAAGGCTGAGTCAACATACCAGGAAATCCAACACAAGCATCAAGATTATACCTGAAGGGGCTTTAAATGAACCTGAATTGGAAGTGCATGTGTGTCTCATTATCTAGCAATGATCATTCTCTTTGTGGGTACTACGTTTGTCCCCTTTGCCATGACGTGGCTCTTGAGCTTCCTAGAAGAAGTTAATTGGCTTGTCATGAAAAGAGACTTTCTTTTTGTGCCTGCACACCTATTGTGTAGGAAAAGAAGGGTTCTGCAGGCAGCAGCTTGCTTTCTGTTACTTGGAACCTGCTATCAAAGGGGGGACAGCTGCTTAAGGAGTTTCTGCTTTGGATTCCACAAGTTATAATCCCCAAATAAATAGGAATGTTGAGAATAAATCCCTACCTTTATGATTACTTCACCCTGGGCTGTTCTCTAAAGGAATCCAGGATATTTTAACTGGCTGGTTTGCAAAAAAATCTGTTAGGGATTTGAAGATATTCATTAAAGCTTAAGCACATGGATTAGGACTTGATGCTTGAAATAACCTGACTTTATCATCACACCTCATTTTGTCTGGGAAAGGAAATGATTGCATTCTAACCCATTGGGCATTTCTTCCTTTCTATTGCAAAGGAAAAGCCAAGGACATGTGAGGACCCCACAGCCTGAATGTTTTGCTTTCTAGGTACCAGCCTTGGCAGTGGCAGAGCTCAGAGGTTGAATAAGCCACCTCATCCACCTTAGAGCCTGCTGCTTGTTGCAGGTGGAAAGCCAGAAAGCCTTAATCAGAGCCAACAGCCCTGAGTCACCTCTATGTCCAAGCTAATCCAGCATCCACACAGGCCACAGCAAACTCAGTTATATCGTCTTTTCCAAGTTCAGAAATGTGCTTAATTTTGCAGTCCTGTGCTACAATGCTCCAAGGTAACAGTGCTTTTGGTACAAAAATGATGCCACCTGCCTTGCCAGGAGAGTCTGGATTCTTATTGGAAAGCAAAACCATCAAATGGGAGCTGGAGAAAAGCTTTTTGACCTGGCCAAAGGCTTAACAAATCACCAGGCAGTGTCATGAGGAGGCTGGTGCCAGCAAAGGAACAGTTCAGCCTGACAAGCAGAGAGAGGTTTTAGGGGGGAGCTTTTTTGTACTGCAGGAGAAAACAGGGAAGTTGGCAGATTGGACTGAGGAGGTCTCAGCAGGTTGTTGCTTTGAATGGGAGCAGAATTTGGTGGGTTCTGGCAGAGTTTCAAGAGATGGAAAAATAGGTGGCCTGGGAAAAGAGGAGATTTGGGGGAGTTTCCCCCCCCCCCTTTTTTCTCCTTTTTCTCTTTTCCCTCCTCTTTTTTTCCTGTTTTTCTCCTCATTTTCCTTCTTTTTTCTCTTTTTCCTCCTCTTTTTTATTTTTCTCCTCTTTTTCTCCTCCCTTTTTCCCTCCTCTTCTTTTTCCTCCTTTTTCCCTCCTCCTTATTTCCTCTTTCCCCTCCTTTTTCTCCTCTTTTTCCCCTCCTTTTTCCTCCCTTTGTCCCCTTTTTCCCTCTCTATTTTCCCCTCTTTTTCCCTCTCTATTTTCCCCTTTTCCCCTCTCTATTTTCCCCTCTTTTCCCCTCTTTTTCCTCCCTTTTCCCCCTCTTTTTCCTCCCTTTTCTCCTTTCTCCTCCCTTTTCCCCTCCTTTTTCCCCTCCTTTTTCCTCCCTTTTTCTCCTTTCTCCTCCCTTTTTCCCCTCCTTTTTCCCCCCTTTCCCCCACTTTCCTCCTTTTTCCTTTTTTTTCCCTTTTCTCCTCTTTTTTCTCTCTCCTTTTTCCTCCTGTTTCTCCATTTTTCCCCTTTTCCCCCATTCCACCCCATTTCCCTCTTTCTCCTTTCTTTTACCTCTTTCTCTCCCCTCTTTCTTCCTTTCACTGAACTGCATTTCTGAACGAAGAGCAAGATCACAGCACACAAGCAACACCTAGTAACAAATCCACAATTTCCAGGTGATACCTTGCTGCAGGCTCCTCAGCCTGTGCTCTCTACCTGCTTCTCCAGAGCTTGACATTTGAAAGCAGCAAATAAAGCTGAAGTTGAAGAAAACATTCACAAGTTATTATTGCCACCAAGTCCTTAACCAGAGCTGGGAGCACAATCCTCTCCCGCCACGCTTTCAGACACGTCAGGGACTGTCACTGGCCAGCTCCAGCTTAATTTCATTTCTTCCTCAAGTGGCAGCTGCACTCATTTTTCAGGATCAGTGTTTGTTTTGACCAAGTGATTTGTCTGGATTATTGTCACAGGTAGTTAACACTCTCTCCTCTCAAAGCCTTCACCTGCCAGAATACATCAGAGTTTGCAAAGGGGAAACTGCTGCTTTTAACAGCTCCCCCCAACCCTCATCTGATGATGGTGAAGATGCATTTCCTGATCATTTTTCCTTTTCCAATCTACCCAGGTTGTTGCTTACCATTACTGCCAAGCTGACAATGCCTACACCTGCCTGGTGCCAGAGTTTGTGCACAACGTGGCTGCCCTGCTCTGCCGCTCGCCCCAGTTTGTTGCCTACAGGGAGCAGCTCCTCCGGGAACCTCATCTCCAGAGCATGCTCAGCCTGAGGTCCTGTGTGCAAGATCCCATGGCCTCCTTCCGAAGGGGAATCCTGGAGCCCTTGGAAAACCTACACAAAGGTAATGACACACTCCTTATGCTCTCCCTGACATCCAGCTCACCTGGTTTTAGTCTGTATGTTTTAAAATGCTGCTTATTCATAGAATGACAGCATGGTGGGTGTTGGAAGGGACCTTTAGAGCTCATCCAGTCCAACCCCCCTGCAGAAGCAGCTCCCACCTAGATCAGGAACACATCCAGGTGGATCTTGAAGATGGGAGTAAAAAGATAAGCAAGGTTGTTGTGGATTGAGACATGGGCAGGGCCCAGCTCACTGCTCCCGATATCTCTACCTCCTCCCCCCTCAGTGGCTCGGGGGGCAGGGAATGGGGGATGTGGTCAGTCTCTCACAGATGGGCTCTGCTGCTTCTCTCTGCTCAGATGAGGACGACTCCTGGCATTCTTCCCCTGCTCCAACACGGGGTCCCTCCCCCGGGACACAGTCCTTAACAAACTTCTCTGGCGTGGGTTGTTCCCAACAGCTGCGGCTTCTGCCCATACAGGGTCCCTCACACGGGACACAGTCCTTGGTGAATATCTCTGGCGTGGATTCTTTGCCACGGTTGCAGTTTCTGCAGTTGCAGGGTCCCTCTCTCGGGACAAGGCCTCTTCTGGGCATAAGTTTAATGAGCTGCTTTGTCGTGGGTTCCTCCCCACAGTTACAGCTGTGGATATTGGGTCCCTTCCTCGGGACACAGCCTGCTCTGGCCATAGTGATAAAGGGCCCCTCCTTCGGGACAAGGCCTCTTCCAGCCATAGTTTTAAAGAAGAAAATCACTGCCCCTGGCTCAGGGTCTGCAGTGAAGTGGTTGGGTCCCTCCCACAGGACACGGCCTCTTCTGACCATAGTCACTGTCCCTGGCTCGGGGCCTTTAATGAAGTGAATCGCTGCCCCTGGTCTGGGGCCAGCTTTAGCAAAATGAGTCTCTGCGCCTGATATGGGGTCATTAGCAAAATGAGTCTCTACCGCCGATGCGGGGTCTTTAAAGAAATGCAAATAAATCTCAGCTTCACCAGTTCTCTCCATAGAATGCAGGGGAGTCTCTGCTCCAGCACACCTCCTCCTCTCTTTCATCACTGACCTTGGAGTCCGCATGGTTGTTTCTCTCACTGTTCCTACTCCTTGCACCACCACCAGCCAGAAGAAAAAAGAAGGGGCAGAAGAAGAGAAGATGAAACCTCCCCTTCCAGCTTCTACTTAAAAAGTGATCGTGGAGGCATCTAATTGGCTCAACCCCAGAAGTGGGTCTGGCTCAGAGCTGGGGAGAGTTGCGAGCAACTTCTTACAGGAGCCATCTTTACAGCCCTGTCCCCCTTATCAGAAACGGCTGTCATGTCAAACCATGACACAGAGTTCAGAACTCCCCTGTCCTTCCAAACAGTGTGCTGCAAGTTGACTGCAGAAACACTTGAGATCATTTTCTCTTAGCACCCTACCTATGTCAGTGAAAGAGCCAAAGGGAAATAAGATGCAGCTTCTACCAGATTCCAAACCCTGTTGTTCAAATCAAGCTCTTCAAAAACACACCATCCAGACTCTGAGCAACAGCATCTGGGTCCAAGACGTGGGGTTCCACCAGGCACAAAGCACACACAGAGTCAACACAGTTGATTTTCCTGGCATGGAGAAATGTCACTGTAGGAGTAGTGTGGTTACTCTTTCCTACCAGCACTCCTGGCTCAAAAAAAACCCCTAAACCTCTGGTTTAAAGGAGAAGGATTCCTAGTTCTTACAGTAACTCCCTGGAATTACTCTTACAGTAATTCCAGCCCTTGAATTCAGAGCATTCTTGAGGATGCTTGTTTTTCTTGCCAAGGAGATTGACCCCCATCTGCTCCTAAACCCTGGGAGGTGTAAAAACTTTACAGCAAACCCTTTTCTAGGGTCTTTTTTTCCCCTTTCCCTCAGGTTGTGTTCAACACAACTCCAGTAGAACCAATCATCAGGACTCTCTCAACCTTGCTAATGGAGTGTGCTGGCAAGCTCATTTCCACCAACTGCTTTGTAACAAAATGAACAGTGTCTGGAAATTGCTTTTAAAACATAAGAATATTTAAGACTCTGTAAATCTATCAGCAGGTCTTTTACAAGGTGCTGTTGAAGCTTTAATGCTCCTGGGACCAAATGATTGTGCAGCTGTTAATGGGGAATGTCACAGAGCAAGTTTAAGATTCATGTTTCTCTGAGATGTATTTTTCCTTCATCTCAAGGAATCTAAATAACATATAGGAGAACAAAGTTCTGTTCCTTCCCCTGCTCCCTGCTTTCTCCTCTCTTTATGAGAAACATGAGCTGTGGGTACAAAACTCAGGCAACTGTATTCACTCCCAAGATTTCAGAGGGTCATCAAGTGTGTTTTCTAATGTACCCAAAAGCTGACTGAGAAGTGAACTGGAAAAGGATCTGTGGTGGTTTGCATGCAAGATATCTGGTTGTCCTGTGGATATTGACACTATGGTAGGAAATAAATACAACTTGGTAACATCAAGCAAGGACAAGATGGGAGCTTGATGCTCAACAGGGTGTTCACATATCTCTATTCTCACTGAAACCACCACAGAGATGGCTCATGTCATCCATAAAGACTTTGTACTGGGTACTTGGAGAAAACTCCCTGGTGCAATTGAAGTCCCAAGAGAAAAGCTCACCTGCTTTGGGATTACTGAGCTTTTTACTAGCAGGATTTCTCTGTAGTGATAGATAAAGGAGAGCACAGCTTATACACAACAGAATCTGTGGTACCTGTTAATAGCATATGGCAACAGTAGACTCAGATATTCTTGAGTTGATGAGGAGATACCACATGATCTTAAGATGTAAACCCAAAAGAATCTGGAGCATTACTTATAAAGCTATACTCTGCTCTCAGTGACTGTAGGAACACTGACTTCATTACCTCCATCAGTTTGCTCACTGTATTCACCAGCAATGAAAAAACTGCTTAAAAAGACCATAATTCACTTCTTTTATTCCTCCCAACTCATTTATAGAGAGGGTTTGGCTACAGACTTGTGTTCAAACTTCTTTACAATGCTGGAAGTTCAGAGTTGTTTATGGACAGTCTCTAACTTCCAACATGTCAAATGACCTTCCCCTGATGGTTTACTCTCCTCAGGTAATTGTTTTACCTGTCAATCAGGCTTCTTTTTGTTTCAAAACCCTTGCCCAGACCTTAGTTGATGAATAAGCCAGATGCCAAATTTGGAAAGATCTAGAAGTGAAGGTTGGGGAGGTGTATTTCTTGGTGAGCCTTCATGTAGCAGTTGCCTATTACACCTACGTCTCATGTTTCTCATAAAGCCTGAGGGAGAGAGGAGAAAGCAGGGAGTAGGGGAAGAAACAGAACTTTGTTCTCCTGTGTGTTACTTCAGCTGACATCAGGGTGAGAGTTTAGTACCAAAATGATAGAAAACTAATCATATGTTTATTAAAACTTACCTGAAAGATACTGATTCACATCAAATGACATTGGGCTAAATAGAAGAGGTAATTTTAAGAGGCTGATGAACTGTTTTATCTGTGGGATATCACAGCTGGGTGTGCTACAACTACAATACTTGCTTTATAAGGACTGAAACTGTGTGTGTGAGCCCACTGCTGGGTATATATGCAATTATTGTAGCAGAAGAAAGATGATGCTACTATGTCTTTTCTTTAGCACTATCTGATCATGCTTGAAAATATTTGCAGTGACTTTGCAGGATGTTGCAGTTGCATGTGTAGCCTTTCAAAGAAATGCTTTTTCCCCTCTTTCTCTCAGAGAGGAAGATCCCTGATGAAGATTTCATCATTTTAATTGATGGCTTAAACGAGGCTGAATTTCACAAGCCAGATTATGGAGACACCATCGTATCATTCCTGAGCAAAATGATTGGCAAGTTCCCTTCTTGGCTGAAGCTGGTAGTGACAGTCAGGACAAGCCTACAGGTAACTTGAGATAAACTGTGTCATTGTCATGATGGGCTTTGATAAAGATCTTAGTGGACATCTGGGTTTGCCTAAGACTCTTTCTTTCAGGTTGTCTTTTTGTCTTTTATAGACTTGGGTTTACTTTTTGACTGTACAGCTTGGAATGGATCTCATCCAGCAAAACTTATTCATGTCAACAAAGGTTCATCAGCAGTTTATTTCCTTTGAGTGAAGCAGCTCACATAGAATCGCAGAATGGTGGGGGTTGAAAGGGACCTTTAGAGCTCATCCAGTCCAACTCCCTGCAGAAGCAGCTCACACCTAGATCAGGTCACACAGGAAAGTGTCCAGGCTGGTCTTGACCTCCAAGGAAGGAGCCCCCACACCCTCCCCAACAGGCTACTTACCAAGCATATTAGGAGGGTAGGGCCTGATGTTTGTCACCTGGGCTGCTCAAGAGCATCCTCTCTTCCATGTGAAAGACCAAAGGAATACACATCTCCATGCCCCTTCTGCATGACCCAGAGTGTGATTGTTTCAGTCTGGAGGGAGTCAAGGTCAGGCCAAGATGTTGTTCAGCTCAAAGACAGCTCTCCTGAGCAGGTGCTGAAGCTCTAAGTGTCGTGGTTTAGGCCCATCAGGGAACAAAGACCACGATTAGCCTCGAGTACCGAAGAGGCTGAGAATTGCTCAAGGGCAGGGAGGGCTTAATTGCCGCTTAAGGTTCAGGACAAAACAGACCAGGCTACTCGGTTTGGGGAAGAAAACAGAAAATAATTTAATGCAACATCAACTAAAACATACCCCCAAAAACCCAAAACATAACCAAAACGAAACAACACAGAGTAATACATCAATGAAGAGTCCAACCAGCCTTTTTAAGAACACCTTCTTGCCACACCTCCCCTCTTCCCGGGCTCAGAGCCCTGATCCCGGGGTTTTTACCCTGTCCCCCCCTGAACGGTTTCGGGGGGGCAGGCAGTGGGGGTCTCAGTCAGTCTGCTCCCAATAGCTTCTGCCGTTTGTCCCTCCTCAGGACAGGTGAACTCCACACCAGTCCTCCCTGCAAGTCTGTGGGGTAACTCACACGCATGGCAGACCTGCACGGGCTGCTCCGACGCGCACTTATTCCAAAGGCTGTAGCTCCTCTTTGCCTCTCGTGTGGGGCTGCTCTGTGACGTGCAGGCTCTCCAACACGGCCTGGGCCATGGCCGTCTCCCCACACAGTCCCTCGCCCGTCCGGGCTCACTCACATGGAGCTGCTGGTAACTCTCAGTCCTGCCATGGATCTCCATAGGTTGCAGGGGCACAGCTTGTATTCTCGCCACGGCTTGCAGAGGGGTCTCTGGTCTATTGCTTCTCCTTCCTTCCTCCTTCTCTGGCTGAAGGGTCCGCGTGGTCGCCTCCATCTTGTATCACTCTTACGCCTCCTGCCTCGCATTCCAAATTCCCGTCCCCTAAATAGTGATCGCAGAGGCGCCAGATTGGCCCAGCCGGGCCGGAGGTGGGTGTGAACCCAGGAGCCGGGGGACGGTCCGCAAACTCTTTACCGGGTCTTCACTGCAACCCGCTCCCCCTGTTACTAAGCCAAAAGCTGCTCCTTGCTAAACCAGAACACTAAGCTTGAATGTTCTTTGGGTTATTCTGAAGTGTTTTTACTGTAGTCTGCAGCTGGACAGGTTTTTCCCTTCTAGCTTATCCCTAGTTAATCACTGTCACTCCTGCCATAAAGATTAAGATGACCTTGGTTTGTTGGCTCCACTGCTCTTCTGAATGGAGAAAGCTGGGAAGCAAACACAGTGAACCAGTTAGGGCAGATCAGCTCTTTCAACTGTTTCCACGGTAAATTTGGAGCATCACTTTGTGGGAACATTCACACTGAGCATTGTAGCCAGGAGCCCAGAGGAGACAGACATCAGAGGGATGGGGACACGTATTTGGGAGGCAGCTCAGAGCCATTCTTCAGCTGATGCAGCTGCTTGGGGCACAAAGGCACGTCCACAGCTCTATGTTTCCAACTTCTGTTTTCATTATTAGCCATTTTTTTTTCATTAGCACAGAGCTGTGGAGTTCATTTTTACCCAGCTTCATTAAGCAGTTTTACTGAGCTTTGCTAATATTTACTGACTCACAGGTTGATTGACTGTGATGGTCCTGGCAGGGAGCTGAATGCTGGTTCCAGCTCCATCAAGGCCACCAGCTGCTGCACGTTGCCTTTGTAGCTGAGATCTGCAGCTGCTCCCCAAGACACCAGGAGAGCACAGACTATCAGCTGCTTTGTGCTGCAGCTCTCTGGCTCAGTTATGGAGTAGATTAAATATCATTTGGAAGAAATCTTTTTGTAATTGGAGCTAAATTGCATCCCTGTGACTTGGATTCCTCCTCTAATTAAGGCTCTTGCAGCCCTCCAGCCTTCCTTGTGAGCTGGAGTTTTGCTCTGTGCTCACCTTCATCACTCATCCTTCTCCTCAATCTGCCTTGTCCAGCTCCATTGCATCATTTCTCCTCTCTCTGCAGTGGCAGAGAGCCTGTGACATGCAAAGCCTTTGATAATCTTTGGTTGATGTTGCATAAGCATCAGCAGTGAGCTCAGCAGATGAGAGAATCCCTCCCCCCCAGTATCCTGCAGTGTTCACTTTGCTCTGGGAAATACTTGCTGTGATCTGTCCTGATGTTTCCCTGTTGACAGCAGCTGTATGATCCAGGAGCACTCTCCCAGGGAAGCACTTAGGTAAAGTTTCTTCTGGCCTCACATCTATCATCTGGTTGTCCATTCCCTCTGATGGGCTGGATGCACTTGGTAGGGATGGGGTAGGAATAACAAGAGTTCTGCCCTGTGTGAGATTTCTAGCCCTTTCCATAGATGCAATCTTAGGAAGGGTGGCCTTCATTTTCATTTCAGTCATGTTTCGCACACAAGCTGCTTGATTAGAGATGAGATTGTGAGGTCCTGAGGGCGCAAACTGCCATCTCATATGCTTACCCTGATGGAAGAGGTCTTAAAGGAGCCTCCGAGGTGCTATTGTAATATGAATTACGTTTACTTAATGAATAATAAACACTGCCAGCATGAGTCTCCTTGGTTTCTTTTTCTTTCTTTCTTTGTAGGAAATAATTAAGCTGTTGCCCTTCCACAGAATATTTTTGGATAGATTGGAAGAGAATGAAGCCATAGACCAGGACCTGCAGGCTTACATCCTTCATCGGATACACAGCAGCTTGGAGATCCAGAACAACATCTCCCTGAATGGCAAAATGGACAACACCACGTTTGGCAAACTCAGTTCTCACCTCAAGACTTTGAGCCAAGGATCCTACCTGTACCTAAAACTCACTTTTGATCTCATAGAGAAAGGATACTTAGTACTAAAAAGCTCCAGCTACAAAGTAGTCCCAGTGTCTCTGTCAGAAGTTTACCTGCTGCAGTGCAATATGAAGTTTCCAACGCAGTCTTCCTTTGATCGGGTTATGCCTCTCTTGAATGTGGCAGTGGCATCTCTGCACCCTTTAACAGATGAACATATTTTTCAGGCCATTAATGCAGGTAACATTGAGGGCACTTTGGAGTGGGATGACTTTCAGCAGAGGATGGAGAACCTGTCTATGTTTCTTATCAAACGTAGAGACATGACGCGAATGTTTGTTCATCCCTCTTTCCGAGAATGGCTTATTTGGAGAGAAGAAGGGGAAAAGACCAAGTTTCTTTGTGATCCTAGGTAAGCAAATGCTCTGAGAAATCACAGCTTACAAATGTCTTCATCTCATACTGTTCCCTCATCTCATACTGTTACCTCAATGATTTCATTGTATGAGGTCGCACGTGGTTGTTCCTTTTACCTGTCTTTGGTCTGTCTGCATTGTGGATCTCTACATCTGTGTTGCTCTTTAGATCTTTATATTGTCCATGGAAACAAACAAGCACCCCCTGGGCACACAACTGACCCAGCAAACCTAACAGCCTTCCTCAGAATGAGATGAGCTGTTCCTCAGAAGGCCCTAAATTGACCAGCTCCCATCCAGGCGTCACCAGGGGTGTCTGCATTTTGGCAGATGGCTCCTGCCCAACTCAATCTGGAGAAGGGGAATCATCTTCCCTTTCTACAAAGGTATCAAAACCATGTGAGATAAGAAAATAAGAAGGTGAAGGATGAACAGTGTGGATGGGTCTTTTGCATTCAGCTTGTTTCTGAAGTTATGTTCCTTGTAGTCCTACTAAATGTCTTTTTGGAAAGCAAAATAAGGAACAGAATCGGGCTCCAGCAGTTCCAGGCTGTAAATGCAGATGTCATCTCCATCCTGATAGCAGCTGAGTTCCTGGCTTAGCTCACAAGGAGCACAATTTAATCCTGGGGAGGTTTATATTCACTAAACCAAATGATCACTATTCATATTGTCTTTGTTTCTCCTGAAGAGTGGAAGCAGACACTCACCACTGTAATTCCAGTAGTTTACCCCTATAAGCTTTGCTCCATTTGGTCTGCCTGTTTCTTCAAATATGATTCCAAAACTCAGGGAAACACTCAGATTTGAGACCTTCAGGGTGTCTCCCAGACTCTGTGTTCAGTCTGAAGGAAATATGAAGGTGTTGAGTGGAACTGGAAGAGCCAGCCAGCTGATTAAAACAGCTGTAGGTGGTGGCAGAGTAATTGACCACTTTAAATGTTGTGGTAAACAGGCTGCAGTAGAAACATACCACGTAGTTCCTCCCAGTGAGCATCTTCTCTGTTTCAGTAGCTTCTGCACAGTGGTCCTATCAAGCAAACCCTTTGCCAAGCATCTCACAGCAGCAAGTGTCTTCATATCAATCATCATTAGTCATGAAATGCTTTCCCACCCTGTTTGCAATGCCTGTGCTGTGCTTACCCCCATGGGACTGAGAGCTCTCTCCCTTCCAGTTGCACCCACCAAGCTCTACTGGTTTTGCCTGTAAGAGAGCTTGATTGGTAATCACACACAGCACTTGCCACAATGAACCATAGCAAGAGCAGCTGTGGAAGTGCAGATCTCCCAGCCAGAGCTGAGGTGTTGGATAGGCAGAGCAGGGCTTTATCAAGGTCAGTCTGCAAGTAAGTGTAATGAAGGCTGGGCTTTGTCTGCAGAAATGAAACAGATGACTGTGATATTAAAAAAAATCACAGTGATATTAAGAATCTCACTGTTTTCCTTCATTACCACCAAAGTAAGATGAAAGGGCAGGAGCTGGTGGGTAAGACACTCAGTTGTTGGGTGTTGCATGTGGGAGCGATGCATATGGCAGGGTGACACGGGGAGCTTTGATTTTTCAGCTCCAGAAATGCTCCTCTTCCTTCTCCCAGTGATGGCTAAGGGCATTCTCAAGCTCAAGCTCCTTACACTTAAGTGGTTTCCCACTGAAACCAGGCGTGTGACCGATTTTAGCAAGAAGGCACATCCCAGATTCACTTGACAAGTCACCAAGGAGGTGAGAGATCTGCTCAGGGTTTGGGTTCCAAGTGTACAGGGATCATTCATGCTCTTTGCAAGTAGGGAATCCCTGCAGAGCTAACCCCACTCAGCTCCAAAGCACTTCCAATGCACACAACAGGCTCCCACTGCCCTGAGTGTGAGTCCATACGTACTGGAGGGCTAAGAAATCTAATGTATAATGCCCACTAATTGCATTATACTCTGATGGTAGATAATGAAACAGGCTACATTTTCAGTAATTAATAGAGAGAACCCCCTCCCCCTGAGATTCAGCTATTGTGCTCCTCAAAATCCTCCTGTCCAGCTCTCAGGGAAGAGCTAATATTGAGATATTGAGCTTGGAGTGTGGTAAACCCTTAGTGACAATTAACAGAAGTAATCACTTCTCATTTTCTTTCTTCTAAAAGAAGCCCGGCTCACCCCTGAGGAAGCTCACAGGAGTAGCCTATGAAAGCCTCCTGCTTTGCTCACAGCCAGTTTGATGTCTTTCTGCTGGCTTGGGGATTGAGAAGACATGTCAACTGGGTAGACCTCAAATCCAACATCTGGCATGAAGCTTTTTGACCTTGCCATGACCTAAAGATTCAGGATGATGAGACTGATTTCCTTGCCCCCAGGAGAAGAGCTTTGAAGTAAAATGCAGCTCTGAATTGACATCCCCTGACAGAGTGTCCAGGTGGGAGGGTGTTCAGGAGAGAGATTGGGATAATGGGCCTGGTGTCTGTGGTTCTGCAGCTGGGGTAATCTTTCTCATTGAATTAATGAGAGTGAATTCCTTTGTCCTCAGGAAGCATAGAAAAGAAGGGAGAGGAAGAACACAGTGTCCAAAATTGAGCACATTTTCTTCCTGTGCTTTGGAGATAAACACTAGCTCTCCATCCTCCAGGTTTTTGTCTCAGCCTGCTCAGATGCCAACCCTCTTCTTTGCTGTCCAAAGCAAAAGCTAATTGGCATCAAAGGTGATTTGCTGTCTTTGCAGTCTCTCCCACGGGGAAATCCTCCCCCCAGCATCCCCCCTTGTTTAACAACAGGACACCAGAGCAGCCTTTGTCAGAGCATTTAAGCAGCATTGCAGTAATGACTCCCCCAGCCTGTCACTGTGACACTGTTAACCACACATCTTAGTTGACAAATAACATCAAACAGTCAAAGACCCAATCCTTTGTGACTAGTGAGTGGAGAAAGTGGTTGTTCTTGTATGTTTAGTCTTCCACTTACACATCTGAACCTAAATCCTGCTGTTTTCTGCCTTGGCTTAATCAGAAACTCCCATGCAGTTATGTTCCCATGCTTTTACAACACTAATAAAATGCTTTCTCCCCTCTGCTGCTGGTGAAGGGACTGAGAGAGAGAGAGAGAGACAGAAGTGAAATGATTTGCCCTGGCAAGGCAGTAAAAGAGCTGGAACCAGATATAGACCCCAGTAGTGAAATTACTCTATCCAGATTTAAGTATCAACATCTGAGTTACTTGTCTAGATTTGCTTTATAGTCAAGAGGAGAGAAATAAGAATGATTCATTTCATCACGAGCTAAAAGGTCAGATGAAGAGTGCCTGGGAAGTGTCTCCTCCTGTTGATTTATGAAAGGAGCTCAGGGTGATGGGCTCACCAGGAAATGTGTCCACTATTGACCAATAAAACTGGATGAGATGGATCTGTCCAGGCTCCTCTTTTAACCAACACACAGGGGCTTCAGGCAGATTCACACATTTTCTTTTCTTGTACAGGAAAAACAAGGAAGGAAACAGATTCTCTCTGTGCTGTTGCACACATATGTCTCTTAATTTGGGCTTTTGCTTCTCAGGGTGCCACTGGACCACCCAGCATTGTGGGTGCTGGTTGTGTGTCCTCTGTTGTCACCACTCACACAGCATGAGGAATGGATGCTCTGCAATAGCTGTTCTCTTCAGTGACTTTATCAGGCAGCTCCTGCTTAGTGACTTGATTAAGAGATACTTAATACTCAGGGATATCACAGAAAACAAAATTAATCAAAGTACTGCTGGCTCTACCCTTGAGGGCATCTCCTCACCTCTTCCTTCCTTATCACACAATGTTAAGGGTTGGAAGGGACCTGGAAAGCTCATCCAGTGCAATCCCCCTGCCAGAGCAGCACCACCTAGAGTAGGGCACACAGGAACTCATCCAGCTGGGTTGGAATGTCTCCAGAGAAGGAGACTCCACAGCCCATCTGGGCAGCCCCCTCCAGTGCTCCCTCAGCTCAATAGGGAAGAAATTCTGCCTTGTGTTGCTTTGGAACCTCTTCTGTTCCAGCTTGTACCCATTGCCCCTTGTCCTATCATTGGCCATCACTGAGCACAGCCTGGCTCCAGCCTCCTCACACCCACCCTTGATGTGTTTGTAACATGAATGAGGTCACCCCTCAGGCTCCTCTTCTCCAAGCTGCAGAGCCCCAGCTCCCTCAGCCTTTCAGCACAAGGGAGATGCTCCACTCCCTTCAGCATCTCTGTGGCCCTGCACTGAACTCTCTCCAGCAGCTCCCTGTCCTTCTGGAACTGAGGGGCCCAGCACTGGACACAATATTCCAGGTGCAGCCTCAGGAGGGCAGAGCAGAGGGGGAGCAGAACCTCTCTGCACCTCCTGCCCACAGCCCTTCTAATCCAGCCCAGGCTGCTATTGGCCTTGTTGGCCACGAGGCCACGTTGCTGGCTCCTTCTCATCCTGCTGCCCACCAGCACCCCCAGCTCCCTTTCCCCTACAACTACTCTTTTCTACATCCACAGCCCACATCTGCCCCTTTCCATGAATCCCCAACAAAAAGCTCACAGAGTGGATGAGCGTGTGGCAGCAGCAATCCACAACCAAGTGTGCATCTCTCATCTGACACATCAAATTGCCATGGTTTTTAGCAGAACTATCTTTCTACACAACACAACAGTGTAGATATTTTGCATTTTCTTAGAATCACAGAATGGTGGGGTTTGAAAGGAACCTTTACTGCTTATCCATTCCACCCCTCCTGCAGAAGCAGCTCCCACCTAGATCAGGTCACACAGGAACGTGTCCAGGTGGGTCTTGAAGAGCTCCAAGGAAGGAGCCTTCACACCCTCCCTGGGCAGCCTGGGCCAGGGCTCCCTCACCACACACTGAAACAGTTTGGCCTTATGTTTAAATGGAACATTTTGTATTCCAGTTTTATCCCATCACCCCTTGTCCTGTCACTGGATACAACAGAAAAAAGTGCTGCCCCAACCTCCTGACACCCACCATTGAGCTATTGGTCAATATGAATGAGCTCCCCCCTCAGTCTCCTCTTCTCCAGAGTAAACAGCCCCAGGGCCCACAGCCTTTCCTCAGCAGGAAGATGCTCCAGTGCCCTGAGCATCTTGGTGGCCCTGTGCTGGCCTCTCTCCAGCACTTCCCTGTCCCTCTGGAGCTGAGGAGCCCACAACTGGACACAGGACTCCAGATGAGTTTATTATCCTCCAGCACTGCCAGGTCTCTCTCCTGGAGCTGCTCTCCAGCAGGTCACCCCCAGCCTGGCCTGCTGCAGGGGGTTGTTCCTCCCCAGCTGCAGGACTCTGCCCTTGCCCTTGGTGAAGCTCAGCAGTTTCCTCTCTGCCCAGCTCTCCAGCTGGTTGAGATCTGGCTGAATGGCAGCACAGCCTCTGGGGAATCAGCCAGTCCTCCCATTTTGGTGCCAGCAGGGAACTTGCTGAGGGTTCCTCTGTGCCCTCACCCAGGTGCTTGATGAAGATGTTGACCAAGACTGGCCCCAGAACCCATCCCTGTGGAACTCCACTGGCCACAGGCCTCCAACTCCATTCTGTGCCATTGATCACCCCCCTCTGGGCTCTGTCATTCAGCCAGCTCTGCATCCACCTCACCTCCACACATCCCAGCCACACTGCCTGAGCTTTCTGATGAGGACGTTATGGGAGACAGTGTCCAAAGCCCTGCTGAAGTCAAGGTAGATGCCATCCACTGCTCTCTCCTCATCTAGCCAGCCAGTTATGCCCTCATGAAGGCATCAGGTTGGTCAGAGAGGATTTCCCCTTGGTGAAGCCATGTTGATCATTGAGTCACAAACCTTGTGGGGATGGAGATGAAATTACAAGATGATCACAAGTGCTTGGCAGTCGGTGCCAACCTGAGTCCTGCTTCCACTCTTATTTAGCATTGCTTCACCCTTGGAATTACCTCTCTCACCCTGGTTTTGATGTCTCCAGGGTGCCAGTCTTTTAGCACTGGGCTTTTCTGAGTGTCCCCAGGTAGAGGCAGGTGCCAGCACTCGGTTCATCAGCAGAACTAAGTTGGAATTTAGTGTGTTGCCTTCTCCACCCCTGGGCTGGATGCCACATGTCACTGAAATACATGAAGTCCATCTTTCATCTCCCTTGACTAGCCTGCTGTGTGGTTATCTGCATTCGTGTGAAGCCTATGCTGAGTTAGTGTGATTAATTACCAAATCACCACAGGATGTGATGTTTTAAGATCATTTCAACAGATCTTATGACAGAAGTGTGGAGTGTAGTAGAAGTAGTGGCTTACCTGATGTGGATCAAGGCTCCCTCTACACCCATAGCATAAGAACAGCAGTGAAATGTCCTTTCCTCTTTTAATTTACTCCTCAAGCAATTAGTGAGGGCCATGTTTTTGAATGACAAAGATGAATCCATCATTGTGTCCTCTGCTTAACTGGAGGGGCAAATACAATCTGTTCCCTAAACTGTAGAGAGCTGATGGAGTGGCTGACTGTGAATCCAACTTTGAAGCTTCCCATCTGACTTCCAGAATGGTGTTTTCTGATTCTATGGCTTGTAAGCATTTTGAAATGTCAAAAAGAATGGGCAGTAGCTCAACAAAAGGAATGTAGGAAGCTTAGTTTATGCAGGTATCCTCATTACCAGCATCTCTAGCTGTTTAATCTCATGCAGAAGTACAGAGCTAAAAAATAAGTTCTTCAAGGCATTGGGAGCAAGTTGAGCAGCTGTAAGAGGGAGCTCTGTGAGCATCAGAAGCCACTGCTTATGTAATTCAGGGTTGAGGATAGGCTGTGTACAGAAGAGAAGGAAACTTGGACTCATTCACATGGGGACTGTGTGTGTAACAAAGCGCTGGAGTGGCTTAGCTGCAGGTTTTTGGGCAGGGCTACAGCATCAGTTGGGAGAGGAGAGGAGAGGAGAGAAGAGGAGAGGAGAGGAGAGGAGAGGAGAGGAGAGGAGAGGAGAGGAGAGGAGAGGAGAGGAGAGGAGAGGAGAGATGGGAGACAGATTATAAATGATGACAGATGAGCTGGAGAGCAGATGTGATTGCTACCACCAGAAAGGACATGAATGGAGCAGCTTGTTTTAACTGGCTTGTTAGATATAAACCGAAGCATTGGGATGCAGAGAGGGGTTGGAATATATCGAGTGTCTCGAGTTCCTGTCTTCATAAAATGTTGTTCTTCTGGACTGTAAAATTCTGGATGCTGTAGCATCTTCACATCTAAATGGAAGAATATACTCATGAAATAGTCCTTTCTGAGCCACTGAGAAGTGGAGTTAATGGGAGGCAATAGCAATGCTGAGCAAAGAGAAGAGATGTTGCTTAATTTGTTCCTTTCATTTCATCCTTCAGATCTTAAGACCCACTTACAAAGCAAAGCCATCTTCCAGCAGTTCAGAAGAGAGAAATCCTGACTTTATTCCATCTTGCTTCTTCCATGGGCATTTCTTTGCTGGTCAAAGTGGCAGTGAAGCACTTGTAAATCACATTCTCCATGATTCTATAAGCCCATGTGTTTGAAATGACATCAGGTTGAAGGAGAACAGAAAGTGTCTCACCACTGGTCTTTGGAGATCTTCTCTGGATGTTAATTGTGTGGTCACTAGAGATGCTGTTATTCAGTCAGAAACTTTCCAACTCATTCAAAAGTAGGAGTCAGAAAGCACAAATGCTCTAAAGCATCTCTTAATGGTGTGGATCTTCCTAACTTCTGTTTATTCCTCTCCTGCCCATATCTCACATGCACTCAATCAGCCTCTCCTGCCTGCCTGGGACCAAGGATGTGGGGAGAGGCAGCATTTGGAGCTTGAGCACATTCTTCTCTATGTGAACAGGATTGTAGCTGTGCAGATGGGATTGGTTTTACTGGTGTTAAGTCACACCCTGGCAATGAAGAAACACCCAGTGAGCCTATTGATTTTATGAGATGTCAGAAACTTTGAAGCCCTGCATCACTAAGATGCTGTTCCTTAAATGAAAATTGCTCTTTAAGGATAGGCCAGATGCCATTAAGTGATTCCATTTCTGCTTTCCAAATGCTCACAGGGTGGTTCCTTATATTCTTTAGCTTTCCTTCACACAGCATTTACTGCTCAGGCTACATGAGGCTGTGGGGAGTGGAAACGAAGCACTGAGGGTAAGGATGATGGCTGGGTCTGGATTTTCTGTGCAATGCTTTGTCTTCTGGAAAAGCAGAACTAACCTAACACTTGTGCTTGGCAGCAATAACATCATGGTGGACATATAAAGTGATGATCCAGTGTCTTTCTAAGAGATCTCCTTCAGTGAACCTGGAGTGCTGGAGTTGGTGTTTAAGTCTGAGGTTTATTGATGCAAGGGTTGAGCCTTGTCTGGACTGGGCTTGGTTACAAGTCTAACCCATGCATCTATTGATCTATGGATTGAGCCTCATCATCTGTACTAAATGAAGCATTTATAGCCTGGAAATCTCATACCCAAGGTGATGGATTGCTAGTTTACAGTTGAGGCCATTAGGTGTTCCAGTTATGATTACAGTTCGAGTGGGTCAGTACAAATGAGACAACTGATGGATGAAGAAAGCAAACAGCAACCTTGCTGGCACAGGTTTCTTGTCCTGCTCCTCAGGAAGTGTGTCTGCAGTTTCCTAAAGCAGTTAGAACTGGCAACACACTACTGCTGTGTCCTCACTTCCTTCTAAGCAAGGCAATCAATTTAGATCAGATACTCCTTAGCTTGTTTCCCTGTAATGAGATCAGACCTGAGGGATGGAAATGTTCGTCATGGCTTTGAACTTGGCTTTCCCAGTTAGCTCAGCAAATTAAACTGGGTTTCATTCTGTAGAGAAGAATATCCTGTGCTTGAGAGCACTTCTGTTTTGTTTGAATTGTCTTGTAGAACCATAGAGTCATTTAGGTTGGAAAATACTCTGAAAGTGATTGAATCCAACCATTAACCTGCCACTGCCAGGTCCACCATGTCCCTCAGCACTGAACCACGTACCTCAGCACCACATCTACATCTCTTTTCAACACCTCAGGGGCTGGTCACTCAACCACTTCTCTGGGCAGCCTGTTCAATAACCCTTTTGGTGAAGAAATTTTTCCTCATCTCCAGTTTAATCCTCCCTGGGTTCAACTTGAGGCCATTTCTTCTCATCCTCCAAAAGAACTGCCTTCTAGAGACCACGTTCCCAACTCCTGGTACATTTAAGGATAGAAACCCAAACTGCATTAGCATATAATTAGCATAGCCACAGCCTAGAACAAAACCCACTTCATCTTCCACTCCTCCTACTAGTAGCAGAGCTGTTAACCTACTTCTGAGTTAATTCTCAATTAAAACATCAAAAGGAGATGATAAATAACCTTCAAGAAGAGCTCACAGAGCTGAGCTTGGCCTATGTGCAGTCTGGACAGGCTTCCCCCAAGGAGGCTCTGGGCTTTGGTAAGAGCAGATGTTGTTCTCTGTGCTCAAGTTACAAAACTCCACTCTGCAGACCTGAATAAAATATGAATACATGTCTCTTGGAAGATCAGATTCACTGGGCACAATGTCAAAGCTCTGGATTTTGGAATGGTTTCCTGGGGTTAGATGGAAGAAGGGAGTTAACCAGGGAATTTGGGCTTTAGTAGGTTCATAAATAAATGGGACTGATTCTCCTTTATATTTTTTTTCCTATCTTTTACTCTAGTAGTTGCAAGGCCTTAACACCAGAGTGATTTCACACCCTTTTAAATCTCTCTTACTCTGTCTGAGGGATAGGAGAATATAAATGAAGCACAGATCTGTGAACTTCCAATATTTCCTTTTGTGCCACCCACAATCCATCACAGCTCTTTGGTCACATTGTGTTTTATTAGTGACACTTTGTCCACTCCCATCTGTGGGATGAGGGACAGGGGCACGATGTGGGATGTGCTCAAGGTACCCACTCCCTGCATCACTTTGCTTTGTGCCCAGAGCTGTATGTGCTTTGGCTTTGTGATGGCCAATGATAGGACAAGGGGCAACGGGTACAAGCTGGAACAGAAGAGGTTCCAAAGCAACACAAAGCAGAATTTCTTCCCTGTTGAGCTGAGGGAGCACTGGAAGGGGCTGCCCAGATGGGCTGTGGAGTCTCCTTCTCTGGAGACATCCCCAACCCAGCTGGATGAGTTCCTGTGTGCCCTACTCTAGGTGGTGCTGCTCTGGCAGGGGGGTTGCACTGGATGAGCTTTCCAGGTCCCTTCCAACCTTTAAGATTCTGTGATTCTGTGAATGAGGGAGCAAGTGGTGTAGGAACCACTGTGGAATCCCTCATCCCCTTGTGCCTTCACTTACAGGAGCCTTCCTTAGGGCTGCTGTGTCTGTGTATCAGTTCATGCTATGTTCAGAAGGATGACAACTCATCTTTAGGTCTTTATATACCCATGTGTTTGCACCCTGGCTCTTACAAGAACTGACACGGGCAGCTCATGAGAGCAGACAAAGGCTGCTGGAGCTGAGTTGGCAGCACTTTTAATTTTACACCCAAAAAGAAAGAGAAATCTTACATTAAAAGTAGAAAACTCTCTGATGAGAAACTCCTCAGTGGTGGAATTCAAAGCAAATCATTTCACTGAGCTTCTTGGTGTAGAAATCATTCCTGCCATCCTCTGCTGTATTCAAGGGCTCTTGGAGTCTGGTTTAGCATGCAATTAAGGTTGCCAGAACAAGTGACTGCAAGTATTTATCAACAAGCCCAAAGCCAAGGTCTGGGAAAGAAAGCAGAAGTAATGTATTACTCATGAATACTGTACTTGATTCAGGAATAGTTGGTACTTGCCTTATTCATCACAGCTTAAAGTCATGCATACAATTAAATTGAGGTAAATACCTCACTCCTTGCAGCTGAAAAGCACTTTAGGAGCTAACAGTGGAACCTGAGCTCGTGTGTGAGCCAGGAGCTGCACTTCAGCTCTTGCTGCAGAGAAAAGGCACCTCTGAAGCTTCTGGATCTTCAGTTCATGCTCAGGGTGAATACAGTTACAGCTCCATCCAAAGCCTTCTCAACCATCTCCAGAGACTTTCCCATCATCAAACAAACAGTTGGTGCTACTTCCTCTTCTGGGATGTGAAAGACAGAGGTAGAGAGGGAGGGTTGTGGGGTCTTTGTGCAGCTGCTCTGGGATCTGGGAGCCGTAGGCCGTGGTTCGTGCTCTGAGGGCCCTGAACAAACTTGTACCACCAACCTTTTGGTGGAGGTAAACACATTGGCCTTTCTCCAAGCTGTAAGCACAGCATTATGAACCTGAGGAGTTATTCACAGGCATTCTTGGAGGTTAATCAGTGTCATGAGCAAATGCATTTTTCTCCTTCACAAGGCTGAGGCCTTGCTCAGCTGTGGGGCCATCTTAGAACTGACTGGCATCAGCCCTGTCAGCTACAGGGGAAGCTTCTGGCAGCTCTTTGTTTAAAGAAACCACCCCTGTAGCTCCCCCTGCTACCAAAACCTGGCCCAGGCATAACCACTACATCTTCCTACCCTAAAGAGGGGGAGCAAAGAGGAAAAGGCAACAGGCTGTATATAACTTGAGGTGCTACAACCATTCCAAGGCCTTGGTGCTGTGTGGAGAATTCTCACAGCACAGATACATGACAATAGCTGGCACTGCCCTATGCACAAAGGCATCCTGCTTAATTTTAGCACTCAGCTGAGGCATCTAAGCTCCATCTTGATGGGCATAGTCACCACATGGAGGAGCTTCTGATTCTCCAGGTATGGGAGTCATGAAGCTATGGGATCCCAGCGCAGGCACCTTGCTGGGTGCCAGGCCAGGGTGTGGAGAGGAGCTTGACAGGCAAAGCATGCAACAAAAGAGGGGAGTTTTTGGTTTCTTTTTAAGCTTAAGGGGTGAAGCTTCACCCCTAAGGGTGAAGAGTACTGTCAGACAATAAAAACATTCCATTCAACAGTTTATTTTTTTACTTGATGGTAAAAAAATACCTGTATGAATTGAATTGCTGGAGACACAAGGGAATTACTCACCAGTGCAAGAGTTTCTTTTATAGCATGTCAATAGGATGCAGTTCTTTTACCTATCAAGACCTGGGAATCAAGTCCTGCTTTGTAAGGAAAAAGCATTTTGGTCTACATCCCACTCCTGCCATGAGGTCTGGCAAAGCATCCTTGGGCTCTGCTCAGGTGAACCCAATGTATTATCAGTCCAGAAGGGCTTGAGGGAGACCTCACTAAACACCTGGCTATGGCATTACAAATCCTCCACTGTTCTGACTTTATTTTGTGTTGGTAAATCCCCACCACTATGAAAACTTTTGTCTTCTGTAATATTTACTTGATGGTTGGCCATGCAAAGTGCTTTTTCTGCTTTACCAAGTAGCAATGAGCTAATAACATTCCCTGTCCTTAAAAGGCCTTTTAAAGCCACGGTTGAGATCACGGTTTGTTTTCCTTGGCTGGAAGGGACTTAATTGCTTTTATGTATAGTCACATTTTTATTTAGTTCCATAAATGAAGTGAGTTTAAAAGAGCTGCCTTGGGAATAGCCAGGGCTTAAAGAAGAACATGAATTTATTGGCAAAACCAAGAAAACTGCAACTCTGCAGAGCACTGAAGTCCAAGCATGGAACCTCCATGGCCTCCTCTGCTTGCTCCATCTCCTGCTGTCACATCCACATGTACCCACAGGGACAAGCATTTACTGATTTCATCCAGAAATGCTTTGCAATACTTCCCATTTTGTTATACCACATCTGTTTTGTGTATGTGTGTAGAACCAGTTTCTTTCATACCTGAGAAGACTGCCAGCTTGAGCTGTTGCAGCGTTGCAAGCTGGAAGTTGTTTAAAAACATCTGTGAAGGTTAGCATTAGCCTGGTTTGTTATGTTTTGCCTTCAACAAGGTTTTGCCTGTAACTCGGTTTGCTTTCATTGTCAGCCTGGTAGGTTGTTGCCAGAAGCAACATGTTGCTGAAGAATGTGTTCAGAAGGAGTTTTACATGGAAATGAAGTAGCTTCTCTCTGCAGGATACAAGATGGAGAATGTAGTTGTCATTTAGAACCATTCTTTCCAAGTGTTGATATTCTGAGACATTTTCTAGTGACTTCCAGGAGTGATGTCATGATTTCAGAGGACAGATCTTCTCTGCAAAGTGTCTGTAAAAGTAACACTTCAGCTGTCATAACGTTGTCTCTCTTGTATTCCCAGATGTACATCTCTCATAGAAAATATATTGGTTTGTTTTTGTCTGGATTGTTTATTTTGTCTGGATTCTCTTTAGCTATCAGTGATCACCAATAAGAAAGACTGTGATCAGTTGATGGTTTACAAGTCAGGATTAGTCCAGTTCCTCTTTCCCAAAGCTGGTAAAGGCTGAAGGTTTAGCAGGAGCAAAAACTCTTTGTCAGAAGTTATTTTGTTGGTGTAACAAGCAAATACTGACACACTTTGTCTTCTGATTTCAGGAGTGGCCACACATTACTTGCCTTCTGGTTTTCCCGTCAAGAAGGAAAACTAAATCGACAGCAAACTATTGAACTGGGACATCACATCCTCAAAGCACATATTTTTAAGGTAAGAAGAATTAAACTAAAGGCTTCTGCCAGCCTCATCCCCACTGCATATAATCTGCAAGCACTGGCAAAATTCAGTCTCTTGTTTTAGCGTGGCTGCAAGAAGTGTGATTGCTGCAGGCTGCTGAAAGAGTGTAGAAGTGAGCTTTAGAAAATTGGCAGTGGTGTATAAGAAATCCTTGAAATGAAACCATCCTTCAGACTGTAAATTCAGCAGCTGGCCTCTCCTTACCTAAAATTACTCTTCTACCTTCAGAGGTGTCTTCCCATGGAATATAAGCTCCTGTAACAACATCTAGCATAGAATCACAGAATGGTGGGGGTTGGAAGGGACCTTTAGAGCTCATCCACTCCAAACCCCTGAAGAAGCAGCTCCCACCTAGATCAGGTCAGACAGGAACGTGTCCAGGTGGGTCTTGAGCTCCAAGGAAGGAGCTTCCACACCCTCCCTGGGCAGCCTGGGCCAGGGCTCCCTCACTGAAACACTGAAACAGTTTTGCCTCATGTTCAAATGGAACTTTTTGTGTTCCAGCTTCATCCCATCACCCCCTGTCCTGTCACTGGATACAACAGAGAAAAATAGTGCTGCCCCAACCTCCTGACACCCACCATTGAGCTATTGGTCACTATGAATGAGCTCCTCCCTCAGTATCTTCTCCAGAGTAAACAGCCCCAGGGCCCACAGCCTTTCCTCAGCAGGAAGATGCTCCAGTGCCCTGAGCATCTTGGTGGCCCTGTGCTGGCCTCTCTCCAGCACTTCCCTGTCCCTCTGCAGCTGGGGAGCCCACAACTGGACACAGGACTCCAGATGAGGCCTCAGCACATATGGCAGAGCAGAGGGGGAGCAGAACCTCCCTGGCCCTGCTGCCCACACTCTGCTGGATGCCCCCAGGCTGCCATTGGCTTCTTGCCCACGAGGGCACGTTGCTGGCTCATGGTCAGTTTATTATCCCCCAGCACTGCCAGGTCTCTCTCCTGGAGCTGCTCTCCAGCAGGTCACCCCCAGCCTGGCCTGCTGCAGGGGGTTGTTCCTCCCCAGCTGCAGGACTCTGTCCTTGCCCTTGGTGAAGCTCAGCAGGTTCCTCTGTGCCCAACTCTCCAGCTGGTTGAGATCTGGCTGACTGGCAGCACAGCCTCTGGGGAATCAGCCAGTCCTCCCAGTTTGGTGTCAAACCTTCTTTTAAAAGATGTGGCTTTGAAGAATCCAACTCAAATTGTAGGTTGTAAAGGGTAAATGTGACAGTCATTCAAATCCAATGGTTGATCCATTTTGCTCTTCACACAGAAATTTAAGACCTGGATAATTTAAAGGGAAACATGGATGTTGGTATCAATATAACCCAGAAAGGAAGCCTCATTCTTCTGCCTCTTGGCCGATATACCAGAAGATGGAAATGAGCAGATGGATTTGTAAGGGCTCAGGAAATACAAAACTGTCAGGATCTGTGGGTGCTTCACACTAGTTAAAAAAATGAGGCTGTATTTTTGTCTGGTCTATGTCTGATTTTATAGGCATAACAACTTTAGCAGTCTTCTTCCTAGAGCAAATAGAGAGTTTCTGCCTTGTGTCAGTTGTGTTGGGTTCATTTCTTGAGTTCCCTGTGTCAGATTCACCATCAGGTGTAGTGGCAACAGGTCTTTGGGAAAGTGATGTCTGGAGTTAAAGGGATGAAGCTTAACCCCTTCAGTGTTTAACTGTCAGATTTTGAGCTACATTACCAAGGCCAAATTCAGCAGTGAATTTCCTGTTTCAGCTGCCATTTACCATCTCAAATCTGGTTCCAAACCTTCTTCATTTCACACTTCCATGGTATAAACGAATGAGGGCTTCAGGCTGGAAACAAATGACAGTTTTCATTAAGTGGACATGTTGCTTGTAGATTCCAGATTGAATTGAGCAATATTTACAATAGTGGAAACTGCCAATTAGCATCTGAAAAATGTCAGCACAGCCTTCTGTTTCTAATCACTTTGCAAGATCCTTCCTTTTGCAACACTGCAGCAAGAATAGAATGTCTTGGTGACAGATAAAAAAACAGTGTGTTATTTAGAAGTACGAGAAAGTTTGGAAAGAGTTTGGATTAGCTGGATTAGAGACACTGGACAACTTCAAGTCTTTTGCTTTCCTTTGAATAGGTTTCTTTTTATTCCTTTTTTAAGCAAGTGTTTACTTAAGATTTGTGAGTGTTTGCCAGCGAAACAATAGCTGCGTTAGTTTTTAAGGAGGCATTGAGCACGAGGATTGAAGGCCATATTGAAGATCTCCAGCATACTTTAAAGGATTTCCTTGAGTACGTGCAAAGACTCCCCATTTCCTGACTGTCTTTATTACTAAACAAGCATGTTTGTTATCCCACTCAAGCTTTTCACTCTGTCTCATCTTTTGCTGAAGCCACTACCCATATGACTTTTCTGTCAAGTAGGGAGTGTGTCAGGTCACAGAATCTCAAGGGTTGGAAGGGACCTGGAAAGCTCATCCAGTGCAATCCCCCTGCCAGAGCAGCATCACCCAGAGTAGGGCACACAGGAACTCATCCAGCTGGGTTGGAATGTCTCCAGAGAAGGAGACTCCACAGCCCATCTGGGCAGCCCCTTCCAGTGCTCCCTCAGCTCAACAGGGAAGAAATTCTGCCTTGTGTTGCTTTGGAACCTCTTCTGTTCCAGCTTGTACCCATTGCCCCTTGTCCTATCATTGGCCATCACTGAGCACAGCCTGGTTCCAGCCTCCTCACATCCACCCTGGATGTGTTTGTAACATGAATGAGGTCACCCCTCAGGCTCCTCTTCTCCAAGCTACAGAGCCCCAGCTCCCTCAGCCTTTCAGCACAAGGGAGATGCTCCACTCCATCATCTCTGTGGCCCTGCACTGAACTCTCTCCAGCAGCTCCCTGTCCTTCTGGAACTGAGGGGCCCAGCACTGGACACAATATTCCAGGTGCAGCCTCAGGAGGGCAGAGCAGAGGGGGAGCAGAACCTCTCTGCACCTCCTGCCCACAGCCCTTCTAATCCAGCCCAGGATGCCATTGGCCTTGTTGGCCATGAGGCCACGTTGCTGGCTCCTGCTCATCCTGCTGCCCACCAGCACCCCCAGCTCCCTTTCCCCTCCCCTGTTCTCTAACAGTTCGTTCCCCAGCCTGTACAGGTCATCAATTCAGTGTGTTTTCCCTGAAGTTACCATATTACAGCAGCAGCTTCCCACAGACACAAAGATCCTGACTTTGAAGGTGGTTATGGATATCTGATGCCATTCTAATCCCATTTGATTTACCCATTGTGAAGCCAGGAGAAGATTAATACAGAGCTAAAGCATTTTATCCAGCCAGGGAGTACTTAAATTTGGGTATAGCGATAAACACTGATGAAACAATGCAGAAAACTTCTTTGTCCTTAACTAATCTCTATCAGTTTGAATCCATGGGTACCTTGTGCAGTGTAATGAAGGGACACTTGGAATCTCCTGCTGCACAGGCAGGAGGTGATGACCTGACATGCAGGTGATAAGAAGCTTTCCCACTTCCCTCTTTGCCGCGAAGTTTTCAGCTCTTGGCATAAAAAACCAGACTCGAAGTCTGAAAACCAGGCTCGAAGCCTGAAAAACCAGCTCTAAGCCTACTTCATGCAGCAATCAACCCAGGGTCCGATTCTCAGCTGGGTGGGAAGAAATCAGTCCTACTCAATGTGAGTGATAGCAGAAATCTTCTTCCCCTTATTGAAAGCAGGCTCTAACTTATATACACAGCAGCTTCAAAGCTAGCTCAGCAACAGCAGCTAATAGATTACATTCTCATGTTCATCCTACTTGCGGTTTCTGCCATAAGCAAGCTCCCTCACATTTTCCCATCTTGTTTTTCCCCAAAGTTGTTTTCCACTTTTAACTGTTAGCTGTTAGCTGAAAACAGCCCGACCTTGAGGGATCAGAAAGCGGCCTGCTGTCTGCGCTGACTACATGACAGCAACTGCTTTAACCATGGTTCTGACTCTGGTCTTGATTGTGCATTAAATTCATATAACTAGAGCTCAGGCTGCCTTGCCCCAACAGGCCTAACATTATACCCCGGGATCCATGTCCATGCTCCCTCATTTTTTCTCCACAATTCCCCTGTTTTGTTTTTGCACAATCAAGACTGAATCAGTCAATTTATGCACTGCCTTCGTAATACAACTATATACTATCTTAAACATTATAAGCAAAAGCAAAATAACCAATATCCATCTTAACCCTTCTTTGATTAACATAGTCAACCAAGGTGACAGCTCCCCAAAAGCTGATTGAAGCCAATTATCAAAAGGGTTATAACCCACCGTAATATTCTTAGCATGAGCCTTTAAATATGCCAAATCTTTGTGAATAGGTTCACTATGATCAGAAAGATTAAAACAACACGTGCCTTCAAAGTCTTGACATCCGTGCCCTTGTGCCAATAGCAAAAAATCAATAGGTGCACGATCTTGCAATAAGGCATGTCTAAGGCTTTTCTGGTCTGCCAACAATTTTTCAATAACATCAGTAGCAACATTAGCTTGCTGCTCCGACCAACACACTAATTTTTCTAACTGCCGTAAGGCCTGGGCTGCAGCCAACCCAGGTACAAATGCTGAAGCAAACACATTCGCCGTAATGGACCACAATTGTATTTTACCATCACAATCTCCTTTTAAATTGTGGGTGTTTCTTGTTTTCTGCAACTTGGTAATTTTTAACCATTCCTGCTGTCGAGGAGCAAACAAAGTTAGTTTCCCTAAATAACATGGCCCCCCAATTGGGTTAGCTGGGATTCCCTGCCACGCTCGATCCCCACATATTAAGAAGATGTTATTAGGTAGGGCTTTAGCAGACCCATTGCTCCACAGAGTAGGCCCCTGAGGGGTTCCGCGTTCCCAACCAGTGTTACTCCCCCCATATATCAACCCAGATAAATTGGCCATCCAAGTCCCACCAAATTGTCCTATGGCCAATCCACAATATCCTCCTTTTTGGATCTACAAATTGACTATATGCACCTTCGGGGGAAACATCAGTCCGCTGCTTAACCATATTTTTATATTGTTCCATTCCTCTTAGTCCTTGATATTTAGTCCCAAAGCTAAAACAAGTACGAGTCCAACTCCCATTTGTTATGTTTCCAATTGCTTGACTTCCCAGCAACTCCAACTCTTGTGGGTCCCAGGGAAGAGGGACTTTGAGCCGACTTAATAAGTCCGCGGCACAGTCCGATGTCACTTTGCTGGAACAGGAGGCGCTCCCGCTGACATATTTCTGGAAATCACTAGGATCAAAATCTGGTATCCCAACCAGGCAGGTGCGGAATGTATCACTCACCGACTGAAGACTCAGACAAAAGTCAACTTGGCCTGTCTGATTCGCCCAGGTGACCCACATGTTCTGACGTGGATTCACTTGATCCAATGGCGATGTGTGAACTGTCACCATCAGGATTATTAGGAGTAATAGCCACTCTAGTCCATTTCGCAGGAACCCATATTGGACCTGTAGGTGTAAGCACAGACATATAACCCCTGCCTAAATACTGCACTTTAGCTGGGCCCTGCCATATACCTGTTCGTGGATCTCTGTAAGTTACCCACATTGCCGGCGGTCTTTTGGATGTTTCCACCTTTCCTTGATGCAGTTGAGCTGGAGGTTCTTTCTCCTCCCCAAAGATACATAAATGATTTATAGTAAACAATACCTTAGACAACCGTTCCTGTGGGTCCTGTATGTCAGACATCTTACTTAAATATGATTTTAACACTCGATGAGTTCGTTCCACTATAGCCTGTCCTGTTGGTGAGTGTGATACCCCTGTAATGGGTTTCACTCCCCAGGTTTGGAAAAACTGTCTCACCCGTTGGCTAACATACGCAGGGCTGTTATCAGTCTTAATGGTGCCTGGCACCCCCATAACAGCAAAACATGCAGTGGCATGTCGGATTACATGTGTTACCCTTTCTCCTGCTTGAGCTGTTGCACAGTTACATGAACATATTTAAGCCTTCCAAATTCAGAAATGTGAGTGGAGTCCATCTGCCACAATTCTAATGGTCCCAGACCCCTGGGGTTGACTCCCAGACCTAACCCTGGGCCGTAGTGGCTACACTGCGGGCAAGCCCTCACTATCGCTCGAGCATCTTCTATTGAAAGGTCAAAACTTCTCCTTAGGCCTCTGGCATTTTGATGAAAGGTGGCATGGACTTCTCTTGCCTGATTGAGTTTATTTACAGGCACTCCCAAAGCTACCAGCTTGTCCACTCTAGCATTTCCTGCTCCTAAACCAATGTCATACTTATGACTTCTGATGTGTATTACACAATATGGAGATGTGCGCTGCCAGATAGCGGCCTGCATGGCTCTAAGTAGGTCAAAAAGGCGTCGATTGCGCACATCTTTAATGCGAGCATCTTCTATTCGCTCAGCAATTCCTGCAACATAAAAAGAGTCAGTTACAATATTCAACGGTTTACACCACCACATTTCAAGGGCCCGAACAACCACAAAAAGTTCTAAAGTCTGTAAAGAGTCCATTTCCGTGGCATGTAATAGCTGGTGTTTCCATTGTCCTGCCTCTTCCCAGACTATTACAGCCCGTTGAGATTTCTTTCCTGCATCTGTATATGCTCTAACGGCATTTGACAAAGGTTGCTCACTTAGCTTAGGACGAATAATCCACTGTTGTTGTGTCATCCACGCCAACACCTTAGATTTTAGGGACTGTATGTTTATTTTTTGGGCAGATGACAATAAACTAAGCTGTAGAGGCTCTGATGTTGCTATGATCCATTCCAGATCTCTTTTCGCTATAGGCACATATATCGTTCCTGGCTCTTGGCCGCTCACCTGTAAAATTTGAGTGCATCCCTTTCTAATAAGCATTGCTAAGCCCACAGTTTTTTGTTCAATTGTCCATTTAGGCTGTAACGTGGTAAATAGCCATTCCAGGACGATTAGCCTCTCTTTTTGTTTTTTGCACTGTGTTAATGCACCAAGAAACTGTTCTTTGCCCTGCAAAATGGTCAAATCAATGGGGCAATCTGGATCACGACGATCGACTTGCCGAGTGGTAATGAGGTCAGAAATTTCAGCAATGGTTTGCAGTTGTTCTGCTGTCGGCTGTACTTCTGCCGATGGGTCTGTTCCCTTCAATAGGGGGCGCAGCGGTTCTAGCATGTCATTAGTGATTCTAACAATAGGCCGCAACCATTGCAAATCCCCCATTAATTTTTGTGCATCATTTACAGTTTTTATCTTGGTATGAATATGGAGCTTTTGCGGCCTAATATGAGCCTCCGTAATACTCCAGCCCAAATACTGCCATGCTGGACGTCTTTTTACCTTTTCAGGAGCAATAGTCAGTCCCTGTGCTTGTAATATGGTTTCTAGATCTCTCTCTCGATCTACAGTGAATGCCTCCTCCTGAGCAATGAGGATATCATGCATACAATGATACACAAGCGCATGTCTAATACTACTTACATCCCTAATCAAGCCTTCTAATGTCATTGAGATTTGGTTACTTTGTTTGCTAAGCCAGCATCCTAATTTACATAGCTGAGTTAATAAAGCAGATACTCTTACACCTGGAGCAAATATACTAGTTGCTATTATTGCTGAGGGAGACCAAAGGTAACATGGTCATCACATTCACCAGTAAATGCATGCACAAATTGTTTTTGACAATGATGTTTCTAAATCATTGTGTGATTAGGCATCAAGATCTTCAGTTGTCCCCTTTGTAATCTCGAGGGTATTCCAGGCCATGCCTGGTCCCCACAGACCAGAAAAATTCCCTTTGGTAACTGTACAGGCACAAGACCTGGATCTTTTTGGTGAAGTATAATTGCACCAAGATGTTGTGTTCTTATACACGCCCAGGATGGGATCCACATTCTGTCCCAAATGTTTGGGTATTGCTGATAAAATTAAACATAACACAAAAATCCATCTTTATAGATCCCAATAATTCTAACTCCTGTGGCTCTGTTGTCATTATTGGCAACCATGAAATGATCAAATCCCAGCTGTCAACTTTGCCATTGTTTTTAATGCATTTGGTACAGGCCATTGTGCCACATCTGATGGAATTCCCACCAAACAGGTAGAAAAAGGATTATCTGGAGTGGCCATTGATAAACATGACTGATCGATTGCTTTGGCCAGTGTAAGCCACATGTTTTGCTTGGGTTATTGAAATTGCCTAAAACCATTTACCACAATCATTTGAAGCATCAACAGTATGATAAAATCCTTTTTTTTTTTTTTTTTTTACTCCTGATCAAAAAAAAAAAATCCTTCACCAATGAGTCTAAAACATAAATCACCTTTTAGCTTCTCAATGTCAAAATGTTCTGTTCTTCCAAGTTCCATTCCTGACACCTAAAACACCTTAGAAAGTTTCCACTGTAAGAAAACCACTGTTCATCATCACATTTACAGCAAAATGCATAACATCACAGGCAACAGTTTTTACACTCGTTGAGGCAACGGATTGAGGATGGAAAGGACGAGCCCAGCGGTCCGTGAGGGCTGGGGCCGGTGGTGTCGGCGCGCGGTGTATGTGGGGGGGCACTCCGGAGACACTGACCGGGCGCGGGAAGCGGCTGCGCGGTGGCGGCTGCGGATGGAAGGGGCGGGGGGGTCTGGCTCACTCCGTGCCGTCCCCGGCGCCGGCGGCGCAGTCGGTATTACTCTCTCCTGTGTTTTCTTTCTCCCCTCGCGTGCCCGATGGTGCCCAGTCTAACACGGGGTCGCGCTCCCCAACTCCTCATCCTGATCATCCTGCGCTGCACCCCCGCCCGACTCTGCCCACTTGGCATTCCCCTGCAAGTCGTCCCAGGGGTAACTCGGCGGGCTGGGCTCGAATGGGAAGCAGCTCTCCCGCGGGGGCTCTGCTCCGAAGCCCCTTCGCCTCTCTGACTTTGTAAAAACTCTTGTGTAGAGAAGAACTCTTTTTTTTTTTTTTTTTTTTTTTTCCCCTCGCAGCACGCCCCGCTCAGCGACGGGCGGCAACGGGCTGTGTTTCAGCGGCGACGGGCTGCGCACCGGGCTGGCTTTCAGTGGCGACGGGCTGTGTCTCGATGGTCTCTTGTCGCTCGTTTCTTTAATACTTCCTGCAGGAGCCTGTCCGCTCCCCTGTCTGTTTCTGTCGGCCTCGGCGCAACAGTCAGCGCCAGGGCTGCAGCCATGGCCACACGCTGTTCTGCTTGCATTTCTTTTAAAGTATTTATCACGTCTCTCCAAACGAGACCTAGATCTTTACTGATCTTACTATTGTCCTTATCACCACTAATAGTGGCTTCCCAGAGAAGGTTTCCAATTTCTCGCCACTCACCAGAAAAGGGAGGTGAGACATAATTAGTCCTGATACCAAACAGTCCAGCTGTTGGCTCGGCTACAGTCTCAGGCATATCAAGCCGCTGAGTTACAGCAGTGGCCAAATCCTTTTCCATCTTATACCTCTTCAGACAGTTAATGACCTCTCTCCACGGTTTTATCAGTTTCCGAGCAGTTTTGTCTTTGTCTATAACCAAGTCCCAAAGACAAGTCCCATATGCTCTCCACTCCTCCTCATCAAAATATTTCTCAGAGTCTTTAAAAAAGCCTTTACAATTACCATGTACAAGTAGACCAGATAAATCGGTCAATTTAAAGTCCACCCCCCGCTTTTCTAAAGCGATGTAAAAGTGAGAGTGCTACCTCCTTATCCATGTTGCCGGCTCCTCGTCTCACCGCAACCTGTAGTCACTCCCCCGGGTACAGCAACCTCTGCTTGGGATCCGGCAGGCTTCCTCCGACGACTGCCTCTGCCTCCGGATTTTCAAGTCTCAGCTCCCCGCAGGCAGGCTCCTTACCCGGTAACACCCAGTGATGGTCCCTGTTCAGGTGCCATATGCCGCGAAGTTTTCAGCTCTTGGCCTAAAAAACCAGACTCGAAGTCTGAAAACCAGGCTCAAAGCCTGAAACCAGGCTCGAAGCCTGAAAAACCAGCTCCAAGCCTACTTCATGCGGCGATCAACCCAGGGTCCGATTCTCAGCTGGGTGGGAAGAAATCAGTCCTACTCAATGTGAGTGATAGCAGAAATCTTCTTCCCCTTATTGAGAGCAGGCTCTAACTTATATACACAGCAGCTTCAAAGCTAGCTCAGCAACAGCAGCTAATAGATTACATTCTCATGTTCATCCTACTTGCGGTTTCTGCCATAAGCAAGCTCCCTCACATTTTCCCATCTTGTTTTTCCCCAAAGTTGTTTTCCACTTTTAACTGTTAGCTGTTAGCTGAAAACAGCCCGACCTTGAGGGATCAGAAAGCGGCCTGCTGTCTGCGCTGACTACATGACAGCAACTGCTTTAACCATGGTTCTGACTCTGGTCTTGATTGTGCATTAAATTCATATAACTAGAGCTCAGGCTGCCTTGCCCCAACAGGCCTAACATTATACCCCGGGATCCATGTCCATGCTCCCTCATTTTTTCTCCACACCTCTTCACTTGAGGTCTGCAGGGTTTCTTGTTTTTAAACACGAACAACCTCAGTATTTGGAGGTAAAAAGAGAAAAAGTACAAATGTTTTAGTGTTTTAAAGCAATTACCAGTCTTAGCAGGAGCATATGGAAAGCCTGGCATGGAATGAAAGGGCAAAAGAAGAGTGCAGTAATGATGTGAGAAGACCCAAACTTCAAGCTGATGTATGCTTTGCAAAGAAGTCTTTAATTTCATCTTAAATTACTTAGCTAAAAATGTCTGTCATCCAGAGATGGGTGTCTCTAGTCCCCAGGTTAAGAATGCAATGACAATAGGCAGAAGCACTGAGGTGTGTAAAGGCTTTCTGATACTCCTTGAAATGAATTCTAAAGACCTTGTTTTGAAGGTGCCAATGGCCAAAGAGCAGAGGGTTAAAAATTAGGGATGCTGAGAGCTACATACAAGAGTACAGGACCAAAAGGAAAAGCAAGCCTTGTGTGTGGTTGGCAAAGTGAAACAATGCATGGTCAGATCCTGTGTGGGATAGTCCCAGTGAAGTGGAAACAGTGATGATGGTGTTTTGGTTTAAATTTGTGTCAGGTTGGAATCTGTTGTTGCTGAAGGATTCACCCTGGGCAGAAAAGGGAAATGCAAAAGGAAGATACAGTCTGTAAAATGAGAAAGAGGGCAGTTTTGTTTCAGCAGCTGAATGAGAATGGTGGTGGTGATCAATGGCACAGAATGGAGTTGGAGGCCTGTGGCCAGTAGAGTTGCACAGGGATGGGTTCTGGGGCCAGTCTTGGTCAACATCTTCATCAAGCACCTGGGTGAGGGCACAGAGGGACCCTCAGCAAGTGCACTGCTGGCACCAAACTGGGAGGACTGGCTGATTCCCCAGAGGCTGTGCTGCCATTCAGCCAGATCTCAACCAGCTGGAGAGTTGGGCACAGAGGAACCTGCTGAGCTTCACCAAGGGCAAGGGCAGAGTCCTGCAGCTGGGGAGGAACAACCCCCTGCAGCAGGCCAGGCTGGGGGTGACCTGCTGGAGAGCAGCTCCAGGAGAGAGACCTGGCAGTGCTGGGGGATAATAAACTGACCATGAGCCAGCAACGTGCCCTCGTGGGCAAGAAGCCAATGGCAGCCTGGGAGCATCCAGCAGAGTGTGGGCAGCAGGGCCAGGGAGGTTCTGCTCCCCCTCTGCTCTGCCATATGTGCTGAGGCCTCATCTGGAGTCCTGTGTCCAGTTGTGGGCTCCCCAGCTGCAGAGGGACAGGGAAGTGCTGGAGAGAGGCCAGCACAGGGCCACCAAGATGCTCAGGGCACTGGAGCATCTTCCTGCTGAGGAAAGGCTGTGGGCCCTGGGGCTGATCAGTCTGGAGAAGAGGAGACTGAGGGGGGATCTCATTCATATTGACCAATATCTCAATGGTGAGTGTCAGGAGGTTGGGGCAGCACTTTTTTTCTGTTGTATCCAGTGACAGGACAGGGGGTGATGGGATGAAGCTGGAACACAAAAAGTTCCATTTAAACATAAGGCCAAAATGTTTCAGTGTGTGGTGAGGGAGCCCTGGCCCAGGCTGCCCAGGGAGGGTGTGGAGGCTCCTTCCTTGGAGCTCTTCAAGACCCACCTGGACATGTTCCTGTGTGACCTGATCTAGGTGGGAGCTGCTTCTGCAGGGGTTTGGACTGGATGAGCTCTAAAGGTCCCTTCCAACCACCACCATTCTGTGATTCTATGAATATATTTATTCTTTAAAGGATAAATGTCATCCTTTGTGTCTTGCACTAATACCTAGGTATATATATGTTCTAATACAGCACGTAAGGCTTTGATAGCACATCGGATTATCTTCAGATGGCTGTTCTGAAAACACATGCTCTTCCCTTTGGTCCTGCTGGTGACTCAAGCAGCTTATTTATGGGTCTGATAGAATTAGATCTATTTTGAAATCACTTGAACGTTTGATTATGAAATTAGTTTCCATTTGTCCAATTACACTGTCCCGAGTTCATTGCAATCTCATACTGACCTCTGATGTCCTGCATTGTGTCATTCCAACAGCAGCATTTAAACAGTAGTTCAGATTCCTCAGCTCTTTTTTTTATGCCTCTTTAACACAGAGAGCAGCTCTTTATCTCTCTTTTAACTCCCTGAATTTGGAAGGAAACAAGCTCAGGGAGTTGTTTTTTATAAGAGCTTGTCTAATCTGTTGCCTTCTTTTCATGGTAAAACCGTTTCAAGGGACAAGTCTGTTGATGGCTGGTGTGATGCTTCAGAAAATCTTCCACACCTTGGTGTCAGAGGTCTGCAACTGAGGCCAGCAGTGGGCTTAGATGATGATTCCTTCACATCTTTCTTTAGAGGGCATAAATCCCACCTTTTACTGCTGGTTTTACTTCCTGCCACCCTACATATGTCCTTGTCAGCTCATCACACAAAAGCCTCTACAAACTGAAAGGTGATCCCTCTGCTTTGCCACAGATAGAAGTGACCACACAGCGTGCAAGGAAGCAGAAACCAAGCTTTGCATAACAAAACAGAGTTAAAGATGTCTGTCTAGTTTCCATGGCAACAGTAGCCTTTAATGGGGATTCAATTGCAACCTTCAGGGCCTACCAGCTTCATGCCAGGGAGCACAGCCCAGTGCTGGACTTGCAGATCCATTCCTCTCCTTTTTTACCTGGCCCTTTGCTCCATCTGTTTGCTGCAGAGCAATTGTTGCTCCTTTGAGCTCTGTGCTCTGAGCTCTGGAAGAAGATGGGAGATCTTCTGTATGATCCAAACAGCCTGATGGTGGGCACTGGGCAGGAAGGTTGGAGACAGCCTGGTGTGAAGGTAGGGAAATAGTATTCTAGGCTGTGGTTGAGGCTTCTTTTATCTTATCACAGAATGGGAGGGGTTAGAAGGGACCTCTGAAGATCATCTGATCCAACCCCCTCTGCTAAAGCAGGTCTCATCTAGATCAGGTCACATAGGAACACGTCCAGGTGGGTTTGGGAACCTCCTGAGAAGGAGCCTCCACACCCTCTCTGGGCAGCCTGGGCCAGGGCTCCCTCACCTCAGCGCCAAAGAAGTTTCTCCTCCTGTTCATGTGGAACTTTTTGTGTTTCAGCTTGTGCCTTTTATCACTTGTCCTGTCACTGGCCACAGACAGAACAAAGACTGGCCCCAGCCTCCTGACACCCACCCATTAGGGATTTATAAGTGTTGTTGAGGTTCCCCCCTTCAACCTTCTCTTCCCCAGGCTGAACAGCCCCAGTTCCTGCTGCCTTTCCTCCTCACAGAGATGTTCCAGCCCCCTCAGCATCTTCATAGCCCTGTGCTGGCCTCTCTCCAGCACTTCCCTGTCCCTCTGCAGCTGGGGAGCCCGCAACTGGACACAGGACTCCAGATGAGGCCTCAGCAGATGTGGCAGAGCAGAGGGGGAGCAGAACCTCCCTGGCCCTGCTGCCCATACTGTGCTTGATGTCCCCAGGCTGCCATTGGCTTCTTGCCCACGAGGGCACGTTGCTGGCTCATGGTCAGTTTATTATCAACCAAAATTCCCAGGACTCTCTTCTCAGAGTTGCTCTCATTGTGAGCAGATATTGTCACCCAGTTTAACTGTATGAAGAAGAAGGAAACTTTGTGAATCAATTCTGCCAAAATAATGTGTTTAAAAGAGAGGAGAAAAATAAAAGCAGCATGCTGTGCTCCCTAGCATGACACTTTCAAAGGGTGTTGAGGGAATTCAGATTGCTCATGGTTTAATCCTGCCTTTCCTAGGCCTTAGAGATGGCTGCAGTACCTCTACAAGTTATTTCCTCCAAGCTTATTAATTCCCTGGATGTGACAGATTGTGTCATTATCTTGTGCATGACTGTTAGTGTCTTGAAACTCTTTTGAAATCCAAAGACCCAGAAGGATCTGCCCAGGGCAATTCTTAAGCTTGGATCTAAGTCATCTTTTTCTTTCCTTTTAGGGGCTGAGTAAAAAAGTTGGAGTATCTTCTTCCATCCTACAAGGGCTTTGGATCTCCTACAGTACTGAAGGACTTTCGATGGCTTTGGCATCTCTGAGGAATCTCTACACCCCAAATATAAAGGTATAGGAGGGGTAGGAGGAGGAGGAGAGCTGAGGTGGTACCTGGGCACAGAGTGGTCTCTGTAGCTGCCTGCCCATGGCAGTGGTTCTACCCCAAGCAGTGCTGAGCAGCTGGCTGAGCAGTTGGGATTTTATTACCCTCTGGGATGATCCCTCAACTCTTCTCCATTGACATGGGATCTCCTTTGAATAGCAGCAAGTGAATAGTGAGTTTATGCCTGTGCAAAATGGTTTGTTTGCAATTTTCCTCCCCAAAGACATGGGATAAAGCAACTGGTGTTGGAATTTGACAGCCCAGGAAAGAGCTCTGGCTTAGACAGCCGGTAACTCAGAGGGGATGCCCAAACACAACAGCAAGTGCTCCTGTGTGAGAAAGGGTTTCAGCCAGTGGTAGAGGCTTCAAACTGTCCTTCATCTGGAAGGGTGTTTGGCCCAGCTCCTTGCCACACAGGCAAAAATGCCTAAAGCAGGGCTGGATATTTTCCCAAGTGTTTTTTCTGGCTGCTTTATGTCCTCTGAAGGTCTCTCCACAAGCTTGAGCTAACAAGAGCTGGTCTTCCCCTCTGCAGGTCAGTCGGTTGCTGATTTTAGGAGGTGCAAACGTGAATTACCGGACAGAAGTGCTGAACAATGCTCCCATTCTGTGTGTCCAGTCTCACCTGGGTTACACAGAGATGGTGGCTTTGCTCTTGGAGTTTGGGGCCAACGTAGATGCTGCTTCAGAGAGCGGCCTCACCCCCCTGGGCTACGCAGCCGCTGCTGGATTTCTAAGCATCGTGGTGCTGCTCTGCAAGAAAAGGGCCAAGGTAAAGCCAACACTTTCCTCTGAAAGCTGCTTTGAACTGTCTTGGGCAAGTGTAGAGTCTTACATCTGGGAAACAACAACCCCATGGACCAGCATAGGTTGGGGAGTGAAGTGTTAGAGATTAGTGTAGGGGAAAGGGAGCTGGGGGTGCTGGTGGGCAGCAGGATGAGCAGGAGCCAGCAACGTGGCCTCATGGCCAACAAGGCCAATGGCATCCTGGGCTGGAAGAGGTTCTCCTCCTCCTACACTGTGCCCTTGAGAGGTTGCATCTGGAATATTGTGTCCAGTTGTGGGGCCCTCAGTTCCAGAAGGACAGGGAGCTGCTGGAGAGAGTTCAGTGCAGGGCCACAGAGATGCTGAAGGAAGTGGAGCATCTCCCTTGTGCTGAAAGGCTGAGGGAGCTGGGGCTCTGCAGCTTGGAGAAGAGGAGCCTGAGGGGTGACCTCATTCATGTTACAAACACATCAAGGGTGGGTGTGAGGAGGCTGGAGCCAGGCTGTGCTCAGTGATGGCCAATGATAGGACAAGGGGCAATGGGTACAAGCTGGAACAGAAGAGGTTCCAAAGCAACACAAGGCAGAATTTCTTCCCTGTTGAGCTGAGGGAGCACTGGAAGGGGCTGCCCAGATGGGCTGTGGAGTCTCCTTCTCTGGAGACATCCCCAACCCAGCTGGATGAGTTCCTGTGTGCCCTACTCTAGGTGGTGCTGCTCTGGCAGGGGGGTTGCACTGGATGAGCTTTCCAGACCTCTTCCAACTCTTGACATTCTGTGATTTTGTGGCCTGACACTGTCCTCAGTGATGGCCAGTTATAGGACAAGGGACAACAGGTACAACCCTAGTCTACTCATTGGTGAGGCAGAGTTAGAAGCAGAAAGGGCCTTGGTGTTTGCAAGCCCTGCTCAGCAATAACCACAACATCCCTGTGGTATCAACCTTCTCTTCAGCATAAACCCAAAATACAGCTCTGGAGCATCTACTAGGAAGAAAATTAACTCTAATGCTCACTGAAGAATATCCTCCAGCAGACAAACCCAGGGTGCTGCTACAGACTTAGTGACATGCCTTTGTAAATCTCACATTGACACCAAAGTTGAGTAACTCCTGAGTCTGGAAGAGTGTTGTAGAATTCAGGTGTGAGGTAGGAACCTCCTGATCATGCTGCACTGATTACCTACTGAAAGAGATCCTGGAGAAACCCTTCGACCTCACAGGGTTAAAAATGGCAACGTTGCTTTTGCAGCACAGCAAGTTCTTTGAATAGCTCTTTGAGACACACATTTCCCACAAACTCCTCTCAGGCTTGTCCTTGTTTAGCTTTGTGGTGAGTGTTTGGAGTTTTAATTGTATATAATGAGTGGAGTTGAACTATTTGGTTGGAAGAAGAAAACTGGGCTGAGTTTTGAAGTGGAACCTCCTGGAAACAATTTGTGGTTTCTCTATATGTTTAACTTCAACTCCAAAAGCAAAATATGGGTCTGTAGGGTTTTGGTATGAAAGTCAGGGTGACTGAGAGACCTGTTTAGATCTTGCTGTAATTAGATCCTGTTTAGATCCTTGTCTGTAATAATGTGAGGATGATATGAAGGAAGAAAGAAAAGTGGGTGACTCCCTACCATCTGTTGGGTAAGAAACAACATTCCCTCTCTAAGAACAGGAATATTTGGGCTACACAATGCAATGCAAAGTTCCTGCCACTTACTATCCTTCAGTATCCCTGATTGTGTTGAGGAAATAACCCTGAGACCTGCTGGGTTTAGTTTGAAGGCTGAGATTCTGGCAGAGAAAACAGCAACCCTGACAGCTGCAGAAGTTGATCAAGGAGAAATATTAGTGTGTTAATGACATTAATGTGTTCTACCATGAGAAATGTTTCTTATATGTTCTGTAATTCCAATACCAGTAGAAATAATCCTTACATTGATCCATTCTCCTACTTGTAAGATGAGAAATGCTACCTAACACATTGCAGAGCACTAGAGGGGTTAATCAGCAGGGATAGGAGCTGATTTTGCCTGTCCTGTATCCTCCAACTTATTGGATAGGACCTAGAAATCCCAGCTGATACATTCAGGCATCAAGTGAAAACTCTGCCTCATCCTAAAAAGCTGACCAAAGAAGTTCCTGCTGGGCTGCCAAGTGCCATCTCTATTTCCCTTTGGCTTGTGCCCATGTTGGGTTTGTGTTTTGTGTTCATCTCCAGGCTGAGGCACTTGTGTGTCTGTCCAAAGAAACAGGATCTGAACAACAAGCTGGGTTTCCTGTTGTGGATTTGGATGAAAGAGTTGGTACCAGTGTGTGTGATTTCAGTCAGCAAGAAAACAGTTGCTGGATTTCAGGACCCAAAAAGGGGGAAAATGCTTTTGCAGCCTTTGAGGTTGAGAAAAGCTGAATATGATAGTAACTGATCCAAAGCCAGGAGGATGCCTGTGCCTGGGACAGAGTTGCTTTGGGAATGGTTGTTTCCAGGTCATGGAAGGGATAGTTTACCAGAGAAATGCACATTTGAAACTAGGGCTGCAAACCTTGAAGACTTTTTTGCCCATTATTTGGCTTCATTGTTTGTTTTCATCTCTTTCCAAGGTGGATCATTTGGATAAAAATGGTCAGTGTGTCTTGGTTCATGCTGCTCTCAGAGGACACTTGGAAGTGGTGAAGTTCTTGATCCAATGTGACTGGACCATGGCTGGGCAGCAGCAGGGAGTGTTTAAGAAGAGCCACGCCATCCAGCAGGCACTAATTGCTGCAGCCAGCATGGGTTACACTGAGGTAAGACCCACCAGCACCTGCAGGCTGGGAAACCAAGGGTTGATTTGGTTTCCTACCCAAAATGTTGACCAAAATGAGCCTTGGAGGTGGAGTCAGTAACTCTGTCTACTCTTCCCATCAGAGGCAGTGGGGTTCACAGATCTCTTGGCAAACCCTGTGGTCTGGGCAGGTGGCCAAGACAGGAAGAATAACAAGCCTTTAAGTTGTTGGAATAAACCTTTAAGCAAGGAAGGATAAACAGCATGTTGCTTGCACTGTTCCTCCAATGCTGCTAGTGGAGTGGGAAACCACATAGCTTTGGAGTGGATGTTGAAGGAGTGAAAGAGCTGAAGAGCTTCCTGCTCAAGATTTGTGATGTGGCAAATGATTTCTGTTTGCTTCCCCAAGAAACAGCCTTGGAGGGGGTTTTTGCATCAGTTGATTGCTAAATGGAGCTCCTCTCATGGACTTGAGTTGAGCTTTTGCTTGTGTGGAGCATAATCCATGAAAACTTAGGTAATGTGCTCAGATCAGGGGAGCTAATTAAAGAAATCTGGGAAATCCTTCTTAACTAAGTGACTGGGAGGTTGAACTGATTAGAAGCAGATGGGACTTCAAAACCCTAAAGAGCTGCAGGCAAGGATGTCACTTGGAACAGGGCACAGAACTTTGTTAAGTGGGGAATTTCCCCCCTAAACAATCCTGGTCACCTTTATAATTTATAAAAAGGAGTTTTGGAACTGTTTCTTATTTCTATTGTACCATAAAAGGGAAATGGCTACTTCTGGAAGATACTCCCGAGTCCCAGTTTTGAGGTGCTTGCAGTCATGGGAGATGCATGCTGGTGATTACTGGCTTGGTTTTCCTCCAGCTTTGGTGATAAACCAAACATTTACGATGTTTATTAAGTGATCTTCATCCCTGCTGAAGCCACGCTGGGTTCTTGCTGTGGTTATACCCCACTGTAACTATGGCAGACAGCTTTAAGCTTCAGTCAGGCAACACGAGGCCCACTGAGCCAAGGGCTTACCCATCCCATCAAGGCAGCAACACACACAAAAAGCATCTACTGTGGAAGGACTATGAGCAGCACCCTCTTGGGTTTTCTGCTCCCTCCCTGTGCTACTTATCATTCCTAATGTCCCATTTAGTACCAGAGCATCACTGGAAAGCAGCACTTGTCACCAAAATCACTGATGCCCTGCCCTGGTGCTTCTCTCAGCCTGTGCCCACAGGCACAACTTATTCCCAGGTACTCAGAGGAAGCTACTTGTAGTCCAGGTGTATCCCCACCAGATAATTGATTCTCCTGGAATGAGAGAAATGCTTTAATCCTTCACTCAATAAAATAAAATCTACCTTTTCTTCTCAGCCTCTTGTTTTCCCACATCACAGGGTTCAAACACTGACAGTTTTCTGCCAGTTTTCAGCCCATTAGATCTTCTAATTTACCCTTTAAGGAAGTTAATTTGCTTCTCTGGGGTTTCAAGCATCCCCAGCTGGAAGAAAAATAGAGTGAAAGTCTTTTTTAACAGGCTGCTTATAAACAGTATTTGCTAGAAAGGAGCTTCTGGGAGTAACTTCATCATGGAGCTTAAGCAAATACAATGAGAATGGCACCACTACATCATTTGTCAATGACTCAGTTTTCCCAGGAGTAAAAGATGATCATCCTCTAAAGGAGATGATCACCCTCACTGCAGCCCACCAAGCAGGTGAGTATGGTTTCCTGAGTGGTTATGGGCATGTCCAGTGCACGTTTCCAGATTGTGTGTGGCAGGACAGACACAGGCTGACATGAGGAAAGCTCATGTGTGCTCAGATCAAGACACTTGGGTAGGTGATTTGGGGGTTCTTATTGCTTTTACAGGGAGGGACTGATCCTTTTTCCTCTGTGTATTGAGAGCAGCTCACGTTTAGGTGGCAGCAGTTTCTCTCTAACACATCCAAGTTGATGAGCTGACAGTAGTTGTTCTGTTTCAGATTGTCTCCTACCTGCTGGATCTTCCAGAAAAAGATGAAGAGGAGGTGGAGAGAGCACAAATCAACAGCTTTGACAGCCTTTGGGGAGAGACAGGTGACTTCTGTAGATGCTGTAGCTTCCTCTTGCATGTTTGTGTGTGTGTTTATGGCTTCCCCATCACCTGATCATTGTTTGGATGAAGGGAGGAGTTCCTCTGATTTGACTTGAGGTGGTTTACAGGTGCCAGGGTGGAGCTTAAGTAAAACAGGGAGGTTTGGTTTTTGAAAGTGCTGAGCTTCTGCAGCTCCTGACGCTTTTCATCTCTGACAACCAGCCCCTTGGCTTCTCTGAAACACCTCTCATTAAGTAAGATGGACACAAGCTGCTCTTTCTCTCTTCATATTGGGAATGCATCTCCCTGTTTCCCTCTCACATGCAGCACCATTGATAAACCTCTCATTATTATTAATCAACCACATGTCCTTTTTGTGCAGTCCTGTCTTTCTGTGTGGCTAACAGAAACCCTGCCTTCCTAATCCCTGCCAAAGCCAAAAGCAGTCATTCACCCCTCCCACTCCACAGGTATGAATTGCACTCTCATCTCCATTCTTTGAGATTACTCAAACCTCACAGAGCTGTTAGCTTTGAACTCCAATGACCTCATTAAATATTACCCACTGTCTTTTGTACTCGACTCACTAATCTGCTCACGTCTCTAGTAATGTTCCTGTCAAGTTAATACACTAAGGTAATGTTTCTGTCTGGATAACAGAGCACTGATTTTGATTCTGTCAGCTTTGCTCAAAGATGACATGATCCAAAGGTACAGACAGAGGCTGGTGTGTGGTTTGGGCTCTGGGCAGGTTGTTGCTGGTTAGAAGAAGGGGACAGGAAGAAGCTGGGTTCTATTTGTATCTATCATACAAGATATATCTGAAAATGCAGCTTTATTAGAGCCTTGTGTTGAATCAATCAAAAAGGATTGCACCTGAGCTTTGAAGGACAGCAGAGAAGGGACAGGTTGTCCTGACAGGGAACCTGGAACAGTGGGGAAGGAATCAGCTCCTGCACCCACAGAGACAGAAGTGAGTGGCAAGAGCATTGTGCCATTGTTAGAAGTAATAAGGGCAATGTATGCAAAGAAGCAATTTAGTCAGTGGTGACTGGGCCAGAGTTTGGGTCTGTTTGGATCTTGAGGGCCACTGTGGAGACAGGATAATGATCCAGAGGCCTTCAGAGTTTGGTTAAAAGCCACTAAGATGTTTCCCTGCCACTGTAACCTCATGGGAAGCATCAGATACTACAGATGCTCTCCTTGAGTTAAGATAGTCCTGGGTTGCCTGGCTGAGTCTAGCAAAGCCTGCTATAAAGCCCCAGGCTTTTTCTGGACTGATGTCTAACCCTACCTGCCCCTGGAGCTCTGCCTTTGCAGGTCACACTGTCCTCTCTCCTGCTCAAGCTATGCTCTCCAGGCTGAAAGCTGAGCACCACAAAGTCCAGCTCTTCTCTTTCCTTGTGTCCTGGGCAGCTCTGCTGTCCCCATCATGCCCATTCTATATCACACACAAACTGAGGAGCCAGCTCAAAAGAGATACCAATGGATCCCATTAAAATTGGTGGTAGGCAAGATGGGAAAAGGAGGAAAAACAAGCCAGCCACCAAATTGAGCAGCTTTTGTGTCATATCACAGGTAGGACAAGTTTCTATGAATCTCAAGACCCCCCTTCACATTGTTTTACTATTCTTTTTCCCCAAAGTACATAGCAAGTTTAGATAAATGTGAAGAGAAACACTGGGTTCCACCTAAAAATAACAATCTGCTCTAAAAGTCTGAATCATGTCTTGTCTGCTTTTTGCTACTTGTTGCTCGTGTAGCTAATCTTCCACTGCCTGGCTTAGTGCTATCAGCCTGATATCATCCAAATGGCAGTGCCAAGTTACATCATAACCTTAGGAATTGCTAACAGCACACTATAGCCAACTCCAGATGGGATCATTTCCCCCCTCTGGGATAAGATTAATACCCAAAAGCCAGCACAAAAGTGTCTTGAGTCACTTGTAATAAGTCCATCAGTTGGAGGTGCAAAGACTGCTGCCAGGCTGTGGAGCACACACATGCCACAGAGGAGCAATTTCATGATTCCATCTCCCAGATCAAGTTTGGTTTGGGGTTTTTTAAGCTCTAAGAATACAGACACAGAGCAGCAGAAGGCAGATTGTGCCATTGCAGATCGTTGGTGTTGGAAACTGGCTCCTCTTTATGTATTTTGGAGGCTGTTATAAGGCACGTTGGTGATGTTAGGAGCAGGTCAGTGAGTCCATCTAAGGAGTGCTAAAAGGTTTAAATAAGCAGGTACTTCTAGATTTTTCTCCCTGAAGTAGTTTAATTGAACATTTGAGTTTGGATAGTTGGACATGAGCCACAGAGTAATGCTCTGGGCTTGAGATGAGAGCTGGAGCTTGGTTGGAAGGCTGTGGAGGTACAGGGGTGAGGAACCTGTGTTCATAGCAGCTACAGTCTGTCCAGCTCACTGCAGTTGGAGGGTTTGATCTTGTCTAACCTTCAAAGCACAGGTACTGGTGAAATCTGGGTGTAACTTAGTAAGTTGATCTCCTAGGGGCCAGCTGGATTGAGTTCCTTTTGCCCTTCATTCTGAGGATAGATGTTTAGATGCCTCATACCAGACAAGCTTGGGTAGGTTTCTCTCAGCAGCAGGCAGCAAATTCAGGTCAGCAGTGTGGAACCTTCCTGAAGCAGCAAGATCTGACTGCTCCATAGCACAGAAGCTTGTAAACTTCCCTTGAGTTGGGTGTGCAAAAGATGGGCTGGAGCTACATACCCACACCAGTTGCTTTGACCCTGAAGAACAGAGCAGCAGAAAGCCACATGAGTCCAGGAGTGGATTGTAAGGCAGAGTGGAGAAGGGCATGGCCATGGGTCAAAATCATCCTGTTTGGGGAAAGCTTTTGCCAAAGAACATTTCATGGCAAACACCAAACATTTCACAGTTCTTTTCCTTGTTGGAAACACAAATCATTTTGATACCAAATACCTCACATTAACCTGCAGCATGAAGGCAGGTTTAGAAAGAACCCAAAAGCCCTTCACACCAGTGCCTCTGCCATGCACATTACACACACCCCTCCTTCTGTCTTTGGAGCTTACGTTTAAAACCCACATGGATCTGATTATAGACCTTGCAGCATGTTCTGCTCATGGCAGCAAGATGATTCTCTTTTTTCCTTTTAACTCTTGGTGTCCCTGAAACCCAAGAGAAGGAAAAAAAAAACCTCAACAACAGTGGAACAGAAGAGAAGAATTAATCCAGTCCCCCAACGTTCACAGTGCTGCAGTTGGAAACCCATCAACACCTCATAGTCAGCCATCCCCCAGAAATGTGCTTCAAAGAAATAGACTCCCACCTTCTGCTTAAATTCCTACCAGAAGCAGCAGAGCTTGGAGCCAGAGGAGCTGTGCTGAAGTGCACAGAAAGTTAAAAGAGAGAGGGGAGGAGGAACTGAAAAAGTCTAAATTAATCCCAAAGACGAGTCAAAGGCAGGAGCTGACACTTGGAACTATTTTCAGATTGAATGTCTCTTTTCTAACCCCACCATACTTGCAGAGTTAACAAAGCACATTTCATCATGAGAAGAGCTGTCAGGTGTTAACTTCTACCCACCTGTAATACTGTGAGTATCTGTAATACTGGAAAGGAGAGAGAATTTGGGTTTTGCACAAAGACCTTTTCTGGTAGGAAACAAAGCCCAGAATTAGCATTTTGCTTGGAGAACAAGTGAACATATTCATACCATTTTTTTGCTTTCCAGTGGTTTCCCTGGTTTCAAAGATCTACAGGCTTAAAGTGGAATGTTAAAAATAAAAAGTCTTCCATCTGAATTAGGCTGCTCTCTGCTTGTTCAGACACAGAAAAGCCACAAATCCAACTGACACCCAGGAGTTGGCAATGATCTGTCAGGGCCTCCAGCTTGATCCCTCCTTTGCTCTCGTAGTCATGGTGAAATGAGTTAAGGAGAGGTTGCAGAAGGTCTTGTTAGGACAGTCTCCTTCCTTGAAGGTCTTCAAGACCTGCCTGGACACATTCCTGTGCTCCCTGATCTAGGTGGGAGCTGCTTCTGCAGGGGGATTGGACTGGATGAGCTCTAAAGGTCCCTTCCAACCCCACCATTCTGTGGTTCTATGACAGCACATAGCCAAAGACCTGTGTTTGAACATTGTGCTCCTGATAAGACACAGCCTTTTTGCAGTAGGGAAACCTGCAGGAGGCACAGGGGGAAATGGTGGAGGTTTTACGTGACAAGGCCTTGACCCTGGCACGTGTCTGTGGATTATTTCATGCCTGTTGCAGTTCTCATCCACTTTCACTGTGACATGTGGATAATAAAAGCTGATTGTCCCAAATCAGCCTCTTTCCATAACATCTTTTCATGGGATTGGTGACCTTTGAAGTGAAATAAGAGCCAGGACTCTACTGGCTCAAGCTATTCACTGTGTCCACTTTGCCTCTCATCAGATACATTTGGCTTTTCAGGCCCCATCGCTTTGGTATCCAGAGGAAAGGCCTATCTCTAGATAGGGGGGAAAAGAAACCCTCCATGGAGAGTGTGGTTCTTTCCCCTCACTGCTTTTTGTCTCTCCCCTAGCTCTAACGGCGGCGGCCGGGCGGGGGAAGCTGGAGGTGTGTCGGCTGCTGCTGGAGCAGGGGGCAGCCGTGGCCCAGCCCAACCGCCGTGGGGTCATTCCACTCTTCAGCGCCGTCAGGCAGGGCCACTGGCAGGTGAGCGGCTTCCTCAGGGCCTCAAATGTAAACTCAGGCCATTCCTGAGATAACAAGTGGAAAAGACAAACTCACAACTCTTCCAGGGCATGATCAGAGGGAGGAGAAGTGTGAAAACTCCTTTGGTGACGAGGTGAGGGAGCCCTGGCCCAGGCTGCTCAGGGAGGGTGTGGAGGCTCCTTCTCAGGAGGATTCCAAACCCACCTGGACACGTTCCTGTGCCCCCAGATTGAGGGGAACCTGCTTTAACAAGGAGGATTGGACTAGATGATTTCTAACCCCCAGCATTCTGTGACTCTATGAAGGGATATTGATGAGGCCCTTCCAACCCCCACCACTCTGTGACTGTATGATTGTGTGAAGTGTGATACTGATGCTTCAAGCACCCTTAGCTTTTGCTGCCTACAGACAGCATTTCCTTAAGTACTGTGTTGTTTCACCATTTGGGAAGCAAATGAGATGCTCTTGCTTTAAAACATCCATTTTTCCTGTCCTTATAACCTCCATTGCTTCTCCTCCACCCTCATCTGACAACAGTAAATCCCAGAGTGCCTCAGAGGAGTGAGATTTCCCCTTGCCTCCCATTTCAAATCCTCCCATGCCTCAGAGGGTGAGGTTTCAAGACACGAGGGCTACTCCATTCTCCTCTGGCTCTGCTTTCCTCCCCATTGGATCTCCACACAAGCCACGTGCTCTCCCTTTGTGTGTTGCAGATTGTGGATCTCTTGCTCACGCACGGCGCCGACGTGAACATGGCCGACAAGCAGGGCCGGACGCCACTGATGATGGCTGCGTCCGAGGGACACCTGGGCACTGTGGAGTTTCTGCTTGCACAAGGTTAGAGCTTGTGCTTGGAGGGGGGGGGGTGTCCACAGCCACCACGTTGGCTCCTGTGGAATTTGTCAGGTGGGGAGGTGGATTGGAATCCCACTGCTGGATTGGGGCAGAGGGAGAGGTTCTGAGGCTGGAATGGTCATAGCCTTAATCTTGTCTGTCTCTTTTGTTGTCTCTGGTGTTCACAACTTCAAAGCCATGCATTTGAGTGAAGCTGGAACACAAAAAGTTCCATTTAAACATAAGGCAAAACTCTTTCAGTGCTGAGGTGAGGGAGCCCTGGCCCAGGCTACCCAGGGAGGATGTGGAGGCTCCTTCCGTGGAGGTCTTCAAACCCACCTGGACACGTTCCTGTGTGACCTGATCTAGGTGGGAGCTGCTTCTGCAGGAGGATTGGACCAGATGATCTCTAAAGGTCCCTTCCAACCCCCACCATTCTATGATTCTTTGAAAAAAAACAACATCTCCCAGGTGCTTCAAGCATTAGGTTAAGAATATGCCCTTGAACTGTGCTTGGAACTTTCCTCTTAGACAACAAGCAATGTGATTGAAGTGTCAGCATTGGCCTGAGGCAGCCAAACAAGACCCAACAACAGGACCAGAGTTTGGGACACATTTGAACACTTCCATTTTCAGTGCTAGGATTGTGTCCCCCGTTTCTGACACCAACATCAGCAGGAGGGGAAGGCCCTGACACAGGCAAGGATTTGGTGTGTCTGTTGATAATGCCAGCAGGATTGTTTGGAAGCTAGTCTGCTCTTCAGCTTTGCACTCACACTCGATTTGCTTCAGTACTTTCAGTGCTTAATAACTGTCCTTCACTGGGAGTTACTCAGCCAACAGGAACATGTTTCAATTTTGCTCATTCCTGCTGTCCACATTTGAGGTGAGTCAGAGCAACACACTGCCTACCAACTGCGTGAACACCATCCTTATGAAGCAGGAGAGCTTGCTTCTGAATCTCATCTTCCTGCAAGAAATCAATCCTTCCATGTTTTGGCTAACTTTGGAGTATGTAGCATGTGTGGATGCTGCTCCTCTGTCTGTCTTGTGCCTCACAATGCTGAGCCTCATCCTCATGGGGATAACCCTGCCTGTACACTCCAGCTTTGGATGCATCCTCTGTACAGAAAGGATCCCACCATCCCCAGCTGCTCCCTGCTGCTTTTTGATGCTCCAAGTGTCAACAGTTTTTTCTTTTTTCTCTAGCTGGCTCTGGGTTTACCCAGACAAAATATTTCCCACTGCAGCAGGGATCCATCCCATGAGGTCACCTTAAGCCACTTGCATCAGTTTGGTTCATGTCTGACTGCCTTAAAGCTTAGTTAGAGATCAGAGATCCTCAGGGGAGCAAGAGATGCCTTCAGAGTCAATCAGGGGTTAGACACATAGACCTTCAGCTTGAATTGCTGCAGTGATACTCTGAGGTCTGTGCCTGTCACCCTGTATGGTGTCTCTTCCACTGGCCTGACAAAAGAGTGGGAAGGTGGAGTGATGATGTGACTTTCCAGCCTTCCCTCTTCTTGCAGGAGCTTTCTGACCTGCTCCAGAAGAGTCAGAGGCAATGCACAAGAGAAGACTTCTGATGGTATAATTGCAAGAAAGCTGGTACAAAGCAGAAGGAATTAAATGAGGCTTTATCCTGCTTTACTGAGCAAAAGGTTGCCTTGGGTCAGTTGAGGATCATCTGGAGGGCTTCCACAGAAGGTGAAAGCTTTCCTGGGTGCAGTAGGATGAGAGAAGGCTGGCAAGATGCTGGGAGTTGATATTTCCATGCCTTAGCTTGTACATTTGAGCTGCCTTGGAGGCAGAAGCCCTCCTTGGCACACCAGATTGCTCCAGATTTTGTTTGCCACCCCCTTCGCTGGTACTTAAGGCAATGAGCAAGATGTTTGGAGCTGTGCTGAGAGCTCTGGGCAGAGCTTCCTGAACATACCCCAAGCAAATGTTCATGTGTTGTGCTCCTCCTCAGAGAAAAAGCTGTGCAAGCTGGAAATGCTGTCAGTTAGCTTATCAACTGGGCAACTGAGGATACAGCAGGATGAACAGAAAGGTTCAGGAACTTCACATCATTCCCCCCACTTGCTGAGATACCTGGAGCCAGTGGACATCTCCTGCTGGGCAGTTTGATGTTTACCCACAGGAGAAAACCTACTGCAGCAGCAATTCATCCCAGCCTGCTGGCAGGAGCATCCCACAGGTAGCTACAATTCCTTGGAGAAGGCTGGAGAGCCCCAGCCCTGCCTGTGCCATTGTGACAAGAGTTGTCTTGGTGCCACGATGAAGAAGGAGCGTTCACTTCATGCTGCTGTTGAGATCCATATGCTGTACTGACCCATCAGTACGGCAGCACCATTTCATCACCCAAGAAAATGTCAAATCCCTCTCTCCTTGGGCTTGCAGTTGGCAGGAGTTGATCCCACAAGGTTGTATTTATACTGGGGGAACGTTCAGGGAGAAATATTGCTGAAAATGGTGTCAATTTGGGGAAAGGGGAGGGGAAAAGATGTGCTTTTGTACAAGAACCAAGCTGAGTTGACTAAATTCCCTTTGCTATGCCATGACCTGCTGAAACAGCAAAATACTCTTCATCTCTGACTCACCCAGGCTAGAATGGGCTTTGCTTCAAAACAGTTCAAAAAGAAAGATTGATGTCTCAGATGAGGGATGTCAAAACCCACCCTGCTACTCAGATGTTTGGTGCCAGCAAAGCCTACAGAGCTAGGTGTGAAACAAGTTTGCAGCTTGGTGTGAATAAAATCATTTGCCACAGTCCCTTCTCAGTGCATTTGAAGTTGCCATGGAGGGTGGGATCCATGATAGGAGAAATGTTCATAAAGTAAGTAATGATTATAGACACAACTCTCTCAAAAGAAGCCTTTGCCACTAAAGGGAAGGTTTGTTCTCTCCTAGTGCACAACAAGAGAGAGCTCTGAAGCCAACTGCTGCTTGTTCTTTCAGGTGCTTCCATTTCTCTGATGGACAAAGAGGGTTTGACAGCCCTCAGCTGGGCTTGTCTGAAGGGCCATCTCTCCGTGGTGCATTCCTTGGTGGAGAATGGAGCTGCCACTGACCACGCCGATAAGAATGGACGCACCCCGCTGGACCTGGCGGCTTTCTACGGCGATGCTGAGGTGGTGAGTGGCCTGGAAAACCTGCAGAGGGAAAGGGGCTGTTGGTTTAAAAGCCTTAAAACAGCGCAGGTCAGCTTGATGTAGCCATAAGCACAGAGTCATAGAATTGGTTCAATTGGAAGAGACCTTGAAGTTTGTGGAGTCCAAGCCATTGCCTCACCCGGCAATGGCCAGCACTGACCCACGGCCCTCAGCACCTCAGCTATGTGTCTGTTCAATCTCTTTGAGGATGGGCAGCCTGGCACAGGGGCTGACAACCCTCTCTCAAGGAAAAAGTTCTTCCTCGGCTCCAATCTCAACCACCCTTGGGGCAACTTGAGCCTGTTTCCTCTTGTCTCATTACCTGGGAGCAGAGACCGACCCCCAGTTCACTGCAGCCTCCTGTCAGGGAGTGGCAGAGAGTACTCCTGTCTCCCCTCAGCCTCCTCTTCTCCAGGCTGAACACCCCCCAGCTCCCTCAGCTGCTTCCCATCACCCTTGTTCTCCAGACCCTTCCCAAGCTCTGTTACCCTTCATGCACCAGAACTTCAATGTCTTTCCCCTCCTCCAAAAGCATATCAAGCTTCCCCAGAGGGACAACACACAAGACTGACACACCCTCAGAGCTTCTAGAGGTGGTTTTAGCCCAAGCAGTGGAGCAGAGCAGAATTTTTCTAGTCCTTGAAGGTCTCACCCAAGAGCAGAACTGACTGTTGGGCTTCTTGTTGCAGGTTCAGTTTCTGGTGGACCATGGAGCCATGATTGAACACGTGGACTACAGCGGGATGCGTCCCCTTGACAGGGCCGTGGGGTGCCGCAACACCTCAGTGGTTGTCACCCTCTTGAAGAAAGGAGCAAAGATAGGTAGGGCCAAGGGGATAACCTCTGCACTCTGAGCAGTGGGGCTGGCTTCCTAAAACATGTAAAGCAAAACACAGAGGCAGCCTCAACCCCGGCAGCTGCTTCAGACTCCCCCAGCAAGTCCCCAGTGCCTTGTTTACAAACAGGGTGTCTTTGTTACATTCTGGGTGGTTTTGCTGTCATATTACTTAAGCAAAAAAAAGTTAATCCACAACTGTTTCTTTAGCAAGGTCTTTCCTCTGGTAATGCTTTTTCTATCTTTACTAGTCCACCAGTCAACAAATGTACTCTTGTCCATGCATTGCTGTGAGCTGCTGCTGTGTATGCTTCCAGACCTCACTGTAACCCGCACTGTTCACCTCACATTGGCCTGTGACAGGGGATTTTGCTGGTGCATTGGCTTCTTTGCTGCCTGCCTCTCACAGCTGCTTTTGTTTGTTTGTTTGTTTTTTCCTTTTTGGTTTGTTTTTCCCCACCTTCATCCATGTTTTTTCCCCCCCTCCCCTCTCTCCTACAACTTTTTGTTTTCTCCTTTCTTTGAAGGTTGTCAGACGTTACCGAGTCGCCCAGGAGGTATAAGCTCATTGCTGTCAGCATCAGCTTGGATCTGATAGCTTTGTCAGCCTTGCTTTCTCCTCTTTCATTTAGCCTGCATGCATCCCCAACACTTCTAATCTCTTTTAATTTACCTCACCTCCAAGTAATTTGTTTTCAATGACTGTTGCAGAGAATAACTTGAACTGAAAAACTAACCCCCACACCCCCAAAAATGTACTGAATCTAGTCATAGAATATTATTGACTTCTTCACCCACACTAACGAGTTGTCCCCAAATTTTGCCACCCCTTCCCTCCCAGTGTTAACCCTTGAGATGACAACTGTCTCTGCACAGGCAGAACCAGCCTGTCCCCAGCCCAAGCGATGGCTCCTGCACCAGCAGCACTTAACACATCACCCTTTTTCCGTTGTATTTTCCACCTTGATGGATTCTCTACTCTAGTATTTCACATCTTGTGAAGCTGGAAATCACAATCTGCTGTGGAGGCTCCTTCCTTGGAGCTCTTCAAGACCCCCTTGGACATGTTCCTGTGTGACCTGATCTAGGTGGGAGCTGCTTCTGCAGGGGGGGTGCACTGGATGAGCTCTAAAGGTCCCTTCCAACCCCCACCATTCTGTGATTCTATGAAACACAAACCACCTATCCACAGTCAAACTGCAGCTTTCCCAGCACATTTGCAGACTTTCTCCTTTAGCAATGCTTTTATGTAACCACTCTGATTTTATTGGGGCTTTTTTGGTCCTTTTTTCAATGCTGTTAGGTTTCCCCCCCACCCCAGCCCCAGCTGGTTCCACAATCAGCACTGCCCTCTTGTAGAAATGACTCCTGGCATCTCCCAGCCCATTGTTACTTGTGGTGGTGACTGGGATTGGCCCTTAATGACTGCAAAGGAAAAAACATTCCCATGTGGATGATGTTGTGAGAGGAATTGTCAGCTCCAGCCATTTGGAGTGCTCTGCCCCTTTGACCATGCCAAGTTGTTCTCTCCAGCAGAAATTCCCACCCCAGGATCTATTTTTCCCCCCCAGCTTCCTACCACCCCTTGCATCGTATAAGTTTTTTACCCATCATGCATCCTGTACTACACTACAGGTCCAGCAACATGGGCGATGGCAACCTCCAAACCAGACATCATGATCATCCTGTTGAGCAAGCTGATGGAGGAAGGAGACATGTTTTATAAGGTGAGAAAGAAAGGGGTTTGGGGAAAGAAAACTGGAACAGATGCAGCTCACAGCAGTTTGTGTGAGGGGTTTGGACTGAGCAATGCTGTTGCTTTAGCCCCTGGCAAGTAAAAAACTACTGCTCACAGCAATTCTTTGTGTTGCAAACTGTTTTTGGTTAGTGGGGTTGGGAAAGGGGAAGATCAATTGCCCAAATCTCTAATGAAGCTGAAGCCAAGCCAAGTCTCTGTGCATCCTGGATTTGAGCCAGCACTTCATTTCCTCTTTGAAAACAAAAAGCAAACCACCAAGAACCCAAGTGTTTTACAGAGATTCGAAGTCCTGATGGCATTGCATCAGATCTGGCAACACTGTCATTACCTAGAGAGCTCATTGCTGTGGAACAAGGCAACAAGATCCTAGATCCTAGAAAAATACTCATGGAAGAAGCTTTTTGCCATGAGAACAGATTGTCAGGACACAGATGGCTTTGTCCTGTCCTTTAGCCCATGGGAGATGAGAGTCTTTTTTTATGCTCCGTGTTTAAGCTGATCTTTAAAACCTGGAGATTTACACACACCAAATGTACAACAGTGATTCACTGTTTGGCTCTAAGGGTGAGGCAGAAAATATGCAAAGCTGGCATTGTAAGGGGAGTTATCTGCCAGAGATACATGATACAGCTGAGAAACCTGAGCCTACAAGGTTTTAAAGCTGTTGGTAGATGCAAAATGTATGTCTGGGTCATCGTATGTCCTAGATCCTGTTTTGCCCTCTTTCTTTCAACCCTAGCTGCCATGGTTGGCCTCCCCTCCAGGGCATAGATCATCGCATCCCAAAAATAAGTACCCAAAATAGCCCTTTGAAGGTGACTGGTGTGTTCCAATAACTATAAAAGGGATCCAGTTGACAGGCTGAGATGCAAACACCTAATTTTAAGACATCAAAAGTCCAAGGAGATGAACCTCAACCTATCTATCCAACTTGAGCAGCTTTGACATTACAGAGGCTCCCCTGAGCCCCAGGAACTCCACTCATGAGTCCAACACTTTGTATTCTTTACACTTCCTGGTGTTTATTAAGCTGTGGGCATAGGGTGTTCTCCAGAAGTGGTTTTGCCATCACCCAGCTCAAAAGAACATCCATCCAGAGACCAGATGGGAGTTGTATCAAGTGAAGAGAGCTTCTGTCATGGTTCCCACCATAGTCTGACAACTCTGTAACAAATGGGAAGGCTCAGCTTGCACAAGGCATCTGCATTTCCAGCTCAGATCAAATGATCTGGCTTTGCTTTCTAGAAAAGAGCTTCAATAGTGAGGTCATGTTACCTTAATCACCCAAAACATTCATGGGGCTTGGTGGGGGGGAGGTCTGTCTGAAGTCAACTGCCCAGAAGTCAACTTCCCCAGAAGGCTGTGCTGCCATCCAGCAGGATCTTGACTGGCTTGAGAGTTGGGCACAGAGGAACCTCATGAGGTTCAACAAGGGCAAGGTCAGAGTCCTGCAGCTGGGGAGGAACAACCCCCTGCAGCAGGCCAGGCTGGGGGTGACCTGCTGGAGAGCAGCTCAAGGAGAGAGACCTGGCAGTGCTGGGTCATAATAAACTGACCATGAGCCAGCAACCTGCCCTCGTGGGCAAGAAGCCAATGGCAGCCTGGGGGCATCCAGCAGAGTGTGGGCAGCAGGGCCAGGGAGGTTCTGCTCCCCCTCTGCTCTGCCATATGTGCTGAGGCCTCATCTGGAGCCCTGTGTCCAGTTGTGGGCTCCCCAGCTGCAGAGGGACAGGGAAGTGCTGGAGAGAGGCCAGCACAGGGCCACCAAGATGCTCAGGGCACTGGAGCATCTTCCTGCTGAGGAAAGGCTGTGGGCCCTGGGGCTGTTCAGTCTGGAGAAGAGGAGACTGAGGGGGGATCTCATTCATATTGACCAATATCTCAATGGTGGGTGTCAGGAGGTTGGGGCAGCACCTTTTTCTATGGTATCAACAGGAGAAGGGGTGATGGGATGAAGCTGGAACAGAAACAGTTCCATTTGAACATGAGGCCAAACTCTTTCAGTGTTTCAGTGAGGGAGCCCTGGCCCAGGCTGCCCAGGGAGGGTGTGGAGGCTCCTTCCTTGGAGCTCTTCAAGACCCACCTGGACACGTTCCTGTGCTCCCTGATCTAGGTGGGAGCTGCTTCTGCAGGGGTTTGGACTGGATGAGCTCTAAAGGTCCCTTCCAACCCCCACCATTCTGTGATTCTATGATGTGTCCTCCTCAGTGTTTTCTCCCTCAATGCTTCCATGTGTTCTCCTTCTTTTAGAAAGGTAAAGTGAAAGAAGCTGCCCAACGTTACCAGTATGCTCTGAAAAAATTCCCCAGGGAAGGCTTTGGAGAAGACCTGAAAACCTTCCGTGAGCTGAAGGTTTCCCTCCTGCTCAACCTCTCCCGCTGCCGGAGGAAAATGAACGTGAGTCTCCCCACTCTTCCTGCCCTGTCACTCCTTGTCCTTTCTACCTGTGTCCATCCCTGTAATTGTACCTTAACCTCTGAATTCCCTCCTCTTGTAACCTGGTTGTCCTTAGCAGAGCATTTGACATCTTTGTACTAGGGAAGAAGGAATGGTTTCATCTGCATTTCTGAGGGTGAAAAATTCCTTGCTGTGTTGAGAGCTTTCTGCATGTTTTATCACTCCCTTTTGATGATGATGGGAATTTAGGGGGTGGAGGCATCTTCTACATTTCTAGGGCAGTGGTGAGGGAGGAGCCAAGATATGTGCTCCTTTGAATGCTAATGAATTTCAAAGGAAGGAACATATGCTTAGGGGGCTAGCACTTCCCCATGGCACTGACTCATCCAGAAAACACCCCCACATACTCCCTCTCCTCCCAGATCTGCCAGATCACTGTCACTCTCCCTGTTCCAATCTAGCAGCAGCTACCTACTGGCTCCTGCAGCCTGTCTGTTCCTCCAGTAGACAAGTGCCACCTCCCCCTTGCTCTGCCTGCAGAGGTTTTCACCTCTGCAACTCAACAAAGCAAAATCTCAGCAAAGGTGACACTGGATGGGGAAAGGGGCTCTTTGTCACAACTTGAAGCTGTGAGGGAGAAAGGTGACAAGCAGTGGGAGTCAAAGCTTAATACTGATGAACAACCAAGCTCTTTAAAACAACTTGCAGCTGAGCCTGTGCTTTAAGGACAAGGGTTTTGATGGATTGTTAACCAGGGAATCCCAGGTTTGGTGACAGAGAATTTCAGAAGCTTCTTAAGTGCTCCTGCAGCTTTCGCACCTGGACATGAGACCCTAAAGGTACCTACCACTTGACTACAATCCCAGTTTAGTCTCATAGGCAATATGTCTTCAGTAACTGCCACTGAAGGTGCACACAAAAGCATGAGATAGCAAGAGCTTTTGAACAAATCAGGAGTCCTCCTTAGTCCTTACTTCCAGAACTCCTCAGTCAGCATTCCAAAGCAATGTTTGGTTGTGAAAGGAAAGCCCCTGCAATGGCTAGAGCTTCAGCTGAGCTTAGTGGTACATGAAACATTCAGGACAAGGTGAGGGAGGAGTGCAGGCAGGGTTTGAGCACCCAGAGCAGTGTCTGCTGTCACCCTCTTCCCTCCCTGCTCTCAAACTAATGTCCTGAGCGAAGTGTAGGGAGAGGAGGGGAAGAATGCAACAAGGGGCACTGCTAGGGGGAGACCTTTGCCAGGCAAATCCTGTCTGTAAGTACTGAGATATCATAACCCCTTCCTTCATGTTCTGTTTTATTCAGCCCCTTCAAAGCCCGTCAGTTGTGTTGCAGAGTGGGGGAAGCAAAGGGGCATGGGAAAGGCGTACAGAAAGTCTCTGTAGCTGCTGACAGCATCTGGCTTTGAGTCTTTGGTTGTGCCCTTGTAGCTCTTTGCCTGGAAGCGATGTCAAATCCGCATGATTCCAGTGCCACCACCGAGTTTTTCTATGATATATGCCAAAAAAAAACCCAACCTGTGTTTTTCCTAAACTGTATCTTGAGTTTTGTTTCTATGTCTCTTCCATTAACCTGCACACCTGTTGTACTGACAGGACTTTGGAATGGCTGAGGAGTTTGCTACTAAAGCACTGGAGCTGAAACCGAAGTCTTACGAAGCTTACTATGCAAGAGCAAGGGCCAAACGCAGCAGCAGGTGAGGAAAGAGGGAAAGTGCCATGGGGCTCATCTCTTCAATCCTGGCCACACCAACATAGACAATCCACCCTCTAAAACCCCACCCCAGTGTCCCCATGGGAAGAAGTGGCAAGAGAAGGTTCATTAATGAGCTTACAAACCTCTCAAACTCCCAAGTAACACCCTGCCTCATTTGGGGATTTCTGGAGACAGAGGGATGTAGATGTTTTGAGAGGTTCACCTCAGTTGAACTTGGTCTGAACATCTTCCTGCACTGGAAAGCTTGCCACCAAAGTTGGGGCTTCTTTCAGAAATACACTTTAGAGTTCAACCACAACTTGGGCTCAAAGCACAATGTGACTCATGGAAGCCCTGTGGCCTGTGTTATGCAAGAGGGCAGACTCATTGATCACTGTGATCTCTTCTGTCCTTCAAACCCATGAACCTCTCTGTCCTACAGCACTTTCTGCAAGGCAGAAACCTCTGACCAGCTGTGCAGTGACTGTGCAAGGCCTGTGCCAGCCGCTGAGCTCTCTCAGCCCTTGTGCTCAGAGAACTGCAGCACTGGGATCTCTCTGCATCTCAGGTGGAGCCCTGGCTCTTGTTAACCTCCCTGAAGGCTAAAAGACATGAGATGAGATTCATTTCAGGACCAACCAATGCCATTCCTAAATGAGCAGGTTTGCTGTTGAGCCCCGTGCCCATGGGCTGGGTGCACTGGCATTGCACCTCTTGGGTTGAAGCAGCAGCCAAAATGCCCTTCATGGCAGTGCAGAACATCACCCATAGGCTGAGGTGTGTTGAGTCCAACTATGCAAGCATGAGAGCTCAGCAGACACCACCACCATTTGCCCTTCCATGCTGGAGGCCATGTGTGGAACCAGGCCCTTGGCCTGGGTGATGCTGTGCTGCTGGGCCTTGATGTGGGAGGTGAAGCTGTGACCTTCTGTTCTGCAGAGAAGTCCTGCTAAGCTGAGCCACACTGAATGTAATACTTTCCCTTTAGTGGTTTTCCTCTCCATTGTTTCAAAAACACTTGTAAGGAAGCATAGGAACTTTCCAGATGATATCAGCCTCCCCACAGAATCGTTTAGGTTGGAAGAGACCTTTGAGTCCAACCACTCCCACAGCACTGCCTTGGCCACCACTAAGCCATGGCCCTCAGCCCCACAGTTCCATGACTTTGGGATCCCTGCAGGGATGGGAACTCCCTCACCTCCCTGGGCAGCCTGGCACAGGGCTTAACAGGCCTTTTGGGGAAGAGATTTTTCCTGATATCCAATGTAAACCTCCTCTGGTGCAGCTTCAGGCTGTTTCCTCCTGTCCAGTCACTTGAGAGCAAAGACTGACCTCTACCCTGGCCACAGCCTCCTGCAGAGAGTTAAAAGGTCCGTCCTCAGCCTCCTCTTCTCCAGGCTCAACACCCCCATTCCCTCAGCCCCTCCCCAGCACCCTTGTGCTCCAGCCCCTTCCCCAGCTCCTCTGTCCGGCTCTGGCCACACTGCAGCTCCTCAGTGTCCCTCTGGCAGTGAGTGAGGGGCCCAACAATGAACACAGGTCTGTACAGAAGAAGCTGTCACCACTTTAACTTTTCCTCTCTATATCCCAGTTTGTGCTCAGCAGCACCCCAGAGATCAGCACAGTCCAGGGACCAGGAGGCTTGCCTCCAGCACAGACCCGAGGGAGCCCCTGAGCTCTGGAACCAGCCCTGGCACTGGATGTTCTTGGCATCAGGCAGAAGTTGGATTTTCACTGCTGTAGGCAGTTGCAGCTCTGTCAGAGCTGCTCTTGTTAACAGTAGTGGTGAGCTTGGTGCTTTTGTTACCCATGGTTTGGTTGCCCCTTTGCTTAAGGCACTGGCCAAGCTCATCCTGGTGCTGTGAGGGGTGATTAATGAACCTGTAACACACACTGCAGAGGCTCTGCTAGTCTGGGTTGTGCCATCTCAGGCCTGTGTTCCCCTTTTCTCCAGAATGACTGGCAACATTTCACAGAATCACAGAATCTGAAGGGTTGGAAGGGACCTGGAAAGCTCATCCAGTACAACCCCCCTGCCAGAGCAGCACCACCTAGAGTAGGGCACACAGGAACTCATCCAGCTGGGTTGGAATGTCTCCAGAGAAGGAGACTCCACAGCCCATCTGGGCAGCCCCTTCCAGTGCTCCCTCAGCTCAACAGGGAAGAAATTCTGCCTTGTGTTGCTTTGGAACCTCTTCTGTTCCAGCTTGTACCCATTGCCCCTTGTCCTATCATTGGCCATCACTGAGCACAGCCTGGCTCCAGCCTCCTCATACCCACCCTTGATGTGTTTGTAACATGAATGAGGTCACCCCTCAGGCTCCTCTTCTCCAAGCTGCAGAGCTCCAGCTCCCTCAGCCTTTCAGCACAAGGGAGATGCTCCACTCCCTTCAGCATCTCTGTGGCCCTGCACTGAACTCTCTCCAGCAGCTCCCTGTCCTTCTGGAACTGAGGGGCCCAGCACTGGACACAATATTCCAGGTGCAGCCTCAGGAGGGCAGAGCAGAGGGGGAGCAGAACCTCTCTGCACCTCCTGCCCACAGCCCTTCTAATCCAGCCCAGGCTGCCATTGGCCTTGTTGGCCATGAGGCCACGTTGCTGGCTCCTGCTCATCCTGCTGCCCACCAGCACCCCCAGCTCCCTTTCCCCTCCCCTGCTCTCTAACAGTTCATTCCCCAGCCTGTGCTGCTACATGGGGTTGTTCTTTCCCAGATGCAAGACTCTACACTTGCCCTTGGTGAATGTCATTGGATGTCTCCCTGCCCAACCCTCCAGCCTGTCCAGGGCTGGTTGAATGGCAGCACAGTCTCTGGGGTGTCAGCCACTGCCCCCAGTTCAGTATCATCAGCAAACGTGCTGCCAGTGCCTCTGTTCCCTCAGCAAGATCATTAATGAATAGATTGACCAGCCCCAGTCCCAGCATTGACCCCTGAGGGACTCCACTAGACACAGGCCTCCGACTAGCCCCTGCCCCATTGACCACAACTCTCTGCCTTCTTCCCTTCAACTAGTTCACAACCCACCTCACTCCTTGACCATCCAGCCCACACCTTCTCACTTTTGCTGCCAGGATGCTGTGGGAGAGGGTGTCAAATGCTTTAGTGAAATCCAGATAAAGCACATCCACTGCACTACCCCCTGCTTATGTCTTCAGAAAAGGAGGGTTGGTCAAACATGATTTCCCTTTGGTAAAACCACATTGACTTCTCCCAATGACCCTCTTGTCCTTTAAATGCCTGGAGACAGAGCCAGGATAAGTCATTCCATCACCTTTCCAGGGATGGAGGTGAGGCTGATGGGTCTGTAGTTACCCAGATCCTCCTTCTTACCCTTTTTGAAGTTTCCCTTTAGTTTGGATGAAATGAACCTGAGGGAGGCAGAGTCTGAGGGAGGCAGCGAGGGGTAACACTCCCAACCATTGCCAACACAAACAAACTACTTGAGAAGTGGACTTGAAAGGGACTCCCATCCCAAACCAGAGTCACTCCAGTTCTTTTCTATCCCTTTTGTCAAGCAGGCAGTTTTCAGCAGCCCTGGAGGACCTGAACGAGGCCATCAAGCTGTGTCCCAACAACAGGGAGATCCAGCGGCTGCTGGTGCGGGTGGAAGAGGAATGCAGGCAGGTCCAGCAGCAGCAGCAGCCTCCACCACCACCACTTCCCCCCAAGCCCGAGCCTGAAGCTCAGCACGAAGAGCTCTACCCTGTGCAAGATCTCTTTGAGGAGGAATACCTGGAGCAGGATGTAGAGAACGTTTCCATTGGCTTGCAGACAGAAGCCAGGTCAAACCAAGGGTTGCCCATCATCCAGAGCCCGCCTCAGTCCCCTGCTCACAGGGACTCTGCCTATATTTCTGGCTCACCTCTTGGTTCTCATCAGGTCTTTGATTTCAGGTCCAGCAGCTCTGTGGGTTCACCCACCAGGCAAGGTTATCAATCCACCTCTCCTGCTTTATCTCCCACTCACCAAAACTCACATTACAGACCCAGTCCTCCTCACACATCCCCAGCTCACCAGGGCTCCTCGTACCGCTTCAGCCCACCTCCAGTCAGTAGCCAAGGGATGGAATATCAAAGCCCACCACCTTCTCCTCTTCGTAGGGGCCCCCAGTACCGTGCCAGCCCCCCAGCAGAGAGCATGAGCGTGTACCGGTCACAGTCCGGTTCCCCGGTCCGTTACCAGCAGGAACCCAATGCTGTCAGCCAGCTCCCAGGCAGACCAAAGTCCCCTTTGTCCAAGATGACCCAGAGATCTTTCCAGATGCCTCAGCTCCCTGTGGCAGTGCCTCAGCAAGGGTTGAGGCTTCAACCAGCCAAGGCTCAGATCGTGAGGAGCAACCAGCCCAGCTCAGCTGTTCACTCGAGCACTGTGATGCCAAGTGGTGCTTACAGCCAAGTCACCCATTCCATGGCCAGCAAATACCAATCAGCCTCGGGGGAAATGGGAGTCAGCCAGAGCAGGTTGGTTTACCAGGGCTCAATTGGGGGCATTGTGGGTGACAGCAGGCCTGTGCAGCACGTGCAGGCGAGCCTCAGCGCCGGAGCCATCTGCCAGCACGGAGGCTTGGCTAAAGAAGACCTTCCTCAGAGACCATCCTCAGCATACAGGGGAGGGATGAGGTACAGCCAGACACCTCAGATTGGGAGAAGCCAATCCGCTTCCTACTACCCAGTGTGTCACTCCAAGCTGGACCTGGAACGTTCTCCCCTCCCCACCTCTCAGCTGGGTTCCCCAGACGTGTCTCATCTCATCAGAAGACCCATCACGGTGAACGCCAGCGAAATCAAACCTCACCCGCCAACTCCAAGGCCGCTGCTCCACTCCCAGAGTGTTGGCCTCCGCTTCTCTCCTTCCAGCAACAGCATCTCCTCCACCTCCAACCTGACTCCCAACTTCCGCCCTTCCTCTTCCATCCAGCAGATGGAGATCCCCCTCAAACCAGCTTATGACAGGTCATGCGACGAACTCTCGCCGGTGTCCCCTACTCAAGGGGGTTACCCCAGCGAACCAGCTCGTTCCAGGACCACCCCATTCATGGGGATTATAGACAAAACAGCTCGGACTCAACAGTACCCACACCTCCATCAACAGAGCAGGACCTGGGCCGTGTCATCAGTGGACAGCATCATCAGCCCGACATCTCCCGGTAACCTCCCTCAACCTGAATCGTTTAGCCCACCTTCTTCAATCAGCAACATTGCCTTTTATAACAAAACCAACAATGCACAGAATGGCCACTTGCTAGAGGAAGACTATTACAGCCCCCATGGGATGCTGGCTAACGGGTCTCGGGGAGATCTCTTGGAGAGAGTCACCCAAGCCTCTTCGTATCCAGACGTCAAGGTAGCCAGGACGCTGCCTGTGGCTCAGGCCTACCAGGACAACCTCTACAGGCAGCTCTCCAGGGACTCCAGGCAAGGGCAAACATCCCCAATCAAACCAAAGAGACCATTTGTGGAGTCTAATGTGTAAAAAGAACGCTTGTTGGAGTAAGACCCTTCCCCCCCTTTCCTCTTTCCCTCATGTTTGCAGAACACACACATCACTTCCAAGCTTGATTTCCATGTAGATTCCTCATGATGATGATGATGATGATGATGAGTTTTGTTTCTCTTTGGTAGCTCCATGACCAAGTTGCTCCTGGTACTTTTTGTGTGGTGGCCACACAGCCATTGCACGTCCTTCAAGCCCTCACATCCCCTCCCCAGCTGACCTTCAAACCCCAACAGCAGCCACTCCACTAGAGCTTGGCCAAATCCAGATAAGCTCCTAAGCAGGATCATACTTAATACATGGGGTGGGGTGGTCCAGAAGCATCTCCCTCCTCAGCAGGGGATAAACCAGCTCTTTTCTGGGGTTGTTTTTATCAAGAGACAGTTTAAAGCAGTTTCTTTTTGATCTTAGAGGGATAATTCCCAGTGGGAGGGAGCAGAGCAGGGATCACAGGAGCCTTTTCCCCAAGTCCCCATGCGAGCCAGGGTCATTTTGCCTCTTTTAAACCCAAGGAGCAGATGATCCACAGCAGCCAAGGGCGTATATGCTTAAATACTAAGCAGCTATGCACAACCACCATCCTACTTCACCCAGCAATCCAATCCCTTTGTTGTTTAATCATCCCATCAAGCAGAGAGAGGTGGGAATCACACACAGCTCTGCTGCTTTCCAGGCTACCTGCTGGGTTCCCCTGTGACCCTGGATTTGCTCTGGGTTGATTTTCCAAGAAGAGATTCCAGTTGCTCCTTTGTACAATGAGGGAAATGGCCAGAAACCTCTCATGGGAGCTGAGAAGCAACAGCTTCTCCCCACCATTAACAGAGCCCTCACACACAAGCTTTGGGAGTTTATTTGATGGGAGATTATTTACCTGCAAGGAAAAACAAAAGATCAGGCTTAGAAAATTGAATTGAAGGAGGAAAAATGCCCCTTTTGTGTTTGTTTTTACTCGGTTTGATTAGAATGGTGCATTTTGGTTCCTGAGACGGGAAGGGTCCTGTGCAAACCCAACCCTGCAGCTTTGAATCCCAGTGTTCCATCCCTCTAAGAGACCATCTTTGGCTTTTTCAAGGGCTGTAGTTAAAAGAAAGAGACTCCTGACTGATTTCTGCCACCTGTCTCAGGACATTTGGTGTCTGTTTGGGTTGGTTTCTTGGTTTGGGCCTTGTTTTTTTTGAAGCCAAATGCCAATCACATCAAGACATTGCCTTTTTTTTATAGGGTTTGCAATGACTTCTCAGTTCTCCTCCAACATTTTAGGGTTGGGGAAGGGTGGAGGAGCTTTCTTTACAGCCTCATTTCTTACTTTGGGGGGGGGGGCTTTGTAATTTGCCTTTTCACTTACTGAGGACAAAGGATGGGAGAGGGAGAACCCCAGAGCTTGTTTCAAAGCAAAACAGTGCCTGTGTTGCCCTTGTTCAACCTCACTCATATCAACTCCTCAGAGGGGTTTCAGTGCAGAGCAGTTTCCAAAGGGCTATGAGAATAGATTGCAAGACTTCTTGAACCAACCCATGGGCTCCAGCCTCTGCTGACATCAATTTATACTAGCTAAGGCCTTGGTCTGAGACTCTGAAGTAAAACCTGGCTTCACTGGGGCTTCTGTTGTTGGGTTTTCGCCTTGCTGGGACATGCACACCTTGGGATGATGGAAGCCTGTGTCCCACAGACACCTTGAGAGCATTCAGGAGCTGTTTCTTCTCTGGGATTTGGGGCTTTTTATGCTCTTTGGGGCTCTCTGGTCTTTGTCCAAGCCAGTACTTGGGTTGAGGTCGATGTTTTCTCTCTTGAGGTGGCTCTTTGCTTTGCTCTAAGGTTTTATGAGGTGGGGTTGGTCTGGGGGAACCCCTCACTAGGATGAGCTGCCCGTGGCCTTGGGGACACTCATCTCCACACACTAGTTCTCTCTTTGCTAAGGGCACATGATGGGTTTTTTGGTTCCTTCCTCTTTTTTGAAGCAGCATGTTCTGCTTTGTAATAAGCAACCAATTCCTCCCCCATCCACAACACTCCTGGAGCAGAATTGGCTTCACTCCACACCCCCCCTACCCTCCAGCTTTCTGATCATAGACTCATACAATGGTAGGGGCTGGAAGGGACCTTTAGAGATCATCCCAGTCCAACCCCCCTGCAGAAGCAGCTCCCACCTAACCAGTGGCTTCCACCTGATCAATGGCTTCCTACCCTGAGTTGCTTCTTTGAAAGGCAAAACCAACCCCATCCAGCCCCATCCCTGTTTGATCCAAACAGGCTGCTGCCAGAACTTGCCTGTGCTTTGCTTTCACTCTTCACTCCCTCATGTTCCAGGTACTTCCCTTCCAAAACATCCCCTCCCAGCACTTGTGTGTCTCACTTTGGGGGTCGATGGAGCTGGTTTTTAAGGGACCAAAAGAGAACAGCTCCCACTTTTAACCACGAGCACTAAGCTGAGAGAAGCAGCTGAGAGGTTTAAATAAGCAGCAGTTTGTTCACAGTGACCATGTGTTGCCATTTCTCACAGTGTTCTTGCACTAATGGCTTTCCAGCTGTTCTCTCTCTGTACATGGGTGCACTTTACTGTTTGAATTCGGTCCTGTGCTCAGTCCCTTGGATGTTGAAGCGTTGAGCAGTGTCTTCAGTAGGAAACAGCAAACCCATCTCTTGTCTCTCAGTGTGTTTCTCAAGAAGAAATGGGGGGAGGGGGAAAGAAAGGGGAAGGAACAGAGCAATGAATCAGAGCATTTATAGCACAAGAAGTGACTCCTGTATATAAGCACCAAGCAGATGGAGGCATTTCTTTAACTGCTAAATGGTTTGCAGTGGGTTTAAAGCACTTCCCCAGCGATTCTCTAAGGGGCAGCTGAGGCAGGATGGCTGCTGCAGGCTGCAGGTAGGGAAGGAGCACACCAATCCCTTGGAAAAACCCTTCACACAGTCCCCTGTGTCCTCCAAGTCGATGTTTTTGGGCAAGAAGCAGTGAGGAGTTGGTGGCCTGCTTTTGTGAGCATGGCTTGGTGGAGCACGAGGCTCAGGTAGCTGGTGGCACCTTGCTCTGGTATCTTAGGCTTGGCTCTGAGCAGCCTGGATTGTGTTGGGGGAGCATGTGAAGAGTTTCAGGTGCTGTCCTGTCCATGCTATGTGTGTAATGATGCTGTGGGTAATGAAGATGTGGGGTGATGCTGCCAGCAGTGCCCTTCCCAGCTGCAGTGGCACCTCTGGCAAGGCCCTGCCTGGCGAGCAATCAGGATCCTTCAGCTCAACCCACTAAAACAGGTTCCTGAGCCACTTTAGGGGGATCATACCAAAGCCTGAGGATCTGCTCCTCTGCCCACAGGTGCTCTGAGCTCTGGTGATGCAGCTGCCAATCTGAAACGTTCTCTCTCAGCTTCGGGGGTGGGATTCTGCCACAGCCCTCAGCAGGGATTCACCACCAGCTTTGGCTCCCAGGTGGAGAGGATGCTCTGTCCCAGGGGAGGGGATACCCACCTGGCAGAGGGTTCTGCAGGGATCCCCACAGCCACATTGGAGAGCTTTGAAAGCAGTTGGTGCTTAGGAAAGGGGAAGGTTTCCCACAGACAGATCCCTCAGGATCTATCTCCAGAGGCCAAAGTGCCGCTCGGGAGGCTGCAGGCAGGATGGCTCCTGACAAACTCAAGTGTGCCCTTCTTCCCCCTGGCACCAGCACCCACAGTGAGGGTCCTGCCAAGCACTGAATTTGTAGCTTTGCTCCTTTTACCCTTCTGATTCCTTTAACCCTTTCCATCAAGCTTGGGTGAGCGTGAACGTGTGCGTGACAAACCCAACCTGAGCCATACTTGGATTAGGGCTGGAACCAAGGGTGGCTGCTGAGATTTGGAGTGATTCAATCCCTTGATTCAGGGTTCCCCAGAAGAAGTTGAGCTTAAACCCCTCCCCCCTACCTCTTCAAGTGCCAGCCTTACCTAGAGAAAAGCAAGCCGGTGTGTGCCTGCTCGTCCTCCGCCTTCCTTGGCAGAGGGGGCTCCGTGGGGAGCTGCCGCCAGCTCTTTGGTCTTTTGGCTTTTAGCCTTGGGGAAAGTGGAGCTAATTCTTGTCTCCAAAGTGAAGGGGGGGTTATGTTTTACAAAGCCAAGGGCTTTAGGGGAAGAGCTGTTGTACCTGCTGGGATCTCTGCCTTCAACCCCCCATGCCCAAAGTCTGGCGGGGGCAAGTGTCGGGACACAAAGCACAACGGTTGGAAGTGAAACCCTGCCTTGGGTTTGGGGTTGTGTGGGGTTTGTTTTTTGGTTCAGCTCGTGAGGGTTTTTTTGTTTGTGTGAATAACTGCTGGATTTTCATCCAATCAAAGTCTTGTTTTCTCTAAAACCAAACACTAAAGGGCTCAATTCCTTAGCAAAGACACATCTGTGTCCAACTCCCGACTTACCGCAGCTGGATCTCACCCACGACCAACAGCAGCTGAGAGCCAACAGGCACCAAAACCCACCCTTCCTGCTCATTTCAAGGTGCTGGGGGAGTCAACAACCCCAAGGCTCATCCAACAGGATGGAACCCTAAGAGTTGGGAAAACACACAGAGCTGCTTTTTGGTTTGCCAACAGACTTGTTTTGGTCCCTTGCCAGGTGACACCGCTCAGTGAGTTGAGTGATCGTGGGTGGGGGGAAGTTGAAATGGGGCTGCCTGGCTGGGCACTGAGAAAAAACAGGCACTGGCTGCTGTGGGAAGTCCATTTGATCACCTAAAGACTCATTGGGGACTCTGCCAGTGCTGACAGTGTCACTTTCCCCTCCCCTCCTCTCCTTGTCCAGCCCTTTTCTTTCCTCCTCATCAGCGTTTTCGTCTCCCTCCCATCTCCACACCTGAGAGGACCCCAGTTCGGTACAAACACACTCCACCACCAAGCACCACTTTGTGCTTTGTACAGTTGCCATCCTCTGAGACACTTGGCTGGGAAGATCTTTAAGACACTTAACAGTTTTCCTTTAGCTTTTCTATAACTCTGATGTAAAGGACTTTCCTCTGTACAGTATATTATTCAATGCATGTTCCGTTTCTCTCTTTACTGATATTATCCAACACCACACAGTCATGATATTGGGCAGTGGGAAGAGCAGCCCCTGCCAACAGCAAGAGGCTCTTGGGCCTCATCCATAAAGGAAAGAAGAAAACATAAGGGAGGTTTTTTTTCTTGTCCTTTGCTGTATTTGCTTAAGCAGAGTTTTCTTGTCTGTACATGTGAGCTGTGAGATAGATGTGAAAAGTTCAACAGAATGCCTTCCTTTCACCTTCCCTTTTACCCTGCCCCCCCCCCCCCAATGTATACAGGTTGTAATCTGTACAATGAAAACTGTATGTATGAAAAGAAAAGAAACAAAATGTACTTATTTATAAATGGTTAACACTTGGAACAGAATGTCAGGCCTGGTGTTTAACCCATGTGTGAGGAGCAGAAGAAATAGAGCCAGGGACATCGAGGAACTGGTTGGCACCAAGGGGATGGAGGTCACAGAATCCCAAGGGTTGGAAGGCACCTGGAAAGCTCATCCAGTACAACCCCCCTGCCAGAGCAGCACCTAGAGTAGGGCACACAGGAACTCATCCAGCTGGGTTGGAATGTCTCCAGAGAAGGAGACTCCACAGCCCATCTGGGCAGCCCCTTCCAGTGCTCCCTCAGCTCAACAGGGAAGAAATTCTGCCTTGTGTTGCTTTGGAACCTCTTCTGTTCCAGCTTGTACCCATTGCCCCTTGTCCTATCATTGGCCATCACTGAGCACAGCCTGGCTCCAGCCTCCTCACACCCACCCTTGATGTGTTTGTAACGTGAATGAGGTCACCCCTCAGGCTCCTCTTCTCCAAGCTGCAGAGCCCCAGCTCCCTCAGCCTTTCAGCACAAGGGAGATGCTCCACTCCCTTCAGCATCTCTGTGGCCCTGCACTGAACTCTCTCCAGCAGCTCCCTGTCCTTCTGGAACTGAGGGGCCCAGCACTGGACACAATATTCCAGGTGCAGCCTCAGGAGGGCAGAGCAGAGGGGGAGCAGAACCTCTCTGCACCTCCTGCCCACAGCCCTTCTAATCCAGCCCAGGCTGCCATTGGCCTTGTTGGCCATGAGGCCACGTTGCTGGCTCCTGCTCATCCTGCTGCCCACCAGCACCCCCAGCTCCCTTTCCCCTTGCCTACTCTCTAACAGTTCATTCCCCAGCCTGTGCTGCTGCATGGGGTTGTTCTTTCCCAGATGCAAGACTCTACACTTGCCCTTGGTGAATGTCATTGGATGTCTCCCTGCCCAACCCTCCAGCCTGTCCAGGGCTGGTTGAATGGCAGCACAGTCTCTGGGGTGTAAGATGCTGCCCATAGCCAAAAACAGGGGAAGGAACTGCCTCAGGGAGTTTTCTGCTTTCAGTTGTGGAAAGCACAGCTTGGTGCTGTGGATTTTGGAGCCCTGCAGCTCCCCCAGAAGCCAAATATCTGCTCACTGCAGCCCTGCCCAAAGCCAGGGTTTGGGTTGGCAGCTGAACACCCCTGGCAGCTGGGAGCAGGGCTGGAAGGACATGGCACATTGGGGTTGTGGGCAAAAGAAACTCCAGCCTGGGCCTTTTTGGAGCTGCATCTGCTTTGTGGCACTGGGATCTGGGAGCTTCATCCACATGGTTTCTTCCCAGAAGGAAGAGAGGTTGCTTTCAGCAGAGCCCATTTCTCAGGGATGCAGCTTCTCCTGGCCTTGGGCATTTCCCTGGGCACAGCCAGTGCATGGCCAGACCCTGGAGATGTCCCCACAGAGTCACTGCTGAGCTTTGCAACTCTGGGAGCTTGGCCCAGGGCCTGGAAAGAGCAATCCCATCCCAAATCCCTCCCCAAGACCCTCAGGCAGCTCCCCCAGCTCATGGGAGCTCGAGGGTAAAGGATGAGCTGGGGAAGCAGAGACAGGAGGAGAACATGGTTAACTGCAAAAATTTATTGAGTCAGGAGCATCCACTGAGCAGACAACACCATGGGAGAAGGGGAAAACACTTTGGACACAAAGACACTGAAGTGTCTGGGCTGCCAGGGAGGGGAAATCTCAGCCATGGCAAGCGTCCCCTCTGCCCATCAGCACTGAGAAGGGCCTTTGGGGTTGCCATTGGGCTCCCACTGCCCTGAGCCCCCCCATCCTTCATGCCCCTGCCAGCCTCTGCCCCTGGCACAGCTGTGCCCACAGTGCTGGGGAGCTCACCAAGGAAGGTGAAGGCCAAGCAAGGCTGAAGCCAATAGGCAACGTTACACTGACAAGCGTGTCCTTGTCACCCTGAGCCACAGAGAACCCCAAAGGCACAGGGTACACAGGAACATCCCACCAACACCATGAGGAGCCTGTGGGAGCTGGGGGACATCAGTGGCTGCTGCTCAGAGGGCTGTCTCCCTCTGTCAGGGTCTTGAAGTCCATGGACAGAGCCATCTCCTCAGCTAGCTGCGGGCGCTTCCAGTCGTCCCGTGTCAGTACATAGCCCACCACCAGCCCAAAAGCCACCAGCAGCACCCCCAAGGTGTTGGCTAGGACCCCCTCGGGCACAAAATGGCTGTAGGAGTCACTGTAGGGGTGAGGGAGATGTTCAAGAGTGTGGCTGGGACAACTCTTCCTCATCCTCAGGGCACACACACCCTGGGGAAGTTGCCTTTTCCCTGTATCAGAGCCAAGAGGGGAGAGGCTGGGTACTGCTCACTTAGGGGAGGTGCCACCACATTCTTGGTGCCAGCAAACTGCACCTCCCCCTGCCAGAGGTGCCCCTGCTTTCTGGGGTGCCCCATCCTCAGGGGCATGGGGGGGTGACAACACTCTCCTGCAGAGAAGTAACTCAGGGGTTTTAACCCCATCCCCAAAGAAAACTGGTGCAGGATCCAGCCCTTGTTAAACATCACGTTGGGAAGTGACTCAGCAGCAGAACTAAAGGCCTCAGGGGGGGAAATTTAGTAGCCACAGCTTGAACAAGGGCTGAGGGTCAGGGAGGTCTGAAGGGCTACAAATTCCCCCTTTCAAGCTTGGTCACCCACCTGATGTTGAAGAGAAGCATCTCAGTGATGCCCAGCAAGCAGGTGCCAATGGAGAGGGCAAAGAGGGTGATGCCAAAGAAGATGTGCAGGGGTTTGCAATGGCCACGTAGAGAGAAAGAAGCGCCAGGGAACAAGAAGAAATCACAGCCAAGGAGCCACTGTTGGGGTACAGGGATGTTTCAGGGTGCTGTAGGGGCTCTTCCCTCTCTCAGAGGACCCAGGGAGTCCCCAGCCCTCACCTGCAGCAGGTAGAGCAGGAAGGCAGTCATCCCACACCAGCTGTGCAGGCTGTACATGTCGGGGATGCCCTTGGCCCGGTGTGACTCAAACACAGCGATGATGCCTGAGGAGAGGAGCCTGGCACACCTGGGGCTGGATCTAACCCCATCCATCTCCCTGCCCTGGTCCTGGATCCAACCCTAGCTACCCCCCTGCCCTGGATCCAGTCCCATCCATCCCCCTGCCCTGGCCCCAGAGCTGGATTCAACCCCATCCATCCCTTGCCCTGGATCCAACCCCATCCATCCCCAAGCCCTGTCCCAGTACTGGATCCAACCCCATCCATCCCCCTGCCATGGCCCCAGGGCTGGATCCAACCCCATCCATCCCCCTGCCCTGGGGCTGGATCCAACTCCATCCATCCCCCTGCCCTGGCCCTGGCTCTGGATTCAATCCCAGCCATCCCCCCTGCCCTGGACCTGGGTCTGGATCCAACCCCATCCATCCCTTGCACTGGATCCAACCCCATCCATCCCCCTGCCATGGTCCCAGGGCTTGATCCAACCCCACCCATCCCCCTGCCTTGGCCCTGGATCCAACCCCAGCTGTCCCCCTGTCCTGGCCCTGGCCCTGGGTCCAACCTCATCCACCCCCCTGCCCTGGATCCAACTCCATTCTTCCCCCTGCCCTGGGGCTGGGTCCAACCCCATCCATCCCTTGCCCTGGATCCAATCCCATCCATGCCCCTGCCCTGGCCCCAGAGCTGGATTCAACTCCATCCATCCCCCCTGTACCCAGAGCTGGATCTAACCCCATCCACTCCCCTGACCTGGGGCTGGATCCAACCCCATCCTCCCCCTGCCCCAGGGCTGGATTCAACCCCATCCATCCCTTGCCCTGGATCCAACCCCATCCATTCCCCTGCCCTGGCCCTCGATCCAACCCCATCCATCCCCCTGCACCCAGGGCTGGATCCAACCCCATCCATCCTCCTTCTCACTCATTCCTGGAGCTCACTCACCTACGAGAGCGAAGAGCAGGGCCAGTCCATGCAGTAGGGCGTGCAGAGCCTTGGTGGAGCGCTTGGCTTCCTGCCTCAACACCCGATAAACCAGGAGAGCTGCCAGACACAGAGCTGAGCACCCACGGGTGACCCCCCCCCCCACACACACACACCTCCACAGCACCTCACATCACCCAGGGCTGTGGGAGAGGGGAAAGATAGGCAGGATGGGGGCTGTACAGTCCTGCTCACCGTCAGCTTGGAGGAAAACCATGCCCAGCACCATGCAGAGAGGGTGGGCGTTGAACTGGAAGGGGCTGTGCCAGGCCACACCACCCCGGTAGCGGCCCAGCCAGGCGCCGGTGGTTGCCAACAGCGACAGGCCCAGCACCTGAGACACCACCACATAGGCCAAGAGGCCGGAGGGGCTGGGGGGAGGCAGGGCCATCTCCATGGCAACCTGAGGGGACACAGAGGGAGGGGAAACAGAGCCCAGGGTGGGGATTTCACCCTCCCTCACCTTCATTCTCACCTGCCACAGCTGCGGCCGGTCGCTTCCTGGTGCTGCATCACCGTCGCTGCCTCACACACATACACACACACACACGGAGGTGGCTCCGGCACTCCTGGCTCTGCTCTCAGCCTCCAGCCTGCTCCTGCCACTCCTCAGCATTGCCCCTTCCCCAGCTCACCCACCCCCACAGCACCAGAGCAAGCCCTGCCAGAGGAAGGCAGCGTAGGGATGAGTGAGGCTGATCCTCAGGGACAGAAGCAAACCCCCTGTGCTGAGGTGAAATGTCAGCCAGAGCCATCCCACAGCCCCCCACAGCACACTAAGGTGATCAGGGGGCTGGAGCAGCTTCCTGAGAAGGAAAGGCTGACCCTCAAGGACACAGGGGTGAAATGTCAGCCTGAACCATCCTGTGGGGAGTTTTGTAGAGACTTGGCTAGAGAAAAGAGGACATGATAGAATACAGCTGGTTAGGCAGTGAGCACTAAGCGATAAGCTACTGGACTCCTGCTCAAGGCCGTGAGAGCAAGAGAGTGGTATGATAACAGGATGAGAAAATCAGGAGCCTGGTTTGGGCTGAGCAGCCACAAGCATCCGAAGCATGTTGAAATGGGGGGGGGGGGTCGTACGTAATTGGGAACCAATGATGAGCTTAGCTTTTGCAATATGTATGAGCCTGATTATTGTATCTATAAAAGAGTTGTATCTTTGCAAATAAAGTTGAGACTTGTTGCACTACAGGGTGGGCTTGTCTCCCGTCGTCTTCAGCAAATGGTGACCCCGACGCGATACACGAAGGACGTGATATACCGACTGGGCGCCACGGCGGAGCGACGAAGGGGTTCGGGTCCTATGCAGCAAGGACGGCAATAAGCGTGAAAATTGGGAACACGCCGTGCCCTGGGTGACCGTATAGACGAGCCCGGCCGATACGTGCCGCCGGACCTTGAAGGGCTGCAACAGCACGCTGACAAATAGGTATGGAAAGGCAAGTGGCATATAATTTATTTACTGCATTCTTGCAGAAGCGGCAGATAAAGCGTATAGATCTGCAAAAAGAACTACCAGGGTTGTTAGCTTATGGGTATGCTAAGGGAGTGTTTCAGAATCCACAGACAGTGCATGAATTGAGCGAATGGCGTAAATTTGGGGATTTGCTGTGGGAAGCTACCCTGGAGGACGATGAGATAGCTGAAAAGTTAGGGAAGCTTTGGAAGATAGTGTATAATGATTTATTGCAACATCAGGCAGAAAAGAAGGCTGCTGAGCACGCATCAGCAGCACAGAGTAAGAATAAAAATTATGAGCATGACTGGTTCCAACCCACCCCTCTGGCTCCTACCGTCTCAAAAGTAGTTCTCCCCCCCCCGCGTGTAGAAAATGACCCTGAAGGCACGCATGGGGTACGAGAACCATATGAGCCATCAGCCCCTCCTGGGGAACGAGAGTGCCGGCCTAAAGAGCCCCCGCCTCTCCCCCCGCCACTTAGTGAGCCTGTCCCTGGGGCAGAGAGTGAACTGGCAGAGGCACCGAGAGTAGCGCCGGGAGAAGCGCCGGGAGAGGGGTTGAGAGCAGCGCCGGGAGCGGCGCTGAGGCGGATGATACCGAGAAAAAAGAAAAAGGTTCTTCTCTACACAAGAGTTTTTGCAAAGTCAGAGAGGCGAAGGGTCTTCGGAGCAGAGCCCCCGCGGGAGAGCTGCTTCCCATTCGAGCCCAACCCGCCGAGTTACCCCTGGGACGACTTGCAGGGGAATGCCAAGTGGGCGGAGTCGGGTGGGGGTGCAGCGCAGGATGATCAGAGGAGAGTGGGGGAGCGCGACCCCGTGTTAGACTGGGCACCATCGGGCACGCGGGGGAAGAAAAAGAAAACACGGGAGAGACTAATACCGACTGCGCCGCCGGCGCCGGGGACGGCACGGAGTGAGCCAGACCCCCCCGCCCATTCCATCCGCAGCCGCCGCCGCGCAGCCGCTTCCCGCGCCCGGTCAGTGTCTCCGGTGCCCCCACACACACACCGCGCCGAGACCGTCGGCCCCGGCCCTCACGGACCGCTGGGCTCGTCCTTTCCATCCTCAGTCCCTTGCCTCAAAGAGTGTAAAAACTGTTGGTCGTGATGTTATGCCTTTTGCTGTAAATGTGATGATGAATAGTGGTTTTCTTACAGTGGAAACTTTCTAAGGCGTTTTGGGTGTCGGGAATGGAACTTGGAAGAACAGAACATTTTGGCATTGAGAAGCTAAAAGGTGGTTTATGTTGATGCTTCAAATGATTGTAGTAAATGGTTTTAGACAATTTCAACAACCCAAGCAAAACATGAGGCTTACACTGGCCAAAGCAATCAATCAGTCTACAATATGTTTATCAATGGCCACTCCAGATAATCCTTTTTCTACCTGTTTGGTGGGAGTTCCATCAGATGTGGTAATGGCAAAGTTGACAACTGGGATTTGATCATTTCATGGTTGCCAATAATAACAACAGAGCCACAGGAGTTAGAATTATTGGGATCTATAAAGATGGATTTTTGTGTTATGTTTAATTTTACCAGCAATACCAAAACATTTGGGACAGAATGTGGATCCCATCCTGGGCGTGTATAAGAACACAACATCTTGGTGCAATTATACTTCACCAAAAAGATCCAGGTCTTGTGCTTGTACAGTTACCAAAGGGAATTTTTCTGATCTGTGGGGACCAGGCATGGCCTGGAATACCCTCGAGATTACAAAGGGGACCATGCAGTTTGGGACAACTGACGATCTTGATGCCTAATCATACAATGATTTAGAAACATCATTGTCCAAAACAATTTGTGCATGCATTTACTGGCGAATGTGATGACCATGTTACCTTTGGTCTCCCTCAACAATAATAGCAACTAGTATATTTGCTCCAGGTGTAAGAGTATCTGCTTTATTAACTCAGCTATGCAAATTAGGATACTGGCCTAGCAAACAAAGTAACCAAACCTCAATGACATTAGAAGACTTGATTAGTAATGTAAGTAGTATTAGCCATACAACTTTGCAACATAGACCTGCTAGAGATTTTACCTTTAGCACAAGTATAATAACTTTCTTTGTCAGCTGTGGTTTTTTTTCAGTGTATGAGAAGAAGCTTACCAGGCATGAGTTGCTAAACTCATGTGCAGATTGTCCTTGAGCTGCTCTCTACTGTGAGAAACGAAGAAGCAAAAATACCTACGAGATAACAACTTGGAGCAAGGAGGAGGCCGAGGCAGCGTGTGAAACTGCAAGGCTTCTCGCAGAAAACTACAGCTGGCTTTTAGAGAAAGGACCAATTAGAAGTACTATAAACACGCTAGCTTTGCTGCTGATTGTAAGGGTCTGATGCTTGTTAGTAAAATTTGCGTTATAGGCTGCCCGCAGGGGTCATGGACATACCAGCTATCCCCATGCATTGAGCCACGGTATCCCTCACACTAGTCTTAGGGAGGGGGAGAGCATGGGGTGTAGAAGATATGAGTATAATGGTCTACTGAGTCTCTCTTGCAGATTGATGTGTTTCTCGGAGTGCTCGCCGTGATGCGGATCAAGATGGAGACACTCAACTATTGGCAAGATTGAATAGTGAAGTGGAACATGACCAGCACCTGATCATATCTTCCTGCAATTGGCTCAGCTAGCACATGTGCTGGGCAGACACGTTATGTATCAGCCCGTGCCACAGGATACTGGAGTCATCGAGCATAGGGAACGGGAGATGTGGTAGGCGTCCAGAAGATCTCGGGTTGTAACGTGAGAGGTGAAAGGTACAGAAGAGGTGGGCACGGGGTGGAGTGAGAGGAGGTGCTGGTGGTGGCAGGTGTGAGCACATGGTGTAAACAAGGGGTTGAAGTTTGGCAGATGGACGTCACTTGTGGCAGAGTTTGGAAGACTAAAATATGTGCATATAACCATAGACACATGGAGCAAATTCGTTTGGGCAACAGCACAGACAGGGGAGAGGGCCATACATGTGGAGCGTCATTTATATAGTTGTTTTGCAACAATGGGAATTCCTCAGAAAATAAAGGCAATCAAGAGGCCAGCCTATATAAGTAAAAGCATAGAACAGTTTATGAGGCAATGGGGAGTTAAACATGTAGCAGGGATTCCCCATTCCCCCACAGGACAGGCCATAATAGAAAGAGCTAATGGGACTCTAAAAAGATATCTTGGTAAATATGGGGATGTGAAAGACCCACATATGAAATTGTTAAAGGCTTTATTTGTTATGAACCACCTGTGTGTGTTTGGGGAACAGAAGCTACCACCTGTAATAATACATCATAATCCAAAGGCACAAAAGGAGAGAAAGAAAGAAATATGGGTTAAATATCGTGACCCTAAAACAGGGATATAGCAGCCTCTGGCCAAAGTATTATACTGGGGACGTGGGTATTTGTGTGTTGATTCTCCCACAGGATCCATTTGGGTGCCAGCCACGTGGACAAGAGCTGTCCTTGAAGCTGTGGAGATCAAACCATCTGACGAAAAAGGTCAGGAAGAGATTGAAGAATAAATACACTCTCATCTTGCAGTCATTGGAGGACTGGCTAACAATCAAAAGACTGAAGGTTATATAACAGAAATATAGCGATTTTTAATGAATAATAATGTAATGTTTTGTTATAACCATAGCTTTTAGTGTAACTATCATTGCTAACAGCTTGATGCATTTTAATCAGCCTAGAGATAATATTTGGATAACCTTTGCTAATCGAACTGGTCAATCATCTCTTTGTCTTAGTTTGGGAGGGGTTACTAATCCTTTTAAAACGTGTTTGATAGGATTGCCCATGTGGAATTTGGAGGAACTTTGTGGATTAATAGATAATAACACCTTGTGTAATAGAACGGGGCTAAGCACAATTAGGATGAGAAACATCAATGTAAGATAATTAAGTCTTTTAATACCACATTAGCCTCACCCCCTGAGGAAATAGACCTGTTTGGAAGTGCCAATACAAGCTTTGGTATTAATGGAACTGGGGGAAATTGGGTAAGTTTTATGTCATGGGATATCCACGACTTTAATAGAAATTGAAAATATTGGGCCACCTTAGACTCTTCTTTGAAGTCAGAAATGGTATTTAAGCAATTGTATTCCAGCTGTAATGTTTCTAGTATTACATCACCTAAGAAATTACCCACGGTTATATTTTTAACCTGTGGAGAAAGGGCCTGGAATGGAATACCAGTAAATCCCCCAGGTGGACCCTGTTATTTGGGGAAACTCTCTTTATTCCACCCTTACTTAACCATGCTAATGCAGCTTGCTGACCATAATAACAGCTCTTGCAAAAAACATAGTTATTATGAGTTTGATTGTGCTAATATTGGTCTCCCACGATTTTGGAGTGAACTGAAGCAAGTTATAGTTGCCACCCTTTTTGCCAGGAGCAGCAGCCAATAAGGCCATGAATTTGGCTAAGCAGTTAGGATGTTGGATTAAGGACGAGGTCAATTAAACTTCAGAAATGATTGGTATGTTAACAGCTGATGTTCGAAGTGTAAATCATGCAGTGTTACAAAATAGAGCTGCCATAGACTTTTATTAGCCCACAGACAATAGAAAGAACATTTGAGAGGATGTGGCAGGCTAATACCATTTTCCAAAAAGAAAACGGGGGAAATGTGGGGAGTTTTGTAGAGACTTGGCTAGAGAAAAGAGGACATGATAGAATACAGCTGGTTAGGCAGTGAGCACTAAGCGATAAGCTATTGGACTCCTGCTCAAGGCTGTGAGAGCAAGAGAGTGGTATGATAACAGGATGAGAAAATCAGGAGCCTGGTTTGGGCTGAGCAGCCACAAGCATCCGAAGTATGTTGAAATGGGGGGGGGGGGTTGTATGTAATTGGGAACCAATTATGAGCTTAGCTTTTGCAATATGTATGAGCCTGATTATTGTATCTATAAAAGAGCTGTATCTTTGCAAATAAAGTTGAGACTTGTTGCACTACAGGGTGGGCTTGTCTCCCGTCGTCTTCAGCACCATCCTATAGCCCCTCACAACATACCAAGGTGATCAAGGGGCTGGAGCAGCTTCCTGAGGAAGAAAGGCTGAGGCTGACTCCCAGAGACAGGAGCAAACCCCCTGTTTTGGGGTGAAATGTCAGCCAGAACCGTCCCACAGCCCCCCACAATACACCAAGATGCTCAGGGCACTGGAGCATCTTCCTGCTGAGGAAAGGCTGTGGGCCCTGGGGCTGTTCAGTCTGGAGAAGAGGAGACTGAGGGGGGATCTCATTCATATTGACCAATAGCTCAATGGTGGGTGTCAGGAGGTTGGGGCAGCACTTTTTTCTATGGTATCTAGCAACAGGAGAAGGGGTGATGGGATGAAGTCGGAACACAAACAGCTCCATTTAAACATAAGGCCAAACTCTTTCAGTGTGAGGTGAGGGAGCCCTGGCCCAGGCTGCCCAGGGAGGGTGTGGAGGCTCCTTCCTTGGAGGACTTCAAGACCCACCTGGACACGTTCCTGTGCTCCCTGATCTAGGTGGGAGCTGCTTTTGCAGGGGTTTGGACTGGATGAGCTCTAAAGTTCCCTTCCAACCCCTACCATCCTATGATTCTATGATTCCATGACCCACCTGCACTCGGTGCTGGGTTATCCCTCAATGCTCCCAGCTGAAGCAGGGATCAGAGTCACCTCCAGCAGCACCGCCACGTCTCCTTCTTCCCTGTCAGGCAGGTTCAGCGGAGTCCCAACGTCCCACCTCTGTCCTGGCCCTGCTGCAGCTGCTTCTGGGGGAGGGCTGGCTGCTGCAGACAGACCCAGGGTGCTGCCAGGTCTGGGAGAGGGGGAGAGTGGCGGGAGGAGGATGCGTTAAGACCATGCACTCACTTTATTCCCACCCACCTTTATTGGATCAGCTGGATAAGTGGGTTAAGGGAATTGGTTCAGCCCATTAAGTTGCACTGCAAAGGCCTCACTTGCCCCGAGGCCATGGGATGCTCTGTACGATAGGCACAAGGACCAGGCCAGGCTGGGGTAGCAGTGAAAGGCAGAAACTCCCTCCCCTAAACTCTCACCTTGCCTTGGGGGGAGGGGGTCCCAAATGGGTGCCCATGCAACCCCATCACCTCCTGTGTCCTGCTAAATGTGAACCCTCAGCCTCACTGGCACTCACACAGGGGACTGACCCCATGCCCAGAGCTCTGAGGACAGAGGGACAGGGCACAACCCCCCCAAAACACAGCACACAGGGAGGTGCCAGTTGCCTGTGAGCCCTAAAACTGCTGCTCTCATCCACTGCTGGGCAATGGGAGAGCTGGAAGCAGATCCTTTACAAAGCCATCCCATGGTGGGGACCTCCCTGTGTCCCCCACAACCACATCTCAACCCCTCTGCACCCCCTCCCTGGTGCTCCCTGCTTTTGGAGGATGGTGGGGGGTGGGTTGTCTGATTAAACCATCCCCACATTGAATCTGGGGAAGGGGGAGGAGGTTGGTGTGAGCATCTTGCAGGCCCTCACCATGGCCTCTGCTGAGGGGTCTCAAGGGGGAGGAAGGGTCTCTCTGCTCTGAGCAGGGGCTCAAGGAGTTGAGTGGGCTCATTCCATGAAGGGATATTTTTTAGGAGGGGTGAGGGGGAGATTGAAGACAAACACCCTCATATCCCCAACTCCCCACCCTGACCCCTCCCCAACCCTACCTGTGTGTGCTAGGTGCTGCTGCCCGTGCCAGGCCTGGTTGTGATTGTGTGAGCAGGGCCAGGGCTTCAGTGTTGGCAAGGCAACGGAGTGATGGCAAAGAAAGGGGGGGGATACAACCCCCTCCCCCGGCATCTCTGCAGAGGGAAAGTGCCATTGCAGGCTGGGGAGAGGGAAAAAGGGGCTGCAAAAGGGATCATCATGAAGTAGGGGGGCTGTAGGGACAGTCGATGAGGGGGTGACCCCAAGGGATGGAGAAGCCAGAGATGGGGGGAGATGGGGGGAGGAGATGGAGGGTCCTCCCCTCATCGCAGGGAGGGTCTCCAGGGGATGTGGAGCTGCAGACCGGGGGTCTGTCTGTGTATCTGTGTGTGTCTCTATCTGTCTGTCACTGTCGCATGGTACCAGCAGATGTCAGCAGGAGCCCGCGGAGCATCCGACCAGCTCCGGATCAACCCCAAGGATTCAGAGTTACCCGCTGGCATCGGCTCTATCCTCGGGTCTGGCTTCTCAAGGGGATTTGCAACACCTCTAAAGTCAGAGCAACCTCACAGCTGGAGGGGTCTGGAGCACCCACGGGAGATGCAGCAGCCTGGGACCTGGAGTGGTTGGTGGGGTCTGGAGCTCCCCTGGGGCAGAAGATCAGGTGTAACCCCCTTGCCCTTCCCTTTGGGGCACATGGGGCTGCTCAGACCCTCCTAAGCAAAGACACCCCAAAGACTCAACCGAGGTTCCCCCCATCACCTTCTCCCCATTGTGTTATGGGGCACAAACCCCAGGAGCTGAACAACACCCCCCCTCATCCCCTTCTCCCCCCTCCAGAATGATTCAGCAGCCCTGAGGCTCTGATGCAAACTGTCACAGCAAGAGCAAAGTCCAGACCCCACTGCCCTCTGAGGCAGAATCCCAGAGTCAGCATCCTGAGCCCTCACCCATGGGGAGCAACCCTGGCACTGCCATGGCAGCCACTGCCACTCCCCCACACCCAGGCCTTAGAATTGTTGGGAAATGGTTTACTAGAGTTAATCAGCTAAAGCCGTAAAAAGCCACCATAAACTGCAAACCTTGAGCCCTTGAACTGTGCCCTGGTTGAAAAGGGCTGCCTGGGTAGAGCACAGCTGGGTTTTCCCAGCACCATGGTCCAGCTGAGACCTTTGGTAAAGCTTTAAAGTGGAGTGAGGTTTGGGGGGGGGGTAATCTTTAGAATACTTGGCAAGGCAAATAAAAAGCTTGTGTTCCAACACAGTACTGTTGTTCTACACCACCACACAGCTTTCTAATGTTTAGCACCACATATAGCCAAACTATCTCAACTAGCAGCAGCCAAAAAGCCTCAGCAGCCCCTCAATCCTGTGTGACAAAATGCACATGGTTACTCATTCCATCTGCACACTGGGGATAGATCCAAAGGGAGCTCATAGTTCTGGGCTCCCCAGCTCCAGAGGGACAGGGAAGTGCTGGAGAGAAGAGGAGGAAAGGCTGTGGGACCTGAAGCTGTTCAGCTTGGAGAAGAGAAGGCTGAGAGGGGACCTAAAGGTTGGGTGCTGAGAGGATGGGGCCACTTGTAGTGGTCAGTGACAAGACAAGGGGTGATGGACATGAGCTGGAACACAAACAGTGCCACTGGCACAGGAGGAGAAAGTCCTTTGGTGCTGAGGTGAGGGAGCCCTGGCCCAGGCTGCTCAGGGAGGGTGTGGAGGCTCCTTCTCAGGAGCTTCCCAAACCCACCCAGACACGTTCCTGTGCCCTCTGAGTGAGGGGAACCTGCTTTAGCAGGGGCTTGGGCTGGATGAGCTTTAGAGATCCCTTCCAACCCCCTCATTCTGATAGCTGTTTGCTGAGGGGTCCCTGCACCCACTGCCATGTGTGATGGGGACACAGAGGCAACCAATCTGAAGCCCTTCCAAGGCTGAGCAGCACCTTCCATTTCCCAGGGAACAGTGAACTATTTGTAACAAGCCCTTTAATTAAAGACATTGCCTGGGGCATAATGGCTTTATTAAATCTTCCTGAGCTTTTCCCCAAGCTGGTAATAATGAAATCCTCCCTGCACTGCTGGGAAGATGATGTGCTGCTGGGTAGCAGAGCCAGTGCTGGCGGTCTTGGCATGAACCCCTGGGGCTTGGGATGTTCCTGGCATGGACCCCTGGAGCTGCTCTGGGTTACCACAGTTTCCCCTAGAGCAGTGAGGGGAAGCAGATGCTGCTTCAGCTCTTCAGCTCTGGGCTAAAGTCTGGAACCCACTCCAGGTTTGTGCTGTGCTGCTGAGCACCCAGGAATCAATAGGAGCATCATCAAGTGATAATTCATGATAAACCTAGCCCTCTTCTATCTGCCCACTCCCAGCTCAGTGCAGACACTTCCCTCTGCCAGAGATTTCTCTAGAAATGCTAATTTGCAAGATACCTCCCCAGAGGGTTGAGGTTCCTGAGCTCATCTCTGCCTCAGAGGAGCCAAGCTGCTGCCCTAAACAACTGCAGCCACTCCAATTCCCATCTGAAAACCCAGAGCTGGGGGGCAAAGGAACAGTTTTTCACTAAGTAGAAGGAAAAAGAAAGTCACAGTGAAAGGCTCTGCCCTGCCAAGGGAGAGGCTGAGGGATAACTTGGGATTAAACACCAATTATCCCATTGGGTCACATTGAGAGGGGGTTGTCTCTCATTCCCTGGGGTCCCATGAAGGTTGGAGAATAGGTGGGAAGAAGCTGCCCTGGAAACACATCTCCTGAAGGGATGGAAGAAGCTGCCTTAGGAACTTGTCTCCTTTACAGGCTGGGGACTGGAGCTGCCCACCCTCATTTTCCTCCCAACAAGCAATTAAACCTCCCCATCCTCCTCCTCCCCCCCCCACCCCGGGAGCACGTTTTAGCTGAGTGATCCCATCAGTACAAACATTTAATCTCTTTCAGAAGAGGCTGAAAGCTGCAGTTACTGGAAATTTTGTTAAGAGCAGTTTGGATAAACAACCTCAATAACCTCAATAAGGACAGGGGATGATTAATGCTCCCAGAGCAGTCCCTTGCCTCAGGGCTGGCATTGGGTTTGGTTATTAAAGAAGGGGAGGGAGAAAAGAAAAGGGTTTTATTGGCCAGCTGGTGAGGAAGAGGATGGAGGGATGAAGGATGAAAGATGAAGGAGGGAGGATGATTTCCAGTCAGGCTTTTTCTCCTTGCCCTGGGATGCTCCTGGCCATGTGCCTGGTACTGGTCACATAACTTTCACTGTGGTCAGGGACTCCTCAAGGGTTGCCCATCATGGTTTTGCAATTATTTAGGACCCTCCTAAGATTTGGGCATCATTTAGGGGTCCTGAGCCCACAGTTGCCTTCAGCCCTCTGCATTTTCAAGGCCTTGCCTAGGTCATAGTACATCCTTGGCTTACTGGCACTGGTCTCAAGCCCAGGGGATGGAGCCTGAGGAGATCCTACAGTGGAAACCCCATCTCCATCCCCTTTCCCATCCACTTCCAGCCCCACAGAGCTACCCAGCCCTGAGGCTGATAGAAACACATGGTCCCTCTGGTGCTGCCTCATGCCCAGCTCATGTGTGCCCCACACCCACATCAGAACCAGCCTCTCTGAGGCCATAAACCCTTGTCCTGGGCCAGGCACACGCTGGGATGGAAATGTTGATGATAAGGAGCATTTCTGCTGTGTTCAGCCTCTGCTGAGAGCTGAGTGTGCTCTTCTGGTGATAAAGAAGCAATTGCTGCTCCAGGACAAGGAGTGAGCTCCCATCACACTCTGTGACCATGCAGAGGGGACAGGCCAGGCTTTAAATCAACCTTTTATCCAGGGAAAAGGTGACAACAACTCTATGATGTTACAAAAACACCCTCAGCAGACACTTTTCACTCCCAGCTCCTACTCACTGCAGACTCCTGAGTCCTCACCATCCCAAGTCCCCAAGCTCAGGTAACATAGCAATCACAGGTCTGAAAGAAATGTCCAAAAACCAAAACCAGCCCAGTTTTGTTGAGTGTTTCTTTGTATTTGATGTTTTTGGAAGGATCAGCAAGCAGCTGTTTGTTTTAGGTGGGAAAGTTTGGGCTGGAGAGAAGTGGCTTTCCCTCTCCCTCAGGGCAGCAGCAGTGCATCTGGGAAAGCAGTTGAGGCAATTCCATGCTATGATAGCTGCTTGCATTCATCAGGAGATAAAACAGGAGCCTTGAAACACAGTGTCTGGAGAGGGAGGAGAGAGGGAGGGGGGAATAAAAAGGTCTCCATGCAGTGATTTGGATCAACCTGCAGAGGAAACCATGAAAACACAGCCACCAGGCAAAGGAACACACCAGGCTGCACAGCCCAGTTGCAAAGATCTTTTGGAGGTTTAAATCAAGAGGGAAGCAGAAATCAGGAGGGAAGCAGAAATCAGAAATCAAGAGAGGGAATCCTCTCTTCCCTCCAGGAGCTCTTTGGTTGCTCAGAGATGTTGGATCAGACGGGAGTTTGGAAGCACCTTTGTGAAGAGGGATGAGGGAAGCCAGAACTATGGTTTAGAATAAAAGAAAGGGGGAAATGGGCTTGAGCATCCCCAGATAAAAGGATACACCCAGAAATAGCACCAAATCTTCCCAGCCAGCAGCAAGGCCATTCCCAAATACATGCTCCTTCACACAGCCACCTCTGCTCACTCTCTCCCATCACTCTGCTATCACAGACACCTTCCAGCTGTCATATTTCCTCTCAAACTCTTTATTTCCTTACACTGGGGGACTCTGAGGTCAGGGACTGCTCTTGCTGGAGATTTGCCAGGGTCTGGCAAGCTGAGGAGCTCCTCCAAACTGCTGAGAGTGATTTTTGCCCAGCCATGGCACGTGTCCCCACACATGCACTCAGCAAGGCTTAGGGACACAATCTCCCTTGCAGCTGGTGATGTAAGGTGATGGGAAACATCCTCCCAGCCTCCAGCAGCTGCCAAGGATTCCACATCTCAGCCAGCATCCTCCTCACTCCCCCCCCCTTCCCAGCCACCTGAGCCTGAAGCCCCACGAGTGCTTCAGCATCCGTCTCCGTGGCAACACGTTTTGCACATCCTCCCTCTGCTCTGTGGTGCTGGTAGCCCAGGGTACCCTGGATGCTGGGAGTAGATGGGTGTCCAACACCCACCCCAGAGAACAGTGGGGAGAGCTCCTATGGGTGTCTCTGAGTGATTTCTTGGGGCACAGCACGGATTCAGGGCAGCAGCTTCAAGCTTGTAGGCATCTCACCTTCCTGGGTCAACAACTACTTCACCTGCCATGTGGAGGATGATTTTCTGACTGATTCCAGCTGGAGCTTTAAAGGGCAGGATGCTGTGGGCAGGCTCAGAGATGCAGCCAGTGAGAAAATCTCTTGCCCAACACAAAGTTCTGCAGCAGCAGCTCCTCTTGCACCAGACTTGGGAGATGCTCATGTGCAAATTGACGAAGATCTGCCTTCCCCACTGGAAACACCAACCTCTCTAGCTGGGATTCTTAGATACCAACCCACAGAGCTCATTTTGACCCTCCTACCACAATGCTGGAGGGCCCCAGGGCTGAGAAAACCCCTCCCCAGTGCAGCTGGAACAGGGTGCAGGAAATGGCCAGTCATTGTTTCTTGGGCACTGGCCAAATTGGAGACAAACCAACCATTTTCTCCAACTTCCCAGTAAACTGGAGTTCCCAGAGACCTGTGGCCAGTGGGGAAAGGGGTGAGCAAGGGGGGGAAGGAGCTGCAGACAGCTCTGTGATGTTTAGGTTCCCAGGCTGGTGCTTGTTTGTAACCTCCATGAGGGTTTGGGAGGGTGAAGGCTTTCAGGTGCCCACACCTGGTGCTGCTTGGGAGGGCAGGGTGGGAAGCTGGGGGGTTTGGAGGCAAGTTTAATAGATATCAGAGGGTTCCAGTCTCCTAAATCCACTTTTTCCTCTTTGGAAATGGCTCTGTAGACCCAGCCCTGGCAGAAGGATGATGGAACCTCCTTGGTGAGGGGTCACACTGTCCCCATGGCAGTGCCCAGCTGCTCTGTAGTGCCCAGTGAGCCCAACAAGTGAAGG